>NC_071413.1:19300075-19916968 GCF_017976375.1 Cuculus canorus
TGAGAATAAGAGACACAAGATCTGAAAGAGGCAGCATCAGCCTATAGATCATGGTGGCAGGGGCAAAGCAATGTGCGTGCCCTTTCTCACAGTGCTCTCTTTTGCAGGGAGAAGCTCTGTATCCCAGTCAGGCAGATCTCTTGTAATTTACAGATGCCTCCGTCCTAGGTTTGACCCTTTCTTTGAATGGCTGCAAGATGAACATTAATTGTCCAAATGACTACAAGCTAAGAACATCAGATGAATTTAAGCAGTCATCCGCCCGACAAAGAGATTTTCATCAATATTCACAGTACTTAGAGTGCAACAGAGCAGATATGCAATGTGGTACTGATCTTATTCTGGCAAAGATGTAGCGCACACACTTTTAGAAGAGAGGACTCTTCATATCAACCATGCTTTCTGTCTCAGGGTAAGGAAGTACGTGTTCATGTAAGTACAAGGTACGTGCATACTCACATACTTATTTGTATGTACCAAGCCTAACCTAGGTAAGGGTGTAAACAGTTGTTACATATCATTCTCTATGGAAGGTGGAAAGACCAGAAGGCCGTTTACTTACCATTTTGAATGGAGATAAAATTTCAAGACAAAAGATTTTCTAGTTTGGTCCTGGTTGGTGACTTTCATTTTGAAGGGACGTCTTTTGTATGTCTGAATTTGCTCAGTAAATTAAAAGGCAGAAGGGGAGCATAAAACTAAGGCAAAGGCTTCAATATTGTGTAATATTATATCTTTTTAACCCCTAGACTATTGGACATGTCCTCTTTCAAGAAGATAATGATAGTGTACAAAAAATATCAATGATTGGCTGAGTATTGGAAATCAAATGGCATCAGCAAAAAGAAATATGCGCAATCATCCTGTACCTGCCACAGATCAATGTGTCGCATTAAATCTCTGTTGCGTAGCGCGTCGCTAGGAAAAGTAATCAGGAAAGGGTAGTTGGTAGATGGCTTTTATTTTGCCTCATGTTTTTGAATATTTACATTTCTTTTACATTTGAATTGCTTTACATTTGGACCTTGCTGAAAATTTAACACTGTTTCAATTCAGAAAGAGGCAAGATTTCCAGACTGTTTAATGTTCCTTAGGTGGATTTCTCCAAGATGTAGCATACTTATTGGTGTTCTCGAGTGTGTTCAGCAGATCTGAATCATTTAAGGGTTCACCCTCATCTAGTTAAAAATCAGTGTTTGAATATCTATCAGTATGCAAAACATCCATTTGCTACTAGAGTTAGAGCTCCTTATTATACCAGGAAGAATTTAAGTTTTAATTAGCATTTCCTCTGGTGTATTAAACCCACTGAGATTACTACACTTAGTAAAATTTAATTAACTTGACAAAAGTTCCTAATTGTTTTCATGCCACTAGTCCTTAGTGGGACTAAAAATAATACCCTTCAAATTAAATGTCTACAACCAATCTTCCTTTTGGTTGTCCTATATACAGAAAATTGGTTGGCCTACATATAATTATAGTTGGTAGAAAGTCTTGCCCAATACGGAGTCAAGAACGTTGGAGGGAGGTATTTATGGCAGTGCACAATGGTGAAAACTTGTTAGTCAAAAGACCTCAGCTAATATTAATTCTTCCCATCATCTTACTGCATTTTACAAGGGAGATGTTTATTGATTTATCTAGGTGAGCAGACTAATCAACAAGATTCATTTAAATCAATATAGTAATATAGTATTGGCAAGAGAATAGAAAGATGAACGTGTCAATAATGTAACTATGATAAACAATAAATGTCTATATCTTGCAATGTGCCTAGGAGAAATTTGGAAATAAAATACTGCCTGTTCAGGACTCTTTTTGTATCTTTACTTCTATTGCAAATAGAGCTACTCCCGTTATTCCAAAGCTTTAATCACTTTGAAACACTTATCTGGAAAGAAATATGTGTGGAAAGTGTTAGTCTGAAGACAGTCTTAAGAGTACTGGGGACAGCTTTCAGCTCAAGAGATTTGTTAAGGAAGTTTATATGCAGAACTCAAGGACTGGAGTCCAGTGAATCTTTTGGTTCTCAGTGTCTATAGAAGAGATTTTAACCAGAAGGGATCATGAGAAAATACCTAAGTTCCTCTGCCAAGGTCTGGATTTCGTTGCTCACATCCTCACATTACAGGGATGAGATATGTTTGTCTAGTAATTATCTCCAAAATTTAAGGAATTAATCAGCTTATCACCCTAGGAAATCAAATCAATCAGTTGTTATTTCTGTACTGAGCTTTATTGGGACTGAATATCCCCGGTCTTCTTAGAAACTACTGCTAATAATGTTTTTGGCAACATAATCCATTATGTGGATGCTCTTTCTTGAAGAAACTGTGTCTTTGGTAAAGCTTAAACTCCAGCCCCTCCTCAAATAACACAGTTTAAACTGAGGTTTTATTACTGAGAATGCAAGAGAATATTAACTATATGCATTGTTAAGTTCTTATAGTACTGGGAGGGGAAAAAAACTGTAAATCTCTCTGCATCCAGAGTCCTCAACTTCTTTTTCTGCCCAGACATCTGGCTGCTTTATAACATTTGAATACTAAGAAGATTATCTTGGCTGATGATCCCTCCAGATTGGCTGTTAAACACCTCTTTTCAGCTTTCCTTGCCAAGTTCCTCTTTTGTTGCCTTCCCTCTCAATTTAAACCAGGAGGTGCTCTTACAGGCCTCAATCTCCATCAAGATTTATTGATGTGAGCTCAAGTTATCCATCTACTTTAGTTAAAATATTAGAAATCTTCTGAATTTATGTATGTAAACAAAACATTTTCAATGAACGGTTCTATAGGGAATTCACACTGATAACTTTTGCCCTAATAAACAAAACATGTATTATAAGCCTTACACTCAAAACCACATCATCTGTGTGTTAAATGTAGGCAAAATATACAAAAAAAAAAAAAAATGATTAACTTGAATAAAATAAAATAATTATCTCTGAAGAATTGTCAAAGACTTAAGTTTAGTACATAAAAACCAAAGAAAGTCAAGTGTACAGTAGATAAAATGCTATGGGAAAAGCCGTCCGCGAAACAGTCACTGCTTCATGCATTTGGAAGAAATCATGTTTCTAGGAAAATGGAAATACTGTTCATCTTTGTTCCTGTTGATAATATATATAGAATACTAGTAATCTTAAGTAAACTGTTGTACATCTGGCATTTTTTCTTCTTACGGCTAATGAATCGTTTGCAACATTAGATAAAACCTAGGGACTTTATTTCCCCAGTTTACCAAAATGTGAATAACAGCTTGCAATACTCTCGAATGCTTATCATCAATATTAGAATGCATTGACTTCTAAAATTACTGTTTTCAGCAGTTTTTCATGACCTGACCTGCTGTTCACCTCAAGTACTTAGATACTTAATATCTGTAATGAAAAAGAAGGGGTTTTTTTTATAAAACAATTAATTATGATACAATTTTCTGATCCAGCATTTTCACACACCTTCGCAGTTTTACATTGTACCATAACAATTTATGCATTTAGAAATTCCAAGCATAATTGAAAATTATAATGTGTAAAAGCAGTTCTGATTAACATAACATAGAAGCATGTAGTAGGATCATTAACGACTCAGGAAAGAAAATAAAGTCAAGCCTCTGAAGTTCTAAGTGTCTTTGTCCAGAAGAACCCATTAATAACAATGATTTTTGTGAATGCTAAGAACAGTTACAAAATCATCCCCTTATTATTTTTCATAGAGAACATTGATAATTGCGTTTGGATCTAGTCTTGCTCTGTTCTAATAGTCTTTGTTTTATTATGTAGATATATTTTTCAATAGTGTATTTTTAATATTTTATTTTAATGTTTCTTTCAAATCTAAAGGAAAAATTGCTCCTTCAAGAAACTTGTGATAGATTCAGAATGGTCCTTTTGAAGAAACACCTTTCAAAAGAATTTGAAATGAGCCTGAGTGTTCTTAAGTACACTACAGTTCCTGCTTTTCTGTTGCAAATTTAAGGCTTGACTCTGTCTAACTCAAGCAAAAGAACAATTTATCACGGAGTAATTTGTCAGAAATATTTTTTTTGGCTGTCAATAGTTAATGAAGGATATGTCTGGTACAGTTCCCCTAAAGAAATGCAGAAGAGAATAGTGTTAGAAAAATCTGAGCTTTGGTTTGGGGTTAGGTATTAGGTAGGTAAAAAGAAATCCTGGTAAGATGAATCTGATATTTTTCCATGAAAAGACTTTGTATAAGATACTGTTAACCAATTTTAAATGTGAGTATCATGAATATTCATCTCCTGCTGGTTACAACAAAAGCATTTTCAAGAAAAACCTGAAGAAGGTAAAACCTTAACAAGTGGTAACATTTCTCTGTTGAAATCAGCCGAGCTCTACTGATTTATATAACGAGGTCTAAACCAAAAAAAAACATACATTTTTTGAAAGAAAACTAATTTTTACTTTCTTTAACTATCAAATTACTATGGAATGCTACAGTGATGGATTTTTCTGGGAATGAAACACAGCATGAGGCTGGAAGAACATCGTCTTCATAAGGAAGGAACAGCTATTTTGTAACGCCTTATCAGGCATCATATACAAGACAGAAAATAGGAGTTAATATTTTGGTAGGAAAAATCCCAAACTGATGGAAAAACATCTGCTCCATTTAAAAACTAATGGAAAATATCAGCGCAATAAAAAGAAATAGTGCAATTTAAAAAAAAGTGAATGCTGAGGGAATGTAATTTGTGGAAAATGTTTAACAGCTTTGCACATCTACTGAGAATTGCTTAAGCACTTCTCTCCAATCAAAAGAAATCCAAATAATGCTCTAGTATATGCAAACAAACTGTATCATTTTTAAAGCAGATCTACAAGTCAATAAAGTCAACATTAAGTCATAGCAAACATTACAGCCACAGTTACTGTACTATTCCTCTTGGATTTTGCAGTAAGTAGAGGGGCCAGACTATATCTATATATAAATAGTAATAATGTGACTTTATATAATAGCAACAACTATGAAGCAATGATATTTTTCTGACTGTGTTGGCAGAAATTGTAGAATTGTCTTCCAGACTTTGTAGAATTCACTTTGTTTTGTGTGCATGCACAGTCTAGTTTTAGTTACAATGGGATATAGGATTGAAGAGAACTCATTCCACACTTGATTGTATTACTCTCTGTACAACTGTAACTCTACAGACTTTACCTTTATTGGAGAGTGTAGTGATAGGACAAAAGGTAATGTTTTTAAGCTGAAAGAGAGGAGATTGAGATGAGATCTTAGGAAGAAATTCTTCACCATGAGGGTGGGGGGGCCCGGGCCCAGGTTGCCCAGAGCAGCGGGTGCTGCCCCATCCCTGGAGGGATTCAAAACCAGGCTGGATGGGGCTTGGAGCAAACGGATCCAGTGGAAGGTGTTTCTGCCCATGGCAGGGGGATTGGGACCAAAGGATATTTAAGGTCCCTTCCAACCCAAACCATTCTATGTAACAAAAGTTACAGAGCTGTAAAGAACTAAGGAAATTCCATTTAGAAACAGGCCTGATTATTTACCTCAGGTTATCTATAATTACTTTGGAAGTCAAAGCTGATAACAGAGCCTGTTTCATCTCCCTGTCTTCTTTCAGAGCCTGGAAGTCCTGAAGACTTTGATCATTCTGTGATGTAAGCCCAGCGTTGGTCTGGATTCCATGATGGGACCACACCACTTGCCTCTCTGGACTGAACCACCCAGTTTCTGATCAATGATGCACAATGTGGAACAAAACCCAACTAAACACTTAATATACAGCTTTATATTCTTAGTAAATGTGTGTGCCTAAATCCAGAACATCTCAATTCCCAATGATTTAAACCTACTTGACTTGAGTCAAGTCACTAGTCAGTGATGAGAGCCACTGTTTCTGACTGAAACCCTGACACTGACTGGTTCAAAACAGTACTTGAAAATCAGCTTCAGAGGTTATACCCTTAATCTAATCTCTAATTAGGTTTTACAGGAACCCTTAACCATACAGGAAACCAAAATTTTCTAATAGTCATAACTCAAGGCCATGAATACCTAAATGTTTTGACAATGATAATTTTCTGTGAGAATAAAGTATTTTATATACATACTCTAACCTGCAGGGAAAGTTTTCGATGAAATTTTTTTCCAAGTTAATGTGACATCACATGTCCTATTCAAACCTTTAATTGCACTACAAAGGAATATTAATTATTTCAAGAAATTTCTTAGTTAGCAATGTATTCTTTTGTTTGTACGACCTAATTAGATTTCAGTATTAACATCCGACCACCACAAATCAGGAAAATCTCTGATTTGTGTTCAAACATTTGTTTTAGTCTTTTGCACAAACACTTCTCCATGATGGGGAGGGCGGGGTGAGACTCAAATTGAGATCACATATACGCTACAGAGGCCTTTCTGTAATTGTCACTGGCACATAAAAGCTTTACATTATCTACTGGTTTAAGCACTTTCAAGGCTCTAAAGTGCCTTTACACGAACTCAAATGTAATTGGTGAGGGCAGAGGAAAAATTGATATTCTTTTTGCAGTAGGAAATAGTAAAGAAAATCTTCTACCTGGAGAGGAAATTTTAGTGTTTTATTATGATTTTAATGTGTTTGCACAGTGCTTGCAGTGTTAGCATAGAGATTTGTCAGTATCCTGGCTTCTTTGTATCAGTGGCTTTTGTCAGATGTTTCCTAGAGAATACCTCATTCTATTGTCATTCTACACTTGAAATTGTCAAAAATTCGCGACTAAAAAAGATATTCCGTATTATTTTTGTCCACTCTGCTTTTCCACGCCTTTGCAAGTGCATTAAATTGCAACAACAAAATCTTTGGAAGACTTCTATGCATTAGGTGGGAACATGCTGACCATCTTGAAACATTGGTTAAAAAATACTGAGATCTATAGACTCCGATTCAGATATTAACATGACTCGGTAGTCGTAACCATTATAGATATATCCAACCCAAGTGAATATTATAAAAGAACTTATGGGCAGAGCTAGAATAGTAGGATGTACGAATCCAAGTTTTTTGTCCTGTCCTTGTCATCTGATGATACGTGATCTTAAGCACATCTCTTTGGACCTCAGTATTTCTAACCCAGACACAGTCCTGCATTCCCTTTTGTCTCCATTTGTCTCTGGTCTTACCAGCTCTGGAAAGCATTTCTTTTGTTGATCCATCAACCAGACACAAAGAGGGTTGTCCAACTCCCAGCGTTGATTTCCAGGAGGATGGTGGCTTGGTGCACTCTAGACACCCAAGACCCAGGCCCATAAAACAGTTAGGCATGATGCTAACTCAAATTCCAATTTTATGTGTTTTGCTGAAAGACTAAATATGGAACCTAACTGTTCCCATGAAGATAAAGCTGGCCCTGCTCTCCTTGTTATAACATTGTTAAGTTTATCATGCTGTCTATCTGTCTCTATTAAAAACAGACTTCCCCAGTGGAATGTTGAAGTAAAAAATGAGCTTAGCAAAGTCAGGAAAAACACAGATAATGCTCCACTTTACTTGTCACAATCTAAGCTGATCCTACCATTTGCCACTCCGTAAAAGATACAGATCTCACAAAGAGCTGTTGTAGAGGCCAGATGGGCAAATCTTTCTCTGTAGATAAGTGGGTACTGGAAGTCTTCTGCCAAAATAATGTCTGGAATGCTGGAAAAGAAGAGCTCTAGGCTGACCGGGAATGAGACCCAGCAGGCTCTGCAGGGCCATTGGAGCTGGAGAACTCATCGCTGCTCAGAACCATAAAATTATGTCTTTGTTATGCAGAAAGCCCGTTCAAGTTTCCCTTACAAGAAGGTCAAATATTGACGAGGGAAGTGCAGTTTGAACCAAATTAGAAGGGAATGTGCTATGTTCAAAGGATGAAGCTCTCAATTGAGGGTGCTTTAGTTTATGGCTTATTTATGCAATTCATTTTCAGAGATCCCAGAAACGCATGGGGGTGCCATCAGACCTCAGTTCGGATTCTGGGGTACTGTTTTCTGGGCTTATTCTTTGAAGTTTAATGATGGAATAAGAAAGAGGTAGGCAAGGATATTAAAGGAAGCAATTCATTCTTCTGCTTGGCATTTTATATCTAAAGTCTTAATTCTACATGAAATCAGCCTTTCTGAACTGCTACTCAGAACATCTATGTAGGGCATGGACTGGCCTGCACAGAAGAAAATTCTTGCATTTAATGGTGTTTCTTTGTTTAGTTTATGTAGATCACGTAGCCAAATACTTTATATTTTTAGCTGACTTGAAAAGACTTTCTCAGTACAATGTGGTTTAGAAAAATCCATTCAGTCAGGAAAAAAAAAGGTAGTGATGAAACATTCCTTAAAACCCAGCAGTTTAATTTAAAAATGTCTTGTTTCTTCAGTCTGTTAATCCTAAACAAACCCTGGACATTTTTGAACTATGCAACTAATCCTGAGAATGCTTGCTTATGCAAATTGTTGCTTAGAATGGGAATAAAAGATTATGCCGTCAGGTTTCCTATCTAGGATATGTAGGACTTCACATTTTAGATTATAGAAATGTAACTACTCTTATGAGGTAATGAAACATACTTTAACTTTGCACAAGTACTTCTTTACTATCATTAAGGTCAATGGAAGGAATAATATTGGCAGTATTTGGTCTGTTTAGGATGGAAGGCAGTATTTGTACCAAAATGCAGTTTGTAAAACTGTAACTGGCCCACAAGAAAGTTGGAGAGGGACCTGGAGAGGGCCTGGAGTGACAGAGCGAGAGGAAATGGCTTTAAATTGGAAGGAGGAAGATTTAGATCAGACATAAGGAAGCAATTCTTCATGATGAGGGTGGGAGGCCCTGGCCCAGGTTGCCCAGAGCAGTGGTGGACGCCCCTTCCCTGGAGGGGTTCCAGGCCACTTTAGATGGAGCGCTGAGCATCCTCATCCATTTGCGCAATTCTTCTTCCCCTGTATGTATGGGTCTCCCAGCCACCACCTCTCAGACAAAGTGGGTACTTACATTTTTTGTGGGAAGAGGAAAAGGGAGTTAGATCATAACCCTAGATGTACTCAGAGTAAATTATTCATTAGTGTGATGCATATATAGCATCTGCCTTAAGCGGTACTTCAGCAACATGAAACATAACAGGTTGTTTCTTTGTTTCTAACAGTTAAATAGACAAAAGGCCTGAGACAACTTCTTTCTTCTGTTTAATTTTTTTTTTTGTGGTTTTTCCTCTTCCTTTTTTTTTTTAACTTCATGAACATACACTTTATTTGAAATAATATAACTAAAGAATGAAGATGGCATTTACAGCAAGACAGCACTCTTTTCTAATATCCTATGTAAGGTATCTTCCGTGCTTTGACACTAGTCCTCTGATATAAATCAGAAATATATAGTTCAAAGCTTTCCCATGCTTCTGAACGATAAATATTTAATTCTCAGTATTATCATCAATCAGGTTAGATGATCTATGAAAGATATTGGTGGTAAAAGCTTACTGCACTATTTGCTCTGGACCTCCAAAAGCACTCCAGTTTCACAGAGAGCTTCTAAGGAGCTGATGGCAGAGGGGGACTGTTGATTAATGGCTCCCTGGGACACTCCCGACACCTCTGCCTGGATCAGAGAGATAAGAGACAGCCAGAGTCTGCCAGAGAGCACTGCTTTATACAAGAGAGGCAAAGGTTAGCAGCACAGAGGAATTCCTGCAAGAACGGTGAGATAGGCAGGTTCTTCTGGGGCAGGATAATGGTCTGCAAAGGGGAATAATAGAGTGAAGGATTGTTTTGTAGTACTCAAGCAAAAACAAGAGACAAGACAGATGATGTTAAAGGGTTAGAATAAAAGCAAGACAAAGAAACCACAGAGAAATGAAGCTTAAAGTATGTCAGGTTTGGATTTGCTTTGGGTTTTTTTATGTATAGTTTAATTTATCATCCATAGAAGAGGTCTTTCATCATGAGGATTTTGTGTATCCATTCTTTTATATCATAATTTGCCATGCTAAATAGAGTGCACTTCTCCATTGTGGAGGAAGGAGTATCCCCAATACACCTAACAGTACAGTCCTTATTCAGTTAAAGTAATGTTCACATCGTAGTGGTGAAAGGAAAATTCAGATACATTGGTTAGAGCAGTTCGGTCTGCAAATGTGTGTTATTTGTGTTAATCGGCACAAACCAGATACTGTAGCAAGGCAGGTTCCATGACCCAAGAACATTGCTAGCATTTCTTCCATGTAAAATACAAATGAATGCAGGAATTCGCAATGCTCAGTCATCCATTTTTCCCAGCACGGTGCCTTTGGAAGTGGCCGGAATCGCATACTTCACAAGGAAATGGAATAATTTTATTTTAGGTCTTCATTTTTTCCCTATTCTGTGCTTAGAATTCATGGTACAAAACAAATAATCTTCTTGTAACCAATTTCCACATGAAGTCATTGGAATATTTTTCTTGAGTAAAATGTTATCACACAAGTTGCATTTCTGACCAAGCAGAGAGCTTTGTTATTTACAGATCTAACTATAAGTAAATGCCGTACGTAGAAATAAAGGTGGCTTTAAACTTTGCAAATGTCATTTGCAAAGAAAGGCATAAGACAGCCTTGGGAGAATTCTGTAAACAGGGTTTGATCCAGAGAACCTGGGAATCATTGGAGGGAAAAAATAATTTGGCTTTAATGAGTTTTGGCTTAGTGTTCAAAGTAGGAAATTTTGATGCATGTGGGAGTATTTTGCATTAGCACAAATGAGCCAGAAGCACAAGTCTTTAGAATGGGAATTCTTTCAAAATTATTGTAGACTGACATCACTCACTGGGTTTAACTGTGTCCTTTTCAGCAGGAAAGGTAAGGGTTGAAGTTCCATCAGTGCCTGATAGTATAAACTCATGCTCAGCATGAAATCTGAAAGGGACAAACAACTACAGCATCTTCTAGATGTGGTGGGCAAAACTTAGGAACAGTTATTAGAAGTTCCTAATCCCATAGATTCTCTGCTACACAATAAACCGTATTAATTGGTGGTCTTGGAGAGACAGCTGGAGGTGGAAAAGATGAAACATCAGGTAGGTACTGCTTGGCATGGAGGTAGGTACATAAGTGAAAAATCACCTAAAGAGACTCAAGAAAAAGTGTGTCTTTGAGCCAAAAAAGAGGACTTAGAAAGCTCCTCAAAGAGCTTTTATGGGAAAAGTAATTTGGAGAGTAGTTTTGAGACTACAAGGAAATATCTTCCAGTTACATCAAGTGCATTACTTGTAAGACATCACACACAACCTGCGTGTTTATTGTTCATTTTCAAAATGCTATAGGATAGCAACAAAGCATAAACCTAGAAACCAGTGTTATTTCATATGGAATTGGTCCTTCAACAAAAGCAGTGGATTAGCAAATATTGTTCTATAGAGACAAATCTTTGCTGCTTGAAGCAGCAAACCAAAAATTACATTCTTTCAATAAAAGAAAATAATTTATTAACACTATTGTCATTACTGGAATCCGACAAAATGGCCAGAGGGTATTGGAAGCAAAGGTCTTAATGACTACATGGCACAACCAGATGTAACTGAAAGCAGTGATGGAGCCACGCTTACTTCCCTTCTTCCCACAGCTCTGAGAGGCACCACTATAATCCTAAAGCACAAGATTTTTAAAAAGGCATTTAAGATTTTTTGGAGGACAAATGAGCACCTTGTAGAATTTTGTTGCCTATAGCTATTTTCATGAATCCCATTAGATACCCTACACCAGTGAGAGTTTTGAAGGGCTCCTGCCTCTTCCTTAGGTCTGTCAGAAGTTGACCATGACTTTCGTATGGATTTAGGCCTTCACTCTCAAGGTTACAACAACTGAAAAGCAAATCTGTGAGGGGAGTTTTAATAGTTTAAAAATCTTAAAAGCAGAGTCTCACTAGGGAGAGAGGTTTGAAAATAAAGGGATAAGCTAATTATTTATAATTAGGTCAGACTGGGTAGGCTGATTGCCATAATTAACACTGCCTAATGACTGTCCTCAGGGATTTTACTTGGATGCACCAGGTGAAATCTGGTAGCAGTGGATATCTTTTCCGGCGTGAGAGCATGGACAGCTCCCGACTAAAGCAGCTGCGCCAGCAGGGATGTGCGTGGGAGGCCGGGAGCGCTACAGGCGCAGCGCACGGTGCGCGTTGGAGAGCATTGGGGAAATGTAGGTTAGTGTGCTGGGAGGCTGAGCAGACCGGGTTAACGCGAGCACTCTGGGGAGGGATGTGGGGGCTGGAGGAGCACTCCCGAGCTAGCAATGAGGGAGCCGGGTGACGCTTGTAAGAAGTTACAGATCTGTGCATCAAAGCGGACTGCAGCATTTCTTAATTGAAAGGAATCACTAGAAAATAGAGAAGGTGTGTTCCTGTGGCTTAAATAGCTGGGGGGGCTTCTTACAGACAGAGCGAACCAGAGGTGCACAGACTGTGCACATAAATGTTTCACACAGTAATAATGAGTCATGAACATTCCCTTCCTATAGCTTCTTGCAGGATAAGCTCAAACAAGCTCCTGTGGGATCCCATACTCAATCTGTGTAGCACTTGTGCCTGACTGGACAGTGTTCTATAGCACAGTATTTTCCCACCTGCCCTTTTCTCCCTATAGGAACATTTTCTTCCTTCATTCTCTAATCCTCCCTATGGCACATATAAAACAAAGCTGAATAACAGCCAAATGGACATATTATAAACAATAGCAAGAAATAATTAACAACAAAGAGGACAGAAAACAACCAGAGACTGAGTTACTTCAAACCAACTGTGGAAAAGCACCATACACACCTTGACAGATAAATAATATAAGCAAAAATTCTACCATGCCCTTGTGCAGCTTTACAGAAGGGGAGTTCAAAATTTCAGGCCACATCCAAGCCTTGGCCTCCACAAGCAGTATCACGCTGGTACTCCTTGTTTGTACTACAGGGAAACAGCAGCTCAAGTGCTCTGTTGATCAGATGGTAATTGCCTGACGAGGAGAAAAAGATATAAAAATGACTGGTACGTAATCAGAGAAAAGACAATTTCTCCACCGAGAGACTGGCAGGCAGGTGGTGGAGGCTGATTGGTGTTGCCCTGTTTTTAATATCATCTGTAGCTCAGTTAAAAAAAACCTAATACTTTTCCATCTGCACTGATCTCTGGCTCAAATGCTTTTAAGTCCTTCAGGTCTTTCATAGGTATTCAGTGGTACAGTGAGAGCAAATAAATACATCCAACTGCTTTTCTCTGATTTGAGCAATATTGATGCCTCTCTACTGTCACTTTGGAAATGTGATGGGGTGTTTTGTTTTTTTTTTTTATTCAGAGTTAAAGTGGCTGTCTGAGGTGACAGAATGGTTAGAAGATCTACAAGACCCACAGCTATCAAGATGCACAACCAAAAGACAGATTATTACTAGAACTGTGTGAAAAATGCAGACACTTGACATTGATGCGCATCTTCAAATCACATATCGCTTTCATTGAAATATTCATGCTCCAAAAAAAAAGACAAACCCAAAGCTTTACAGAAATCAAAACTTTTAGCTTTGACAGATTTTAAACACATCTCCCTGTTTCCATTTGCATTAGTTTCCATTTGGAAGTTTATTTCAAGTTCATGTAAACTTTCCCTCTGAAACATAGAAAGGTGTTCTTAAAACACTGATATCCAAAATGAAGTGTTCATTGAAGATCAAAGTAAATGCTTTCATTCTCTAATAAGCTTCTAATTCATTCTTGCCCCCCTCAAACTTTAAATATATTGTTCTGACATATCTAACTTTTTATTTTCAACTAAAAAGGCCCCAGCCAAGTGCTTGATTTGAAGGCAGCACGCACAGCATCCTGATCAAACACAGCCAGACACTCATAGTGCCACGATTTTACATGGGCATCTAACAGAAGATCGATTGTTCAAAATGACCTTCGTATTGCGAATTACCAAAATTTGGTAATTGACAGCTACTTTAATTACTGCGTTGGAAAGGAAATTACCCAATGAAAAACAATGCACCATTGTGTTACGAGTACAGCTCATTTTTAAGAGGCCCATTGTAAGTCTGCAGCTCCCAGGTAGGGCTGTCAGCCTGGAAATCCCACGCTGATGCCAGGGTACGCAGCCCTCACTGGAGGAACTCTGAACTAAATGAATGAGCTCCATTGAAACTCGTGCTAAAAGAAAAGACTCACGCACTCTTAAACAGCACAAGATTGTACCTCCAAAAAATAGTGCCTCCACATTTTAAACTAATGATGACTTTTAGGCATGGTGTAATTATAGCACCAGTGGGAACCCATATGTCACCGAACTTTCAAGTATAAAGGTTGTGCCTACAAAATGAAGCCATATATCCCCATTAATTGAAGCAGTTGATTTCCAGTTACACAATATTAGTTTTAATGGTGAGACTATTAGAAAGTCTATGAATTTCCTTTTGCTATTGATCTGTAGTGTTAAGGCGGAACACTTTAAACTGATCAAAGTTGGTAAGGGGGTGACATTGGTGCCAGCGAAGTTTTGAATATAAGTGACTCTGATAGTTGTCATCTGTAAGTTAGCATTAGAACAACCTTGGAGGAATGGAGGTTTTTTGCGCTGTCAGCACAGCCTGCACGGCTAGAGGATAAAGGATTAGCAAGAGAAATTTTGATGAGGGTATTTACTACTAATGACTGCCTTCAAAATTGCCTTTTATCTACAGCTTTCAAAGCATTTTCCATTCATTAAGCCTTATAAATCCTTTGTAAAATTGGTAGAAGATATAGAAATGCAGATATCTTTTGTGCCAAAACACACAGTAATACTTTGATAGAAAAGGGCAGCGGTACACAATAAACGTCTAAAATAGGAATTGCAAAATTTTGCAGTGATGCTATCACACCATTAATTAGAGTTTGAACAGAACAGGGGAACAGTCCTGCTCCTAAGAAAAATGGTGTGGAAAAATCAGTAAATAGCGCTCAGGGCTTCTGTTTTCTGTTGTAGCAGGAAGACAGATGTATCTTATGCAGCGATATTTAAAAAAAAAGTTAAGAATCTGAATGGCACCTGTTCTTTTATTGTAGCAAAATCTGCTTCCCAAACTGCCAAGCCCAAGATTGAAAGCCTACCAGGTCAGGCCTACCATATCGATGAGCTGAAAACCCTCAGATTTTAAAAAATAATGAATGTAAGGTCTTTTCTTTGAGTCTTTCGAGCCTTTAGAGTCATATTTCCATTCCTCTGCAGCCCTGTGGGTTATAAAGAAAGGAAGAAAGGAAGCAGGGAAGAAAGAGGGTAGGAAAGAAAAAGCAAACAAGAAAGCTAGTTAATTGAAAGCATATCCTTAGACGTATTAAGGTTAGTGGTGTGCAGGAGATACCAGAGCCAGGAGTAATGCAGCTTCTTCAGAGTGCACGAGCTGGAAAGAGAGGCTTAGGTTCCTGGTTCTGGTGCTGGGTTGCTGCGGAGAGGATACGAGCTCACCCTGGCTGCATTAGCAGTACCTCCACTGTGCAGATAACCATATTTTTTTAAAATAAATTAGTAAAGAACAACGCATGGACCAGAAATTAAGCCAGTGGCTACACAGTGTGTTGCCCTGTGACCTAAAAGCCAGCTCTGAGCGCAGCAGCATGGAAGCTTGTGTCCCTAACACCTTTTAACTTGCACAGCTCTGCTGAAGTTAACAACTTCATTAATGGCCTGAGTGATGGGATTGTGTGCACTCTCAGCCTCAGCAAGTTTGCAGATGATATAAAACTGGGAGGAGCAGCTGACACACCAACTAGGGGTGCTGCCCATCCAGGGGGTTGCAACAGGCTGGAGAAACTGGTGTTCGAAGGCTCTCCAATGGCAGGGTCAGGATGAGCAAAGTTTAGAGGTGGAGTTTTGGGTAAGCCTTCCTTCCCTCCTTCCTTCCTTCCTTCCTTCCTTCCTTCCTTCCTTCCTTCCTTCCTTCCTTCCTTCCTTCCTTCCTTCCTTCCTTCCTCTATTCCAGTTATTTCTTTTTTAATGATGCATTAAGTTTAATGCGGCTGTTCAAATTTCTGCTTACTTGAAGCACCTCCAAATCCATCAGTTGCTATAGGAGCTGTGTTTAAGGGCTACCGATACAATTAGTCAGTCCTGTAGAAACAGAAGTCATGTAGTAGTGTATGACTGGAGGCTGCCAAAATACACAGTAATCTGTTGGAAATCTGAATTTTTATGTACGTGTGTCAGTGTAAGTCAATGAATGATATGTACATCTAAAAAAAAAAAGAAGCAACACAGTTTTACTTGGAAATGACTTGTGGAACAAGCTTCACAGTATCTCTGAATATTTTTAGAGGGAAAGATGTAGAAGATAATACATGAGATGGCTTGCAGAGTCAGCCACGCTCTGTTCAAAGGGCTAAGGGAATATTTTGCATCAGTAAGTGATAGCGTCTCCCTGCAGTGATCAGAAGGCTTGGTAAAAATAAAAGGTCATCATCACCGTGAGCGAAACATTGCATCCAAGTTAGGTGGCTTCCAGTAAATGTTGCTATTTAGTTAGTTTTCTTATTGTTTTATCACTTCAGCTTGTTAAACTAGCGGTTTAACTCCATTTAAAAAGAAAAAAACCAAAACATTCTGCCCTTTGAATGACACGGAAGAAGGTTGGATGAGCACCAGGGATGTTACACTTGAGAGAGTGGGGGAGGCAGCAGGAGGATGCAAGAAGGCTCTTTGGAGCTTCCATCCCTCCCACCTTTGCCATAACCCTAATGGTTTGTAAAGGGAACCTATGGAATTTCCCTCTTTAATTTTTGATGGGTGTGAAAATCCCTGCAAAATCCCTTCTAACCTAGCGTAAAGGCCTAACCAGGACAATAATGGTTATAACAAGGTTGTTATCAAAAATAAATGAAATATTTTCTAGGTAACTTGGCTTGTAAGTTTTTATGAAGTAGTCATTTTTGTCATTGTTTGCTTCTTAGTGCTGCACAGTTGTTGATTAGAGAATCACTTTTTGGGTGTGAAGAACTCTCGTTCCGGGGTGGCGTACAGAGTGCTATGTATCAGTTTGCAGCAGTCACGCTGGTTCAAATAAATATTGCCGTTCAGCAGTGTTAATCTATTCTTTAATGGTCCACCTCTGGGCATTGACATTCGCTGTAGGATGTTTTACCATCCAGTCTGATCCACTGCATTTTCAGTTATTAAGGTAGAAAAAAAACCCCAAATAAACAAATGAAAAGTTGCTTAGTTCCGAAAGAAGGTGGAAACCTTCAATAGATTCATGGAGCACCGATCCTTTTACAAGGAGCATCTCAGGAAATGCTTTTGAAAAAAAGGACACTTCAGATTTAGGGTTCTTTGAAGCTCTGTGCGCAAACAGGGCTTTGAAGTCTTTTAAATGCTTCTTTTATACACAATTGGCACACATCTCAGTTAAAACACTGCGCTAATTTTTAATCAGATATATGAAAAAGCATAGAATAAGCATGTGGATTTCTTTTTATAAAGCTTTTTGGCCATCAGCGTACTGTTGAAAAAAAGATAGCTACATTCCAGAACTTAAATATGATTGTAACAACTGCATGGCCGCAAACGGTTAGATTCCTGAACTTAAAGGTAATTAATTTCCAGGGAACATATGTTAAGAGAATAACATATTTCCCCAGACCTCCTCCCAAGAAAAAAGTAAGCGTGAGGAAGGATTCTCACAAAGCAATGTCAATGCTTTGTATTTACTGACAAAAAAATGAAAAGAAAAATATGAAAAATTAGAAGAATGAGGTTAAAAAAGAATGATAAGAATTATTCCAGTGAAATTAGTTCCAGGGTTTTGCTCATTGGAGGGGAAACAAATATTACTACAGTTTCTGGAAAGTTCCAGAGGTGGTCATAAGGGAAATTATTGCCACTAGCTTACTGTGAGCATTAAATGTTTTATCGCTGCTTTCTGACATCTGAAAAATGAGTAATACAGGTTCATGAAGTGACTAAAATTTCTTAAGAGAAGAAAACTTGTATAATCGCCTTCAAAATAAGCAAACAAGTCTATATTCACCCCTCCTACTTCCTGTTTTAATCCTCTTTAGAGGCCGCTCAGTGCTCAAGCCCGTGGGGGCTGATGCTGAGCCTGGAGAGGGCAAGGACAGGATCAGAGAAGGTGTTGCCCAGACTCTTCAGAGAATTTATCTGCCAAGTACTAACAGGTCTTCACTGAGCAAATGCATATTGAGAGGGTTTGGTTTTCTTCCCGCCTCCCCCTTATATGTTTGCTCCACTTGGACAGGTTTTCTTAGGGAAAGCTGAATGTAAATCAGTGACGACATTATTCCCCTGCCAGTTTCCACATCCCCGCTCCAAATCATAGCAATGCCGAAACTTCATAACAGAAACGGTTTTCAGGCTGCTTTTAATCTTAGCTCTAGCGTTTTCACTAAAACTTTTCACCTACTCTATTCCTGCAAAAACATCACTTTCTTTTTTTTGTTTTTATCTAATCCAGGGAAAAAAGTGAGTTTAAATAGTTTGTATTTCAGAATTTACAAATGCGTGTGTATGCGCATCTGTCCAGGGCAGATCGTGAAATGTGAATTTACAGTGCTGCCTACAGGGTTATTGTAAGGACATTTCAACGGCATTTTCAAGGGTGTTTTAGGTCAATGTAAATGTTGGAAAAATAGTGAAAAAAATATATTTGTCTTTAAATCTCCGTGTTTATTATGTAAGATTTCAACATATGGGCTTAAGTATCAGAATGGAAGTCATCCGTTTCACCTGTCTCATAAAGAAGTATATGTAACAGCTATAAGAATATAAGGGTTACATAAAATTGTATCCACTATTTATGTATTATTGTATCCAACACATATGTCCTTTCCATATGGGATGTTCTCACTGTACAGAACATGGTTGGTTCCAAGTATAACTCAACAGAAGCATTCAACCTTTGATTTTAAAACTGTTATCGTCTCCACTTCAACAACCCACGTTGAAAGGAAATTCCAGATTGTGGGGGGGAAATGGCTGCCAATCTGAATAAGGAGGAACATCGTCAGATGGCAGGGAAGTATTTGTACTAGTTGTATTAACAGAAGCAATGACCTTTACATACTCCAAAACAAGCCATATGGGCCTTGGATCACAGCAACCGTTTGTCAAGCAAAACTCCTGAATCATTTCAAGCAGTGTTCAAACACAGTCGGAAGAAGCCGGAACACAAACCGCTGTTATAAAATGCATCTCTGAAAGAGTGGAGATGCATGAGATTTTGAGGTAAGTGCTATTCAAACCTTCAAATCTTACAGCAAATTGATTTTTTTGCATAAATTTTGGTCTCTCCATTGATGGGGATGGGAAACAGATGGGCTGCAGTTTAACACTGCAGCAAGAAACCAAATTCAATTCTCTGGCTTGCTCTTAGGAGAGTTAATGAAAGTTGAATAATATGCACTGGCAGCCCCCAAAACCCTCCGTGTTTTTCATTTTCTTTTCTTTGGCAGGTCGAGACTATTCTGCATTAAATTCGCGTATGGCCACTTTCCTCCCAACATCACTCTAGTGATTCCTCTGGCCTTATTTCTCATGAATACGGGTGCTAAACCTTACAAACTTTGCCATCATTCCTTAAGCAATCTTTATACTCCCCATCGCTTCTGCAACTGAAACTGAAGAACCTGTAGAAGTGAGCAATGTTTTGGCATTTATCTTATTTATTCATTAAACTGCTAAGGGTGTTACTGTGCTCCACCATGACAATGCTGATCTTTAACTGAAACGAATTAAACCCATACTGTAGGTTTTCTTAACAGAGAGTAATGCGCTGAGTTCTGGATGCTTGTGGCAAGGATATTAATGGAGTACTCAAGGTAGCAAGAAGATCTCATTTTAAATGTAACCGAAAAGCCATCAAGAAAGAAAACACTCTCTTTCAGGAAAAACATCAGCAACAACAAAAAACAGAGACCAAATGCAGTGTGTGAGCTTTCCTGTGAGTAGCATGAAGAGAGGCAAAAAAACCTATGCTGAACTCCCCCTGGAGAACATCAAAGAGGTGAGGAACTCATGTCGGAAATCAGGTATAATAAAGCCATGTAAACAATAAGGCTTCTGAGCTTAAATAGGATTCAAAAATGACAGTGACTAATTCTGAAGGTTCTGAGAAATCTTCTCTTTGGCAGATAAATAACTCTTAATTCAGCCCATTGAGTGCAACAGTATTTTACCTGCTGGACATCCCACTTCACTGCTATTCAGCTGTAAATAAGGAAGCTTTCGTGAGTGAAGCACTTAAAAGGATAAACAGCAATGGTCTGACCTGTTACCCCCACTGCAATGACAGCAGAGATGAACTAAACCAACAGGGGACTCCTGGATCATGACACAATTGGAAAGGAATTCAGCAAAGAACAGAAGAAAGTTTACCAGGGGCCCGTCACTATTCTTAAAGATCAGTGGGGTTATGAGAAAAAGGGATTTTAAGAGCTGCACGGTTACATCTGAAGTCAGCAGCAGTCTTGGTTCTTTAAAGCGTCGCACCCTGAACAGACCTGCAGGGCCTCCGGAACGGAGCTCTTCCTGTCTGCCAGGACTCAGAGCAGCACTCTTCCTTCTAGCACAGAAGCAAACTTTTCCCCCGACATTGATTTGCCTCCCTTCTCTGTGCTTTGGTGTTGGGGCTTCATCACGGCGATGCAACCAAAGCATTGGCTGGAGAAGAGGGGCTGAGGCAAGCATTGAGAAACAAGTCCCTTTCACACCTTCATACGTGCTCAGATTATCTTGCTTGTCTGTAGACTTCTATTTCTCTCCCTATACGACATTGTACCAACAAAAGAGTTTGTCTGAATCTTCTCTTTCTGCTCTTTCCTGAAACAACTTTCAAGGCAAATATTAAAGTAAGCAGAGGGAGACCAGGATGGTCCGAGGTGAGCTCCTCCTTCTCCCAGCTACCTTTTCTTCAGCACCTCCTCTGGCCTTCACACTCAGGCGGGCAGCCTTCCTAGAAGTGCTTCTTTTCATCAGTTTTCTGACTTCTCAAGCTGACACTGTGTTTTTCTGCCCAGAGGGGTGGTGTTTTGGTCACAGCACGTCATCCTCTTGGCAGATGCAGCTCTGCGGTTGGTCGATTTGCGCTGTTCTCCAGACAGCCCCAGTGCCCCCTGCGCTGGGCAGGGAGCCCTGAATCCCTGGGCCAGCGCTGACTATTCCACCTCGTGACTCCCAGGAATGCCTCATAAATTTTGTGCTTAGACTCTGCAGCCAACACAAATTGGTAGCGATGAATGATAACGCCCGAGGCTTATGTGGGAGGTCACAAGAAAGGACAGAGCCTGAGCTCTCGAAGACCGATTATTACAGTAACCTCCACAGCGCAGAATAAACAGAACAGCTGAGTGAAGTTACTGAAATTTGGTTCACCTCTCAATGTGTGATGGGAAGGGGCCATTTCTGCAATGAATCACTGGTATGTGTTGCACAGGAAGGGTTAGTTTAGGTTCCAAATTTTATAGGTGCAGTGGGAGCCTAATGCTCTTTTATTAGCACAACTCCATACTGACCTCCGGCCTAAAAAAAGCAGAGACTTTTGTATTATCTCATAATCCACCAAGGGCGAATAAACCCTCAGAAAGTCTAGCCTTTCTTTCTTTTCCCAACTGTCATTAAAACTGTGGTCTCCGTTATTATCATGCAGGCATTTTACACTTGTTTTTTACTACAGTTCAAGCACAGATGCCCTTTTCGTTTTGAAGCAGAGCTAATAGCGAAACTTACTTGCTAAAGTTTCTGATTATCCACTATGACTGAGAGCAGTTTACCAACACAACTCTCCTTGGACTATTCAGGGTTATGCACAGATTTAAATTCTTCCAAGAATTCGGTGATAAACAGCTTGTTTATACTGTGATCTCACTTAAAAAGCAACCAGCAGATTTCTGAATGTGCTCGTCCACTTCTTCTACCCCTTCACCAAGCCACTGGTCCAGCATCAGAAACGCCAAGCTGTTGATGCAGAAGCTGTGCCACGTATTTACAGATCAATTCAGTGAGGATTAGGCAGCTTTACAACGGACCATTGGACACATGGAAAAGTACCTCGTGCCTATGTTCTAGGTGCTGGTGTGTTTGTGTCTTCGGTAAGACGGCTTCTGACCTTGCCTCTCTGCACTAAGAATAAGTTTAGATTTGCAAGTGTGATGGGAAAGGCGAGGACAGAGTAGCAAGAAAGACAGACACATGTTTTGACCTATGTGTTATAGTGGCTTGATAGTAGGTGCTGACCTCGCAGGCAATTTACAGTGTCTCTCCACAGAATGAGTTCCTGCTGCTTTCTTCTTGCTTTTTCAAGATGTTCTAAAGCAAGTCCTATGGCTTTATTTATCTCCCTCTTCTATTCCCCCCTTTGCTACAGTTACGTATTGTTACTTACATGAATGAAACGTGCAATCAGTCCTCTTTGGGTGGCCACGACAAAAAGAGATGCCATTTTTAGCAGTTCTTAGTGAGATGTTTAGGTGTTATTGGAGGAATTTTTCTTGGTGAAAGGGATTTTACGTGACACCGGGCACTTCAGAGCAGTCTGCAGTGCAGTGGCACTATGAGTAGGCACATAAAGTGTTCATATTCTTTCATTTAATGATGTTTCAACACAGTGCGAGATATTAGCTTCCAGTAGCGTGGGAGCACTTAGATTACAGTAGTGTTACCTCATTATACTTACTATTATGAGTGCTACCATTTATTCACAGTAGTAAACATTGTGCTAAATAGTAAATGTATGCAGGATCTAGGCGTTAGAAAATAATACCAGAATTATGAGCACTGAACAACCTTGATGGACCAAACCTTGAGTTTGGTGAAAAAACAGCTGCTGGAGCATTGTGTAAAGGCACGGAAATGGGCAGTGCTCGGTCCAAGGTTGATTTTTCCCTTTCCCTTTCAAGGTGTTTTTTTTTTTTTTTTCCAACAGATAAAATCAGGAAGAAATTAAATGTCTGAGATGAAAATGATTCATTAGCGACCAAAACTGCAGAACTTAGGGCAGTCAGCCATTCTGTCTTTGACCTCTTCTGAGGCTGTTAGCAAGGGTGATAGACAGTTTCTTGATGGGTTTTGAAGTGTAGATTTCTGCTAAATTGATGGACAAGATATGCCAAAGTTCTGGTAATTTTCAAGAGCTTCTGCCAGGGCCCCACAAACAGCTTCTCTTTCATTTGCTATTACAATCTACTACAGACACATAAATTAACACGAGACAAAACTGTGTTCTATGAGTTTCTATAGGTTAACGCAACCAACTTTCCATTTTAGAGAGCAAAGAACATAAACAACAGTTTTGCTTATATGTCTGGGTAACGTACAACAGCTCCATAATCAATAACAGAAAATGTTACTGAGAGGCCCAATAGACCTCAAAGAGATAATGTGAATCGGCCATTAACAGTAAGTCATTATAGAACTTATTAAGTGAAGCCTTGGGGCTGTCATAGAGCCTAAAGGTTGACATAAATTTTTCATACACGTTGAACTTTGCTAAATGTGCTTGCATTTGATTAATGATGACTTTCTTCGGTATGCTAATAAGAAGAAGGAAAATATGAGCTTGGGCTGCAGCAGGGAGAACAGTCTCCTGGAAGGAAGGCCATCTTTGGCAGCAGGGGAACAACGGGGCTTTCTAAAGACACCCTGCCAAGCACGAGGGAGTTTATTACTCCCTGACAAATTGCTCCTTACCACCCAGAGACAGGACACTGAGCAGAGCACGCGAATACGGAAAGCCAGTTTTGCAGTTGTGGAAGAGAAATCGTCATAGCTCCAAACCAAAACCACCCCCCCGGACCTCGTTAGACCTCCATATATCGCAAAGAACTGTACAGAAATGCTTCGCATTTATAAAGCAGCCCTGTGAGAGAGAGGAGCACTGCGTCTGCAAGGCCTGCTGGTGGTAGAGCTGGATGAAATTTGCCTTGGCAGCCAAAGTAGTGAGTCATGGATTCATGGAATGATTTAGGTTGGAAAAAAAGACACCACCAACAACAAAATAAACCCCCTTCGCTTGCAGAAAGGCCTGGAGAACAGCATATGGATTTGGTCAAGTAAAATAAACATGTTTCTCATTTGTTTAAAAGGAAAAACAAAAAGAGAACAATCAGCAACCTCAGTCCAAAGCAGTCACAAAGTCTAAATTGCTTTTACTAACCACCAAAAATGCTAAGCGTGTCTTAAAATACTGGGGATAGCAGAGTAAGGGTAATTTTTAACTGTTAAAGGACAGATTATTGAGCTTTTGTTTTGATTTATTTTAAAAGTACACCCTTGTAATAAAAAATTTAATAAACAGCCCTACCCAAGAGTGCTCAAGATAAATTGGAAATCTTCTAGACATAGATAAATAATTAGTAATTAGGTATTTTTCTTGGTTGTACAAACATAAAAGGAAAAAATTGCAGAAAACATGAGCTGTGTCTATTCCCTCTCACCTCCCGGCTGTATGGGGCAGAAGATGATGTTTTGTTTCCCATCACTACCAGCTATGAATTTGCCACATCCAAGCTGCTGCTCCAAAGCAGATTTCCCTGCCAGCCATGGGGTGCTTTGCCCCAGTCTGTCTGGTGATTCCACTGTTGCTTCTTGATGCAGTTATAAAAAAAGGGATTAAAAAAAAGTACTAAAAAGAAAAGAAAAAAATTATCAGGTTCTGAGTTTGGTGGTGAGAGAACTCACAAGGACTCCTATAATACCAGGTTCAATTCCCTGACCTGGTTAATATTTAATTATTTATAGAACAAAAATTGGCTTCAACAGAAAGTCTGAAAGGCTCTTGAAAAGGACACTTCTCTGACCTGGAAAGAGGTCTTAAGGATCACACACAGCCCAGGCAAGTCTACCCCTCTTTGGGCACCTGTGGTCTCCTCTTTCCACATGTACAACCCTCACATAGGTAAGCACTCGCTCCTGAGCTGTACAACCTTCATATCAGGAGATATGAGGTCTTGGGCACCAACAAAGTTATTGTGCGTACACGCAGGCAACGTGTGTATGGAGACGTGCAGGCATGGAGTTATAAATGGCAAAGCCGCTACGTGTGAGGTCGTAACTTCTGCATTCCCTCTGCTTCCTCTGAGAAGGGAGAAGACCTAAATTTGGAAGTAGGGTTTGCAGTTACTGAGGGAGGGATTCACAAATACTGAGCTAAAGCCGGAGAGCAGGCAAGGCCCAGGATTTTGTGCAGAGCTACAAGCAGCATCTTTTTCTTATGACTATGAATATCCACTGGAACAGGTTGTCCAGAAGAGCCAGAGATGCCCCATCCCGGGAGGTGTTCAGGACCAGGTTGGATGAGGCTATGAGCAACCTGATCCACTGGAAGGACTGGGGGGGTGGACCTGGATGATCTTTAAGGTCCCTTCCAATCCAAACTATTCTATGTTTCTATGATACTGTAAAATCTCAATTGAGAAGAGGTCAGAGTCTGTTAAAATTGTTCTTTTTGTGACTGAAATATTTGTAGCCAGACCTTTTTTTGTTTCTTTTAAACACAGAATGTAATCCTGGTGCTGACAGTTGAGCTTTATTTACAGTAGCTCAATACTTTGAGCAGTAATCAAAGCGAAAACCTGGAAACCCACACAGGGTCTACCTAGATTTTTGTTTCCTGAGCCTTCCAATGAAAAGACAACTCTGAGAATGCTGGTGGATGGGGAAGTCACAAAGGAATTCCAGGCTTTTGGGTCCCAGAAAGCTAAGGTTGCCTCTTTGCGAGCCTTGTTTAAATTTCCATTCCTCACTTTTTCTGGAAGCTTATCAGCACCAACGTGGTGAAACTCAGCACTTTACTTCGTCAGTCAAGAAAGTGGAGCCAAGAAATCAAGTAAATTATGTAAAAGCTTTTCTCCTCTCCGGTGGGATCAGTTTCTGAGGCATGATCTTGCACAAGCTCACATCAATGCTGATGGCAAGCTTGTACCCCTAACAGAGTATCAAAACCTGCTTGACAGAAGGGCAAAACATGACAGAGGCAAAAAAACCCTAAACAAACCCTCCCCTTCCATATCAGTGTAAGTTTTGAGAGATCCCTTAGCAACCAACACTGCACTTGCATACCTAATTGCTTCCTGCTGGTGATGATGAGAGCAATTGTGTACCAATGCCCTTCGGATATACGTGAGATGGAGGGGAGGGCATGTCAACCTTGCTCAGGTGCGAGTTCTTCTGGTGAGAAGCAGCTAGACGAGGAGCTGAGTATTTTTGCCAACAGGAGCAGATAGAGGTACTCAGCTCATGAAACAAACTCACATCACACCATCTGTTAGTGAGTGTATTTGGAGGGGTTTTGTTGTTCCTCCCAAATGATGTCTCAGGATTTACAAGAGGGGAAAAAAAGAGGCCAGAACATCATCCGCACTTCCTGCTGTCCCTTACCTTACCTGGCTCGGTCTTGGGGATCCTCCTTTTAATTAGGGTTTGTCTTCAAACCCACGGAGGCCGTAATTAATCTTTCCATTGCCTTCCACGGATGTAAGGCTCAGTCTTTCCCTGAGCTCAGTTAGGAAGTGACTATCCTCAAGTGCAAGGAAAACCCTTCCCAGCGTGCTGAGGTGCTTGGGAACCCCAGCCCTCCGTCGGCTTTGATTTGTGCGTGGGACTAACCCAGTACCACTGCCCCGGGCTGGTTTTTACACCCTCAGATTATAAACCTGAGGCTCCCGCGACCACTGCTGTGAAGTTCAACACAAATAAACGTCCTTTTGTTGTGCCAAAACAAAATGCTGTTCGTTGGGGTGCTGCAGATGATGTGTAATGAGCAGAATTCCCAGCATTTCCGAGCTAGCGTCGACTGAGATTAGCAAGCCTAACTTAATAAAACACTATGATAATTGCAGATTCGCTAGGAAGGGGGAAAACAATCAAATGAAAAAGGACAAAACCAGCAGGGAAAGAAAATTTATTTCCAAGCATCTACGAGAGTGCTACAAACAATAGAGACTAAAACTCAAAGCATTTAAAACTATTAAAAAATGTAGTTGACAATGTCCTTCTTAAAAATTAAACATAAAAATATAGAAAATGAAGGTTTTAATTCTAAAACTCGCTCGATAGTGAAATAAACCCAGATAGCATCAATGAGGATGGAGTCCTACAAATGACTTTTTTTTGACTTTATTTCCATTTGTTAATTTGTAAATTGATACTCATTTCATTTTTTTTAATGTTTATTTAAATTTATAATGGAGAAATGTGCAAATCTAGCAAAATATTCTTTGGATTATAAACAGAGAAAAATCAACAACCAAAGAAATTTGAACTGAGTTAATAATGAAGTATAGAATTATATAGAATGCATACAGCTATAATAAAGTGAAATATTACAATAAACGTTGTAGAGCAAATCTGCTGATTTAGCAAACTCTGCCTTATAAAACATAGGGATATAAAGGGACAAGTGAATATGTTATGAATATAGAGCTGAAACATCATTCATAATTTTAACGAGTTAAGTTTTAATCTAACTACGTATATGGGGGTCTTCAGAAAAGCAAAACACCAACAAATCAGATTTCCTTTCAGATCAAGCAGTTTGGTACCTGACTGCAAATGAAGGACAGGGTCTGTAAAATGAACAGTAGAAAAATGTATATAATTTCTATTTATTGCCTCTTCCCATATTGCAGCTGCTGATCTCTGACCCTAAACAGCAAACTATATTAAATTTAGCAGAAGTACAGCCGTACACAGATGCTGAAAATGTTGATGCACGGAACATATTCCAATCCCTTGCTCATTCTGAACTAATATAAAAAAAGTTATAGATCATTTTTCAATTAGAAACATACATTACAAAGAACAACTCTGAAAGCACTGTGTATTTCTGTCATCACAAATTAAAATGCCTTCCTATCAGTAGACGATGCTATTCTACTGCAGTAAATGGAAAAAAAAAAATAAAAGAATCAAAAGGAAAAAAAAGACAAAGTAAGTGCCAGAATCTTAATTACTCCTCAGGTAAGGTAATTGTCAGGTAGAACAGTCTTTAGGGACCTTACAGCAAAATTGGGTCAGATTTAAGTCTCTAGAACCCACAGAAGCTGAGGACGGATATGGATATTCACAAGCCTGGAGTAAATTGTAAGTACAGAGTACTCCTGTCCACTTCTAAAGTCATTTCTGAAACCTCTGGAATTTCTAAGATATAAGATAAATGCATATTACATGGGAAATATTGAAAAGTATTACACTTAATTTAATCCAGAAGACACAGTATTATTATAGGAAGATTATTACCGTGTTCTGGGAGCAGCCACAAGCTGTAGATAGAGAGGGTACAAAATGTTCACCAGACATTACATTTTTTTTAAATCTAAAAAACATTTGTAAAATGTACTTGATTTTTAAATAATCACTTAACAAGGCAACAAACCAACTACAAACACATAATAAATAAGGCTATTAAAAGGTCACAATTGTAGTAAATTAGTCAGAACTATAAATGGGACATTAAGAAACACTATGTTTTTCCTTATATGCTTAATAACCAGAACAAGAATTAAAAAAGAATCAGTTTATTTCAAAGTCTGCTTCGTATACTGAAGCACATATTAAAGCAACAGTACAATGTTCATAAAATATAAGTGTGATGTTGTAACATTTCTTACATGTCAGAATACCGTATTTGTATGTATACTAAAATAAGAATTTTAAAATTGTACAAATAGATACATTAAAAATGACATAGAAATAGGGCGCCTCCCACTGCAACAAGACAGAGTTTTTATATCTGGCACGTATTAGTTCAAGATGAAAGTATAAGCAAAAAGATTTACAAGAATCAGCAGTAACAAGTTTGATGCTCAAGAGACATAATAATTGTACATTGTACTGTACATACATCATATGGGTTTAAGCTGGCTGAATATTATAGATTTCAAGTTTAAAAATGCACTACCATATAGAGTGTCCATAGTTTAAGGCGAAATTACAGCTCAGAACTGTTATCTTTTCTAATTTGTGGAAGCTTCTTTGACATAAAAGATTTAGATGTTCATAATACATAAAAGATTTCCCTTATTTGTAGGTTTGCTTTTAGCATTTTCCTTCACTTAAATATTTTCTGTTTCTTAAGTGGGTTTTTTTTTCCTCTAGTTGGTTGGCAGCCAACTGCTCTACTTGCCTTTTGCAGGAAAAGGTACTTCACAGTATTTACCACTTTTATGTCCTTTTTTTTAATCAAAGGAATCCTCTCTGTCAAACTTAAATGTTTAAATGAGATTTTTCTTGATTTTTAAAAAAATACCTGCTTACATTTCTTCTGGATTCTTCAGAACTTCAGACACAGTTCTTAAGGCCAAATCTTAAACTTTATTGTTAAGAATCATCATCGAAAGTGTCTTTGGAGCCATACAAGTCTGCAAGTTTCTTAAATCGAGGTCCCCAATTTTGTAGATAGTCGTAGTCCAAATCAGAATCTGTTGTCGCTGACTCTAATGAGCTAAGTGAACCAGCCACTGAGCCTCTTCCTTCATAGCCATAGATCTGAATAGAGTCATAAGGAGGAGCAGTTGGATCGTTATCAGCCTCTTGTATTCTCGTGTTGATGAAATCATCAACATCAACGCTATTGGGAGCTGGCCGAAGACCCGGTCTTGGCATATACTGATACTCAGGCTTTATGTCTTTACGAGGAATAAATCCGTTGATGCCATCAGGGTTCTGCAAAGTAGCTATGTCAAAAGCTTCCGTATCTTCCTCTCCTCCACCTTCATCATCATAAGTAATAATGTTCTCTCGGACATCTTCTTCTTCAAAAACAATCAAAGGTTCTTTTTTCTGTCTTTTCAGTGTTACGAACAACACTACAATGACTAGAGAAAAAAGAAAGAAAAGCAAGTTAGACTGCATTCTCAAAGCGTAGCACCTTCATAAACAGATTATTGCTCCTGCTGCAACCTTGGCTTTTGTGCTGCAGTTCATCAGGCATTTTTGCTAACATCTGCATTTTTAGCGTACCTTGCTTGGTAAAAGTATTGATGGTAGTACACCGAATTGAACATACTCATTTGAGGGTTTCTGTTCGCTCTTACTGATTGCTCATTAAGATTAATTCAAGAAAAGCATTTTTGTGGGCCCTCTATGCTGCACGAACACTGCGGCACTGCCTTTGAGTAGCCCAATCATGTGTGTATTTGCAACAAAACAAAAATTAATTTTTATTCTCTCCTGTATGCCCAAAGCTGGACTCTCATTCCAGGTTTATTTTCCATGAAAAAGTAGTTTTTCTTAAGCAACAAGTTCTTCAGAACTCATGTCTTTGTTGTGCTCCTTGTCTCATCAAATTTCTATCAAACAGCATTAAAATATATGGGGGAAAAAAAGACTATAGGTTACTATTGCCAAAATAAAACATTTCATATAAATATTTTCAAATCATCAGGAAACGTTTTACAGCACTTTCTTAAAAGCAGATGTTCAGAGCCCTTCGTTTGTCTTCAACACAAGAGGAGTTAGAGGGAAATAGGTGGCAGGAGCCATTAATCCTGGCTGACCTCAATAAGGAACCTGTCATCCAGGGAAGATCACACTGCTTAAAACTGTATGTCATGACCACCTTTAAACACTATCCCTGATTAACTGATATTAGCCCACAAAAGGACATTCACTGAGCACACCTAGACAAAATCATTGGTGTTTGCTATTGTAGTCATTGTATATTGCATTTCAGCCAGGTAGATGATTGGTACTAAAAGCCAAGAAATTAAGATTCATTTATCCAAGGAATAAGTAAAGCAATTTTTTACCTAATAAAATTACAATGCAAGCAAGAATGGCAATCAAAGCTCCAGTGCTTAATCCAGCATTGAGGATGTAAGCTTCGGCATTACAGGAGAGCAAGGAGCCGTTGCTGTCACAGCCGCAGACCCGAATGGTGAGGGTATTGGTGCTGCTCATCGGGGGGAGTCCACCGTCACTTATTACAATAGGAAGAAGGTATAAATCTTGCTTTTGGCGACTAAATCCTTCACGTCTAACGAGAACACTTGCTGTGTTATCTATTTAAAGAAGAGAGGTAGTCATCATTATTTTTTCCACAAAGTCATTCTCTTAGTCAATACTACAAAAATATATCTTGCTACCAGGGCCCTCAATTTTCAGATGCTTCAGCTTTGTTTGTACAATAAACCATATAATGCATCCACACAATGTACACCTTCCTAATGACCCAAGAAAAAATATGGCATTGTCTTTCATTCATACAGTACCACACACAATTTAAATCATTTTAGGGTGATGAGGATGACACAAAAATGGGGGTTTTAGCATTTTAGCAGCCCACTGGCTTTTTGGTTAGTCACAAACCAACTGCCAAAATGGCCTGTGTTAATGAGACTTCTAATAAAAAGGACAACACTTGCTGTGTATTAGCAGACCTGAGCCTCAATGTTGCTCTGTTTCAATAAGAAACACTAAACCAAACAATATTTTATCAGAACCCATTTTTCACCCAGACTCCCGAGCCAGAATTCAGAAAGCTTCATCACACATGCACAGCATTTCTGGACACATTCTGAACTATACGGAGATGATGAAGAGTTAAAATATTGCTCCAACACTATTTGGGATGTGGGGGGATGGAAAACAAGCCACCCTCTCAGCACAGAAGGTCATTTTGGATAATCCTTGACACCTCCTGGGGCAAAAGCATTTGAAAGGGAAGTGTGGGACAAGGAACACCGGGATGAGCTGGCCAGGGCTTCCTGCTCCCAACTGTGCCAGACAAAGGCTAGGAGACACACACCGTATTTTTGTGTTTCTCTGTGTTTCTCAGTTGTCAGACCGAACCAAGGTTTATAAAATTGTAAACATCCTGAAGCAGATAAATTAAACAATTATATCCCTGGTTTTCAGATCTTCAGAAACTAATTTAGGATGAGGATTTACTTCACACAATCTTTTCTGTTCTGCCACGTTATTTTTCACTATAGGACAGAAAGAAAAGAAAACAAAGGTTCTTTTATCTACTAAGCGAGGGCTATTCACCTCCAATGGTACCCATTTTAGTCTTGCCTCAGGGTATTGCAGAAGATTAATCACATTCCTGTTGAAGAGTCAGCATAAATTCAGGAATTTAATAATGCAAATCATAAAACCTCTCTTAATGATCTAATCATTGCCAGTTCCATGAAAGGTTGTGAATAAATTATACCAAAACAGAAGTATTCTTGCCTTATGTTGCCCACCCTTGCAGGCAGCAGGCCTGACCCAGAAGAAGGTCTGAAACTGTCCCCAAATTTGGTGAACACAGGTCACTTTATGGGATGAGACATATTTTGCACCAGGGCCCTGCTTATCTAACTCTCCCACTTCTGCAGAAGACACCAGAAAGGATGGACTGTCCTAGATAGGATCTGTTTGTCACATGCCACATTAATTCACCTCCCCATCTCTACACCTCTCCTGCCAAGCCCACCACCCAGGGTGGTCACCTCAGCGTGGCAGTACTGTAATCCATCTGATTTTGAAGTCTCACAAACATAACGTCTGGATAGAAAGCAGCTTGCTAACTTCTTCTTTACATGATGGACATATACGCTAAGGACAGAGAAGATGATAAAGATCTGATTATTTATTACTTGTGGTTTTTGGAGATGCCCTTCATCTATTCAGAGCCTTTCTGACCCCCTAAATGTTTACATCCAATATTTGCCCAGCTTCGTAGCACAATTTTTAGAGGAACACGGTGATGTCAGTGTCTGTGCAATAGGAGTCTTATTTTAGGACTTTAAATTAACGGGCTCTTAACAATTTGGTATAAATAGAATTGTAAGATCTAATATCTATTAACCTATCAACTAATACTTGAACTAATACATATTGATAGAATAAAACAATTCCACAGGGTTATCTAAAATGCATTGAATAATTCATTTCCTCAATATGAGAACAAAGATCTGCTCTATTAAATGAAAGAACACAATAGGACAGATTATTCTTGTGGCAAAATATATGAACATTAATAGTGGGTTGAGCTACAACTGCCTAAAGCTGCAAAGGCAATCTGGGAGGAAACAATATAATAAATTAGCATATTTATACTGTTGGCTATGTTATGTTGTATTATATGTTATGTTATGTTATATGTTATGTCATGTTATGTTATGTTACGCTATGTTATATCTTATCATATCACATTGAATGTTATCATAACATCTTGAATGTTGAGAGCTTAAATAGTAATCGTAACTAGAAATAAGAAAAAGATGGCAAATTATGCAGTTATTGCACAGACTGGTCAATTACATTACATTAAGGCTGAATTACCTCCAATGGTTGATTTATCTGGTTTAAGTTGTAGTGATTTCCAGTTCAATACGATCTTTTTAAAAAGAAAACTCCAGCCAGCATTTCTGGCTAAAGTTTAAAAAGGACTGACCTATATCAAATATAAAGGTCATTTTTTTACCTTTTTTTTTCTATTTATGTTCACTTCCCACATTTAGAAGAAACATAATATCCATAAGAGGAAAGAAACCTCTTTTACCTAGATAAAAGATAACATATAATCCTAGCTAATATTCTCATCCTTGCTTTTTCATTATTTTCAAGTCCCAGCAGTATAAGTATAATCCATGTATAATGGCATTTTTTAAGACAAGAAACAGAAGTTAAATGTCAATACCAGCTTAAAACTATTACTTAACACATATGGGAGCTACTTGACTGACAGTATTAATGAACACGATGAGGGTTAACGCAAGACAGAAGGAAGAAAATCGCCATCTCAACATCATCCAGAAAAATATGCTCTTATTTTTCCATCTATCATTGTCTCGGATAACCAATACCCAAAAGTTTTGTAAGTGAAGATTACCTACGTTCTCCATGAAATCTTTACATTGAGAAGTTAAAATTGCATTACTTCATAGTAATCTTTATAGTGATCTTCATGGCCTTTGCCTTTCGACTACTTCTCTGGTGATCTTATTGTTAGTTTTTCAGTTTTTACTTTACTTACAGGCAAATGTAGTTTTTGGGGGCTTCTTAACAGCTCTGTTGCGTAAGAAGGCTTCTGGATTAAAGAAGCTGGCTGCAGTGTGAACATTATCACCTTATATCAGAATGTGAGTGTTGATTCAGCAAAAAACCTAAACAATTTCAGGCGTCCAACTGCCTAAAAATGCTACAAGGCAGCAGCAATTACTGTGGATAATCCGCGGCAAAAATCCTTGATTGATTTGAAATTGAGAGCTAGAGGACATTAAAAAAGTGGATTTTTGTCACTACTGTTAGTGGCTTCGCAAACTGAATTTCAGTCGTTGTAAAGCACTACATTGTGTGTTTGAGAATATTGCTACACCTCCCTTTTGTCATTTGTCCTTGCGCCGCATGGAAAAGCAAGGTGGTTGCAGCCCTTCCAGCAACACTGGCTACGTGCCAGGCCTCTGCACAAGGTGAGCGCGCCCAGAGAAAGGGCATTTCTGTTTAGGGCAGAACAGGATTAAAAGCAGGAAATCCATTTGCTAGAAATCTATCTCTTTGCAGTGAAGTGTCACGAGCCTCTCTTGCTCTTTTGAAGCTCTCACTGCAATGGGAGTAAAATGGAACAGAGCCTCGGCAAACACAATGCTATTTATTTACGTGGAAGTAAACAGCGGAAAAAGTAATTCCGTGTTTTATCACAGCATGTGATAAGCCATTATCTCATGTTTTCTATGGAAGATAGTCTCAGCTGAAAAACTTTGTAACACAGTAGGCTATTAATAGGATGTAGAATGTGATTATGTCTTTTGGATTACTGCAAATTGTGATTACTTTAAGGAGTTGGTAGAAAGAAACTCTATTAAATGATAATTATAGGACTGTATTCACTTTAAAGTTCTGAAATAGACCCAAACATTGGAGTCTCCATTAACCGTCCTCCACAGTTAATAAAGCCATTTTTCTTTAAAACCAGCAATTCTCTCAGAAAGTGGTGGCATGGTATATAGACTATTCAGATTTACAACTGAACAAAAAGAATATTTAAACGATTATGTAAATTATTTGACTTGTAAACAGTAACACACTCTTCCCAAGAAATTTTTTTTTATGGAAGTATGTAGAATTTTAACTTCTTTTGCTTTGCTCTATATTATAATCTCTTTAACAAAAGCAGAAGTAGTTAAATTAACATCACTGCACTGAGGATTGTACAAAAATCAGGGAAAGAAAGGATGGGTTTCATGACAGCATGAAATCACACAGAAAGACTCAGTCCTTAAATACCGTCCTGTTGAAATAACCTTTTGCACTATTGTCAGGTACAGTGGCTATATTCAAGTGACATCATAATTTCCCATTACAAAATGTTTTTACCTAGGTTAAATTTATCAAGAAATAATGAATTTGCTGCATATAGGAGTGAAGGATTAATGGAATTCTCTGGAGTTAGGAATCATAATACCATTTTGCCTGCAGCTGTATCAGAGCATCTCAATTCTGACCTATGCTTCCTCTGTTAGATTATAAAATCTAATCCATTTTCAGTTTGACATGGTGACATAAAATATTTTTTAAAGAGAAACTTGGCCTCAGGGTCTCAAGCAAAGAATACATTTTTATTTACTTCTTTCTAAAAATACAGCCATCAATTTTTCAGAAATCGTGTTTTCCTACTTTAAAGAGAATAAAGATCTCTCCCCTTCACTGGCTCCTTTATGAATTGCTTATGTATGAACAAATGTCAAGCACCAGGCAACAGTATTACTTTGATCCTTGAAGAATAACAGAAGTTTTGTTTGGGAACTCTGATGATAATTACCCTCACTTCAGATGCGATGGAGATATAAAGTGTTGCCACAACATAACACTTGAGAGAAAGAAGTTGTTACTGAAATCATGTATCTAGATTATATTGCCTTTTGTACTTCTGGCAATCCAGAAGAAATCTCTTGGATTCATTACTTAAACCAATTCAATGGAGTTCTACATTTCAGAGAACAGTCAAGTTTCCTTCAAACATTAAAGCTTGCTAATTACACCCAATTTCTTAGAAGCTGGAGAAGTTTTTCCCTGTATGGGAAAATGCCACATGAACATCGAATGACAATATCATACTGATTATAACTAAACAAATAGAATAAATATTTATAATGGCTAAATATGTCTTTTTTTCTGTCTTCCTCATACTCCAGCAAATTAAGTTTACTGATGCTATTAGGTTAGATGATCAAATAAGTTTTGATACTCATTTATGCCTGGGTTTCTTCCTCCTCCTAATTTCTTATATCTTAACATCAATCTGAATGCGAGGCTGTGCTATATTGCTTGAACAGAAAATTGGCAAAAGGATGAGGATACCCATATCCTGAGATACACTCTGTGTCTCAACAGAAATCCACATATGTATTTCCTACAAAATGTTGATTTTATTCTACTAGCAATCTAGTCCACGTCTCTTCTGATCCATAATTTTAAAAACTAGCAAGCAGAGAAAGGTGAACAAATACAGGCAAACCAACAATTTTCCTGCCTCAGCTAATTTTAGCTTAGCAAGTAGTTTTCTCCAAATCAAGGAGATCTGCCAATTATGTTTAGTGACTGTTTTGGTCAAAGTTTTTTATTCTCTTCCTGGGGGATAAAATTGCAGCGATTTTTTCTGGTAGGGTATTATTATGTAATTTAAAATATGTATTCGAGAAAATGAAAGCGAGTTAACAGACATTACATTACTCCAAGAATATCCTTGTATTTCAGCTATATTTTTTTCTGCTTTCCTCCCTTACATCTCTGGAAAACAGACACTGTCAAAGTTAATGAAAATGCTGTTGCACAACGTTATGCTGGCCATTAGTTCCTTTGTCACTTCCTTGGACACTAGTATAGAGGGAATCTTCACACAAACCTCTATTGTCTCTGAGTGTAAAATTTGGATTATGAATAATTTCAGGTGGTAAACTGAAGATAAATCTTGGTCCATTGGCCGAGTCATCCTTGTCATCAGCACTAATTGTAATAAATTGCTGTAAAAGAAAAGTACTCTGTAAACAAACAACTCCTCCTTGGTTAGGTCACAGACAGACAGCATTCTGAGAAATCTCTTGAACATAAAGAATTTTGAAGTAACAGACCCCCCCAAATAACTCAATAAATGTATGCAATTATGAACACAGAGCAGACTCAAAATGAGAGCAGGCAATCTTTATTTGTTATTTAAGCAATAATAGATGGAAAAGTATATATTTATATGTACGTTCTTATATAAAATATGTATTAATAGTCTACTTAGTAGAATAAATCAAATTATGCAGAAAATTCAGTGGCTCAGAGGGAGTCAGCACAATGTCTTTTCCAAAATGCTACCCTGACTCCAGAAGTGCAGATGATGTGTAGAGCAGTATTTCTATATGATATTAACCCAAACCCTCCCAGCTCTGTACTACGATTTTCCCCATAAGATGCTGAGTATTTCCCTAATACTCAAAGCAGGGTCACAACTGGGAAAGCTGCCCCCAAACAACTCCGATTCCCATGCAGTGGTTGTGATCATGGTCAACTCATGGTCAACATCAGTGCAAAAAGCACTGCATCTATGACTGTTGAAAGCAATTCAAAATAAAAACCACAGGAAAGTGGTGTGTGCTCCAGGCATTTTGGCTGAATTTCAAAATAAAGATTAATTTATTACCACCCATTTGAGCTGCCAATACAAAACTGGACTGACATCCCCAAGAAAAGAATTCACGGGCAGGGCACGGGCATACCTGATTGCTTCGAGCATTCTCACAGACAAACGCTTCGTATGCTGCAGCAAATTTTGGAGCATTGTCGTTGACATCAACAACCTTAATTGCAACTGGAACTTTGGCTTCCTGGTGTTGTTTGTCTATGGGAGTAAACAAATCCGAAATGAAATAGAAGCTGGAAATCCCCTCAAAACAAACAAAATCCCAGCTGTATCCAGGTAAAAATGAAACAGGCTGAAGTATTTCTGTTGGGATTTATTGCAGCTTATCAAACTGAGAAAATTAGAAGACTAGAGAATTTATATCACAGATGATAAAATATCTCAGTGAACTACTTACGGACTTCAACTGCAAAGACAGAGATATTATGCCAAGGAATTTCTTCCCTATCCAAAGCTTTTATTGTCTTGATATTGCCGTCTTCTGCATTAATTGTAAAATATCTTTCAAGGTCAGTGTGACGATCTATTGAATATCTGAAGAAGATTGAAAGTCAGTAATTAGATAAAAGAGAGGCTTAGTAGTTTCATGCATCCAAATTTGTTCTATGTTGTTATAAGTAGTGTACTTATTGTTACCCTTAATAACACTGTCAAAGGGATGATACGTGGTTGTTTTAAAAGGATATTCACTTGGTTGGTTTTTGCATTTAGAAAAAATACTATGTCAGGATGTTTGTAGTAAGTGGAAATTATTGCTCTTTGAGGTCTCTGTATTAAAATCCTGAAATATTATATGTTTTCTCCTCTTATAAACATGCCAAAAATATTTATTGCAATATTTATATTTCATATATGTATATGTTTCATATACTATATATATATATGAAATATATAAAACCCAATCTATAAATATTATCCATTACCTACACATTTTTACAGCTTTATACAGCTTTTGTGTTCATATCTTTACCTTTCTATTCTTTGAAATGCTAACCATACCCACAAAACAGACTTTCATTATTTAATTTATGCTGAGAACATAACAGGCAATAATAAACGATTTCAGGACTACCCAAAGCAACTGAAGAAAGTGTGTATGTATGTGCTTGTCATTAGCAATTAATACCTAACAACTGTGGTGAGGCCCTGGCCCAGGTTGCCCAGAGCAGTGGTGGCTGCCCCATCTTTGGACGTGTTCAGGGCCAGGCTGGATGAGGCTATGAGCAACCTGATCCAGTGGGAGGTGTCCCTGTCCATGGCAGGAGGGGTGGAACTGGATGATCTTTAAGCTCTTCCAGCCCAAACCCTTCCATAATTCTACTGATTACCCAACATAACCTCTAATCTACTGTGTAGACTTCTATATTTTTTGAGAAAAAAACACGTTGTGATAAAAACATAGAATGTTTTATAGAAAATATAATTTAGACTAGTGTCCAACAAAGGTGTCCTTATGTATATTTTACCTAGACCCATCTACAGTATGCTTTCTTAGTGATACAGGCTCCGAGAAACCAGTAGCTTATGGAACAAGACATAAAAACAATGCTGTATGTTTAAAGTTATTAATATTCTGGGTGAATTTAGAATATTACTATGCTAATTCTATCACATTATCTTAATAACTCGCGTAACAATTCTGAAAGCTAAAGCTTAGAAAGGAAAAGCCTGCTCTAATGGAGCATACCTTATAGCACTGTTTGCGGCATCAGGGTCTTTGGCATGTACTTTTCCAACCACAGTACCAGATGCTGCATTTTCTTGTACTTCAAATATATAACTCGGCTTTAAAAATACCGGTGGCTCATCAGCATCTTCCACTGATATCTTCACTGTTACTGTGTCCTTGAATGGCCCATTGCTGATGAACTTAGGATCAATATGTACATTGGCTGCCTCTACCTTCAAACTGTAGGACTTTTTGGTTTCAAAATCTAAGAGCTGCGAGAAACAAGATGAGAAAGCATTTCACAGTTAGGAAAACTGGAATGTAAAAGCAGTAAGCAGTCCCCTAGTATTCAATGACATAAAACAAATGTGAGCATCTGTCAACAAGCTTGGACTGAAATGTGTGTATTTAAAAACAAAGACTCAAATGGAAGGAGCTACATTCTATGTATGGAGCAGCACAGGAAGGCACTTAAAATATCATGACAGAGTCCTTGTCTTGTTCTTTGCTCACTGTATTGCTCAGGAAATCATCTTTACTGGGAAAATTAACTTTTTCATCATGCAGTCTTCCAGGCAGCACAAAACAGTGATGGATAAAAAAGCGGTTCTCACAAGATGCCAAGCTTGGTCTATCCTAAGCTGGCAGGCATTCCTTTAGAGATACGGATGTGGCTTGAATTCCTACTAGGTGCACCACAAGATGGGACAAAGAGAAGTTAAATAATTTAAGTAGCAGGGGAAATAAGACGATGGTGTGCGGTGCTTTCATTTCTATAGTTCTTTCCATTCATAGATCTCAAAGCACTTTACAAAGGGGAGGTGAAATAAAGCCCCACGAGGTAAGTCCTTTTGGGAGCCCAATCAAAGCCACAGCATACCTGCGCTGTCATTGAAGCGGCTGCGGGGTTGCAGTATCGACAGCCTCACAATCATCACGTCGCCAAATACCTGAGAACCAGGTGCCAACCCACAATTCACAAAGTCCGTTAACACCATAGACTGAACAGTGTGAGTGCCCACCCACGTGTTAAAACAAACAAACAATACACTCCTGCTTCTCGAACAGATACCAATATTGAACCACAGTATAATTTCGACCAGAGGAGACCCTAGAGACTGCCCCAACGTGCAGGACAGGGCTAATTTGAATTAAATTTGCCTAGGCCTTCTCCTTTGAGTTCTGATTATCAATAAGAGAAATGGATAACTATAAAGATTCAAAAGGCAAAATAATAATAATGCTTAAGTAATTAAAAAGATTTATTATTTAGAATTTGTAATTTAAAATTAATTTAATAACATTTTTAAAGATGACACTGATGAATTGTATATGAAATCACCCCAGTATTTTTGCTGCTTTTAGCATAGCCTGTGACTCCTTCAGAACAATATTGTGGACAATGCACAGCTGAAGACTTAAACTATAGGGCATGAGGCTGTTCAGACTGAACATAAAGCAACGGCAAATGTCTGCTACTTATCAGCACTAGGCAAAACTTCATTAACAATGAAGCTGATGGCATTGTATTTTACCGTGACTTTTTATTATGAATTCATTTAGTTTGTGCAACTAATCCACTGTACAGTATTTATGTAACTCTTCTTGGTTATTGTCTTCCATTCCAATTCAGCTAATGGGGAAATGGAATATTAAGAGTTAATCACAGCTTTAGGAACAAATTAAGTGAAATTGCATATACTGATACTTTATCTTAGGTGGTAATCCATTATTACCAAATATTCTGTCAGCAACAAAGAATACTGCACATTAGTAGGTATTACTTACCTTCTTAAGCTTTACAACACCTTCCTGAGTCTCATAATCTGTTGTAATTTCAAACATATCCATGCCATCTCCATCAATGATGCTGTACGCTACTAAGCCATTTTCTCCAATGTCTGGATCTTTGGCCTTCACTCTTCCTACTTCCTCTCCTGGGACAGCTGCTTCCGACACCGACATCTGGTACACACCTGGAGGAAGACCAAAAAGGCATTTGCCTTTAAGTACACAATCTGCTTTCCAGTTGCACATTTACTCATTTCACTTGTAAGTTCCAAATAAACACAGTCTTTTTTTTTCTTACATTTTCAAATCCCCTGAAGGAATGTTATGTTTTAAAGAGCTCTGAGAAGCCAGTCACCTGTGAAATCTTCGACCACATTCCTAATCTATACAAAATTACCTCCTCGGTGAAGTTTTACACAAAACCTGTGCCCCTCTCTTTTCAGGGTAGGGTTAAAAAGACAATCAATCATTCAGAAAGCAGAAATCACTGTGACATGAAGGTTATCATTTATATCATAGAAGTTATTACAAAAATGGAAAGAAAATTCTCTTTTACGTGACTCATGGTGTGACCTTCAGCTCTGTAGAATCCAGAAGCGTTTCTGCCACAAATCACATACAACCCAGAAGTGTTTCAGAAGCCACAAATCACATACAACGAATTGGATAAGACCTCTCTCCGTGCTGGCTAAAGAATAAATCTGCTGCTTTCTATGGCTTTAATTGGGAATGTGAACATATAGGAGTAACAATTATCAAAAATTAGCATGACAGAATATATACCGATTTGTATGGGATTCCATGCCAATTCTCTCCATTCCATTCAATTTCCTCATCAAACTCCAATAGGAAAACCACCCCCAAACATCCCACAGATGTGTTGCCACACGGGTATTTTCTTGTGTTTTCAGAAATAAATCTCTCTCCAACAGTTGTCCTTTAGGCAGGATTGATTCCAGGACCTTCCCAACCCACTCCAGAGTTCACATAACATAACCTTATCCTAAATGTATAAATCTATGTCAGCATTTTCTGCCACTTCATCAGCACTAATAAAATTGGGGAAAAAACAAGCTAAAACAAAAAAAATCATGAGAAAATAAAATAATCTAATTTATCCCCTCCTTCCATAAGTGCTCTTTGCTGCTACATGAGCAGCCTGGGAACATCAGGAGACTTACACCAAGCAGGGACTTGGCTCATTACCCATAAAAACAATTGGCACAAGTCATTGAAATAGGTCGTTAACTACAGTCACAAAGAACCTAAAATATAAGCACATAACTCATTAAGGGTTTGAGCAACAAACATAAAAAAAAAGAAAAAGGAAAGGACAAATTAAAAAATTAATCACTTGCATGTTTATACAAACAGGTCAAATCCTGGTTTTGAGTTACAAAGCACTCCAAATTAAGGTTTCAGGTTGGGGGTGAATGATTAAGTACAGTAACTGCTGTTTGGCATTTCTTATAATTTCAAATATTGTCCCAAAACATTCAGTGGGTTGAATTTGTAAAGAAAACAGTCATCATTTGAAGAAGTTACTCAACAAAATCCCGGGCATCCCAGGTTATGATTTGGAGGTGAAAAGGTATGTTTGTGAGGTAGTTAAAATCTGACATTTGTAGGATTGTATATCTTTATATTAGAACGGTAGAAAAAACTAACAGATTTTTACATTTAGGGACTGGCAATGTCATTTAAGCTCTTGCACAAGGGCCCAGGAAGCTGTGACACTGGAAGAAGAGCTGTTAGAGATACAGTCATGCCCAGGATGTATTAGTGTCATAACAGTTGCTCAGAAGAGAAACAGTGGGCTGGGACGGTGCATACACTGCACTCCAAAAGAATAGAAACCAACCGATGCAGCGATGAGGCGCAGAACAGATGTGTGGGTCCATTAATGTACTTCCATCCAACTGTGAAGACTGAATCTGTTAATGTCAGCCCTGATTAATTTTATACGTGAAGAATAAATAGTCCAAGTATATAAAAATGACTTTATTTGACCAGCAGCAATATACTTCAACCATCAATTTGAAAATGTAATTGTACTAAACTTGGTTTGTATTGCCATGGTAAATACAAGTCCTGAAGAGTATCCAATCTTAACTTTTATCCTTATGGACATTCACCACTCACTGCGAGTGTTTATAGAGGTAAAGGATGAAGCATCAACACTTAAAATGAAAGGCTATTTAAAATAAAAAATGATGCTCGCTCGCTGGAAGGTCTGTCAAACACCTGAAAGGGCATAATTAGGAGCTGTTAATAGATTGTGCAACACTTTCATCAGAGGTCAAGGAAAGCAAGAGACTTCAACCCTGAGAAAGACAGCTGTAAGAACATAAAGTAGACCTGCTTTCCTCTGTCCATCTTCATCAAAAACCAAAGTGGATTTGTTCATTTAAAATGACTGTCATAAGTATGCTTGCTAATAGCTGTGAGCTTGGAGTAGGGAAAGGCATGACATGAGGACACTTGGAGACTTCTTTCAAACACTGTAAATCTAACTGGAGACCTTCCTGCTGCACACACGCCATGCGACTGCTGCATACCGCTACTCTTCCAACACAGAAGAATCTATTCCTACACAATAACTGAGGGGATTTTTTTCAACCTCCTCCTGTTTTCCTGCAACAATTTCTTACAGCTCTTGTGGTCTGAGCAGAGTAGTAAACACAGCTTGCTTTTTTTTTTTTAGTGTCTTTTACATCCACACTGTAATTACGAACACGGGCAAGGAAGTAAACCAGCTTATCCCAGCACGGCTGCAGGGCAGGTACATTTTCCAGTATTTTTGGCCTATTTGGTTTGACACACAAGAAAGCCCTCAATAAATGGGGCTTCTTTCTCCAATACCAGAGAAGTCCAGATTCCGTCTCCCTGATCGTATCATAGGCATATTTCTAATAAAACGTGATCCGGTAGTTTCAAAAATTTGGGGTAAGGTTAGGAATCTTTGTAATCTAATATTGACCATAAAATAATGTCTCACTTTGCAACACAAAGCGAACAATCGTGGAATCATAGAGTAGTTTGGGTTGGAAGGGACTTTAGAGATCATCCAGTTCCTACTCCCCTGCGATGGGCAGGGACATGTCCCACTAGATCGGGCTGCCCAAGGCCCCATCCAACTTATTATCCAGCAAATAATCTGGATACTAAATTTAATGTGCAAACAGTATTTATTTATTCACTTATGCTGTGATGGTTCATCGGTTACTGCTTTTTGAAGTTTTGAATATCTCTGATACTATACAAGTATGGGCACTGGTAGTACATGTGAGTAAGGATCTTGTTGCTACTTACTCTGCGGGAACTTTGGCGGGTTGTCATTGACATCTGTAAGTGTAATTGTCACTTTGGTTGTCCCTGAGAGGCCTCCCATGTGTCCTCCCATATCTTTTGCCTGTATTACAACGTGATACTCTTCCTTAGCTTCTCTGTCCATATTCGGAAGGGCAGTTCGGATAATTCCTATAAACAGAAAGAAAATACAGTACATACAAATTTTCACAGGTTTGCATCACAAAAAATTGGATACTGCATTTTTAGCTTGCATTAAGATACAGCGATATTTGCAGTGGTGGTGCAGATTCTATTTTGCCAACACTGTGCATCACGCTATGCAAGGAAAGCAGCCCAAATATTCAACACAGCTGAACACAGAACAACCCTAGAGAACTACAGTTTAGCATAGAAATTGCCATTTCTATCATACCATATCACACCATACCATAAAAGAAATAGCATCAACTTTCTAGCGTGTACCCAGACGCTCTACTAAATGCCACGGGACCGACCTGCAAAAGACCTTAGCTAGAATCAAGAGAGAAGGGAGGAAGCTTGCTCAAGCACATCAGTAGATATAACCAACTGTACAGCCTCAGTCAATACATGGGGTTCTTCATTTTAATGTATTCCAGTTATGAGGTTCTATTCAAATAAACTGCTCAACAATACCTGTTTGAGCTTCCACTGAGAAGTATGGCTGACCTTCAAGAATACTGTAAACCAATTTGGCACTGTTCCCATAGGTAGGATCATCAGCATCTGAAGCTGTTACCTGAATAACTGATGTACCTAAAAATGGAAAGCAAACACAGAAAGAATACAGTCAGAAGCAAACATGCCTCTAAGAACCGTGCAGAGATGCTTTCAGTCATACAGCATAACTATTTCTTAACTTTCTATATCCAGGTTTGGTAAATGAAAAAATTTCCTTGGCAATTTATATACGGCAAAGTAGATTCATACAATCCAAAGCAATTTGTCACCAGCTGTGACGTGGATTAGTGTTCTAAACAGTGAAGATATAAAAGTCAGCAGTCACTCTGTACCATTAAGGGTTTTTTTCCCTCAGTAGTTTAAGCGTTACATTGCTTCTGTTGTTAGACAGCTGAACAATAGACTTTTCTTTTTATGTTTTTCTCAGTAAGCTTCAGAGAAATCATTCCTGTAGAAATCTCTGAGATAGACACAAGTTCAAACAGGAGATGAAAATGGAACAGGTAGCATGGCAATAACTCCTTAGTTTTATCACACAGCTCTGCCAAAGGAATAATCTTGATGTTTACCCCAGAGGATTAGCACTTCATAAATTCCAGGGGACCTTCATGTTCCCCCTAGAAGGAAATAATCGTGTTCTAGGAATCCTGTACCGACACTTCAACCATGATAGTTAGTAGCTGTTCAGGGTTTGTTTTGGTCAGCAAATTAGATAAATTAACTGAGTCATTGGCTGACAATGAAGTAAATCTTGTTTCCCAAAAGCCTAGACTATAGGAATTAAACAAAGCCAAGATGCACTGACAAGGCAACATCTTCCATAAGGCCGGGAACTGAAGTACATACATGAGTACTTACCTACATTTGATCTCTCTGGCACATTGGCATGGTAGTTTTCATGAAGAAATTCAGGTGGGTTGTCATTTATATCTTGAACTTTAACAATGAATTCAGAAGGTGGTTCCAAGGGTCTGTTAGTGTTCCTATCTACAGCTTGTGCTGTGAGAGTGTACTGAGCTCTCTCTTCCCGGTCCAGTGTCTTTGTTGCATGGATGTTCCCTGATTTGTCATCAATAACAAAAATGATTCCTGCTCCTTCACCTGAGAGAATGTATTTAATGTTTCCATCTCCAGAATCAATATCTGAATGAAGCTACAAAATGAGAAACAGAGATACTTTAACAAGATTGTATACAGAATCACAGAATCATTTAGGTTGGAAAAGACCTTTAAGATCGTTGAGTCCAACCATAAATCTAACACTGCCAAGCTGACCACTAAACCACGTCCCTAAGCACCACATCTACGAGGCTTTTAAATACCTCCAGGGATGATGACTCCACCACTTCCCTGGGCAGCCTGTTCCAGTGTTTGACAACCCTTTCAGTGAAGTAATAGTTCCTAACATCCAATCTAAGCCTCCGCGGTGCAACTTAAGGCCTTGTTCTATTGCTTGTTACCTGGGAAAAGAGAGCAACACCTGTCTCACTACAACCTCCTTTCAGGTAGTTGTAGAGTGCTATAAGGTCTCTCCTCATCATCCTTTTCTCCTGACTAAACAAGCCCAGTTTCCTCAGTCACTTTCATGTATGTGTTTATGAAACAAAAAAGTTCCTGAAATTGCTATAATTTCATAGTTTTCAAAAATCTTGTCTGACATCAGGCAATAATCCATACTCGGGCACATGCTGTGAGCACATCTGCCCTGCATTGAGAGAAGCTGCCTGCACAGACTGGCATGCTACCACACGTAGGGGGCTACTGAGACCCAAGCTTTAAGATGTAAGGAAGAGAACATATGAGAAGATAGTCATAACAGTTTCTTTATTCAAATGAAGTTGGAAGGAAGAGTCATTTTCGCAAGATTTTACACTTCATATGAATCATATTCTAGTAGTTTGCATGCAAAAAGCTGTTGTGAGAGCTGTGATGTAATGAATGAGCCAGTCAGTGACTGCCAACTAGTTTTTAATTACAACCCCTTTAATACAAAATAAGTAACAGATGCCTACTCCACATTCTTACTTTCTCAACCAATGCGTGCTTCAGTTTGATGAATGAGAGAAACATTGAGCCAAATTACAGATTTATTGGTTTTATATTGACATCTACAAATTGCACAACACTAACCATCTTTTAAACCAGAATACCCAGAATGGCGTTTCTTGTCATTCATCCTGTTCTCCACTCTTTTGTGCTGGGGCTAAGTCAACACAGTTGTGCTGACCGTTTGTAAACTGGCACATAAAGTGTTTTATTAATGCATTTATATTCTGTCAGTGTTAGACAGTAGCAGAATGAAGAAATCAGTCCAGGATGTATGCACATACACATGTGCACAAAGACATATATTTCTTTCTATACATACCTCTCATATATTTAATTTTAGTGATAAGTTGAAAATGAGAAGATGAAGAGATACCTATTGAGCAATATACTCTTTACTGAGCTGCTGGGTTAGACACTACATTTTTAGTTACTATTTTTAAAGACCCAAAAATTATATCAGATATTTCTGAGATGTATTGTTGCTCAAGTGGTTGCTGTGGTTCTTGCCGGTGTGTTAAATAACAGCTTGTACACCTTCATTCAAAGACTGCTGGGGTCAATGGAAAAATTTGTACTTACTTAGGTAGTATTTTGCTTAGCACCTTAACTGAGGTACAATAAAACGATTAATTCTAGGTGAATAAGTAGCTGCTGAAGAAGCAGCTAATACAACAGAAAAGTGATGGCACAAAACAAAGTCACAAAATAATACTATAAATTAATAATTCCAATCGATGAATGAAAAAGAAATTCTTTCTTACCCTTCCTACTAGTACAGGATCTGGTCCCGTATACTCTTCTATAACAAAGAACTGATTCCACACCCAGCCTCTCTTTGAACGATGTAGAACTTGTCCTTCTTTTCCTTTTTCATGGTGACCATGAAGCGATGGCCTTGCGTGGTTCAGTTTTTCTGTAGTTATGGCATGACTGTAATATAGCATGCCCAGGCAAATAAGAGCGGCATGTAAACAATTGTCCTCCTTCATTTTTGGTTATTTTGTAGGCACAGGAGTATCCAAGAATCTACTCCTTCCACCTTGGAAGTCAAAAAGGTTGGAGCCACTGAAAAGTTTCAGATCAATTGTTCTGCACATAGGATGCCACCACACATTAAACACATCACCTTAATGCTCTGCAGCTTCCCAACTTAATTCCTGAAAGAAAGTAAAACGAAGAATATTGTCAGTTCTTTTATGCCTTTGAGGAGCAATAATTTTTTTATTAAGCCAAATAACACTAGGACTACCTTGGAAATTTTCAAGATAATAAGATATATATTATATATATATATATATATAAAAAATAAGATATATTAATGAGTAATGAGCATATTTGGTGTTTTGTGACATGTAACTGTCACCTTGTAAAATCTCATGACTTGCTGGTTAGGGCACTCTTTTGGAAGCTGGAAGATAGAGAGTAATATCTTCTCACAATTCTTCCAAACGGATTTAGCCCAAGATGCAAGGCAACTGCAGGAATATCTAATTTATATCCAAGTTGTCTTTGGAGCTTAGATATAAGCCTTAGATGTAAGCCATTAAGCCACAGGTTTAGATATAAGATAGATACTAAGACAGTTGCTCATCAGGAATAGAAAATGTCTATGCATTCCTGGAGAAAGGCCTCTTCACGACCGACAGATTTGCAAGCTGAAAATAACTGCCTAAGTTTTTCTAGGCGGGAGCGGTGGCAGACAGAGCTCCAAGGACCGAAGTTTTCAATTTAGACCCCTGAAGTAGCCCTTCTGCCTTCCTCTGAAGATGGAGTCATCACAGCAGAGTAGCGGCACTGATTGCCAATTCTGCTGTCTTTGTGCCGGTGACAATAAATGCCATAAATGAATAAAAACATATTCAAACACTTTTGAAAATATAACAATTGATTTGGCTATTTATTTCTACTTTCCAATGTGATATAAATTACCAGAACTACATTCTAATAATTCTTAAAACACTAGGCCAGAATTAATATTTGAAGCAGAACTTGCATAACACAGTGAAACCAGAACTAAGGTCTATACCTCCAGCAGCAACAATCCATCATAAAGGCTACTTCGACTCCTCCCTGGCGTTTCCAATATATTCTCTTTCAGTCTTTACTAACAGGCAATTTTCACAAGGTACTTACGACATTTGTTTCAGTTTTCAGTATAATTCACTTTACTATTCTGCAAGATACTGATAAAACATTCAATGTTGTGTTCACACAGGTATAAGTATATAGAATCAAAGAATAGTTTGGGTTGGAAGGGGCCATAAAGATCATCCAGGTTGAATCCCTGCCATGGGCAGGGACACCTCCCACTGGCTCAGGCTGCCCAAGGCCCATCCAACCTGGCCTGGAACCCCTCCAGGGATGGGGCAGCCACAGCTTCCCTGGGCAACCTGGGCCAGGGCCTCACCACCCTCATCGTGAAGAAATTCCTCCTTCTGTCCAGTCTAAACCTGCCCCTCTGCAGTTCATAGCCACTGCTATATACTAAATGCTACCGTCTTCTTTCAATCAGAATGACTTTGTATGAGAAATAAAGAAGTGTCACGCATAGTATTTGTAGGAAACAAAATGTGAATATAGGGAAAAGCTTGAACGGCATCACATTCACTAACTCCTGCAACAGATAAACGTCTCAGTAGTACCAAACCCACTCATCTCAGCATGTTTTTCTCAAATCCTCAGCAGTCACGTCCTCCCATCCCTTTGCACAGTTACATAACAGTAGACATCCAACACTGATAGTTAGAGGTTTATAAATAAATAAATAAATAAGGAATGCTATTTATTTTTATTTCCTAAAAAAACCCAACTATTTCTAATGTTTATTTTAATGAGAACTGAAATCACATCAATTGCAAGACCAAAACATCTCCAGCATAATGAAGTAAATGAAACTCACCCATACAGATGACAACATAATCTGGCTTTCCTAAGCATATTTATTAAGTACAACATTTGGCATATCCATTTCATTTTTTAGTATTGTTATATGATGTCAGATTCCAGATGACTCATACTAGCATAGAAGACATGAAACCAAAACCAATCTCTGCTATTTTGGTCAGAAAAATGATTTTATTCTGACATGATATGTTTGTGTGAAGTATGGAACATTAGGTTTGTGGGTTTAGAAATTTCGTATCTCCATTTTGTTGAGGAGTAAAAATAAGGTAGGGCTTAAAGGACTTGAAAACTGATATTTAACCTATTTTGGAAGTGGCTTAATATGGAAAACCTTTGAACAGTAGTTATTATAGTGGCTTTCTATGGTAATATTTAATTCTAGGAGGGAAGGACAATTCTTTCCGCTTAGTTTTCCACAGAAAAAATAAAATCGAAGCCCCTAGTATGCAGTATTTACTTACCAAGCTTCCCTACCATTTAACTTTATTAAACCATAGTAAGTCTTTTTAAATAAAAACCATTTAATTCTCTAATTACATCCACAGATGTATAATAAGTTCTGCTGTCCTGTCCAGATTTACCTCCATGTGACAGGTGGATATTGAACCCCACAACAAGCAGGCTCTGAGCTGCTCTTGGCTGCTTGGTCTGCAGAAATGTATTGATGCAACCAAATTCTATATATTAAGGCCAGTTCAGTCTGCTTTGTGATTGCATTCAGTCCCAATGACACTGCTGTTTCAGCTGTAGCTTGGTTTGTAGTGTCGTTTAAGCCAAATGGTCTTCAATGCCATGCCCAGCTAATTACGCTTAACAAGCACCGTTGCTATAGGAGTCTATAGCATGTCACTCGTGTGCAGCAGTTCAAGATGCTTGGGCTCTTGGACTATTAAACAGGGCCTACATGCTCCAAACAGAAACGAGAGGTATACCTACAGCTGTGCATTTTTAAAACCGCCAGGGAAAAAAGGAAAGTAAACCACTTACGTTAAAAGATTTTGGATGTGTTCGAACATTAAACTCACTGATAATTATTCTTTATTAACATCACAGGATGATCTCAAAAATAAAAATAAATAAGCAAATAGAACTATTATTCCCAGACTTCTCAATACGGTTATGTAAATCAGTAAACACTTTATAACGAAGCCTAACAATAACGGAAGAGCCAAGCTGATACATACGCTGCTTATTATCAACTATTCAAGTGTGAAGTGCTGGAAACAAAACATTAATCACACATCCCAGCTGAATTTACTAAAAGAATTTAAAGCAAAAATTGTTTGCTACCTTTTGTTTTCTGCTCTGCATATACACGTATAGAGAGGAAGCAATAAGTTCACATGTCTTCAAGGTAAAGAAAACTATTACCTCTCATCCAACTACCTGGGCTAAAAAAATAATCACTAACACTTTACGATAATTGCTTCTGGTTTGAGTTATAATGCTAAAGGACTCCATGCTAGTAATGAAGTTGGCTCTTTAGTAACTGACCTGCTGCTAGGTAGGTGGCAATTAAAGCGAGAGCTGTCGGCAATACGGACTCCCCGGTCTCCTCATGCCCTGCCGCCTTCTCCCTGCTGAAGCTGATACCTGCTCACCCACACCGTGGCTGCCACAGCGGGACGGCCTCTGACTCCTCTCAGCATCCGAAAAGCTAATAGAATGAATCAACAGGGCTCCACCGACATCTGTGAAATCACTGAAATTCCAAACAGCTACAGTTTAGCTTTTTATAAACTACCTTCTTCCTAAAAAGCAAAGTGCACCAGATACTCCTAAATTAAAGTTAAAATAAATTTCATTAAAAAAACAAAGCAGCATTATTAACAAGAAAGAAGTCTGGGTTGTTTTTTTTTCCTGTAAGCCTACAGTTTCCTACTTCTTCAAGCAGAAAATATGGAAAAACAGTTTATAAAGCAATTCCTTTTCTCTTGTGGAACAATACCTCATAATCCTGTACGCACGGAATACAGATCTGAGGATGGCAATTGCAGCAGCTGACTGGGCTGCTGCTCTGGAGAGCGTCCGCAAATTCCCTGTATGCAGCACTAATTCAGATGCTACACAGCACTACACAGACAGTCAACTGTAAGAATCACCTGCTATGAATGCCTGCAGTCTTTTTTTTTTTTTTTAAAGAATCACAATCTTATTGATATCCTCAACCCTATTGTTCTTTCTGCACATAGACTATATTCTTGAACTACAGCAAAGCAAGTCTCAATGGACAGTTGACTGAACTGCACCATCTGATTTTTTCTGTTGTTGTACAACATATGATTTTAAAATCCTACGTTATCCTGAGAAATCTGTAAAAAAAATCTTTTTCATCGAATCATAGAATCATGTAATAGTTTGGGTTGGAAGGGACTTTAAAGATCATCCAGTTCCAACCCACTGGATCATCCACACCTCCCACTGGATCAGGCTGTCCAAGCTCCATCCAACCTGGCTGTGAACCCCTCCAGGGATGGGGCAGCCACAGCTTCGCTGGGCAACCCGTGCCAGGGCCTCACCACTCTCATCGTGAAGAAATTCCTCCTTATGTCCAGTCTAAATCTGCCCCTCTCCAGCTTATACCCATTGCCCCTCGTCCTATCACTACAGGCCTTTGTGAACAGTCCCTCTCCAGCTTTCTTGTAGCCCCTTCAGGTACTGGAAGGTCTTTATAAGGTCTCCTCAGAGCCTTCTCTTCTCCAGGTTGAACAACCCCAACTCTCTCAGCCTGTCCTCCTATAGGAGGTAATCCAGCCCATATCCATAAACACAGTGGATGCCAGGTTTGAACCAAGATGGACTTTTTCTCTACAGGAAGAATTGTCAGCATATTTTAACTGCATATAAACAAGTGCTGGCAGTTTTGGTACTGAATAGCTCTATCAGAGATAAAGGGAGAAAAAAGGAGTTAACCAGCTGCTGCACAAGATCAAATCACGTCAGAGAGGCACACAAATGCAATAGGATTCCCAAATCCTGCCCATGTAAGCTGATCAGTCAACCTATACAGGACTGAGAAATGTTAAAATAATATGTAGTCCACACTCTGAAAAACAACATACACAGTGAAGTGTATACACAAAATGTTTGCATAGAAATAGGTGAACTCACTAAATAACTGTGAGAAAATGCTTTAAGGGCACTTCTAGCTGTGCAGACAACGTGTTTGTGTTTTGTACTTGTAGTTACTAATCAGTTCTGGAAGCGCTAAGCTAATAAGTTTCAATTTTAACATAAGCAAAATCTGTTCTACCATTAGTAAATAAAATCTGTCAATCATATAATCACAGAATCATTAAGGTCGGCAAAGACCTCTAAGTCCAAACGTGAGCCCAACCCCACCATGCCTGCTGAACTATGTCACAAAGTGCCACATCTACACACTTTTTCAACACTTCCAGGGATGGAGAACGCATCTGGGCAGCCTGTTCCAATGCTTCACCAAAGAGATTTTTCTACTATCCAATCTAAACCTCCCTGGCACAACCTGAGGCCATTTCCTCTCATCCTATCACTTGTTACTTGGGAGAAGGTGACCAACACCCACCTCGCTACAATCCGCTTTCAGAGACTGATAAGGTCTCCCGTCAGCCTCCGCTTTCCCAGGCTCAGCAGCCCCAGGTGCCCCAGCCCCTCTTCATAACCCCCATGCCCCAGCCCCCTCCCCAGCTCCATTTCCCTTCTCTGGACACACTCCACCCCCTTGATGTCCTTCTTGTACCGAGGGGCCCAAAATATTATTAATGGAAATATGCTATTTGATTAAATAACAACATATCTGTCTATAAACCTGAAAAACAATCTAGCTGTGTCCACAAGCACGGAGTAGAGCCAGGGTCTTGCCTGCTCCACAACACTTCAACTCCACTCTCTTTGCACACCCTCACACTGAGAGACCACAAAGTAGAGACTCGACACACAGCTCAGCACAGTGGAGAGGTGGGGGAGTGGCTTATCCCTCCTCTAAAAGCCTAATCTGAAAAGTCAGTCTGCTCAACAAAACTTCAGGGACAAATTTGAATGACTATTTATAGATGACAAATAGACAAAAAAAAAGAGCTAGCAAAGATTATTTTAATGACAAGACCAGTCGCGGAAGTGAAGTCTAGGCAATTTTAGTTTTCTTTCATTATATTTATAGCAAAAATAATCCCAAACATTCATGCTGACTTCCTGTGTGCTATTAAATGACCATTTGCCAAATTATAATAGACTAAACAACTTTTCTGATTTGTCTAGGCCATAACTTCTGGATGACACATTAAACTAGCAATTGTTTGCAGGAACACACTTGGCAGAAAGCAGTCAAGAGCACAGTGTAGCAATATAATAATGGATGATTATGAAATGTTTTGCAAAAGTACCAAGTAAATATAGCAAACTCCCAGTCCAAATGAGAGTTTAGCTGTAATTAGAATTAGTTGAAAAGATGAATGACTTATTTGACAATAATTTTATCATCAGACAAGGAAATGAATAGGTTTATAATGACAGAATAAATACTGTATCATACCAGTTCTGGAGTTAAGAAGTTCGAGTTTGAGGCATAGGGATGGAGGCAGGGAGGGCCCTGCCGTGGCCAGGCAATGCACCCAGCTTTGCAAGGGTCTCTCCTCCATCTAATCAGGCACAGCAAAGATAACAAGAACCTGGGCATTCTTCTGCTGTTCTGAGCAACCTCAGGGCTCATAGTCCATGGTTTAACTTAAACGGTGAGCTAAGAGACTTTCTTCCTTGAACACTGTAATCGGGGTGATGAAAAATGAGCCGTTCACATGGCAAGAAGGTAGGAAAAAGATTTCCAGATCAAATAATCAGTCAAGTCCCACTGAGCTCATACTGGTTAATCCTTAGGGCATATCATGAATTTAACTGCTTTGGGAGTTCTTAATAAAATACATGAATTGAGAGATGCGGAATAGTTCTGTGCACAACCAATTCATTACTCAAGTGCATTGGTGAATTTATGCAGAGCAGTGTGAATGCAGTTCAGTCTGGCATGTATTTTCATCCTCTTGTAGACTACTGTCTTCAAATACCTGATGCCTAAGTATTTTCAAGAAATTTATATGAATTAACACGAAAATACTTTTGAAGGATACTAGTTCTTGCTGCAGAAAGCTCTTCAGCCCTAACCAGTAAGTTTTGCATATAAAAACATTTGGTTTTAATTTATTATTTCCCTGTTTAACAAAACTTTTTATCTTCCTTGACTCACTACAGGGAAATGGTACTTAAAGGAAAACAAATAGCCTGGTCCCTTTTGTTTATGAAATAAGATGAAAATACCAAGAATCAGTACCTTCCATATTTAACTTAATTCTCTATTTACTTCTTGATTTTAACTTAATTCTCTTGATTTCTTCTTGATTTTAAACCATTCTGCATTATCAGACTGATCTTCGAATAGATTTTAGCTTAGACTTACTGTAGAACATCCAGAGGGAAAGAAGGCATCTCATTTTATTTACATGAAATAATGTTATGTAACCTATCAAGAAGTGCTATACAACATAGCTAGTTTGCGTGACACGCACAGCAAAAGCAGTTTTTAAAATAAATCTTTTAGTTCTGAAAAATGCAAGACCTTTTGCGAAATTCTTCTGGACAAGACTAGAACTAGGTTTATTCATTTTTTCCACTGGAATTAGAGTATGCCTGATTTTTCCTTGATAGAGCTACTTATATGATGCAACACTGGCGTATTACCATTTGTAGGGGCTGTTTTAAAAGGAATGAACTGAACTGAAGGATGAGACAATATCAATTATTTTAACTTTCAGCTACACTCCAGCAGTTAAGGGCTTTACGCACGTCTTTCCAGGCAGGAAATCATCCCATTAGGAGATGGGTTTTTGCTTCCTCAAACAAACCCCTTCTCCCAGGGCAGCGTTAAGCCATATTGCTCTATTCATCCAGCAGCAGTGTTCCCTCTCTGTCAGGACCGTGGCCTTTACTCAGCACATACAAAACAGCAAAATTAAAACCTGAAGGACTCCATACCCAACAAACTGACTTTATGAATATGACGAATATGATACATAAGTATCTACCGGGAATCAAGCATTAAAGGCCAATACGCAGCAATCTAATGTAAACCGTTTTGTTTAAATTACAAGAGCTCTGATCTGTGATACAGGAAAAGATTTTCATACTGAATAAGTAACTGGAAAATCTCATTTTTCCCAGTGTGCAATTCTAAAACAGATAGCTAGAAACTAACTCCCTGTGAGCCCTTCCAAAACACTGACTCTCTCTCCTTGTTGAAGCATATGAGTATTTCAGGCCCCTCTGGAGCGAATAGCAAATAACCCTCATCTGAATGAAAATTGATATAAGGTCTTTTGTGTCATTCACAAAACATAATTAGTCTTATGAGACAAAAGTATTTAGTTCAGAAAAGGAAATTTTTCATATTTAAAGATACTTGGGATAAAATTCTAGTAGTTATTCTATTGATTATAATGAGAACCTCCCCCAATTCATATTCTGCTGTATAGCACGGGAGCACTATGCAACTGGAAAAGGTTATAATCTGATGTTGCAGTTCTGCAGAGACAAGTACACATATCATTTCATATGTGGTGTGCCAACAGCCAAGATTCTAGGGATATCCTATTGCAGAGGAATTCTAGGTCATGGCAAGATTTGTATGTGCTAAATTCATAAACAAAATCTTTACAGAACTGGCGATTTTCATCTTTAGCAATAGAAGTTACCCCAAAAATGCTAAGTAAGTTTTGTAGAATCTTATTCTGAGTTCTGTAAAATCCTATGAAAGGAAACCTTAATCCTTTGCATTTTTAAATTATGTTTTGTAGCACTGTATTGGATTACTGAGATGTTTAAAGCCACTAATCCCCAGCTGCTCTAAAGAATAGTTTTTGAAATGCAGCCATATTTTCCCGCAGCAGCTTTGAGAATCAGTATTAGGAAACCATAGACAAAACCCTAAAATGATGGCCCTTTGAAAGGAGAAGTAATTTTGCAGGAAAGAGGAAGAAAAATAACCTCCTGAGTAATGTGATGTGATATATCCTTCAGTATCCACCTCTGAAACCATTAAAGAAGGGAAGTATTTTCACCAGGCTTTGATTTAATTTGTACTCAATTCAAGAAGGGTGAAATTACCATTTGGTGTACCTCATACAAGCAGGAGAAAGAAGAAAGACAACTTAGTACATTATGAAGTGAATGACATCAAAATAAGCCTGAGAGAGTGATATTAAAAGGCTTGGGAAATGAAAAATGGCTGTAAACAGAGTTTTACATTTACTTGCTGCCCTGGGGAGATCCACTTAAGATAAATGTGACAGAGGCTGTCTGTTTTTAAGCATAAACTCTACAGGAAAACAACTAGCATAGGAAAGGTAGTCTTATTAAAGAACTGGGTGATTGATAGAGTCATTTGAAGTAATGACTAAGCTCTTGGTAGAGTTTATTTTAAATAGTAATTGTGTTCTTGTGCATCTCAGACAAGCTGGAATTCTCACAATTTCCTCTAGACTCAAAGGCCAATGTCGTCGCGGCCTACATCCACGTTAGCTTCAATACAGTTTGCTACTGCCTAAGTGGCTACAAACAGGGATTTCCAAGGAGGTAACAACCAACTAATATCAACTTACTTCAAACTACTAATGCTGTATTTTTTTTCTCTACAAATTTGTACTTACGACTGGCTGAATAACACTTGTGCTGTGACTGATGGTCTTTCAAGTTTATGCCAAAAAGGAGGCACAAAGATTAAAGAGTGATATCTGAAAAGCCATCAAAAACTAATAACTGCAGGCAGGCCTATTCAGCTACCAAACCAAACCAGAAGGAATTCCAACAAGCAATCCATTTCTGTTCTGATCTATAATCTTGCTGAAGGGCTGACAGCTTCCATGCAATCAGAAATCTAAACTGAATCCATGGTGGTGTACTTACATCGTTTCTAGAGGCAGCTTCAGCAGTTCTGCTGAAATGCCAGATTATTATCGTGTCTTGTATAGTCTTCATATGACTAACGCGTTCCTCTACAAAACGTTTTTCCATGTTGAATAGAAATATGCCAGACTCCTCGAACTCCTGGTCCCCTTCATTTTGGTCTCCCTCAAGTAGGAAAGTTTCTGATAAAAGTTTGTCACTTTGGAACTGTGTGCAAACCACCCCTGACAGCAGTTTGTTTTAAGTCTAGCAACCACTGTGACTCTCACTTAGAGAGGTTCACATAATTAGATTCTCTGTAACACTTATCTTTATACAACTTGACAAGCTAGTGAATTACTAAGAGTCTCTTTCTTTTTCAAATACATTTGCTAGAGGAAAAAATGTGAGAGCTAAATTTCTAATCAAAGTGCCTTCTCTTTTTCTCAGCTTTCTTTGGAGCTGCAGAGGGGAGTCCAGATCCTTCAGCCACGCACACATAAGGTTCTTCTTGATAGTTTGCTTAACTGTTCCAGTTCACTGCAAGCATCTTCCATACAGAGCATAAAAGCCACTTTGAGATTTTTAGAATGAACAAACAACTGAATCAATAATTAATTTTTTCACAGGCAGAGATCATCTGTGAAGGGACCTCTTTTGGCTCGATAGCATGAGACAACAACAACATTCTTTATGTAGCATCAATAGCTCTAATAAACTATGCCATCACTGTTTAAGTACCTAGTTGGGAAGGTACAGCTGGAAGGACCAAAACAGTAAATTTAAATTATTATTTACAATCCTTTAAATCACAAGATCATAATGCAAACAACAGTTGCATGAGTACCCTCTGAGATGTCTTGTTGTAAGTACTCACCATAGAATACTCTGTTTACCTTAAAAAACACCACAAACACACAAAGATACCACCATGTTCATTGGACATAACCTTCCCTTTTGCTTCCTGCCCAACCTCCTCTGAGCACAAATCAGAGGAACTACCTGTATTTTCAGTGTTCCGAAGCTATAAGGACTAATATAATTCCCAATATTATTGTACAAACCTGAAAATGCAACAAGAGGTGCTAGGCTGATGCAATTAGAAGCTAAGCATACAAATAGCACAGAAGACAGCCTTGTCATCTTGTAATTAATTATTTTTCCATTCAAATATTACGCTTGCAAAAAAGGGGCAAAAGATTCAGTATATTTTGCATGAACATAATTCATTTTGAGTTAAACCTGTTCATTATGTATTTCTAAATGATCATATGAAATATTAACACATCCCCCAGACTATAGATTGGCACTATTTCTGACCTATAATTACAGACAACTGCAACAAAACACTTCATTTCTATTCTTCTGATGGAAGCCTTTAACAACACAGTTTTAAGGCAGTAACTTGCTACAGTTAGAATGTTTGGCACCATGATATCATGCAGAAGAGACAAAATTAAAATGCTTTGAACCTATAGCTGTTCTTGGATAAAAGCCCTAGTTGCAGAACCTGATGTTCCACAGAAATCTGATCATCAGAAACTGGCAAAACCGGGCATTTGTTTAAATAGACTGGTGTTATTTATAGCTGAAATATGAATCAACTATATTTTAAATATGTTAGACGCATTCTGGAGGTGCATTAATATGTTTTGGAGATACAAATACTTAACCCTTTGCCACCATTGCTCTGATGTCAAGGGCAAGTCTTGACCTTAAGAGAGGACTTCTGGCATAATTCTGCATCTTAGATCACCAGTGTCTTTTTTTAACAAACAGGACAGTATAAAAGTACTTGAGTGTGAATGAATGTGTGTCCAGTCAGCAAAAGCTTTAGCTTCAAAATCAATAGCAGTTTTCTCCCTAATGAAGACCAGTGAAGTGTTACTCAAAAATGAGCTTGTGAAAAAGGAAGAGGAAAACAACTTGACACTTTGTAGAACTGCTGGATTGAGAAAACCATAACTTTTGGATGGAATGACCTTAATATGAGGCAAGTACACAGCAAAGAATTTATAATCATAGAAGAAAAATAGTGGCCAATAACAATAATAAAAATAATTAACACACGTGTGTGTACACACACACACACACATATATATATAAAGAATGAAAGCTTCAGTTGAAAGAATAGCATTAGGCATTTTTTTCTTATTTAAATATACTCTTGTACTCAGCACATTTTCTACCAAAACGCTATTTTCAAAAAGTTACTGGGGTGATATCAGTGAAATAGTATCACCCCCGTAACTTTTTGAAAATAGCAATTTAAATCCAACCAATTTCCTTTGAAGCCTCCCATAATGGTAATTAAATAAATTGCTCTTGCATTAATTAAATTTTTTGCTGGAAAAGGAACTATTAGGATGAAAAGAGATGGGAGAGTGTCACCAAATGTAATCTTTCTAAATATATTGGTACGTGTTATATTTATTGGAAGGACAAAATACCTAGAAAAATTGGACCTTTTCAGTTTTTGTAAAGGAAATGTCAATTTGACAGCTGAAATAAGAAACAAACTGAAATGACTGCTGACAGTCCTGGGAGTGCACAGAGAAAGAAAATGGAAGTGGCGTCAACAGAAAGCTTTTAAAGATCATATGTGTTAAGCCCAAGAGAGCTAGCTTGAATTAGAAGCCCAAATTACCATGTTAGATGCAAGTATGTGGTGGACAAAATGAAGATGACTGAAAGGTGAAGACTAATGAGCAAGTCTATTACATAAAATGGCATTCTCCATGCAAGCACAAATACATCCCATTTGCAAGAGCATGAGGCTTGGAAACCAGGTTACTAAAGTTCTGTTAAGCACGTTCTGTGTATGGCAGTTCATCAGATCACATACCTTTCATCTCAGTGAATTTTATTATCATCATTGATAGAGAGAAACCAGACTTTCACAGTTTCGAGTGATTACCAAATACTTAACTTTATGTTTCACCCGTTCTCTCCCTCTTGCTTACAAGTCAGGCTAAAATTGTTAGTTGCAGCGTGCTGAGTGCACCACGAGTTCTGTTCATGTATTTTCTCAGATGAAGTTATTTTCGCTTTATTGAAGATTCTCTTATTAATTGTAGATGCCATATACCTGCTATGCAACCTGTAGCATTCATCAATTTAATCATCAGAAGAAGGTTCTAGAACCCTCTACTCTGTTCTCTGGTCCAGTCTGGTATTTCAGACTTCACAGAAATTAAATGTGATGCTAATGCTTGCTAATTTTCTTTGCACCACAAAGAATTTGGCGGTTTTAATCTAAAAGCCTATGAAAAACTTCATTGGGCGTGTTTTCCTTTGTGTATAATGCCGAACACACCTATCTTCCTTTTCTCTTTAAATCTCTTTGGTAAATAACATAAGGTTGCATAAAACATGCAGATAAGTATTTGAATTTCTTTACAATAGCACATCCAAGGAGTGATATAGTGCTCTTCTCTGAAGCTGACTAAATTTTCCTGCCACTTCAAAGACGAATATTGATAGAGTTTTCAACTCACAACCTCACAAGAGTGAGCAAAAGGAAAAGGAATTATTTGGTACCTTTTGTACTTCTCCTACAAGCAAAATCAGCTTCCTGAAAATCCAGTGGTCAGAGAGAATAAAGCACCAGACAGGCACCAGCTGGAGAAACTGGATCTGGGGATTCATCCAAGAACTGGGAACATCTTTCAGAACAGACAGACATATTTCTCGTTCAAATGCAATGGCTGTCAGGGTAAACATTGCCTAAAAATACTTAACATAGTTCTTTTTTTATTAAAACTCTTTGTGCAAATTTTGTGGAGCCCTTCTGGCTTAAGCTTCAGTAAGTGTGCTTAGAACCAGATCCAAACAATAATAAACATCAACTGTAAGCAGGAAGAACCGTACACAGCATGAAGCCATACACAGGCACTTACATTATGCTATGCTATTTGTAAACACAGCTATAACTAAACCCAACTATAATATGTGACAAGAATGATAGTATAAGAATAAGATTGCTAATATGGATGCTTACTAAATACCTATTTAATAATTGGGCTTAATTAAATAGTGCAAAACCAATTTTCCATGTGTAATATGAAGTTGTTAAAATGTCAGGGCTTTGTAAGCAAGTAAAACAGCGTTACCATTGCTTACAGCATGCCAAAGGCTGAGTGTGAAGCCCTGGTCTCAGGACCCATTAGAATTTGTTAGGCTCCATCAGGATTGCTGTGTGGCTTAATTTGGTTAGCTTATTGGACCGTATCAGCTCTTCCAAGGACCAGGTGACTGTTGCCTAATTTGATTTGGCTTTTTGCTTCGTTTCGGAGCAGTGTGTGCTGTAATACTGTTGGATAATGTATATATTCGTAATTAATAGACAATAATAATAATTTGCTATTCCTTATGGAATGAACCATCTATGATCCCCGAATAAAATGCAGCACAGAGACAGGCATGGGATGCTACGAGGAGATTTGGGAGTCCAGATACAAGACAATAGCGGAGGCCTCAGGGCTGTAAACTGCGCAGCAGGGGTCAGCTACTGGCCACTGAGCAAATGCAGCCTCGGAAGCAGCACAAAACCAGTTTTAGAGATAACACATATACCCATAAAACACACCATTCACAGTAAAACTGGACATAATGTGGAACCACGGGTCAATGAATGAAGTGCAAGGTGTAAAGACGCAGTAAAACTGGACATAATGTGGAACCACGGGTCAATGAATGAAGTGCAAGGTGTAGAGACGTGGGGCAAGTTAGTGAACATAAAAATTACTCTAGGTGGATTCTAGAGTGAGGAGGAAGTATTGCTCTGGGACACTCGGCTTTCCATCCCCATCCCTCCCTGAGAGGCAGTTGATGACAAGTGTGACGCAAGAGAAAGGGTAGATACTAGAAAGTCTCTGTGCATCACTTTTAACCGCACATAATTTGTGTATGAGCTCAACATAAGTGAATTAATAATTATGTGGCTAATAACACTGCTAAGATTTTAGGCTGAGGGTGCATTATTGGCTTTACATATGAAGTTTTGTTCTTTTGGCCTAAATGAGCTCCACAAGCCGCAGCGTAATAAACTGATGGAGACTTCGGGCTACCCGGGCTGAAACCTGGATGCAACACTCACAGGCACAGCAGTTCCGTCGAGCAAAAGATATTTTTTTCTCATGTCAAAGGAAATAGTTTCTGTGCTGAAGGGAGGTAACAGCATGCAGGGAGCAGAAGTAACCTGGACGATGGCTGGGCCAACAGTACCAGCCTCTGCTTAGGAGAGTTGGCTTCGACAGTTATTAAAAAAGTCAGAGGCTCTTGATCAGGGAGTGCAGGGATAGGAAAAGGGGGAACAGTTTCAAGCTGAAAGAGGGGAGATTGAGATGAGATCTTAGGAAGAAATGTTTTCCTATGAGGGTGGGGAGGCCCTGGCCCAGGTTGCCCAGAGCAGTGGTGGCTGCCCCATCCCTGGAGGGGTTCAGGGCCAGGTTGGATGGGGCTGGAGCCCCTGATCCAGTGGGAGGAGTCCCTGCCCGTGGCAGGGGTGGAACTGGATGGGCTTTAAGGTCCTTTCCAAACCAAACCATTCCACAATTCTACGATTCTATTCTTTGCTGGGAAGTTTTCCCACTTAGACATTTAATTGATCTTCGTATTTGTTAAATGAAAGCACTTTATAAGCAAATCAAATCAGCACAGATCTACAAGGAGAAAAAAGTTCATTCTATCTGATGCAAGGTTTCTTGAATACACAACTATTGTATCGCTCTGTTTATCCTGCAAGCAGCAGAGTAGCAATAACCACTGGGTCACTGGCTTTACTGCGAAACAGCACAACACAGTCTTTGTTGAGCTTTCCTTGGAGTGAGTCACTGTGATTCACAGACTGTTCCCTGTGAGGGGCTGTTCTCTCTCGTGTTTTATGCAGGGCAGAGAAGAAGAGAAGACTGAAGTCGTACCTTTAGATATGTAAACAGTAAAGTTCGCAGTTATTGCCCGCTCTTGAAACGAACAGCTAATTAGTGGGTGCTAAATGTTAGTACAAACACATTCCCTTTAAAAATTAAAAGAAATATTCTTCTTTCCCGTCTGTCGCAACTCATACATGTTGCCCACACTGAAAATATGATAACAGCTCAGGAGGTCGAGTCTTTCGGTCAGTTGGTTATTTTTGCTTCTGTTGAGCCTCAGTTCACAAAATATAGCTTATAGCAAGAAACTAAGCCAAGAAAGCCAGGCAGCCTGTCCGAGTGACCAGAATATTGAGGTCTGTTTTTCTGGGATTTTTTTGAGGGGGAGGAGAAGAAAGACTGGGCAGCCAAGTACTTAAGTTCTCTTGTAGAAGTAGGTATAAACCTGTAAAAGTACAATGGGATCACAGTCCAGAACAATGACTTTTCAGTATTTCAGGCTGATATTTCTAAAAGAAGATTGTGTTCATGAAAAGAACCAAAGAATACCCTGGAGGGTCAGTCTGTATTTGATTCCAAACACTATATTGGCTCAGACTTCCCCCTTTCTGGCCTCTCCTGCTATCCCGTTGAATTCATTAACATGTTTTGGCTACTGGCCAAAAGAAATGGTTAATGCATCCCAGAGCCCATATTGTTTGAAATATCTTCCGAGACAGGAATTCATAGCATTGCTATAATAAAATTCAGATTTCAACATTAAGCATAAGTCTGCGTACTTGCCACATGTACCATAAAGAAAACCTGAACCATGAAACTGAGGAAATGAAGAAAATATGCAGTACCTCTAAGAGGAGGCCATTAGGACTTGGTTATACCTGTAAGAACAACCTGAAGCGAGAGATGAATCACGTATGACATTACACAGGCAGTGGCAACGGAGCATTGACTCAAATCCTTTGGCTTTGCCACACTGAAGTATAGCAATTTTAGACTGGTATAGATCAGTTACTACCTTAGATCAGAAAAGATGAGATTGAGCCCTGATTATGCCCCCACATTGCCCCTCCATGACTCTGCCCATCTCCAAGAATGTAAGCTTTTTCTTTGATGTGGCTGTTCAGCGTGTTCTGTTCTATTGTCTTTCTTATTATGTTTGTTAATATGCATCCAAAGTATAATGAAATACACGCTTTCCATTCCCAAAGAGTACATATTAATCTTCTGCAGGAATTATAAAGTATTGCTTTTATAGACAAGAAACTGTATAGCTTTTTCCTGCAAAGAAATAGAGGTATAGACTTTGCCTAAAACCTTGGAACAAACCTTCATTTATGAGACAGGGGAATCATTTTTATTCCACTACATGAATTCAGTGGGCTGCCACAGGCCAGTCATAATCTGTTATTGTTTCCCTGCAACCTTGTACTATTAATTTTTCTTTTTAATGAACTGTCCAGTCTAGTTTAGCTATGGGAACTATGATGGAGCTGCAATATAAATGGTTTATGTCATGCCTTTGTCAGAAGGCTTTCCCCTCCAGCACTAGAATGTAATTGAAAAGCCATTTTAAAATAAAGTAACTGAGTGGTTGCAAATGCAGGTTGTCAGGAATAAAGTGGGAAAATCCTTTGCATTACATTAGATTTTACCAATCACAACTTGTGTGACTTTATTAGTGTTTATACAGATCAGTAAAGCCACATAAATTGCATGTGTTTGCATGGTTATATTAGCAAGTATTGCCAAAAGATACTGAAGTCATTTCAAAGCTGTTTTTCTTCAGCTGTGACTAACAACGCAGCAATCAGATTCATTAAATACATCAAAAGAATTAAATACTCTGAATTTTGGTTTATTTTATAGCATACAGAATACACCCATGTTTGAGAGAGCAAACTAGCTTCTGGGTAGAATTCAAGACAATTTTCGTTGCATAGGAAACTTCGCATGGCAGTCATCTTTTTATATATATGTGCAAGACGTACATAAAGACAAATAATTTAGGGTTTTCTTATGTTTATTTTTTCTAGCCCTGGATGTGTGTGTTGGTTCTTGGAAGCACAATGGTGCACGTTTTAGTAAGTGCTATTTATTATTATTTTTATCATTATTAAACCCCAAAGAGAGCAGTTCTAGTTAAAGCTGACATCAATTTTCTGAATAAATTCCTGTCAAAACTATTTCTGAAAAACTTTGATTTAGTTTTTGGTTAACAGTTCTCACCTCTACAATGACTATGGAAATTCTGTCAGAAATTAATTTTACCAGAACATATATTTCACAACTAAACCCCAAATATATGATGTTGTTTTGACTCACAAGTGAATGTATTTCTGGCGATTTTTTTAGCCCATGTATCAATCTTTTAATGCCTTTTTCTCTTCTCATGGCCAGCCAGGGCAGTGCAGTCTCTCCTTTGCTTAGGCAAATCCCATCCCTTGACCCAGCCCAGCCCACACTGCAGCCCAAAGAGGGCTGGGAGTTCCTAGAAGGCTGCCAAAATGCAGAAGTTTGAGGATTCAGTTGTTTCAGCATTAGAGCTGAAACCAATCTTTTGTCACCGAGACCAGAATTTCAGTTCGGGTAGAAGTTAGTTGTTTTCAATCGCAAACTACATATTTCAAAAAAAGTCAAGATTCTTTCAAGGCAACAGCACTTCATGGAAATAATTTCCAATTAAAAAGCAGACAGGAAAATTGAAAATGTCAAGATTTTGAGGTGTTGAGACCATAAGAGACAGAATCACAGAATGTCCTGAGTTGGAAAGAACTCACAAGGATCATTGAGTCCAACTCCTGTCTCTGCATATGACAACCTGAACATTCATGCCACAGGGCAGTGTGAACTTATTTTCCCACTTGGCATCTTTTAGAAGTCTATACTTTATAGCAAAATAATCATTCTTCTTCGCTATTGTTTGATCAGGATCTATATCCTATAATGATTCTAACAGTATTTCCAAAGGTATTTTTAGCTTAAGCAAGTCTTGAAGAGCACCAACAATGCAGAAGAAACAAGTCCAGACTCCACCTCATTACACAGACTATGTGAAATAAGACTGACACAAGAAGCTTGCTCTTAACATTTCACTCTCAGGCCTTATTTTAGGAGAACCCAAGTATTTGATGTATAAGATTTTGGAGCATCATGCTATTAAAATCAAAGCTTTGGCCCTCTTATAAGAGTCTATTTCATTTAGACTACTAATATCCATCCAAACCCATCTGCAATAAGCTAATACTGGAAGTATTACTAGTTTATGAGTAGAGATTGAGAATTCAAAAATTCTGGGTTTAAAACCTATAGAAATGGCTACTTGTATAGACGCGAAATGAGACATATAATACAGGTTAAAGTAGGCAACTCAAGATGTAACACTTTCAGATTCATAGGCCTCATAAAATGTGCTAGCACTGTAATAAGAAAGAGCATTTCTAAGGAACCAAACCCTAATCTTTAAACGTGGCATTTGCACAGAAACAAAACTACACGGCAATTTCCTTCCATGATCTACTTTGTACACCAGTAATACCATATATTCCCCTTTATAGTCTAGGTTTACTATATGAAAATTAAAAATAAATAATAAAAAAGAATGTAACATATGAAAGAGGCAAAGTATACATTATACAACCTTGATTCATTTAGCCAGTAAGGACTCGACTGTTTCTCATCCTGTACGAGAGGGATTTTCAAATGCAGCAGTACCCTTTCTTGAGGGCCCATGGATCTTTCATTAATATATAATGCTTTTCAGAGTAATATAATTGAGAAGAAATTTACCTGTTGTGCCTACTCTCACTCCCTCTAGAACTTCTATACAGAAGATCAAAGCAGTACAGGAAGGAAATCCCTAGTCAGGATATTGCCACTTAATGAAGCTACCGGACATCTTCCTACATGACAGAGTAGCCAAGCCTATGTTACGGCTCCAAAAGAGCCCAGGAGTGCCTTTCTGCCTGCCCTGTTGTTTTTTGCTTCATTAGCAATAGTTAAACATGAATATTTACCTCCTCAACTGTTTGATTATCTGGATACTGGAATGGGAAATTTGCATTCCTGAACAGGCACAGAGGGGAAACCATTTAAGAATGAATGATCCTTCAAAAGAAGAGAAAGAAAGTAAGAAGCATATGGATGAACAGGTTTACATGATAATCAACAAAAACAGTGCTTCTTCCTCTCCTTTTGCAGGGAGGCAATTCACACTACAACCAAGAAGGAACACCCCACAGTCACTCAGCAGGAAGCTTTCTTTCAGAAATGATTTGCTTGAAGTCTGAAATGTAAAAAAGTCACTTATCTCACATACTAAGTACAAGTGATGGGCCTTGAAGTTTTCCTGGAAGGTTATTCCTCACAGTCCTTTAATTTGTAAAAATTATATTTACTTGGAAGTGTATCTCTGAAGTCAAGAAGAGGAAGAGTAGAAAGAGACCTGAACTAAACCCTGAAGTGAGGTGTGAGAAAGTGCCAGAAGAGGTGAACTGAAACAACAGTGACAGAACTCATAACTGTGCAGAGGGGATGCTCAGAGAAACTGAACACATAACTGATTTAAGATATTTTTGCTATGTCTTCCTGATATCCATATATGAATTTGACACCTACGCAGGGAGCCTGCAGTTAAACTAAACATTCTTTAACTTGTAGAATCATAGAATGGTTTAGGTTGGAAGGGACCTTAAAGAACAACCTATTTCAACCCACCTGCCATGGGTAAGGATGCTTCCCACTGGCTCAGGGGCTCCAGCCCCATCCAACCTGGCCTGGAACCCCTCCGGGGATGGGGCAGCCACCACTGCTCTGGGCACCCTGGGCCAGGGCCTCCCCACCCTCACAGCAAAACATTTCTTCCTAAGATCTCACCTCAATCTCCCCTCTTTCAGCTGAAAACTGTTACTCCTTGTGCTATCCCTGCACTCCCTGATCAAGAGCCCCTTCCCAGCTTTCCTGAAGCCCCCTTTAAGTATGGTAAGGCTGCTCTAAGGTCTCCCTGAAGCCTTCTCTTCTCCAGGCTGAACAACCCCAACTCTCTCAGCCTGTCGTCCCATGGGAGCTACTCCAGCCCCCGGATCATCTTCGTGGCCTCCTCTGGACTCGCTCTAAGCGATCCATGTCCTTCCTGTGCTGAGGACTCCAGAACTGAACACAGTGCTCCAAAAGCTGTATCTGAACATGAACTGAAGACTTTTCACAAAATTTGGCCCTTGTGTTTAGGGAATAACAGGATAAGAATCTCAAATACTGAGCTGCAGCGTTTCCTAAGAAGCAAAGGAGCTCACATTTTTCCCACCTAAATTAAGTCGAATGCTGTTGCTATAGCTGTCAAACTCACTCTGTTTCAGCCCAATACGAATTGCTGCAGTCTACCTTAACAAGTCAGTAGATACTATAACAACATATCCCATATAACTGCTCACAAGGATGTTTGAGTATACGGCCCATTTGGCTGCCAGAAATAAGATTATCATCATTCAAGGACATTTCCACAGAAATGAAGCATCTGTCAAGCAGGACTTGAGTGCATTGAATGTAAAAACTGTGAATGAGTCAGCTAGACAAAGAGCTTTAATATCATGGCTTTGTACTCTTTATCCTAGACAGTTCAGATGGGTTCATGCCTTTAATTCTGTAAAAATGATAGTGGTTATGTATTTATTATCTATTACATTTAATTTGTTTCTGTGTTACTTTTAAAAAAGCATGAATATCCCTCTAGATGGACAATTCTCACCTCTGTGGAATCACTTGTTTCAGTAATAGCACAACTGAAAGACACAGAGGATATGAAAAATTAAAGGCATCAGAGCAGCAGATACAACTATTTTAAGGTCTAGTTTTTTCCATAATGCTCTATTTCCACACCTTCCACATCTGCATTCTCTGAAACCTAAGAGTCACTCTTTTTCTAACCCAAGTCTGAATAGTTATATTAAGCTCAGTGGTATTGCACAAATTTTTGGAGAAATAACCCAAATATGGTAATAATCACTCACTCATGTAGGCCTAGAATAGCTAAATATGAATCTTTTTGACTGATAAAATCAAGCTGGAAGTCTAAATATCAGATAATTCCTTACAGTTCTTCAGTGCTACATTGCTGTGAGTTTTCAAGAGGTTCTCTGATGTTTTAAACAAGAAATGAAATAAGTGTGGTCCAAAAAATGCACCTTATCAAACTGCTTTATAAACATAGAAGGTTAGTCAGCATCCTACAGCATCAGCTCTCCTAAGAGAAAATTAAGACCGATGGATAAACCCTACGATGCATGAGAAAAATGGGCTGACAGCACACATCAAGCCAGGGATTAGTCACTGCAGAAATGCTTCATATATTGTACAAATATTGTACGTACTGTAGAAAAAAGAGACTAGCTATGCAGAGAAGATGCATAAATTTAGAAGTACTACTTACCTTCACCCACTGGAAACTCGTTGCCAATTGATGGAGCATATTCCACACATTTGAAATGCCACTTAATGAGGCTACGATGACAACACAGGAGTAAGTTTTCTGCTGCCACTTATCCAGCTCTGGCTGCAAAGAATGAAAGAAGTCCATTTGAAATCCAATACAACTTTGGTACCATAGAAAAAAGGAAGTAAAATCTAGCTTATAAACTATCACAGTAGCCTGAAGAGAGTTTGTAGACTAGCAATTAAATAGCACTTATAATTCCAAGGCTAAAATTAATAAATAGCTTTTACCTTAACAGCCTTACTATGGCCAGAATGTTCCCATAACTAAAACGCTGGAGGCCATATCAAAATTTCTTCACATCTTTTTTGTTATCTCCTGAAAAAACAGAATTCTATGGAAAAATCTGTTCTGGGAACATTATCCAATACAAGACATACTGTAGGGAAAAACGTAACAGCTGCAGATGCCATTAGCCAGCAAGATGGGCTTTGAACATTTCTAAGTGCTCTAAAGGCATATTAGAAAATTAGTATCTTTACAATCATGATGGAGGAGGGAGTATATTATTTCAGTAAGTAAAACTACCTCTACAGCATGGAAAAGATATCTAGGATAAGACATTTGAAGGAAGAACATGAGCAAGAGGTGCCTCTGCCTATAAGAAGTTGGTTCAATGGTTAAAATTCTTTCATAAAAAGGATAGTGAGTTGAGAGAGTCTGTACAAAGGGTGCAGAAACAAAATGAAACCAGCTGAATAATTCCTCATGAGGTGAGGTAAGTCTTTTCTTGAATTTAAATTAGGAAGTTAACAATGCTCACAGTTTCACAGAGCAGTCCCTCATCATCCTCTGTTTCTGACAACATTTTCCCACACAAGTACAAAATATAGTTAATGGGACTGAACGCAGAAGAAATACTCAGTGTGATCTATTGCTATGTAGTGATGCAGACACTGTATTTCTGATTGTCATTTGATACCCTGACAGACTCTTAGGTGGGTACTAAATGCAGCCTAGGACTGGGATTCATCCTAACCAAGGAAATCAGGCTAAAACCCAGCGCCTTCAAATGTATCAGTTCAGAATTTCTAGGAGGAATTATTGCAAAATAGGCACTGAAATTTGGGTTGATACATCCAAATCAGTAATTTTCTGCAGTATTTAGCTGTTCAAGCTGTTTCATTGACATCAATCCTGTATTTTATACACACCCTTCACTCCCGTTAAAGCAATCAAGTTTTACTTGCAAAAATCAGCTCACAGCACAGGCCAAAAATGTTGAGGAGAAATGAATAGGCATTGGCTGACTATTACATATTCAATATTGCAATATTACACAAACATATTTTACACTCCATCAAAGGAAGATAAATTCACGTAGCTTGCATTGCCAGTTATGTCTGCAGATATGTTGACTCACTGTTTTAAATATTTGTGATAAATGTTGAATAAAACCCACATTCCTAGACTGTGCATTTTGCTAAGGTATATATGAAATAAGGTACGTTGTGTGTGATAACTGAGTCACTAATAAACAAAAGCGCTGGGTTTATAAAAACACTCTATGCCTGCAACATATTTATGCAATTTGCTATGAAATACACACGGCGTTTTAAAATACTTCTATTTTGCAAACAAATAAACTTTTTTTTTTTCATAGCGGACCTGATTCTTATGAATGAATAAAAAGAAAGACTAAAATTCAGTAGACTTTCTAATTTTGATAATTTGTTCAATACCTTTACAGGTGACATATTTGCAGGTGACTATGCAGCTCACAACTCCTTTTTGCCCAAGACATTTGAAGGTGCTTAGATAAGTATTTCTCAAAATATGCTCTTACGTATACCTATGGGCCTATTTTTTCAAGATCTGCTTTTGCTTTTAAGAGCAACAAATAGTTCATAATGGATAACTACCAGTCCTCAACCTGACCTGCTACACTATTAAGCTTTTTTCTGTCCATACACCTGACCAGCAGACAGAGGAGTGCCCATGCACATAATAATTTAACTGTCAAGTAAAAGCTCCATTTTCCAGGTACGCTGCATTTAAACAGACACCAGAGGTTACAAATCAATACTTTTTACAGCACTAATCATTATTTGAAGCATGTAAATCTCCGTATTAACATCAAACACAGAAATTCCTCCAGATATCAGCTTTCCTGAAGAACATGATTTAAGACCACTGAATGATTTCCATCACTACTACAGCACAAGACAGAGTTTAGGTGATTGATACATAAATATCAGAACTTACTTGTACCACTTATTATGTTTTTATTTTGTTATTTTCTGCTGCAGTTGAATATGGCTCTGCTAGTAAGGTTCTGCTAACTCTGTAACCCTTACAAAGGGGAAAAAAGCCAAAAGGAAAACAAATGTTGTATTTACAAAAGGCTATTCCGAAGTCCACTTATAACTACAAGAAAACTCCAAAACCCATCCATTAAATAGATCCAATGCTCCAAATAGATCTGACAAAGTGGCACTTTAAATCAAATCTCCTAACAAGATTTTTTCTTTTGGTAAAATAAGCCATGGCTTCAGAGTCAGTTTATACAAAGTGACAGCTCGAACAATTTTGCAATGTTGGTAGTTAGAGGAGAAAAAAAACCCACCCAACCCCATTGTCACTATGGTAATTATTTCACAATGCTTGATGTTAAATGGGCAGTCCTGTGGCCTAAGAAGCAGCTGAATCCTGCATTGTCCTTGCATGATAAAAAGATTTGAAAGTCTGAAAAGCAGAGGAACGGAATCTCACAGCTTCTTAGACTTTGCTCTGAAAGGGCCATTGTAACATCATCATAAATCCTGGGCTCCCCAGGCACTTGACAACTAAAGCACTGGACAATAGAATTCTTGTGTTGAACAAAACACTCCTTGTCTGCCAAAGGGCTTATCTGCTTCATTTACAAATGTCTTTCATTGTACCAAAATAATTCCCTATTAGAAAAACGATTAGGAACAGAACTAAATAAATATTCACAGCTTTGTGGTCTGTTTGGCAAAATGAATAAACTAAAACAATCAAGGAGCATGCAAAATATGAGATTTAAATCAAGGAAACCCCAAACAAGCCCAAATCTCAATTTATTTTCCTCTCTTCCTTTTCCCTTGTTGCAGGGAATTACACCGACTACACATTTGTCTCTATAAAAACAGACCGAGGTAGATTATACTCACTAAGAGAGATGGGAAACATAAAAATGTGCCAAGACATCAGATTGGAGCAAAAGTGCATCCAATGTGCTTTTAAAGTTAAATATTTCCAAAAGATCAATTACAGAAATAAACTTGGGAACATATCAGAGAGTTTAATGAAATGGAGACAAAATACCCACAATCATAAAAGGATTTAAGCTGTGGATTTATAACTACGTAGGTTTAAGCCCTTGTTACTGAGAGATACAAAGGCATTAGGGATCACTCTCTGAAATGAAATGATCACCAGATTATTGCAGCTTTTTCTGAGCCCAATAAAAATTCTGGCAGCTATTGCAGAAATGAGTGAAAGAGACTAAAACATTCCAAATACATATATATATTTGCAACTTTAAAGAGAATTTCTAACAAAATCAGAATTCCATTGCATCACTTCTACACATAAACAGTCACTTGATTCCAATTTACTGGAAAAGTGCTTTCAGAAAGACAATTTACAGCACACGGAATTATTAAGGAAAACCCCTGCCAATTAAAGTATTGCTCAAGTAAACAGTATTGACCATATTCAGAGTGCCAGAATAAGCTGTATGGTTGAATTAAAACCTGAAGAAGTTGAAGCTTTTTGACTGAATTATGGAACATAAAATACTTATTCAAATCCAACACAGAAACAGTGTTTCTACATAGCCCAGGCAAATGAGCTGAGTGGCTGAACAGCCTTTTTTCCTGTGTCTAATAATTACAAGCCTACAAAACCTACAGGTACTTCTAAACAGATGTTCAAGTGGGAAAAAATAAATATTCAGAAAATACACAATAAACATTACTGTTTAAATAATAAAAGAAAAATATTCTAACAACATTTAAAATAACACAGGTTTAAGCTCACAGTCACAAGAAAGAGTCCAAGATTTAGCAATTTGTGAGCTTGAATTTGCAGCCTAACTCTTCAATCTGCCACTTAACATTGGAGCCATTTCTAGAAGTGAACAAAGGTACACTATGAAATATTTCACCTATGAAAAATCATAGAATCAGTATAAAAAACAGAGGAAAGAGGCTTGAATTCAGATCTCCCACAACAGCTGAGTACCGCTGCTCGGCTGCTCTCAGCTTCTCAGTGAATAATTAACTGTTCTGGAGATATAGAAATAAGTTCTAATTTAACACAGTTTAAAATCAAGTCCTCATGAGCCACTTTTTGATGTTTGCTGTTCTATGCTAAGCATCACCCAAGCTCCCCTCCCTCCAGAAGCTGTTTCTATAAATATAATTTGCATAAAGTCATTCTGATGATTTAGGCAATTCACAATTCAGGAATATGTCTTCAACAAAATCTTTCCTGCCAGCTCTCATAGTTTTATTCTAGATCCTACTACATGACACGCAACAGCACTGTATTTTTGATTAGTCAGCACCCTCTGTTTAGGCATAAAAAAAGTGGATCGGCACTGAAGTTTAAGACACTCATCCCTAACCCAGCACTTAGCCCAGCTCAAGAATATATCTGGCTGCCTTGACTAGGAGGGCAGCATCCTTGACTACATATAAATTGCTTCTGCAAGCAATTATCTTAGCATCTAAATAAGCTTATGTTTGAATCACCTTCCATAAGAATCTATCTTTTCCCACTTACTACCAGCAGCTAAGCCAAGCAAAGTGAATCCCCATGTGCAGTAACAAATACAGCATCCTGGAATAATTTAGGTGGGAAGGGACCTCTTCAGGTCATCAGGTCCAGCTCCACCACTGAAAGCAGCACCAATTTCCAAGTTACTTTACGTTCTTAAGGTTGTAGAAATTAGCAGCATAACCAAGGCCTCTGTGTGTGGACATGAAAGCTTTAAGGGTTTACCTTCTTATGTTGAAAGACATCACATGAAAAGCAATAGAACAAAATAAAGGGTAATTAGAATTGCATCAGAAAGAATAAAAAGGCAATCTTGCACAATCTGCTTTACTGATACATAGGAACACAATTAAAAGGTCTATTAGCAGGTCACGGCCAAAGACTTTGATGACTGACCACCTTTCAGGGTCTGGGGGGAATTTCCACTACTCTGTGTGTGCTCCTGAGCACACACAGCAGACCTAAGGGGTGCCCTGTGTGGAGCGGCAGTGGTGGAGGAGCACACGTTTCCTCTTAGTTTCCACCATCTCAGCACTTTTACGCTTTAGATTGCTTTTATCACCTCCTGATTCTGAGGAAGGAAAGTGTTAATACGTGTATTGCACAGCACAGAGCTTAGTCCTGGAAGAGCTAAGATTTCAACCTATGATTTCCATAAGAAGCCTGTCATAAAATGAGGCTTGAAAATAGATCTTGAACCAAAGAGTTGTAACCATCCCACACCTTCCCCCAGAAGGAAAGAAGGGTCTTGTCACCCAGGGGATTCCTTGTGGAAGGCAGAACATGCGAGAAAGGCAGGACATGCATGAACAGGATAAAACCCAAGAGCTGCAGAGAAGGTTTCACACAAATGAGGTTTCTCATGAACTATTCTGATTTTATATTATACTCTCTACTAAAATATCTTCCCTTGGTGTTCCTGCCCTTTCACCATGCTGGTGAGTGCTGACTAACAGCAGGTTGCAATGCCACAAGCAGGGAATCAGTGAGGCTGACTGCTTCCAAATACCACACATTGAAAAGTAGTCGACCATCCTGAATACTAAGCTGTTAGGCGTGAAGGCCATGAATGATGGCAGAAACCTAAAACAAGCTAAAAAGCAAAATAACTGTGCTCTCACGAGACACAAACTCCCATCTTAACACTTTTCAGAATACTAACAGGCTGTAGACTAAAGCCCAAATCTCATCGGTCCAAGGCCAAATTAAATAGCGGTAAGAGTAAAGGTCCATGTCGGCTCACAAGGAACAAATTAGCTCCCCTCAAAAAAGCTCTTTGCAGATCACATGAGTGCCCTGGCTTTGCACTCATCCAGTACAATATGACTCTATCAGTTTTTTCTTGCTTTTGGGTCAAAACTGCCTGAAGGTAGACGATAGGCCCTTGAGGATAAAGTCGGTATTAATTAACTTCAAGCTGCTCCAGTCCCATCCTATCCAGGTACTAAGAATACAAGTGGATTGGGAGGCCTGAAGGCAGGTATGTTCTGTCATTTTAAATATGATAAATCAAGCCCTCCATTTCAACGTTTCCAACTTCTCTGAGTTTCTTCTAGAAACTAAATTTGGAAGAAGAGAGTCTACAGCAAGTAGACACACACTTTTTATACATGCATGTCTATACAGATATATATGCCCAGAAATAAATCTTTACTAAAATATTTCATACAACTTTTTCATGCATAAACAATTTTTTCCGTGTACTCCACTGTATATAATTTGAATTCTCTGCATTTGGAAAAAGACTTCATTTCTGCTCTAAACCTTGATTTTGTCTATTTGCCATCTAACAGATCAACTTAAATGTATATTCTTGAACCACCACCATCACTAAAATGCTCATATATATTCCCTCTTGGATAATCGAATACTACAAAGCATACAAAATCAGTTACTACTATTGCTCTAAAGCCTTTTAAGTCATACTGGAACTCAGTTTCCACCAGCAGCAGATGCCAGAGAGTCCTAAAGTGGGATCTTGAAATATTTTTATGGCAAGATTTTCCTGCTGATTTCTTTGTTTCCTTCCATTGCCATTTTCATCTTCATATTTTGAAGTGCTTTTCTTCCACTAAACACAAATGGCCAGACCCTTCCTCTGAAGCACTGTCTCCACTAGCATTTGGCGCTCTATTTATCTTATCTTTCTCTGCTGCCAGTTTCAGTAGGCTATTCTCGATTTCTTTCCTCTGGCTTTCTGCTGCTCTCTTTTATCAATCTCTTCTAGTGACCTGAAAAGAAAACCTAAAAATTGAGAGGCACTGAAGTATATGCTGAATGCCCCCACTAGTCAAGCTGTAGGGGACACTCAGCACAGAAAAAATTCAACTAACCTTTCAAAAAATCTTTATATAAATGTTCTACAAAATCATCCCGCTGGTTCCAGGTCCACTAGAGACACCCAAGAAAGAATAATTCTGGGACAACAGAAATACCATAAAGGAGAATAGCTTAGAATTTGTCCAAGAGACTCAAGAGAGAGAGAGAGAGTTCTTTGGTCTTAGGGACATTTTTTTTTTCCTATCTTCTTCCTTTCAATACTAATAAAGAGGAGTTTTTCAAAGTCTCCACAGAGATCTGATGTTTCTGAATTTCTCTGTGCTGCATTCAACTCACTGAATATCTCTGTCATCCCAGGAAGACACATGATTCATTCTGGGAAGCCTATTGCAAGCCCAGCAATGACTCTTCAAACATTTGTAGAGCTTTTTCTTTAAAAGTTTAATTCAGTCTTATTTCTGGGCTGAATACACCTCTTTACCTATTCTCCTTACCCTCCTCCCCGGCTCCCACAGGTCCTAGCTTGTCTAGATCTAGGAAGGGCGGAAGGAAGAGAAATGGATAGCAAACTCATTTTAGGTCAACCAAAAGGCATTCAGTCTGTCTTTCCTAGCAGCCTTTTCCTCATTTCTTTTTGTGTTTTCTCAAAGGACATTATACAGTTGGCTTCTCAATCAAGGACAAGGCAATACCAAACATGTTAATTTGTTCATGCAACAGTCTTAAAGCATTGACAAAAGAAAGCTTAAAAAATGAAGACAGACAAGCTAAATATTACTGATTCCAAAACCAAGCCTCTTTAAATAATATTATTTCAGTTTTCAGGACTGAACAATATGCATCAAGTGATGTCAAAGGGGCCTTGGACATTGCGGTCCAGTGGGCAGTGTCCCTGTCCATGGCAGAGCATGTGGAACTGGATGATCCTTAAGGTCCCTTCCAACCCAAACCATCCTATGATTCTATGTTGATTCTATGTTTTGATACTATCCTCAACAGTGCATAATTTTTAAGAAGTGGTAATTCAAGATAGAGTGAAATACCGATGAGTAAGTATAGATCTTGGAAGATGTGCAAGCACTATGAGCCTTTCGTAATGTCTGGTGTGCAGATTCTACTCACAACTAACACAGCTATCCAGAATTCCCAGCAATGTTTATAGCAAGGATGATATGATTTTTCACCATCCATAATTTCAGGATATTCCACTCTAGAAATTACAGTATATTGCTATTTTTGATGGAGTTATTTTGTTATTTGGTAACATGCCTACCTATCTGTTCTTGAGAGTTGAAGCATAAACACAGGTCTGTATTTCAGTTGCATCATGTAATGAATTGCTCATAACACTGAAGTTCACAGCCAAAATTAACCAGAATATTCAACAATATTAATATTTAACATTTCTCTGCTATTCATTATGCCTCCCAAATACCACCAAGACTTTAATTTTCTGTAGTGTAATTATTATAAGCTATGAGCAAGTGCATTATGAGGTTTCTTCAAAACAATGATTGTGAAATTGAAATATGCATAACCAAATAATAACAGAGCAAGTGCTCTGCATATTCAGGAGAAACTACATAATTAGGAAAGAATTCCTACTGATATCAATGGGAGTTTTGCCTGATGGAGATGGTACTATAAAGGCATGTGCTTTAAATAACAACAAATGAGCTCCAGCATACTGTATCACTAGCAATCATCTAGTATACTCATATTCAACCAACCAAGAAGATATATTTACGAACTACTGATGATAGAAAAAGTAAAAAACCCCAACCACCCCAACCAAACAAATGAAAAAAAACCCTAGTTTGTTTAAAACTGAGAACATACCTCTACTATTTTAAATAATTTCAGAAATGCAGTTATTCCCTAAATTTCAGGTGCTTTCTTTTGGGACTCAGCCAAGTGTGACCAATGTTAACCTATCTAGACAACAATCTAGATCGCATATATAAATAACATAATGCCTAATAAAAATCAATGATAACTGATAATAATGAAATAATTTTTCTCGCCAACTATGCAGAAATACGACTCTTCAGCAAAAGCACGGAAAGGTCTATTTGCCAAAAACTTATCTAAAAACATACAAGTAGAATAATTTTAATATAGCAGTAACATTTTTCCTTTTCAATTGAGTTGGGCAGAGATGGAAGTATACTCCAGGCCATAATTTAAGTCTCCCGGGTGGCCTTGGGCAGATTTGCCAGGAGCATCTACACAGTCTATTGCTGGCAGATGTGAGCTTCTTTCTGCCCAAATTCCAAGATGTGTTTGAAGCTGAATAAATGTGGTTAGCAAAGCACTGTGGCCAACCCACCAAGTCCTGCTGTGAGCCGAGGCATACGAGCTTGTGATCAGACCTGCTAATTCAGATTTGGCACCGTGATAAACATGTTTGTGTAGCTCTGGTGGGCTGAGATCCCATCTGCCAACAATAGACTTTGACGACCCACCCTCTGCTCCTCAGCTACATCACTAAATTGAAGACAATAATTAACACCTGCATCTGAAAATTATATTGTGAAGGTAAGTTAATTTTACTCTCACAATCAAGATTAAGATGCTCTAAAATTAGAATCATACAGCCATGGTAGTTATTACTTAAGGGCATAAACCTTTTTCCATATGTATACTATAGAACTGGGCCAAAATAAGGTTGTATACATATTTAATGTTCAATTTGGTGAGCTCTCCATTTGGATACTATAGATAGGTACTCATGTCTTTGGTATTATATTCAGGTTCATGAGGCTTATGACTACTTGACAGCTCAATATGTCTGAACAAACCTGTCATTTGGTTTTCAGAAAGTGTCAGCCTAAGTGAGTTATATGGGAAAAAGTCACCTTATAAGTTTACCTGAGAGTGTGGACAATTCTGCTTCAACACCTTGCTGATTCTCCAGTCAGTATTCACAGCAATTATAATGTAGGCCTTTGTAAGAGACAGCATTCTGTATGCTAAGTCATGGCTGAACACTTCAGAAAATTCATTTGAGAAGTTCCATCTGACAATAATAATCTTCCCTGCTCCTGCTTTAGAAAGGAATCCAATTATTCATTCTGTCAATCTCATATAAAATGTTCATTGTCTTTACATTATTGTTGACTTATTACCGTAACTAGTGCACAGAGAAAGAGAGAGGATGAGGAATAAACCACAGAAACTCCACTAAGTTGGATTTTTTTCTTTTATATTTTTGTATTTTATTCATGTGTTGGGTTTATGCTTTTATTTTTTCAAGGCACAGGAACTCCTCGAACCACATTTGAGAAAATAAACCTCAACAATCCCCCACATCAAGACAGCATAATTTTGTGAGTGGTTACATAAATTATCTTCCAAAATACTTTGTGAAGAAATATGTTGTGGTGTTGAGAAACACACAGTGCTGTAACTCAAAAGGTCAAGATTTCATGGTTTAAAGGACTATTCATGGCAGGGGGGTTGGAGCTGGATGATCGTTACGTCTCTTCCAACCCAAACCATCCTATGATTCAATGAATATGGTACAATAGACTGAAACAAAACTGACTAAAAGTTCCAACTTCCAGAGCAAAATCATGAGCTGCGTTGAACAGATAAATTTAGATGACAGCAGGGAAGCCCATCTGCACAACAGCACCAGGGCAAAACGCCCTTTCAAAACATACTGTAAGGTTCCCCCATGTGTGCTGGTACTGGAGCACTGTGTAGCCAAGGCAAGGCACGGTCACATGCTGCTCTTAGTATATGATAATCCACTCATCTACCCGACCTTGCATGGGTAAAAAATCATTTATACGAGCATAAACCTGCAAAGCTGTACCTTATGCTACGCAGATGTTAATAAGTGCCTTAGAAACAGGAAGTAAAATTGCATATTATCAGAAATATCAAACAGAGTGTTGGAAGTGGAGTCAGTGAGCTGTACTTTTTCCCCATAGATTTCTTGTACTCAGAGTTTCCAGTACTAAAGTTACTTCATTCCAGCACAGAAATATTTCAATTAATTAAAAATAATAATTCCAGGAAAGGATACTTACAGGGAGGAAAACAAAAATAAGCCAAAGCATCAAAGAGATTTAGGACCATAAATTCTATTGAAAGTCTAAAGTTCTTATATGATTAAATCACGCAGACCTGTCCTGAAGTGCCATATCACATGTTTTCTAAATGCCTCCAGGGATAGTGACTCCACCACTTCCCTGGGCAGCCTCTGCCAGTGCTTCACCACTCTTTCAGTAAAGAATTTTTTTCTACAATCCAATCTAAACCTCCCCTAGTGCAACTTGAGGCCATAGCCTCTCATCCTATCACTTTTTACTTGGGAGAAGAGACCAACATCCACATTGCTAAACGTCCTTTCAGGCAGTTGCAGAGAGCAGTGAGCTCTCCCCTGAGCTTCCTCTTCTCCAAGCTAAACAGCCCCAGGTGTCTCAGATGTTCCTCAAAAGACTTGTGCTCCAGACCCTTCCCCAGCCTCATTACCCTTCTCTGGACACACTCTGGGCACTCAATATCTTTCCTGTACTGAGGGGCCCAAGATAGAGCCATCCAGTTACGGAGGAGATTGCTATGCATACTCTCGTATGTACAGGGTGAATAACTACCTGAAAGATCCTCCAGGGACATGCCAAAACTCAGGAGCAGTCTCAAGGGACACTACATTGCATCACAGCTGTATGTACCAACCTGTTATGTCTAGGAACCTGCTCTCCTATGCAGGTTGGGGGCCGGACCGGACCCTGGGCTTATTAACTCAGCTCTGAGTAGAACAGAGCAACTTGTGAAAGAGAAAGACATGTTTAGCTGTCTTGAAAAAAAAAAAAAGAAAGGAACCTTAAGAATGAAGGCAGCAAGCTTTGAAGAGCCAGCAGGCTCCCATGTTAGCCATATGCCTTCATATGTCTGTTCTGTGGGAGTGTTACAGCTCCTGCTGTTCCATTCTTCACTCTTTAAAGAAAATGTTACAAGGCCACAAGGACTCACAAACATTTGTTGACATTTCTTCTGGGTCAGCCTTAGGAGGCCTGCAAGAATTTAAACATATGGTAGCATTTAGTTGCATGAAGAGGAATGGGCTGTTTCAGAGAAAAGCAGTATTTAGTTGTAAAATGGTTTAATCCACCATAAAGGTTTTAATTTTTTTTTGGCCCGAATCCATACTTTACCCATTATATTTTTCACATATTTTTAAAGCAACAGCAGCTTATCAGTTGAGCTGGTATTATGAAATATTTCACAGTGTTTTCTACTGTCCTCCATACAAGTAATATCTTGATCTGGAGTTCCAGGTCAAGCAGATTTAGATTTGAAAAGCGTAAAACAAGAAGGCATCAGCTGACTACTGAAACGAAGGTTATTTCCCAAACTTGTCAAGGGACATAGAACTGTTTTCATTTTGACACATAAGATTGAATTGGGCTCTCAACATGTTTCAGTTGCAGTATGTGTGCATTTGCAAACCAGAAAAAGGGGGTTTCCAAAGCCCATCCACCCACTGCCATGGGCAGGGACACCTCCCACTGGATCAGGGGCTCCAGCCCCATCCAACCTGGCCTGGAACCCCTCCAGGGATGGAATAGCAACAACTTCTTTGGGCAACCTGGGCCAGAGCCTCCCCACCCTCATAGAAAAATTGCTTTATAAGATTTCATCTCAATCTCCCTCTTTCAGCTTAAAACCACTGCCCCTCACCCTGTCCCTGCCCTCCTTGCTAAGGAGCCCCTCTCCAGCTTTCCTGGAGCCCCTTTCAGGTACTGGAAGCTGCTCTAAGGACTCCTTGGAGCCTTCTCTTCTCCAGGCTGAACAACCCAATTCACTTATGAATGACTGAGATAGATAAAAGAAAATTATAGAAGTTATAAAGGATAAGCAAGGTTATCTAATTTAAACAAGCATATTGCACAAATAAATAAAGCAGCTGGATGAGGAAGTTTGGAAGATATAGGTAGTGTGCTTTTTGTATGCACTTCCTTGGGGGTTTATTGGCTGGCAGTAGGCAGGGTCAGATGCATTATTTATATTGTTTCTTGTATGTGTTATTTTAACCCAATTAGAAATTGGAGAAGCATCAAACAGTCTGAAATTCAAAATGAATCAGAGGACAAAATTTTGCTGTTACAAACTTATGGACGTACAAATGATGTGAATAAAATCTCAAGGTCAAGTTACTTTTATCCGACTTTAATACTCTCAACCAAGCTACCAACAAAATTTAATTAGAGAGAGAACTATCCTGAACGTCACAGACTTGTCAGTCCTTAAGAAACAGTTCCAAGCTACAGCTCAAAGCTTTGCAGAAAAAAAAGTTATAATTTTGCTAAAATTAATTTGACATTTCCTACCCACCTACATCTAACCTTTATCCAAAATTACCTTTTATTCTAAACTGTTCAGTAATAAACTGCATGAGGCATTCTGCTATTAAAGGAAGGTAAAACTGAGCTTGAGAATCCAGCAATGATTGCAACCAGGCAAACAAAGATTACTATGAATAAGAACCAGTAACTTCAGACAAAACAGTAACTCAAACATATACCAATTGTTAGCCACCACATAACGAATTGTGATGACTTAGGGGATGGGAAACATTTGTGCTCAAAAGCTGAATTTGGGTGTTATAGAAGGTCCTGACTGTATGAAAGATGAGGTGAACGGTGTGAAGACACTAGTCTCCTCGACGGAAACCAGCTGCAAAGATTTTAGTCAAATGTACATTTGATGCAGTAAATAAAAATCAGCAGCTGAAAACCAATAGCTGAACATAGTAGCGCCCAGCCTCGCAGCTGAATTCAAAGTTTAAGAATATGTGAGCCAGATGGATCAAAAGATCTATCAGCAGCATGGGGAAAATAACAGAACAATGAATAAAAGGGATGGTTATGACTCACTCAAATGTCAGTAAGAAAATGGCATCAGAGAGCTGAAGCCATCAACTTGTGGCAATAACTAAAAGGTTAAAAATAAGTTTTATGTATTCAAAGAGCGGCAGGAAGACTTAACCACAAACTTTTTGTTGCCTTCAATGGCAAGGCTGTACAGCAACTAAAGCTGGGAATGGTAAAGAAATTTTTATAAAGACATTTTTATACAAGCACCTGGTATTAAATTCACATTCTTACCAACTTTAAGATGGAATGTGAGACACACGAATCCATTTTTATCTTTGAGTAAGGCAAACAATGGAAATACCTTAAGTACCCCAGCCTGAGAAAAAGAGGTATGTTAGATCCTTGAATCTACAAATCAATCACACTCCTCAAGAAAAGAAAAGCAAAAAGATGAATTCAGTTCTGGATCAGGACAGAATACAAACAATGTAAAAATAACAGTACGTGGTATGGAACAGAGAGGCTCTATTGAGTGGGGGGGATCCTACAGGAGGGACAATTTTGCATAGGATGCCAGTGGCACACAAGGGTTGCACTGTTACAAGTCTTTGTCTTACAAAGAAGAGCAGTTGTGCTTTGGACTCTTAGATACAATTCTGTCTACCAGTTCTATTGAGAAAACTTTATTCCAATTATCTGAAAGCAGAGAATAGTTTGATTCTATACTTAGCTGCTTGACCTTATCTAATTCATTCATCTTTTACGTGATAAGAAATCGAAGATTCTATGATACATCCGTGAGGAATTACATAAGCTATGCAAATACTGCCAGTGTATCTATAACTATTCATTTCATATCAAATATTTTTGATCAGATTCATACACTTTCAGATTCCACAAATATTTCCCCAAATTCAAATCATCAAGCATGTTTGCTGAAATGGCATATTTAAAGTAACTATTCACAGCAGACTTTCAACATGTAATTGCTAATATGCATGTCAGAAACCTAACTCAAAGTACTACACTTATCCATTTAGGAAACGGAAGGTTATCACATTACTTGTACAGCCCATCAACACAGCTCAAAATGCACCAAACAGCTCACAAAAACTACCAGAATAAAATACAAAGATACTAACAATGCATGTTAGTGACCTTGTGCAAGCGGTCTACTGAGATGAGGAAAGCTAATGACATACTGAGCATTTGTGAGTATTTTGCTGAAACTAACTAATATTCAATTAATATATTATTATAACTATTGCATGAAGATACTGCAAATGCAAAGGCAAGATGACCCTCATTTGATAAATACTTTGTTACAAGTTAACTGCCCTCCTATAAAAAAAGTACTTAAAAATCTCAACTATTTATACACGAAGCATTACTGTATTAAATGGGTTCCTAATGCTTTATTAAAATATACAATCCCAGTATAAATAACTAAAAATTTAGTTGATGCAGTTTAATATTGTTCTTTGTAGACCCGATGTACCTTCAGCTGAAATCAATGCAAATAAGTTAAATAAATGTTTCAGGCAGCTACTGCTTTGTGCCTTAACATATCAGCCATTCTTTTGGCTGTTAAGTTAATAAACCAATATTTATTAATGACCTTTTCAATTTTAAACACTGCAACGGTTCCCAAAACTGACCAAGTGCATACTGTCTTCTGCACAAACATGTAGACCAAACCCACTTGACCACCAAGTTCACAATTACAACACATCAACACATTTTCAACTCCTACACTTCTATACTATTCTTTGGTCAATATTTGTATGTCTTTACCTACTCGGCATGAGACAGAGCTACAGCTATATGAAGAGACTGTCATCCAGCAAAGCTGCTTCTGAGGCAGTGTTTGCTCTTGTTGCTTTGTTTTCTTAATATAAGGCGTTCAGCTGAACATGCTTCCATTGTCACTAACACCACTATGATGAATTAATAGAATCACAGAATGGTTTGGGTTGGAAGGGACCTTAAAGCCCACCCAGTCCCACTCCTGCCCTGGACAGGGACACCTCCCATTGGATCAGGGGCTCCAGCCCCATCCAACCTGGCCTGGAACCCCTCCAGGGATGGGGCAGCCACCACTGCTCTGGGCAACCTGGGCCAGGGCCTCCCCACCCTCAAAAGAAAATGTTTCTTCATATGATCTCATCTCAATCTCCCCTCTTTCAGCTGAAAACCATTCCCCCTCGTCCTGTTCCTGCACTCCCTGATCCAGAGCCCCTCCCCAGCTTTCCTGGAGCACCTTTCAGCACTGGAAGCTGCTCTAAGGACTCCCCAGAGCCTTCCCTTCTCCAGGCTGAAGAACCCCAACTCTGTCAGCCTGTCCTCGTACAAGAGGTGCTCCAGCCCCTGTGGCCTCCTCTGGACTTGCTCTAACAGATCCATGTCCTTCCTTTGTTGAGGACTCCAGAACTGAACGCAGCACAATTCAAAATCTCAGAAAGAGACGTACTGTACCCAGTCCCATCTTTCTTATACATGAAGGGTTATGAAACACAAAAGGTCTAGCTAACGGGAGACTGTTGTAAAGCTCCCTTAGCTGTCTGATTTCATTTCAACCATTTATAATAGACAGCCCAAGATTTTTCTAAGACAGACTCTCTGTGGCACAGTATGTACTAACTTCTCTTTCAACCTTTCATACCATGGCTGCTATATGTTGTAAGCCAGATTCTGTGGAGATATATAGACATTGAGAAATGTCATAATCAAAAAATACAAAGCTCCACCACATGTAATAAATGTTGCATCCAGTTGTTTAATTTTAACTTATAAATTCTGGGGTAAGGAAAATATACGACCATGATTTTATGGCAAGTTAGGAGCATCTGCCAGGATAAACTGTAATGACAGTTAGAATTTCTCATTATCTATGTCCAGCTGAATGCCCAATGCTTCTGTTATCAAATCTAAACAAACTGCAGCCCAATTTTCAGCAATAATCAGCCACAATTAGCAAACTTCATGGCTGCCTCAATCAAAAACCACCACAAGTGAGGTTTTGTAATTCCCACTCATTTCAGCTGAAATAGCGTTTTGGTCAAGATGATTTCCATTGATATGAAGCCTAATTAAATATATCAGCTCAAGCAACTACTATTTTTCTTATCCAACACTGTAAATGGCTTTGCTGCACTGAAACAGCAAACATAACTAGAGCTAGTCAGACGACATCCGATTTATATCCAAAATCTAGTCCCACAAAATTAGGAAAAAGCAGGTAAGCCAAGCACACGTTCAGCTCACTACTGGGGTTCTGAGCAAATCAAGCCATCCTGATGTATTACCAGTACTACTCTGCACTCCTGGCACGACACTTGCAGAAGCTCATTTTTAACGCTTGCATTCCTATTCAGAGCATCTCTGCAGTATTGAGCAAACACTTCATCCTCCTTCATTACAATTTAGTACACTCCCAAATAAATTGCGTACAGGTTGAGAGCAATTTCTTCCTGCTCTTGGGAGGGAAGAACTCCAATCTGGCAAATTGATATTAATCTTTTCACCGTCTTGCATTAAATACTAGCATGTTTTCAGTGAAGTTTCAGTTTAGATTTTTCTCAGGTAGGTTTTGGCTGGAGATAAAACATCTTGGAACTGCTATCTGTTCAATAAGAGCTGAGGATTAACCAGCTTCAGTTGGAAGGAAGGCAAGATGAAGGTGACAGTGTCTTTATGAACAGCACAACTATTTCTGGATGGTCAAAATGCCATTGCTAGGATCCCTTCAGGCGCTGTACTAATGTGTCGCCTTCCTTTCACCCCAAGCTTAGCTAGTTTTATGTGCTCTAAAATTTACATGTTCTTTTAACCGGCCATTTTCACAACCCTATGATCTTTGTACCATCTTCATTGATTGTTCTTTTCCTGTGTTAGCCTAACCAACCTTCTTATTCCTAAAACTCCAAAGCAAAGAACATGTTTTACTTAATTCACAGGATTTTTGTATTTAGAAAAGGTGACAAAAATAATAACATTGAAAGCAGTCTATTAAATTCAGAGCAGTACCAAAAATAGGGAACACATGAAATTCAGTCAGAACTCTCACATATACAGAAAAAAAACAAACTAAATCTGCATCCCAGTTTCATTAAATCTAATTTTTGGAAAAAGAACAACAACGAAAAAATGAACAGTAATTCACACTAAAGGACAGTACTACCAAAAAGAATGTGCTTGCCAACACTTTTCTCAACCTACCGGCAAAGAAAAGATCTACCATCAGTGGAGTCTCAGTTTGTTTTCATCTGTACTAAATCCCCACAGTATAAACTAAAGCAGCATTGCATATAAAGAGTAATGGTGAGGAGGAAAAAAAACCACAAAGGCTTCCATAGGAACGCTCCTAATATTTGTATCTCATGCCACTTGCAATTTTTCTCTACTCAAATATCTTTCTAAGTGTCTCATTTCTGCTCTAGCTCATGTTAACCCAAGCCAACCGTAACCCGGCACAGCTCTGACCCAGAGAATTACTAGCCTGTTGATTTTGAAAGAACGACAGCTTGGCATTGATAGCTTCTCAGCAGTTATCAGCGATAATGAAGTGCTTTTTGCACAGCAGAAAAATGACAGAGCACCATGCGTGCTGCAGCAATATTAACTTTCTTGGTGGGCAAGAAGCAAAAGAGCTGTACCAACATAGCAGTTTGATCCTTGTTTAACTGGTATCCACATATCCAAAGACTGATCTGTAAAAAAGGGTGTTGAGAGCCTTTTTACTTATTTTTTTGTCCTACTTCTCCTTAAACAATCATATTTTAAGACACAGAAAAACACCCAAGGTTTGGAGTAAATATGTTTTAAACTTAAAAACTTAAACACAAATAATGGCAAATGGTACATAACCATAAACTCTAAGGGTCGTATCATACTGCATATGAATGATAAAATCGGTCAGTAATATTTCCACACTGGGGAGTGCTTACTCTTGCTAATTTAATGTTGATGCATAGAGTTAACTATAACTCCTTAACTCCTTTTGCATCTTATGAAGTGAAGGCCACTCTTGGACAAATTCACATGTACCCAGGCTATGGTTTTTAGTCACCTGCACAAGGCTTTTATGTAAGAAAACTCATCAAACATTTTAGATCACTTACACTGGAAATTATTCTTGGTTTGACAGTAGGACCCATTTCTCTAAAGGCTCTGGATTTGTTAAGTCAAGTGCAAATGTATTTTAAGAGAGGGCACAACCACCTGGGAAGGTGTAAAGAGACAAATGACCAGGATAAAGACCATAAAACCAGTCATTTAAAGAATTCACAGTGGTAGGAGAACAACCTGCATTTTTCACTAAGACCCCTCTAGATGACATCAACCCATGTTCTGAATCTATCGATCTTTTTTGTCCGTTCTTGGAGAATCTAAAATCGCTTTTCATCGATAGATTTGTCTATAAATGATGTCAATGTTTCATTAAAACTGTGACTTTAGAAATATATATCTATATGCTTTAAATAGCAGAAACTTTAGAGATGTCTAAATTAGCAGTGTCTCACTTTCTCTGGCACCCTGAAAATATGGGTCCCGCCTACATCCGTTTGAGATTTATGGTTTCAGCCCCTCTGCACTGACAATGATGTAAGACAAAAACCTGAGAACAGAAGTATTTCAGCTGGCAAATACAAGTCATTTCTGCTATATGAGTTGTATTCATGAACAGATAAAAGCCAACACTTGCTTTGCTTGAAATAAGGAGAGAAATTGATACAGCTATTCTTGTATAACTAAATTAGCAAACACTTCCTACTGCAGAACAAGACCAAAAATGTATCTTCTTCACTAGAAATGTCTGGGTTTTTTCATATTTTGAATCACAAAATATATTAAACCTAGAGAAAAGGTTTGGAGAAAGTTAGTGACTTTAATAGGTAGCGCCATTTACTTTTGAAGCAAATACTGTTTTCTGCTACTGTTTTGACCTAAAACTAAGCACAAATACTTATATGAAAAAAGAAGTCATTTCTGTCGTCTTACCAGTAAAGACCACCTCCATATTCTGTAGCTCGCTAAATCTAATCCAGTGAATCTTCCGTGTTCTCATCATGCTAAACAGAGACAGCTGCTACTGATGTTACACAAACCAGAAGGCTCACCCACCAACTACACACATTTCCATGGATCCATATGACTTCCAATATATCCATATATTCTGTTTTATATAGAAACAAGAGGCAGATAAAGAAACAAATTTGGAAACGAGCTTCACTTGAGTCCAACTAACATGATGTGGGAGCTAGTAATTCCTCTTAAATTCACTCTTCCATCTTATCAAAAGAAAGATTTACTAATGACTTTGAAAACGCCTATATGAGTAATTTTCTAAGGATACTAAGGGAAGGAATTAATTTTCTTCTGAATTAAGAATTCTAGATTTCATTTTCATTCCAGGAAAGCAGTATCTAAAATGACAGCAAGTCTGCTCTACTGTGATTTTTGCCTGTATTAGCATCTGAGAAATAATAATTTCAAGGTAGTAAATGCCCCTTCTTTTCTGCATAAAGAATTGCAACTATTTGGTCTATGAGTAAAATAGATACTTGCTAATATTATTCTGAAAGAAGCTGTAGAAAATAACAGTTCAAGAAGAAGGAAAATGCGTATTGAAATTCTATACAATAATATCTGGAGAGAATACTTGAAAGAAATTATTAGCCTGTACCGATTTAATGCTCTTTCTTTTGAAAACCTTAACAGTTACTTGGGAGACTATTACAGCCAGATTTATCTGAATTTTGTCTCATTCTATGGTACCCTTACCAACTCCTTAAGGTACAGTTTACTGCAGAAATAAAATATTTACATTTCCTCAATTTAAAATGTAAGGAAAAAGAAAATCAGAACTGAACTAGTAGTATTGAACTCCTTGGGAAAAAAATGTAAAAGAGCAAATGAAATACAGGAATAAACAGTGATGTGATACACTGTAATGAATTTTCATAAAATGTATTTTTCAATGATACGGACAAGACTATGGATTACAAAAGAAGTCCATTAACCAAATATATGCCCCTTGGCTTTCTCAAGCTTTGTGAGATGATAGCAAATAAGCAGTATTTAATCTGAAATACTACAAGAGTCATTTTATACAGAAAAAAAAAACTGAAAATAGAGGTTTGCAAAAGCTTTGGTATTCTCTTGCTCAAAGATCCCTATTCCAATAGTGTTTCTTCCAACTGACTTTAGAAGCAACAACTCCCACCAGGATAGTGTTGGGGCAAGTTATTTAATGACTGCAGTTCAGCAAAACCAGGCTGATTGAGTGCGTTCAGTCCAGGTTTAGGTAATTAAAGCTCACACAGCTGAATGAGGTGGAAGAACTGAAGCAGCTTTATCTTGATCATTCAACAGGAGAAACTCTTCTGACAACCAGTTAGGCTCAGTGCCATGTAAATATTCTGGTATAAGTAATTCCACCCTCTTCACTCAGCTTCCTCGCAGCAATCTATGGCCTCTTCAAAAGACTTCTAACACTATTTGCTTCTGAGGATGAGAAGATGCATATGATCTGCCTGTTTTAGTGTTTTCCAGATCATTTAGTACTCCCAAAGTGTTCAAATACATAATTATGCCTGCAATAATTACAAACACAGCTTAAGAAAAGGGAGGGGATTAGGGAACCCTGCAGCGAGTGTGCTGGAAAAACTGAACTGAGTCTGGGAATCCTCTATATGTGGCACTCTGAACACTTAGACCTGACTCAGTAAAGTTCAGGAAGAAAAATCTCCTGGAGTTCAAGCAGTTTAAGAACTTGGAAAGAGAATGTGTGGTATTAGTATGGGCAATAGAGACATAGGTTAAAAGAAGGATCCAGGCACCAAAAAAATGAAAGACTAAGCAATATGGGCTTGATAAGCCAAGAATAAGAATTCATTTTATCTCTGTCTTCTTTAATGCAAGAGGGATAAAAAGAAATGTTATTTGACAGAGTGCCCATGGAGCAAATAAGATCCATGTTCTCCCCAGCTCTGGCACTGCATACTCTGTCTTTTATTTCAGCTCTCACAATGGAGCCCATAAACATAGCTGGCTGTGGAATAAAACTTAACATGAAACAGAAATTTTAAGTACAACACCTCAATGATTCTCTCCTTTTGTCTATATTTAAGCATATTAATCCATCCTCAAAAGTACTGATGCCTTAGACATAAATATGTGCTAAGATTCTTTGATATCCAAGAATGTATCAAGTTACTCATCATCCCCTATCACAATGCTATATCCTGCCCAAAATTCATTGATAAAGCTTTAGAAATGAGAAATTGAGAAACTGATGTCAATAATAACTCTGCTTTATGTTGGAGTCTAGGGTTCCTTTCCCTACAAACACTTAGAAATCATAGTCTCTGGAAATCTCTGGAAGGAGCACTGATGGATGCCCTGTATTCAGTGACATAAAGCAAAGCCGAGAGATAATTATCCTCTGAGCATAGAGTCAGTGCAGTGTAATAAAGGTGCCAAAAATTCCAATGCTGTCATTAACTGCTGCTGACTGCTTGTCATCCGAGAGTGGAGGACAGTCCATCAGCCTGCACAGGGAGATGGGGAGATGGGAACATACCTGTACACAGTAGGATATTTATAAAATCTAATCATGCAGGAAAAAAATACAAAATTGCCTCACAAAGAGTTGTAGCACTTATTTCAGTTACATGACATTTCATTTTTCCTCTACAGCCAGCAATGTCAGATTGCTGATCTTTCCCTGATTTAAAACTAAGTTTCCAGAAACTATTAAATACTGAATTTTTTTATAGCCCCTGAACTGAAATAGGATCAAGGAAGGAAAGAACCACTAAATTAGTGGAATATTTTGTCTATTTGCAGATAATCTATTTCCTTTGAAAGCTGTCAACATTAATATTTTTAACTTTTTTTTAAAGCACCCTCTAAATACTAGTGCTTAAAACAGGTGGTTTCTGTATTATTGTGGAAATAAGGAAAGAAACTGCCTCCGTGCAAATGGTGTCACTACTAAATAAAGAAAGAAGAGGAGCACCAGACATTTTCTGTCTCAGTCCAGCCACATTAGGCAGGTGAAGACAAAGTACTTCAGAAAGGTGCATCCATTCAAAAGCACAATCCTATCTATGTATGCAGCACCCAGGTTGCAATGCATGTTATAGTAAACTTAAGACATGCAATACAAGACCAGAAGCCTATAAATATAAAGTACCATAAGAAGAGAGCTTGAGAAATTAAAAGGTTTCACCATTGGTGTAGGTCTTGGAAGAGGAACACATTTGTTATAGAAAACCCCCAGGTGATCCTATATAAAAAATTATATTCCATGTCACAGAAAAAGATGAGTACAAATTGAAACACAATCCCAGTGAGTCTGATCTGAGCCTGCCTCAATCCTGCCCAGATTGCAATATCAAAGAGAAAGGTGAACCATTCCCTCATTCTCCTGCCTGGATGTCAACCTATCCCTCCGGAGGTTACAAAGGAAGTGCTGTTGGTCTTTTAATTTCCATAATCTTAGGCATTTGTCTAATTGGATTAGCTATAGCCTTTTCAAACAACGCTAAGTTATTGAATTGATAGTGAAACTGTACTTTTGTTTGCAGAAAAAGAGTCCTTCTGTTTATTTGTAGCATCACAGTATTTACAATAAATATCTTATATTTACAATAAATACCTTAATCTGCAGTTTCACCTGATTAATGCACATATTGTTTTATTTTACTGCCTGGCCGAGTACTGCAGCCATTTCAAGAAACAACTTGCTTAACTTCTAAAACGTTTTAACTTTATCTGATTTCTCTTTCATCTCTCATACTGAGTTGTAAAACACATTTTTCTTATTCATAAAGACTGTGAGAGACAGATTTCGGGTGAAGCCTGATCTACATGACAGCTGCTGAGGCTATGGACAAGCAAAACTATATATCAAATTGAATGAAGTGGGACGTAAACAATAGGACCTTCAGCAATAGGTGTACTGCTGAACATCGCACCAGCAGGACTGGTTAAAATATATTGCTTTGACTATTGTATTTTATTCTAGGGGCAAGAGCAGATTGAGCGTACCTCTGTTTAGACGTCAGCAGATCTTATTCTCCTAGAAAGCTCTCAGCAGCAGGACTAAGCCAGCTCTGAGGTGCTACTGCATAATATAAAATTTCCCAAACTGAAATCGGTAATTTAATTCATCTGTGCTAGATGGAAACAGAGCTTCACTTAGTTCAATCAACCTCCAGGTGCAATTCCCCAGCATACATCCTCAGACAGTATGAACTGCCATTGCACCTAACTCTCCATGTACTTCCACCTTTCCCTTTTTCTCCTTGGGCTCCAGGAAATCTGGGGAGGGGCTCTTTATCAGGGAGTGCAGGGATAGGACAAGCAGGAATGGTTTTAAGCTGAAAGAGGGGAGATTTGGCTTAGATCTTAGGAAGAAATGTTTTGCTGTGAGGGTGGGGAGGCCCTCGCCCAGGTTGCCCAGAGCAGTGGTGGCTGCCCCATCCCTGGAGGTGCCCAAGGCCAGGTTGGATGGGCTGGAGCCCCTAATCCAGTGGGAGGCATCCCTGCCCATGGCACGGGGTGGAATTGGATGATCTTTAAGGTTCCTTCCAACTCAAACCATCCTATGATTCTATGATTACCCACTCTCACCAAGGCAGGCAGGCTTTCCCTAGATGGCCAGGAGGAGCTCAATAGCTGGACAGGAACAAAGAGCTCTGGTGACATTTCCAACTGGCATTTTTTCAGCTGATGCTTAATCAACAGCAAGATGTGCTGATGCTTGGAAACATCAGAGTCCAAAACCAGGTGCAGCTTTATCTGAGATTTCAATCTGACAAGAATATTCTGCAAAGCTCACAAAATCAGTTTGGGGTTCACACAGCTCTCACACACTGCATATAGAAAGGAAGTAATTTAGGAACCGTAGCACGTTTCTTCGCCCTCTACAGCTCATACAGTTGGAATGGGCCTGCTATAAGAATAGGAATACTGAGCATATATATTGTTTATCTCTGAGAATGGAACTGGGCAGACAACCATCATTTCCTATCTTGCCCTGGCTCCATGCGATTGTCTCTAAACCTTTGCCTCCTCTATGAAAAACTGAAGTGTGACCAGTGTCACAGCTTCATAACCACTTTAACAGACCTTTTCATCAGTGAGTTCAGGGGCAAAATGAGGCTCCCTTTTCCTTGGATTTCCTCTCTCTTTCAAAGGTTAACTGGATTTACACTTGTCTTTTGCACCTCTTTAAACCTACTGAGCACTATCTGACTGTGTATTAATCTCAGAACTTTAGTAACACAAACTTACAGCATTCACTCTCATTTTCATCTATGCAGTTGCATCTACATTGACATAACACTGTTCAGAAGCATTTTGGCACATGCAGGATATTAGCAGCTACTGTGTAATCCAAAGTTTCATTCCAATTTCATATAGAGAGTGAAATATTCACAAATGTCAGATTTGTGTCTGCCCCTACAATGATGTAACCTAAAAATGCAAGTCATCATGCATGTAATACACTCACACCCCCTTTTATTAGCATGGATTAAAATACAATTCACTGTGATGGCTTTAAACTCTTAACATCAGATTAGGGATTCGATTATGTATTAATAACATTTGTAAGAATGTTTCTGTACAAGACTGAAACACCTGCCCATATAACCTCCTACTAGGAGCAAGACTGTCAACACCTAAACGTGTTCTGCATTTCTGCAAAGAGGTTCTACAGAGATTTCCTTTGATCAAAGGTACATAACATCTACTACTTGAACTTCTGTACATGCTAGAACATGGAATATATTCATTTATACTGTTGCATTGTAAGACAGTATTATATAATATAAAAATAAGTGTGTATCCCTATATTTTAGTCTGAACAGCCCTACTCGTGCACTAAAAGCATGAGGGGACTGTCTGATGCATGTCACATAAAAAACTCCATAATTCAAAGATCCAAATGATAAATCACACGCTACAGTAGCTCTGTGTCATTCCGTAGATGACCTATGTCTCTAAACCAATAGATGCATTACATTCCTCATTTAGATAATATTTTTAGCTGCTACAAATGTTATAAAAATCTTCTATTTTTTCTCTATTTACTAAATATAATATTATTCTACCAAAAATATCTTTTTGAGCACTTTCATAAAGTAAAGCTTGGCCTTAACAGACAACAATCAGCAATGGAGGTTTATATTTACAGCATCTTAATTACTTAATTATTTTTTTAGTCCCTAACTTAGTTTTGAAAATTTTCATAGAATAGACTCTATCTAGTTATTGCCGCTAAACAAACAAAAAGATACCTTTTCACTCAGCCTGTGAGTGTTTACCTACAGAATCTTGCAATGGCACACACCGCAATGGTTTTCTACCAGCTCTCTTCTGAAATCAGGAAACACAGTCCGGTTTTCAATGCTTTCCCTTAGCTCTTCTCATCTTTCAGTATGACATTTTCCCACCTGTTTATTTTCATAAGAGTACTTGTCCCTAATAAATGTGCTATGGAACTCAAAGGCTTCTGTAACTGAATTAACAGGTTTATAGAAAATAAGTTGTAGCCAAAATTGCAAAGATGGGGGTGGGGAACGAAGGAATATTTCAGCAAGATGCAGCCTATTATGTAAATTTGTCACCACATGCCATACATAATGAATAAACCTTGTGCTCTTAACACTTTGATTATAGACTATACAGACAATGCAAATTAAAATTCCTGCTGCTCTATAAATGCAATGAGAGGAAATTATGTAAATTTTAACACATTAGATTGATTTGGTTGAAATGAAACCTGTTCCACTTGATGTTTTCAGGGAAGAGCCACAATTACAATGATTGAGAAAGTGCAGTGTTAATGAAGTGTGTTATTGCTAATCAATTCCTCCTGCTCCAGTAACGGCACAGGCATGTGCACTGTCACCACATCATTCACTGGCAAACGTAAACGTTCACACCACCACAGAGTTTAGACGGCAGAAAGTAAAGCTTCCATAAACTCGTGTATATGGTGTATACGCAAATATACATATAATCACACACACAACGCGTATGTTCATGTGTGTATAAAACTCTAACTGCTAACTAGAACACTGCTGTCTTGAATGCTACTCTAGATTTGGTGCAATATCAATCAAGTAACTTCACTTTGAGCAAAACAGTCACCTTTCTACTGGCGGATCTCTTGGAAAATAAAGAATAGGAATGTCATATGATAATAATTTGAACATGTTTAGTTAATTTAATTGAAAAGCATGTTTTATCAAACATAAAAAGAAAGACTTCTTTCCAAATTGAAGATGTTTAAAAATCAGACTCAGTGGTTTCAAAAGTTTCACGCAAACAATGTATCCTCCCAATAATAGTGTTACCTGGGAATTACAGTAGGAATCTGGAATTTACTTACAACTGAGTATAGTTGATTTCATTCTGTATCCTTATTGTAAGGAAATACAGAGCACACAACTGATAGAGCTGTTTCACAGTTAGCCGATACACAAAACAGATTTTGTCTTCTTTCCCCAAAGCAGAGGAACATCTCTCTCCAAGCATCAATGTCACCATTTCAAACAACACACTTTGTAGAGCTCCTCACCAGCGATACAATGAATTGCAGAACACTGCATTGTTATCTTAATTATTTACCCTCTTATATGAGATAATTAATTACATTATTTATCATAATTCTGCATGTTGAGGTCCTTTCGTTCTATGAAAAATTCCATGGTGTTTTTAAAGAAAAATTTTCACCTGCAAGAGGATCTGCGGTATTAGAAATTTGTGGCACTTATTATTTCACAGGTAAATATGAGAAGGCAGGATGAGCCAATCCTTTGTATTTTTTTCCTAGTTATATAACTTTTATATTATTCTTGGAAATGTTTGTCACCACTTGTAGTGACTGTATTGTTTCCTGTCTCTGCTGACTTGTCTCCCACTAATTTATTTCTGTTCCTGCTAAGATATAAGGAACTACGCTGCACAAAGACATCTCACTGTGGCTTCAATAGCAGTTTGACACACAGTAGTGTTGCAGGTCGTGAACATAACACATACAAAATCAGGATAACACAGGCAATGAGAGCGCTTTTTATGCAGAAATGACATAGCAGATAAACACACACCATCCCACCACCACCCCAGGACTGACACTTACCATAAGAAATGTTATTATGTTATTTTTGGTCCATGAACATGGAAAAAAGAGAGGTCAGGCCCCAGCTGTGAAAGGAAATCTGGTGGACCAAAAGAAGAAAATACAAAAATACAAGGGAAAGATATAAAGAAGTTAATCTTTCCTGGAAATAAAGCGGCATTTATTTTTGCAGGCTGAGAATCCATTCTTGTATCAGCACACCCATCTCTGCTATGTTTAGAGTTTTGAAAATGCCAACCAATTTTTCCTTCAGTAATCCTGCACTAACGTGATCACCCCTGGAGGTGACAAGCACAAAGAGGCCTGGGGACTGAGCAGTTTCTTCAGACCATGGGCTTCTATCACCACCCTAAATTTCTCCCGAATTTTGGCTGGGGCTGCTGGAGGAATCAGCACTGAGCTCTCTCCTCCACAACAGGGTGCACAGTCTACATCACACAGTGTTAATTAGAACCTCAAAGTGTGACGCGGCCAAAATGCCACTTAGAGCTTGGCAAAAGGAGATTTGCAAAACAAAACATGAAAAATCGCATAAAATTGAGAAACGGGAAAAAATAATGTCAACTAAGTGAACTTACAGGAATAGGAGCTAAGCATTTCAGTTTGCAAGACTTGATGCGGATGTTTAGTTATATAAAACAAACACAAAGAATCACAGTAGTAAATATCTCACCTCACAGGAATCAGCTTAATTTCCAGCTCAGAGGGATTGCAGAAAACTGCATCTCTCCACACTAGCTTTTGCATAAGTTCTTTGAATTCAGACTGCTTTGTATATAGGGAAAAGCTCGCTTTGATGTTGGAATATTAGAAGGAGTGAAACAATAAATTTCCTATATTCTAATACCCAGACATCCTGAGCTTGTTCAAGAACCCCTTGATTCATGAAGGCAAATAATTAAATTACCTGAGCTTTGATCAAGGAGTTGCTGCAGTGCCTTTTTGATGTAGAATGTGGCTGTTTGAAGCTCCAGAGAGATAACTAGCCCATATGGTTTTTAACCCTTTTGCCACTAGTAGCCCATTTCATGCAATGTCCTGGTGAGCACCACAATATCATTTGGGGATGCTGTTTCAATAGGATATTGCAGGTCCAGTAAGTCCAATAGGGTCCTCATACCACAGACTTGATGGGATATTTATGGAAAGACCCCCCCTTCCCCCACAAACAAGCTGAAATTATTTTTCATTCTAGGCAACTTGCCTTATTACTATGCTTTGAAACTCCACTTTAGCTAGCAAGTCACTCAGACACATAAAAATACTTCTGAGAAGCAAGGGAGTTTGCCTTTCAATACAAAAGTTTTCATCACGTTCCATGATTTCAAACTATTTCCCCAGAAGAACTGAGAGCGGGCACCCATTCATCTAGTCAGGTGAAAAAGAAGACCCTTAAAACAGGGAAACGAGATAGATTTTAAAGCCTTTTATTCTACTCTGTCCCTAAATGCAAGCACCTGGATGAAGTCATCTTTGCCATTAACAAGTCGATGTCCTAGCCATTCTGCCTGCAAAATGGAACAGAAACCAGAAGTCAATACAAGATGATGACCTCTCAGCTGATTTGGAGTCCTGAATATTATTTCTCTCCTGTGATGAGGCATTATGATCCTCTGCATTCATTCTAGGCTCCTTTCGGGACATGAAGAGATCGCTAAAAGGGCTTAATTAGGAGGCATAATTAATGTATTGGGCTCTCCTACTCAGTTCCCCATACAGCTTCAACAACTTAGCCATATATATACATATATATACACGCCCAATTTTAGCTACAGTTCCATGGATTATGGAAATGACCTCATCAGACTACTGAGAAGTGAGAAAGACAGTTTTGCCACAGGATTTTTGCTAGTATCATTCATGGCAGAAAGGCATCTGTCCTTCAAGGCACAGCTGTGGAAAGGATTCACGTCATGCAGGCTGACAACTCAGTTCATAAGGATATAGGCTTTAAAAAAGCATAATGAATATGCTTGGCTTGCTATAGGTAACAAACAAATTATCTTGGGGCATGTGGCTGTAGATAGAATTAATGTATTCGTATTTAAAACATTTAATGTGTTATTAAGAAGTTGGTATGTTTCTAATTTGTTGGAAAATAAAACTTTTATAAAGCCCAAAGGGGAAATGCATCTAATCAACAGGTAAGAATGAGAAAGTAAGTTAAGGTGTATACAGTTTTTCAGGTTTTCTCTTAAGTCATAGGATCTGCATATATAATGAACATGTGAAACAGGAAACCATCATATCCGAGTGACTCAGAACGCTCCTTTTAACATCATTGAATAGCATGAAAGGAGCTGCTGATCTCCAATTCGAGAAGCAATTAGCATTCATTAACTCAAAGTAATAAACTGCCCAAGGCATTTATGGGTTAAATATAGTCTACTTTTAGAAACATGGAAACAGTTAAAACACAAGCTTTTCTGCACTTTATTTGGAATGATTTCATTTTTAGTAAAAATGGATTTAACTTCCAGATGGGGTATACCTATAGGCAAAAACATTCTTCTCCAGTATGCAAAATGATTTTATACCAATGGAAAAGTCTTTTGTACATATTGTTAATTTCACTTAAATTACTTTATTTTCTTAACTATTTTTTGTAAAAAAATAAGCAAAAGCTAAAAGTCGAATTTTTTAGTAGCTCTCACAGTATCTACAGCTTTCAAGGAATAACTTCCTAGCCTTTCATTTCTGAGGGAAAAATCACAAAGGCTAAGTTGTTCCACAGACTCTCTGCAGTGATAGTCAGAAACAGGATTTAACAGCTATGAGAACAAAATATAGATTTGCACACAGTTCATCAGTAATCTGGTACATGTAGACAATCTGGTTCAAGTCTGCTGCAGTAGATGGCCTACAGAACCTCATGAAGGCAGTAATTACAGCTAGCAGACTTTCTGACCTCTACCTCATCACAGAAAAAGCCAAGGTCATGACAACGAGCAACTGTCAAATCTTGGTAAGTATCAGAGCTGGCACTTTCTCTATAGACTTGATTCTTTCAGCCAAACTAATTTCTTGTTCAATTTGACTGGATAATTAAACAAATATTAGTGCAATTTCATACATATGACAGTGTATTGATAGCATTCCCAACGCTGGTAGGACTAAAAACTGGCTTAGCCCTGAAATGCACACCTCCATGTAAACTCTGTTTATAAACATGGGTTAATGTAATTACCGAAAGTACTTTAAATGTCCATATCAAAGACATTGTCCAATAAAAACAATGTCAACTACGCAAACCCATGCACTCTGATACAGTTACTTTGTTTTATGTCAGGTTGACCAGACAGAATTTTAACCAGTGAAGTGTAATGTCAGATAAATAGTTTAAACTTGTCTGCTCACAGAAGCCATTAAAAAAAAAAAAAAAATCTGATAATAACAATAACAGAATTCTAAGCGTAACCTAAAAAAGATGGACATTTTCCTAGTCTTCTAAATATACAAACACATACTGAAAGTCACAATAAGGTGGCATTGAATGGCCAATTCAATGCCAATCAAAATTAATCAGATTTTTGTAATTTGACTTTTGATTCTCATCACGTTTTCTGGTCGCTCCTTTAAAACCCAGGCCAGCAGCCACTTACTAACTTGTGATGCTACAGAATCACAGCACATCCCTGCAGCATGGAGTAATTCTTTGTATTTCCTTTTTCAATGGAGTTTGACAAGTCCTGGTTACATATGACAGCAGCATATTGTACATAAACGGACTAGTGAGGCTGGTTTCCATCTCCTTTTTTGTGAGCTTGCCTGAGTATTTCTCAGATCACACTACTGTCACCTTATTGAAATGCGGAGTTTTCTTTGTTATGAAGTGACTATACAGGAAGTCACTGAGAATTAGGTTTTATCATATCTAACTGGTCCCAGGAGTTTGACATACACCTGGCCAAAGGTAAAGAAAATAAGATCTCTGCTTATGGATCAAGAAACTAAGTAATGTGTGCAGAAGGTAACTGGACATTACTAACTAGAGGACTGCAGTAAGAGGTCTGATTATGCTGCAGCCTAAGAGTGGGAAGCCCTTGTTTAGTTCAGGTAGAAGTAATAGACGAAGGCAGCAAGCGTTGGATTGGCCTGACCCAATCAGTCAGAGAAGAATGTCTCCACATTTGAGGGTAACCGGCGACGGTTAAGTAATGAAAATAAAAAGGAAGGCTAGAAGAGTCCACTACACCTGGTGAAATGGAGATTACTGGGTGGCAGACCAAATTTTGCATTGAAAAGTGAGAAACTCAGAAGGCGAAAGTTCACTGAATATAAGATACTGTGCTGTAGAGGGAGGGCAGAAACTAATAAACTGAGGGACAAGAAATACCATCTAAATATAAGAAAGTTCAACAAACTCAAGGTGATGACACAGAAACCTGAGAAACCAAGAATGATGCCTCAGAGCACAGCCTCACACTTAACCAAGGTTGTACACACAATAACCTTAAATGTTGTACACGTTTTATTTTAACCCAGATCATGCAGATAACTCGGTTAGCTCTTAAGCCTCCAAATCAACCTTGTTTGTACAGATCAGTGCACTATGAACTGCAGCACAGGATTGGGAATCATTGAGGAAGGGCTCCTCTTAAACTAGCTTCATTACAAGGGGATAGCCAAATATTGTACCATAGGAAACCACACACTAGAGACCACCAAGAAGATGGTTAAATTTAGTACTTGAAACACAACTGCATATTCACGGCTTATGAACTTTTAAAAAGTTACATATTGCAAAACTCACAATTTTAAAGAGAGAAAGAATTATAATGACCTTCCTAAGGCTGACCTACAGCCACCTGCATTGCTACCTAATCAGCCCTTTTGTATGTAAATAGCAAATTGTTTGTATATAAATGCCGATGCCTGCTATGTTCCCTTCTTGCTTTAAAGAGAAAAAGAAATGCTATGTAAATTGCCACCAGACTAAAAAGAATTGAAATGCATACTAATCGGCCGTATTCTATATCAGCCATAATTGGAACAATAACAAATAAGGAGGCAACAATCAGTGGTAGACAAAGTTTTCTATTTCAATCAAAGCCCCAAGTTAAACTATTATTCAAGTGCTTTTCAAAATTTTGGAAGCTCTTCTGTCTGGAGGAATTGGGTTTGAAACAGCAAATGAACAGTAACTTTCACTAATATGAAATATTGAAGTTCTTCACCGGAATTTCATTTGCAAGAGAAACATGCTGAAAGAGAATGGGAAGGAGAGCTTATCTTTATAAATATCTGTTCACTGTGTGTGTTGGACAAATGTTTGAGTGATTCTTCAGTTACATCAGTTTGGTAATCCCCATGGTTAAAGAATGATGGTTACATGTAATACGAAACTGGAGGTTTTGATCGCTGTGCTGTACCTATTGAATTAAACTGGCAGCATTCAACTGTGTTAACATTGGCCATTCCTCAGAAAAAGCCGACAATCATTTCTGCCCTGTAAAGGCTATTCGAAGTCCTGTATTTAACTCAGGATTTCTCTCAGATGAAAGTAAATTATTGTTTCCAAAAATTCGGTAAAAGCATTTTGAATGTCATATTTCTCAAACAAGTTAAAGGCTGCATTTTTCACCTGTTGCTTCAATTCAAATTTTCCAGTAACACACCAAAATTAATTTTAACTATATAAATGAAAATATGCATAAATGTGCATAAAGTACACATACAATATAGGCAGGTACATGACATTATATAACTCTACAAAGGTCCAAGAATCCTTGTCAAGGGTTTGGCACAGTTACAGGTATTCTGCTCTGGTAATGAAAATACATTTATTTTTGTTTCAGATGCCAGCCAGCTTTGCATAAATTCCATTTCTTTTGTTTGTTTTACAATGTCTACATTAAAAAAAAAAAGAAATAAAAAATTAATTTATAAAAGATGAAAGGGGTAACGCAGTTATTCATTCAGCAGCCAAGATCTTTGAGATAATTACTTTAAATCAAGAAGGGATAGGCCATTTAAATTTATGACTTAATGCCGACACATGCATGTATTAATAAAACAGTTAGCATTAATGGAAGTAGGGTTTAGTCTCCTGATTCAAATAGAGATATCATTTCTGGTTTATACTGAACTAATGGCTTATCCTTGGCAGGATGATATGTATGCATGTATTTAACAATTTAACTTAACCACTGAGACCAATTAATACGTTTCTGAAGTTTTATTTTATTTAAAAGTATATATCAGTAGCCTTACCGGGATAAAAATCATGTCAAACCAGAGTTTCTACGGAACTGGTTTAACCTTAAGCATAATACTTTCACATGGAATATCTGATGATCACACTGTATAAAATTAAGAGTACTGGAAGCAGCAGCTCTTCAACAGGATTGACATCAAGCTAAAGAACTTTTTAGTTTCCTTAGACTCTGTGCGATCAGGAGCTTATCGGAAATGGTGGCTGCAAGAGGGTAAGGCATAAACCTAAACTCTATCCCAGGAGCAAAGCTGTGCACAGCCAGCCAAGCCAGGCTGATTTCAAGCAGTGGGGTGGTTCTTGTGCCTGCTGGTAGAGCAAGAAGACCTGCACTAGCTAAGGGAGCTAAGTGCCTGGTGCTGTGAAGCTCACAAACACAGAAATTCTGTGAATTGCCTTTTAAAGGGTTATTAAATACAGTTCCTTCTGCCTATCACTCCAGACCTCGATTGTGTGGGCCTGTGTCTCTGCAGCATCATCGGGGGTTCATTGGAACAGTGTCAATGCAATCAAATGAAAGCTCAAGTGTAATTCCTCTCTCAATACATACTTCCTACAGCTGACATTCATGTATCAAAGTTCTGTTCAATTTGTCTTCTTTATAGTACTTCATGATCCACAACTGCTTTTTCTGCTATCTCATCTATAAAGTAGCTTCAGTCTCTGTTGATGAGCTATTAAATCATCATTATAATAATGAATTATATTTGGAAACCAATTGCTGTATTTTTCACCAATCACTCTGGGAAGTCCTGGCTCCTCTTTTACATTCAGTTACTTGGTCCTTTCTTTTAGTCCATTTACATTGATTTCTACTCCTCCAACTCTGCCTGCCATTGCATTACAATTAAGAATTCTGATGAACTCTTGCTGATTCAGGAGGGAGAGGGCTCTTACTCATTGCCAAACTTGGGAGAATAAACACACAAAAACCCCTTAGAATTTGCTTAACCCAGCACTTTAAAATTGAAGAGCTAAATTATGGCTTGTGGAGCCAGCAGAGCTCAGTAGGACTGCGATGCCTGAAAGCCACCGCACCACCCAAGCAGTGATGGAAGAAGGCCTTATGCCTTTGTCAGGCAAAATTAACCATAATGTCACCTTCCCCAAGGGCAGCGCTCAGCAGCAGGGCTGCCTGCTCCAGATATTTGTCTCTGAACTCCTGCTGGCTCACAAGGCACTGCTAATGTCCCAGCCATGCGTAATGTTCTCTGGAGGGCCTTGAACATGACTGGCAGCTCTAACTTTTCCACCTACCTTGAGTGCATCTAACAGCTTAAGGGATGTTCCCTGCCTCAGAATGCAGAAGATGGGCAGTTAAAGTGTCTCAGATTGCTCTTTGTGACACAGTGCTGCTGAGCAAAGACGTTCTCATTTTCCAGTGCAGTAGTTCCTAACTCTCTCACCAAGAGTTGTTAAGTCTAAGATAATTCTTAATTAATATCCCAAAGGAAGTGACTGACAGAAAATGGTACAACTATTATGGCACAGTGTTGCCCAGTTTTGGCATCAAAGTTGTAGACAACAATTTCTATTAGACGCATTAATTTCTCTGGTTGTGTATCTGCTGTGGATATAATACAATATTATAAAATTGGATACAATACAATATTATAAATTGCTGCACTCTGTTACAGTATCTATTACTTATAAAAAGGAATTTGATTGGTCTATGAGTCAAATCCAAGATCCGTGCAGCCCAGCATCCTGCCTTTAGCCATACCCCAAAGCGCACGTCTAGGGAAGAACATCAGAACAGGGAAGATGGAAAGGGGACTCCTTCCTTGACCGCAACTGTTTAAAATTTACACTGCCAGGTACGTCCTTCCTGGTCAGCATTTGCAATCCTGAGTTGTAACATTTCCTTTTATATTCCAAGGCGCTACAGGAACCACACAGAAACAATTTGGACCAACCTACTTCTCTCAGTTCTTCAGTGGGAAGCTCCACTGACCCAGATGTGTTCAGGGTAAAATTAGACCACTTTGGCCCAATATGCCTTTTTTCTTTTTCTCTTTTCCCTATCAAGGATGTCTTTATAAGATCTCTCACGCACGACATTTTTTAAAGAAAGAGTTTTTGATCCGCTGCATCGTTTTCCCTGTCTTTAAGCTCTTGCATAGCAGGAACTGGCACTGAAGGAAGAGAGCGACAGCAGCCCCCTCAAAAACCGCTGCGACTGAGAGGAACGAACTGTGTATTTCCCACCCCGGTTCCAGAGAATCCGAAGCGACGCGATTCCGGGACTTTGGGGCGCCGAGGTTAAGGCGAGGCCGAAGGCACGGCGATCCCCTGCCCGGGAAGATATTAACCCCGACAGACCGCCTCAGCCCCGGCCCGAGCCGCGGCGAGACCCAACCCGCCCCCCGCAGCGCCGCCGGCGCGGCGGGAACAGAGCGGCTCACAGCGCCCCCGAGCGCCGCGCGGAGCACCACTGCCCTCTAGTGCCCGCCCCGAGCCCGCAGCACCGAGCCCGGGCCAGCGAGCACGGGCCAGCCGGGGACAGCGAGCCGGGGACAGCCAGGGACAGCCTTGGGACAGCCTGGGGACAGCCAGGGACAGCTAGCCCGGGACAGCGAGCCCGGGACAGCCTGGGACAGCTAGCCCGGGACAGTGAGCCCGGGACAGCCTGGGCCAGGTAGCCCGGGACAGCCTGGGGACAGCGAGCCCCTCTGGCCAACGAGCCAGGGACCACCCTTGGACCAGCAAGCCAAGGACTAGCGAGCCCCCCTGGATCAGCGAGCCCCCCTGGACCAGCGAGCCATGGACCAGCCTTGGACCAGTGAGCCAAGGACCAGCAAGCCAAGGACTAGCAAGCCCCCCTGGACCAGCGAGCCAAGGATCAGCGAGCCCCCTTGGACCAGCAAGCCAAGGACCAGTGAGCCCCCTTGGACCAGAGAGCCCCCATTTGGAACAGAGAGCGAGCCCTTGGACCAGCGAGAGCTTGGACCAGAAAGTTCCCCCTGGAACAGAGAGCCTTTGGACCAGCAAGCCCTTGGATCAGCGAGCCAGCCCTGGATCAGTGAGCCCTTGGACTGAGCGCCCCTGGACCTGTTGAGTCAAGGCTCAAAGTTCTCAAGCTGACGAGAATGGCTTCCACAAATCCTGGCTCCTTGAGTAAAATTTCTCCTCCGAGAGCATCGCGTGCGATTCTGCTACACTTTGGGAATATTTAAATGACTTTAAAGTCCTTACCTACACAGAAAAAGAAATGAATGGGCTGAAGGATTTGGCATAGGCAGACTTGCGCTTAAGCGAATCCATGATTTCCCAGTCTAAGAGTATCCTGGTCTTCAGTATCAAAACTCAAATGCAGGACTACATGTTTTCTCCTAAAGCACCATAAAAGAGTTTTTATGACTACAACAATGTTCCTTAGCAAAAAAGAGCTAAAGATATATATATAGAGATATATATATATATGACATAAAATGACAATACTTGAGTGTAGAGTAAATCATCTTAATTCACATGGACAAAGTGCCTGATCCAAATAGAATTTAAATCAATGGCCACTGTTCTATCTATTTCCCTAAGCCCTGGGTTGGCCCCAACGAAGGACAACAAAAAGTAAAGTGTCATTTGTTTTTACAAAAATGGGTTTAACACAGGAATTTATTCACAGATTTTTCGCTTTAAATGCTCCTAGAAAAACTCAGGCACACACAAAAAAAACCCCATCTAGAAAGTATGTTGCTACACTGTTTCAAATTAATTGATTCCAGATGAGACCTCTGTTTCTCACACACTGAAGATATTTCGCTAAACATCCAGCTCACAAAATGGATTCAAAACTGGTGTAGGGGGGTCACCAAAAAGAGGAGACACTAGTTTTAAGCTTAAAATTACTTTAAATTTCTATGGCATTTGAGCTAGAAATAACTTCTAAGAATATTGTGGAAAACTCAGTAATAAAACATTTGCTTCTCAAGTTATGTTTCCTTTAGTTACAGCATTTGCAGACAACAAAAATGTTAGCCTCAGTCTACTGGAACTCTGAACTCCACATATGTTTCTTACGCTAAATTAAATAAAATATGTCAAATGTTGTCAGAATAGCATATTAATTGAAGCTGGAATCGCATGATTTTAAAGCGTTTTATCAGCTAAATCACAGAAATCATTCTAATCTTTGAAGTTTCCCACATTGTTATGCAAAAGAAAAATTAATTTGGCTGTCCTGCCTCTCAATCAACCATTTCCATACATATTTCCTTCTGAAAGTGATGATGATGAATCACAATGACTTATCTCAGCTCCTGACATACCCTACTGTAGCAGCATTTCTGGTAATGAAGTAATCCAGTTCTTACTGATTTTTTTGGACAGGCAACACTTAGAATTTTAGTAAAGTTAAAGCTGATGTAGAGAAGCCTATAAATAGCATTTTCTCTCTATGCTCATTCTCTGATGCTCTAGTGCAAGGCTGAAGTGAGGGGAAAAAAAATACTATTCCAGGGCCTGAGAACAAGAGCCTGCAGGAGAAAAGATGTCTTTTGGGTAATTCTCCTAAAGAATTCCCAAATCTTTTATTGACAATCTTTTGCTTAGTTCTGTAACTTTATTTTGTTGTTCTCCTGCAAGAGGAAGGTGAACTGCTTTACAAGTACAGTCAGAAACTTCTGTTTTCCAGTGTGCAGCAGACTAAGAAATATGCTAGAAAAATGTTTTGTGTTAAGGTATGAAGCTCAGAGCAGACCTTCTGCTCTCAGTCTCCCTACCCTTCTCAGTGGCCATCTCCCCAGCAACATGAAATGTGCCACCCTGCTGTGAAAATGCTGTTCATAAGCAAACATCTGCAATTCCACTTCCATATACTCCTATATAACTTTCCATATAAAATCATTCAAAGGATTGAGTACAATCATCGATTTGTTTTCCAAATCTCAGTGGACAGACCTGACTGAGGCAGATGCCAGAGTAATTATTGCAGAACTTCTACACTGAAAGCAAATTTATTTATTGTTATACATTTGCCAGCGTAGGGAAAATAAGAGAACCAAGTGTTTACCTGGAGAATCGCACAGACTTTGGAAACACTGAAGCAAGCATAAGAGCAAGGAGGCGGAAGAGAGGGACATTCAGTAATGTCTGAGCGCGTGCTTCCCTGCTTCTGCATCTGTTAGTGCTTTCCTCATTCAACAGTTCCATTACTAAATAATTAAAAATATTTAATTTCTTAACCGAGGCGTGCAGAGTCTGTGAAATTCTTATTGTGTCACCATCACAAATCAACAGGAAGAAAGTCTCTCGCAGGGAGTTCCTAGCCCTTGGAAGGCGAGAAAGAAGCATTCTCCTTATAAAGGGCCAATTTCTGAATTAGTGACCTCATTTGCTAAAGAGGTTCCTTTGTCACAGATCTCTCGGTAGGTAAATACAGTGTTACCCATCCACAGTGTCCTCTGTAGCGATGGTACAAAGAAGATCTCCTAGCACACACCGCTCCTCTCCCTATCGAATGAATATTTAAAAGAGTAGACAATAAAGGGGGACTTCTCTAGAAGGTAAAGGCATTTCTATCATGATGTCAGACTGCTAGATGTGCTCCCGAAGGACCGCACAGGAAGCACTTTTATTCTAAAAGTTAATGGTATTTATGCGGCCCCGCAGCCTGATCTATTCTCCCTCTCTTAGGGATGTGCTTATGCACGTAACGCCCAAGAGCCTTTCGGACCAGATACCATTTTGGTACCTCGTAAGCAGTACCGCATTTGAAAGCTAAATAAATAATAATTAAAAAGAGATCTAGATCAAAGTCTTCCTTTTGTTGTTTTTTCTTATTATGATTATTATTCCGGATGGAGTATCCTTCATTTCACGCACTCCTAATTTCTGCATATCCATTTCGTGCCTGGCAGCTACCGCGCGACTCCAAGGTTTCCAGTTCGGGGCTTTGCAGAGCTGCTCCTCCGGAGGAACATGTTCCAGGGGACAAACGCTCTCTCCCCCCCGTCCCCGAAAGGGGCTGGAGAGAAGAACCAGAGCTCTCGGCGCTCCCCGCAGAGCTCCCAGCGCCTCCAGCCCCGCCGCCGAGTTGGCGATGCGCAGGCACGCGTCCTCCCGCGCCGGGGGACAGCATCGCCCCGGCTGCTCCCCTCCTCTCCTTTCCTTTCCCTTTCCCTCCTTTCTCTTTCCCTCCTTTCCTCTCCTCTCCCCTCGCCCGAGCCGCCGCCTCGCCCGGCAGCAGCGCTCCCCGCTCGCTCCAGGCAACTCCGCTTCTCCTGTCCCTTCTCCTCTCTTTCCTCCTCCCCTCTCGGTTCTCCCCGCTTACCTGCGGGTCCGGCGGGGCTGGCAGCTTCCCTCGGCCGGCTGCGGAGGAGGGAGACAGGAGGCAGGTCCCATTCACAAGTCGGCAGCGAGCGGAGACGGCAGCATCTTCAGCCTATTAGACTCCACCGGCAGCGGCTGCTGAGTGAGGCTCCGAGCTAGCGGCAGGAATTAGAAAGAGGGAGGGAGGGGAAAGGGGAGAGGAAAGGGGAGAGGGAGGGAGAGGGAGCACAAGGGGGAGTGAAGCGAGATTAGAGGAAGGGAAAAGCTGGAGGCTGTTGCTTCTCCTCTGCTTTCTTCTCCCTCCCCCCCAGAACCCGGAGGAGAGCGGCCCCACAGCCACCCCCTCCCGCAGGGTCCCAGTGCCCCCCGCCCCCTTCCTCCCGCAGGGTCCCAGTGCCCCCCGAGCGGCCCCTCCCGCAGGGTGCCCACTGCCCCCCGACCCCCCCCCCCCCGCAGGGTCCCACTGCCCCCCGACCCCTTCCTCCCGCAGGGTGCCCAGTGCCCCCCGACCCCCCCGTCCCGCAGGGTTCCAGTGCCCCCCGACCGGCCCCTCCCGCAGGGTGCCCAGTGCCCCCCGAGCCGCCCCTCCCGCAGGGTGCCCAGTGCGCCCCGAGCCGCCCCTCCCGCAGGGTGCCAGTGCCCCCCGATGCCTGCAGGGAGCAGCTGCGGCCGAGGGGCAAAGCCGGGGGTGAGCAACACGGGCTGTGCCCTCCCTCAGCCCCGGCCACGGGTGGGGAACGCTGTGCGTGTCCCCCCAGCTCTACACCCACGGCGGGGGACACCCACCCCGCTGCAGGGAGGGATGCTCTGGCCCTCCCCTGCTCTGCGGGCAGCTCAGGACCACCCAAAGCAGCGTCGCTGCGGGTGGGCCGAACCCCCCGAACACCGCTGCTGGGGGGCCGCCGCGGGGGTGTCCCCTCGCTCCGAGCGCAGGCAAGGGAATCGTCTGAGCTGGACAAACAGCAGGAGAATTTTCTGCTGAATCCAGTCGCGTTTCCTGTCACGGTCAGACATTGGTCCAGGAAAAGAAAAAGTCCCCCAAGCATTGCTGGGTTTGGAAAACCTTGGCGTGTTGTATCTGTCAGCCAGAGGGTGAAGCCGCGCCTCGCTGAGGGGTGAGCCTTTCCCTCTCACACACACCTGACCCAGGTGCTGCCACTCTCACTTTCTCTGTTTTCATTACCCAAAGACATCATTCCCAGGTGGGGCTGAGCTCTGTGAGGCCAAGAAGAAGCGCCCTGAGATAATGCAACCCCCGAGGCAGCCCACAGTCCCCTCCATGCCACGCTCACACAGGCAAGTCCCCTCTCTCCCCTCAGCTTTGCTCACAGCGGCCAAAACCCGCGCGCTCTGAGGTGGCTGTCGGCATAGTCGGTGCCATCTGTGTAGCTGCACAGCGAGGAAGCGCAGCCCCTCAAGAATAAGGATTGCATTCGCTGTTGGAAATAACTAGGTACCTCTTTGTGAAGATAGCCTGCCCATCCTCAGGCAGCCCATCCAATCGTTCATCCCCCATGCCACAAGGCAGCACTCGTGCTGCTCTGTGACCGCACCGCTCTGCCCCGAAGAACAAGGCTTTTATATTCTGTGGTTAATTAGCTCTGCCAATAACTCCAGGCAGAGGGGAAAAAAAAAAGAATTGGCACAAAAGCTGCCACTGTACAAACAAAGAATTTGGAAGGAGGAAAGCTGATAAACAATGCATCCTAAGGAGGGCAAGGGCCGCTGAAGTTAGCGCAGCAGAGGAGCAAGCCCTGCCTGGTGTCAGCCCCAAGCAAAGAGCAGGAGCCTCCTGGCTGCAGGGCTGGGGGCCTTGGAGAATCAAGGCTAAAATTTTGCTGCAGAGAGATGTTGAGAATTCCCGATTTTATTCACCAGGGAAAGGCCTGCACGCACCATGAGGTGGAAGGGTGCTGGCAGGAGGGCTTCAAGGCAAACAAAGGGTCCTGAGCACCGATGCAGCATCCAGGAGCAGACTCCGGGAGCAAACAGGTTGAGTGGTGCAGGTGCCTGGTGTGGAAAACCTAGAGCTTGGGACAGACACGGAGAACACTCAACAAATAGCCTGGGCTGAGCCAAAAGCACAAGGTAACGAGACAGCTAATTAATTGGTATTGAAGTATTATACTCAGGGCTTTATTTCAATAGGAATAGTGATGCCAAGAAAACTAATTTTAGGAGTGGGTTTTGATAGAAAATTCAAGGAGTAATAAATTGCCACAGAGAAATAAAACACATAAAGGATCACCCAAGAATGTTTTTGGGGAGACGTAGCTGAGGAAGGAGGGTAACACACCTTAATTTGGAAGTTTTGTCAATAAATTGGTTTTACACAGAAAACCTAAGAGGAAGGGAAATCTTTCTCAAAATATTTCCATATAGTCACAGTTCAAATCCATTGCCTTTAATGGACATCATCAGTCTCCTGTGACACTAGTATGAGAATTACCATTTGTTTTCTTTATGGATCCACTGTGGTTAGTACTACTTAGGGCACTTCTGCCAGAATTACCACTAAGCTGAAGCCCAGAGCTGGGCAGTTGGCTGAGAACATTTTCCTTTCTCTTGCTGGCTTTAGCAGCATGGTGGAGGGGATGATTTCTGTAATTCCCTTTTTTTTTTAAATACCAAGATCAGATTCTTTTGAATATAAAGGAAATGTGAAAGCAATTTCAATCTATTTAAGCATAAATAATGGGTACCCATAATATTCTCTAGTCAAAGAGCATATTGATCTATAATGAAAGATCATTAATTCATTCAAAGTTCATTAATTTCATTGAAGGAGGCGTGTTAACAAATGAGTGTAGTAACATCTGATCTGGCTAGTGGCTTGTTTGCCCCCTTCCTTCTGCATTGAAATCCCACTGTAAACTAATCTGATTCTGCTATTATTCTTCTTTCGTTTGTTCATCTTTCTATAGGATCTATAGATAGTCCTTATCTGCAAACAAAATTAAAGCAAAACTCCTCCTGAAATCTATATTTTTGTACCCCTGGCTAGGTCTCAAGTCTGATTACATTCATAACTACTGTGGAATTAATTTCACCTACCTTAAGCCATTTTAAAACTGAGTATCTGACAGGCTGTGTATAGTAAGAGTTCATTCCATGTTAACAAAAAGAAGTCCCTCTAACTGAGCCAGGCCACTAGCTGGAGATGTCTCTCTGTATGCCAAACAACTTGCTCAGACCAGAAACCTACCTACCACCATCTGCAAGTCAGATGAAATGAGACCTACTTCTTATGTTGGATACAGAAAATCAGAAGTGGTCAAACCAAAATCAGCGTATGATGCTGATAAATGACGACGTTTGGTATATTCCCTTTAGCCATTATAGTTTCCATTCCAGCAGTTCCAAACTAACCGGCCATCATTTCAGGAGAACTGTTGCAGAGAGTACTTGCACAAGAAATGACAGTGGGTCGCATAAAAGAGAAGGGCGCGGAGAGGATAGGTGCCTTGGAACATCTGCAGAACTACTCCACTGAATTTTAAGCAGTTCACAGCAAAGTTAGGCAGGAGATTTTCATAGGTTGCCCACGTCAGATGTTGCCATTCCTACCGTGCACGAAGTCAAGGAAAAGTGGATGCTCTACTGCAAATTTCTGCCTTTGCAGACTATTTCTGCTGGTTGGTGACTCTTCATTTATGAAGCCTTAGGCTAGATGGTAACTTCATGAATGGCATGTTGAAGCCCATGTAGAATCATAGAATCATAGAATCACAGAATAGTTTGGGTCGGAAGAGACCTTAAAGATCATACAGTTCTGACTCCCCTGCCATGGGCAGGGACACACTGGATCAGGCTGCCCAATGCAATGTGGACAGTATCAGCGCAGCTACTGGGAAATCTTTCTAAATACAGTTGCCACCTCTCTTCAGAAAACATTAATTGTAAACAGAAAAGCAGGCCTTAGCTACCCCGCTGCCACGGAAGTCGTGGCACAACAGCAGGGGAGCACAGTGAGGTCTGGAGTCAGCATTTACAGCTGCTTCAAACCTGGTGTCAGAATGAAATCAGCATCAGACATAAATAAAGGAAGTTTATACATATTTCAAACAGTATTTGTTTTTGCATATCCATATATTTAGGTTAAGAACATCTGTGATAACAAATCTGGGAAGCCTGAAAAAAGGTTTCTTTATCTACTGTGAGCTTCCAGAATCTGAAATTTGTTAAAATTCTGCTCATTGCTTGGTAGGTTAACCCATTTATCATTTGAAAATAAGCTAGCCAATTTGTTTTCTAAGCATCTGAAGGGGTACATGCACTTCTGCTAATTGAATCATTGTTCTAGGGAACACTGCAGCTGAGTTCATGAAAGAAGCATAAGCAGGTATATTATATGTTTCAGCTGAACATTTGTATTAGGGGCCACGAAAAATCTTGCTCTGTGAACTTCAGAAACTGAACTCCAAAAAGCCTTTCACAATTTGAAAGAATTTATCAATGTCCCATTTACTCAATAGATTGGGCACATCTATAAATATGAAAGAAGAAACTTCTTTCCATCTTTTGACCCTGTTTTCTCCAGGCCCTACAGGCCCTTTTCCCACATGGCTTCCAACAGACTGTCTTCCTTCTTGGCTACCTTTAACAGACCTGCAATTTCCTTCACTTTTCTTCTCATCTGGAAAATATGAGAGATTTAAACGGCACACAAACAGCATATTGCTATCCGCAGGAGCTGGGAGTTCAGGAAGAAGCAAGAGAGACAGTGAAAGAGAAGAAGAGATTGATAATAAAGGATATTCCACATAGCCTGAACAAAGTTTTTGTCCAAAACCCCCTTCAGTTTTACTGTTATTTTGCTAATGAAAAAAAGCAAAATTGGATTCCTATGTGAAAATGTGAAGGCTGAGTAGGACTGAACGAGAGAAAAAAAAGGTTCTTAATGAGTCAAAAGCCTGCAAACTAATTAACACCACAATACCAGCAGAGTGAGAAGTGTGTAAGAAGAGTATAACTTAACAAAAGTGTGTGTCTTGCGGCAAGGAACCAAGGCTCTACACAATGAAGAACGAACAACTCAAAGCAGCTGGTATCTAAAGCTGTTTTTTTCCAGCAACAAACGTCTTTTATGTAGAAATATAAGAATATAACAACATGTGTTTACTTGAGAAAGGTCAAAACAAAGGCAAGAACACTGAGGTTATAAAAATTCTACACAAAGAAACTGATACAGAAACTATCTCCGCAAAGTTAATGCAAAAAAAATCTTTCTTTGGCTACTCCAGTGAGGTTATACTTTAAGCACTGAAACCTGGAGAGAGAAAAAGAAATCTTCAAGTGGGAAGAAGATTACAGCAAAAACCAAACTGAATGATGGAAACACTACAATCTTATAAACAGTGCTATGCAGGTGGCTTTTTTTTTTGGGGGGGAAGTTTTTTTCAATTTCAGATGTGCACACAGAGCTTCTTGGAAGTGCAGTAGCTGCGGACTTGAATCACCTATTCTGAGTGGTACCTTCAAATACAAGACTGATGTGCCTGGTATATCAAGGAGGAACCCAAATTTTGGGCTTGGTTATCTCCTTTCCCTGTTCACTACAAAGTTCTCATTCAGAGCAAAATAAAACTCATTAATCTACCAATGGAACCTGGCCTTCACGGCATTTCACATTTTAACTTGCTTTCATAGAGAAGATTAAAATCCTCATCTCTAGTCAAAAGTGGCCAGGATGAGGCCACAGAACAAGCAGCTGCCTACCCATAAAAGACAACAAAAGGAGTCCAATTTCATTTAGGCTGCAGCAGAAGAGAAGTCTACTTTTCTTCATTTTTCAGAAACCTTTTAAACTTAAACCTTAGATCTGCTTTTATTAAGGCTTTGATGAGGAGAGCTACCTTGCTTTATAAAATCTAAGGAAGTAGTTTGGCATGTATTGAATATGGGCAATGAAACATTTCTGTCACTGAGCTTGGAGATCATTGTACCCTGATGCAACCCTCAGAATCTCCACTTGTAAAACCTGCTGTGGTAAGTAAGGATGCAGCCACATTCTCGCCAAGATCCCACTTCCACAGCTCTAGCGTGGTGTACTGAAGACCAGGGAGGACTGGACTAGTCAGCTTTTATGGTCTGGAGGGTTCCCTCAAGCCTGGGAAATCTCCAGAGGCACTGAGACAGCCTTTTGGTTGCCTTGCATTAAAGATTTGACCCAATCAAGGACGACCAAGCCCTAGCTGGGTGGTTTTTAGAATAATGAAGTAGATAAGCAGGGAAGAGTATTCGTAAGGACATTAACTGAAAAATACTGTATGCAAAGGGGCTCCTGACCAATGTAGATTTAGAACTATAGACTCTACAGAGTTCCAACCTAGGATCCAAAAATTACAGTGCAAAAGAATTCAGGGGAAGAAAAAGGCCTGGTGAGTCAGACAGACCTCATAAACTTTTTAATATATCAATGTCTTTCGCTAATGGGTTTTTGAAAATACAGATCAGAAAATTAAATTTCTCATTGAGATAAGGTATTATTTAGTTAGGAACTCGAGAGTCATTTATTTCTGACACTGTGCGTTAAAAGAAATACATGCATTTATATAGAGATTTGCATACACACACATCTATGTGTATGGCACAGTCTGCATAGGCTGTCAAATAGGATGAGGCCTCCAAATCTATTCTTCTAATGTATTCAACTTATAGCTTATAGAATTTATTTTATTAGAAAACAAGTTTGAAACAAATCACTGCATCTTACTAAAGAGCATGCACAGCTTGTACACACACCATTTGACAGTGAGATATAGCATAGCTGAATAACTAGTAATAATTCCGTCTCTTAATTCCATTTCTGAGTGCCATCTATTTTATGCGGGATGTACGGTTAATAATTATGCCTCTTTCAAAATCTAAGGAAAAAATACACTGTCTTTACAATTTTACTTTTTTTTCCCATTTTCCTGTGCTTTCTTTAAAGACTACACATTTGATTTGATAGCAAGTACTTCTGCTCTGCTCCGAATACTCTTAATGTGTATATTGGGTATGTCTAATAGCAGTTTGCAAATAGCCCAAACTGTGCCCAAGAAGATTTAAAGGAGAAAGATGTTCCCATAATCTCAGCTGCTAACCCTTCTGTACTGATGAACACCAGGCAGCCATGCTCATCTAGCACAAAGATCTTTCTTCATTTAATGCCCGCAGCTTGAGATAGTCAATCTCGCCCAGCATGCGCCTCAAGTATTTCAGACTGTTATTTGTGATTTTTGTGTATGTCCCCATGCTATTCCAGGTACTATGAGTTGGTGGCTACTTATCTATCAATACAAGGGCCATAATTAAAGGGATTACTACATCAGTGTATGAATAAACATGTTGCACGGATCCAGGAGATCAATCAGCATCACGACTGCAAGAGTTCAGTAAACAATTATAAATTGAGCTGCTGTACATACACTAGCAAAATAATGACAAAATTATAAACCTTTAGCCATAAATTCTGCTTTAAGTCGTACATAACACCGAACCAAGAAATAAGCCATGACTGCATTAACAGATGTTAATCTGTTAATCTATCTGCTACTGAAAAAATAACGAAATGACTTTTCTCTAATGAGCTGGAGTAAAAAAGAAGTTATAAAAAGAAATATAGGTTTGCCTGACTATTTAAAGTCTGTAGGATTATAAGTCTTTAATATTGCTTTTATCAGAAGATAAAAATATAACAGGCTTAGAGTTTGTCAAATGAGTTTGTCATAACAGAAAACATTAGATGATTCACACAATCAATCACACAACATGAAAACAATCTTGCTATTAAACTTTTAAGAAAAAATGAGATGGCACTGCTTTACTATAAATCTGCCACGCGATTTAAAATTTCATTGATCAGTAAGTAAAAGGTTATTTTTTATAAAACCCGTGTATAGTAAAGTATCATTTTGTTTTATTCCAGATAATTATTTAAAGAGTCTGGTGATACCTTTTCTGTATTTTCCAATAACATGAAACCAATATTACATAGCATTTTAGTTCCACATACAAGCAAGTCAATGGTTATAAATCACACTCAGAGAGGTGATGTGAGGCATGCCTGAAAAAGATAGGCTTTACTTCAGGAAGTTCAGATATATATTTATTTTGAATTCGTGTCTAGATAGTTAATCTAACAAGCTTCCATGAAAAAAATGATCTCTTTAGGTGCCTATTAGAAATCACTACAAACATTGGGGTTCTATGTCTGAAGGATCATGAGATGGGAGATTCCAACTGAACATGTCCAATGGCTACAGAAGTTGGGGAAGGCTTTGCACTGACTTCTGAGAGCTTTAGGTCTGCTGCGTTGCACCATCCAACCATGGGAAAAGGCTGAATGAGCTCCTTTGACCCTTTGACCAAGCAGTAAGTGTTCATAAGAAAGCATGTGTTGGTGGGTCAGTCTTCAGCTTCGCGGCTCAGCTTATCACACAGATCCACTGTGAGTCTATGCAGTCAAGCAGCCACTACAAATATACTACCACTGTCTTAGGAATAACACCACAGCAACAATCATGTACACAAATCTAAACGTTTCTTATGTGACTTACAGCTTAGATGCCAGTTTAATTTCTGATGTTTCCCTTTTTAAAACATAAAATTTCTGTTGTCACCGTACTTCATGACACCACTGAGAAATGCAGCTTTGTATAACGCATTCCTATTCCTCGGTCATTTGATGCTTTTGGTTATTTGTTCTGTATATTTGGTACTGGTTTTCAGCTTTTAAGGAAAAAAAAAGACCCACAAATCTTCTGTTGATTCAATAGCCGAGATGTGTTACTGTTACCCTTCCATTTTTCAAAATCAGAAGGTAGATTAACACAGATGCTTAAAGCATCAAACAATGTCAGTTTTTTTTTCCAAGTGAAATATTGTGGGTGCTAAAAAATAGTGGAAAACATGCTCAAACTATGCTGCCACACTGTCAAACACAACTAGAAGAAAAACATATTCCTTCTGAAAATCCAACACACCATCCCCATTAATTTAACCAACAAAGGAAGAAAAACTACATATTTAAAAAAGAAACTAATGTGAATTTCCACAAGGACTAGGCCTCTTCAGCCTATTTTCAGGTTATACAACACAAAGAAATGCTTCACATAAGCATTTCATACAATTTAACACATCTGAATTGCTCTTTCCTAGGAGTATTGGAGAAAATTACATATGTTCTGGATCTGCAGAGCACTTAATCCATGGAAAATGCTTTCATTTCCATAAGACCTGCTCGGAGAGAGCCTCATCTTTCTCCATTTTCCACTGCTGCAGTCTAGGAAAGTGCAAGGAGCCCTCACTAAACTGTTTAGCATCTAGATGAACTCATTTCCATGGAAAGCAGTACCTGTAACCCTCTCCTACATACTAACCCCTAGGAGGTTCTCTGTAGTTGCTTTCTGCTTTTAGGGATGCATTCATTACTCTGACTCCTTAGCTTTTCTAAGCATGTTCTTGGAAAGGGGTGCCTTCTGCAGCATTTCATAGAGAAGTGGATATCCTCTTCCATCGCTGCCTGCTCTGTATTCTACAACAGGCAATGAGATCTGTTCTGAGTGGACCAAGATACTGGTCTAAATTGTCAAGAGCATACCTTCAAGGTGCTAAAATGAGGCAGTTAAGAGATTCCTCAGACTTTAAAATGCAATTCTTTCAATGGAGTCTCCCCTAGACTTCTGCAAATAAAGTCACGGATCTGCCTCTTACAACTTAACTTCTAGGCTCACCAACCAGAATGTCAACCGTGTCCTGGGCTGCACCCAAAGCAGCATGGCCAACAGGACGTGGGAGGGGATTCTGCCCCTCTATTGCTCTCTAGTGAGACCTCACCTGGAGTATTGTGTCCAGTTCTGGAATCCTCAACATAAGAAGGAGATGGAGCTGTTGGAACGGGTCCAGAGGAGGCTACAAAGATGATCCGAGGGCTGGAGCACCTCCTGTATGAGGACAGGCTAAGAGAATTGGGGTTGTTCAGCCTGGAGAAGAGAAGGCTCCAAGGAGACCTTAGAGCGACCTTCCAGTACCTGAAGGGGCTACAAGAAAGCTGGTGAGGGACTGTTCATAAAGGCTTGTGGGGATAAGACGAGGGGCAATGGGTATAAACTGGAGAGGGGCAGATTTAGACTAGACATAGGGAGGAATTTCTTCACCAGGAGAGCGGTGAGGCCCTGGAACAGGTTACCCAGGGAAGTGGTGGCTGCCCCATCCCTGGAGGTGTTCAAGACCAGGTTGGATGGGGTTTGGAGCCCCTGATCCAGTGGGATGTCCTTGCCCATGGCAGAGGGTTGGAACTGGATGATCTTTGAGGTACCCTTCCAACCCAAACCATTCTATGATTCTATGATTGTTATGGTGCCATACGTAGAAGGTGCTCTATTATAGGCCCAGGTATTTTCTTCTTCAGTTTGATAATAGAGTTGGTTTCAAAGTTTCAATCTCATTGCACTGCTCGTGGTAGATTATAGGATTTGAAAATTTCTATTGAAGAATACCAGAAATCAAGAATTTAAGAATAGTATTGATAAATAAACACCCTTGGGTCCCCAAGAGTTACACATGCTCACGTGTTTAGGAAAAGACTGGATCCATGGACTTTTTAGCCTTTTAATTATAATATTAATACTGATAGTAATGATGGCTACAAAAGTCCAATGAAACCAATATAAAAAAATATGCCCAAACATTTGAAGTTCCTTATCATGCAGTGAAAAGGAAGATTTTTTTTTTCTTTTATTGCAGTGATTCAAGAAATTAAACTAATACTCTTCCTGTAACATTTCAGTATCTGTTTTGTTGAAAAGTTAACAAAGACCGTATAGGAGAATTGCAAAACAAATAGACAAACAGATGAGGTAAAGAAGCCAGTGAACTTAATTGATTAATTATTAATGCTATTAGTCTTCAGATCAAGCTCAAATAAAGCAAACAAACCTTTCAGATAGTAGGATAAGGAAGAGTACATGATTAAGAAATTTTTACACTTGCTATTTCAATGAGCTAAAACATAAAGATGCTATGCCAGATTCTGTTCTCATGCCATAAATCCAAAATAACATCATTGGCTAACTTAGGTTTTGCATTAACTTCAGGAGAGTTACTTTGAATTTACATCACCCTAAGATCAGGATCAAACTGCTGAGAGGATATTACAAGGAGATTAAACATGATCTTAAACAGCGATATCCCAGGAGATCCAAGGATTTTCAATTTGCAAGATTTTACAACTGTCTGAGAGTTGGATAAATTTCAAATGTAGTTCCTGATAAGAGCATTTACAGCTGCCAAAAGAACTTGTTTGAAGGACCTGAAAGTTGGCAGAGGAACCGAACCTCAAGGAAGACTTAAGAGGACAAGCAAGGCTACAAACAAGCAGAAGGGAATGCCAAGGGCATTTATGAGAGTATATGTACACTACTGGATTCATTTGACCTCAGCTATTGGAGGTTTATAGGTTTACGCTGTTCTGGCCACTCATTCAGTAGAACTGTGAATATTGGTTTAAAGCACAGGTATATGTATTTTGATATCAGGGTTCACATTTGGCTACCTAATCCCTGTCCATGATAGACTCATACTAAAATCAACTCAGAAGACATTTCAGTATCTTAGTCTGAGTTATTTTGCTTTTTTCCTGGGTACAAGACTAATACACAGCACTTTCATGTCTGAATATTGATTTCAGTGATGAAGCTTCATCTTGCTTTCCTTCATTCATTAAACACTCTTCCTGTAGAATCTAATGGAAGAATTCATTTTTGTCTGGAGCCTTGCTCTCTCAGATCTTTGTAACTGTGATTTGCAGCATACTCCAAAAGCATCAGTGAGATGAGCACAACAATCTCATCTGTAACTCTTGAGGCAAAGGATGATTTTCATTTCATTCAAATTAATATCTCATCTGGCATAAGAGGACACAATATCCATCTTCTGATACTCTGAAAGTCACAGGCTCAGTTGATAAATATTCCTGAAAAAATGAGAATCCCAAAGAACTGATCAACGAACAGTTAATTGTGTTCTAGTGCTGTCATATAGGTAAGAGATTCTGAGAAGACATTAATGTCACATTCCCAAACCACGTGTGTAGCTGTGAATCTTGTGTGTCCTTTCAATGTTCTTATGCATGTAGGTACAAAATGACTAGACTCAAAGCTGATTTTCTGAGTACAACTATAATGGTTCTATACACTAAAGTACTGAATAAAAATCCCCACAAAGTAGACATACCCTTTTTTGCACCCTTAACGCTGAAAATCAAGGGCTGTAAATCATTCTTTTCTGGGATCTGCTGCAGTAACTGAAGTAGGTACGTTGTAATCAAGAGCAGAATTTTAAATAATCTAAATGACATATAGGCATTAAACATTATATAAAGAGCTAATTTGAAGAAGTCTACAAATCTGCAGGCCTTAAATTTGGCTGAGGAAAAACCTTAAAGAGAGCATCTCCTCTATTTCAGAAGTGATTTTTTTATTCTTTGGATGATCTGCTGTAACAATGCTCTACTTCACATTTCAAACAATTATGTAGCAGTTTTTCTGAAATAAAATGGAACCGGAATGCACGTACAGAACAAAATAATTTATTTTTATTGCCCAGAGCAATTATGGCCTGAAATCAGACATAAAGGCTAAGAGCCTGAACTAAAAGAACGGAGTAAACATTCAAATTTCAATGTAACGTCATTCTCTAGATGTGAAGTTGCAATACTGGTATTTTTTTATTCCTTATAAGAACAAACCCCAAGAAATATATACAGGTACTGAAGCATGTCCTACATGACATTCCCGAGTAGGCCATGAAATAAAAACTATTTCTGCAGTACAGCATTCCTAGCCTGCACAGTCTGAAGCTATACCTGTGGCCTCCATGCATTTCACCTCCCTGTCCTAAATCAAATAGCCCTCGGGGCACTCAATGACTCACCTTTCAAAGCATTTGGCTTTTCAGCTTTTATAAATTTCCAATTAAAATGCCAATTAACAAAAATCATATTTCTTCGCAGCACGGAATAGTCAGTGCCTTGTTTAATTTGGACCTTCATTTGCATGTCTTTTTATCAGCTACACTTTAGAATGTTCATTTCCATAATGAAGTTGCTTGAAGTTTTATTTGTTAGTAGCCAAAATATTAAATTAAAGTTTTAACAACAAATTATTGGTAAATAGACATTAAATCCAGTGTGTAGGTTTGATTGAGAGGAATTGGGAAAAGGAAACACTTTAGAAAAGCCAAAACACTGTTTTCATATCTTTTAAACAAAATCTGTGAAAATGTTATTTATAAATGTAAACCCAAATGAAATGCAGCTAAAATTAAATTTTCAAGGCTAAATGGTTAAAACATAGCTGCAATGCCCCAGAACACAGCATTTACTTCAACTATAAAAAATGTTTTGAGTTACATTTCAATGAGAAAAACTACGTGTTTAAACTGTTTCATTCAGCTCACAAAATGGAAAAAAACAGTTCACTGCTCAGTTTAAAGAAGTTCTATTGAGAACACCTACGAGTGCTTGCGTCAATTAATACGATAATGATGTGCACAAAAGTATTGCACTGAACTTTCAAATTATGAAGTTTACTGGTTTTATAATAAAGCAGTTCTGTGTCTGTGTTCTCCAGGAGCTTATGGATGAGTTCTCAGGTTAATGTATCCAGTATAAATATATTATTTTTTTAATTTACATATTCCCAGAAAAAAAAAGAACAGCCTATTTTCATCAATCTTCATACATATTCGATATGTAAAAGGCAATAAAATGTGAAAAAGCCGCAGTTAAGATGTGTAAAGCCAAACATTTATAATGATAAAATTGAGTCCAAGCACACATTTCAATTTATTCTTGGTGCGGATTACATGACACCTGATGACTGATGGGGGTGGTTAAGTTAAGTTCTATTAAAAGCAGTGCAATGTTCAAGATAACAAGGTTAGCACACCATTATACACTTACTGGATGGAATTAACATGTAAGCCTCATTGGTCATCAAAATATTGTATTGTAATCAAAGTCCTTGAAAATACATAGTTGAAAACCTATCTAAATAGCAAAGAGAGATTAGTTAATCCCTCATTATAAACAATAAAATCTAACTAGATAATATATAACAAATAAATATATAAAATATCTAACTAGAAAATCATGGAAATGTGTAAAAAAAGAGGAAAATACTTGTATTAAATGTTGCTTCCAATTATATAATACAGTTCTTCTTAAGAAAACCAAAGTATTTTATTATTATGTAATCTTAATAAGGGATATTCAGGAAAAAAAATAAATTTATCTATATGTCTAAAGTACACGTTTGTCCCAATTGCAGATATAGCAATATGAAACACAGGAAAGCCAGTAAACAATCTGTGCTTTGTGCTACCAGCTCAGACTGGGGGGAAAAATAGAGCAGTTTCTGATGATGGCTGAGATCTGGGAAGAAACTTTGTCTCAGCACATGGAAGAATTACATGTGGCTTCTTTCTAATGACGGGGAACTTTGGTTCAAATTAAAGTGTGCTTCCAATGGAGTTTTTTTGAAATATTTTGAAGTACGAGCAGCTGCAAGTGTAAAGGAAACAAGAGCAGCAAATCTAACCAGATTGCCAACCATTCTACTCTATAGAAAGGTGATCTACATCAATGAAGAGGGAAGAACAACTACGTTAAAATGAAATGTTGGCTAAACAATCTATGGACTTGCTAATATATTAATGTACTGTCTACTCAAAAAATAAAATACCATAACTCCATAACTCTCATCCCTGAAGGTGTTCAAGACCAGGCTGGATCCAGTGGGAGGTGTCCCTGCCCATGGCAGGGGGTGGGACCGGATGGGCTTCGAGGTCCCTTCCAACCCAAACCATTATATGATTCATTAAACATAAATGCTAAAAATCTGTCTCCTTAACAAAAAAATTATAACAAGACTTACCATTTGTCTTATTTATAGGGTGTCGTGAGGCATGATTCATTACGTTTGTAAAGCGCTTTGAAATCCTGTGATGAAAGATGCCAAAGAAATGCAAAGTATTCTCATCATAACATAAAGCGGTATTATCATTGTCATCAAACAAAGCGCCTTAGGAAAGGGCACTTTTACATACGAATTCATTTATGATTCTAATAGCTCACTTATTGCTTCTGTTACTATTAGAGCCAAACCTGGGTCCAGGGAGTGAAAGTATCAGGACTATATTCTTGCATTCCCAGTCCTAAGAAGTCATTGCTACACACAGAACTGCGTCTGAATTACAGCTTGGCATAGTGCAGGCACATGTATCCTGTGCCTGGTTCAGCATCTACCTCAGTGAGCGGCAGCTGCAGCTCAGGAGCATCTCTCCTCCGGGATGCTGCACAAGTGAATTGTCTCTTTTCAGTTCATTCAAGTGCTATTCTAAAGAATGTTGCACAGAAAGAGTGCCAAAGTAAAAATATATATGCATACAGAAAATAAAAAAGCAAATCTCTTAAGCTGAAAAAGGAGAGATTGAGATGAGATCTCAGGAAGAAATGTTTTCCCATGAGGGTGGGGAGGCCCTGGCCCGGGTTGCCCCGAGCAGTGGGGGCTGCCCCATCCCTGGAGGGGTTCCAGGCCAGGTTGGATGGGGCTGGAGCCCCCGATCTAGTGGGAGGTGTCCCTGCCCATGGCAGGGGGTGGAACTGGATGGGCTGTAAAGTCCCTTCCAACCTAAACCGTTCCATGACTCTAAAAATAACATTTTTGAAAAAAATTACTCATTCCCTCTGTATTTTAACATTCCCCCAAATTCTGTGAGCACTTTAACTTAACAAGTACATTGAATTCCTCCAAAACGTCTTCAGTATTAGCTGAAAACTGAGATTATTTTTTCTCTTCTGCCATTCCAAGCAACACAGATCCACTTTGAGATCTATGTCATTTAAATAATGGGGCTGTGGTACTTCTGCTGAAGGAGAGATTCTAGTTCCATACAGCCACACCAACTTACCCACTGTGATACCGCAGCAGAATTGCTACCGTCAGCATCTGCACATGCAGACAAACTTGTGGGAAGCATCACAAGATGCTCCCCAGCAGTTACAGAGCTCTAACGAACCACTTCACCGGGCAGAGTTGTGCCTGAGTGATGGCTTTTGCCACTGATGTTTCCTACTGATTAAGTATTAATGATTCTTTACAAGTCTCACCTATACTTTGCTGGTATGCTGGTAAGCTGTCACTGTTACTCACCTATCTAAAAGAAGCAAATGACATCAAAGTTTAGAAGGTTACATTTTTTATTGATCTTAAACCATGGTCTGACAGGTATTTCTTTCCATAGGTGCTGTTTCGGGCAACATTCCTCAGCTGAATAGCATGGAAATTGAATTCTTGCTTTAGTTCATTAGAATATTCAGCAAGTTAATACATTTATAAATCATAATTAACTGCTTCTTTCTGGTTTTAGTTTTTTGGGGTTTTTTTTTTTTGTGTTTTTTTTTCCCCTCTCCTGAATTGTATTGCATTTATTTATTACTGTTTTGAGGCAGAGAGAAAGTATATAAATTAAAGATTTTGGATCTCTCCTGGATAAAAGTCACTTTTATTGATTGCAGCTGAAGTCATTTGTTCCTGCTTGGAGAGGATCAAGCTCTAGTTGTTTTTCTCCAGTTAAACCCAAACCAGTCCACTAATTTCAACAGTGCTGTCCAGTCTCCACATACACCTACAGCTGCTAAATTCTGGTATTAATTCACCAAACTGTTTGGAAGTCAATGAAATTGTGCCAGCTTTCACGTACAGAATATTCTGCCCATTATTTCTGACACCACACAATTACAGACAAGCTCTATCAGACTCCTTGTTTTTATCAAGAAACAGTTTATTGAAATCGAGTGCATTGTATTCTACAACACATTAGAAAAGGCTTAAAATAAAAGAGTATAAAGAGTAGATTACTGTATTACTTACAATACGGGGGCGGAATCACTTCATTTTTATGTAAATTCCGCTAAGGAATGATGGGTTCCATTCTGCCTTGATAATGTTCAAGGTAACAGTAATTCTTTGTGGAAACATCACATCGGATTTACAGGAAAGGTTTTCATTAGACTATACTGGGATGTACATGCTTGTTACTCTTAACAGAATAATAGATTAGTTTGGGAGCAGCTTCTTTTACTTTTGCTTTTTTTGATGTCTTGGAAAACAATCATCAGCATCCTCAGCTCTTCTAAAAAAATGGTTTGGGGTAATTAAACAATGCATATGCTATGTACAAAGGGTGACAAGCAGATGACATTGCTGTTCATCCTGACCCTGACCAGTCACCAGAGCACACTGGACATAGATGCTCATCGTTCAGAGGAACAATTAGCACAGCACTAATCCCATCTGCAAAAGGGTGATCATTGCAGTAATCCTGCAGGCTGAGCAAGGTGAGGGTTTTGTTCCTGGGCTAGCTCTCCATCACAGAGCCACGCCACAGAGGTACATCTGGCTACCGCAACCTGGCCTTCACCTGTTTGCTTAGTACAGTGTCTAAGCAAACACAAAAAAAATCTTGTTACAGAACACTATGTGACTGATGCTTTCTGAAAGACCATTTCCAAAGACAAAACAAACATTTCAAACTTGTAAAATCAACCTACTCTCTTTCCCTTCCTCATACTAGGACAAATAAGGGAGCAGATGAGTCTCCATGCTCTGCAGCCATTCAGACTCTATTCCCCATCTACAGACCAGTGCAGAACATACAGGACATATTCTATTGCTCAGACGTCAGAGGAGACTAAACCACCAAAATCTCCAGAAGCTCTGACTGAGGTGCCCACCCCACAACTGCCTGTAGTTCCCATCTTCTCGGGAATGTATAAGAACCAGCGGTCCGCCGGTTCTTGGCTTACAGAATACCGACTCTTTATGGAAAGACCACAGCGTACACGGGGAAGTTAATGGTGCTTAAAGTACCATTTGCTTTCCACAGCTACTTGTTGGGATCATTCCTCTGATCCAGAACACATTTCTCTTCTTATGCTGTTATTCTTCAAGTCGCCACTAAACTAATTTACATTTATGCCACTGGCAAAGAGAAATACTCTGTTTCTTTATTTATAAGTTGATCCTTGTCCCTCTCCACTTCACAATGTGATTATAAAAAATAAAGTGTTGAACCTCCAATAAAACTTGGAGACATGAAACACTGTCCAAGGAGCCCAATAAAACAACATAAAGTGCAGGAGGTATAGAAGGAAACTACATTTTGCTGCTTCTGTTCAAAGTATAGACTCTCTGACAGAAACCAGCATGAATATAACATTGAAGTTAAAAATCATAAACATTTGATGTCTGAATTGCACAACAGAAAAAAAAACTAGGTAAGGCATCAAACACAGTATAAAACCATGAGGATAATAGCTACAAGGCAAAGTACAAAGGAGAAAAATAAGAGATATTACAAGAATCCTAAAATAAAAAGGTGTTAATTGCCATTCATCTTAAAAGTATGCCATTTTTCAAACCACTGTAACTAGCCATACTCTTCCTGTTAGTATGGAAGAATAATACTTCAGGCAGAACACCTCAAATATAAAGCAAAAAAAAAAAAAGCCAAATAAGAAAAAAAATCCCAGAATATTCTAAGTAAATTGCACTGAAACTCATCAGATTTGTAAAAAAACCCAAACCCATGAGAACCTACTGTCTTTAATCATTACACCACCCTTTGATGGTAATGTTTTAGTGAGTAGGTTAACATGATTATTTGTATCATTTAGCACAGCCATCTGGAGATACATAAAATATTATTTTAGGAGTCCCTGGGCTTATTCCTTTATAGTGCTTGTCATAGCTTTGCTTAAAGTATCACTTTAAAAAAAGATAATGTTTGCTTATCAACTAACTCTTACATTTACTGTTAATGTAAACACATTAGAATGCACTTTTTTCTTGATTTTTAGGTACCGTGTTCACTTAATCAAAGAAATTCACAAGAAAATACACTCTCAGCTGTATAGGTTCCAGTCAAGGAAACATGGAACATATGGAAGCCTTGAAGCTCCTTCTATATATTTAGAACTCTAACTGAGTGACTGAAATCACTCCTTAGTCTCAGAAAACACTAGTTAGAGCTCGTTCTTGACAGTTCCTTGGGGAACCTTTTGGGAACTAGTCAGACTCTACACTGCAGTCCCACCACTATGGAGCAGGAGTGCCTGTACCCAACCATGTCTTTTCAAAATGTCCATACACTTCAACGTCTTCTGGCAGGAAATTTAGCCCTGTTTTTCTCCACCCATACTTTGAACGTGGTAAGATGTCCATTAAGATAGTGTTTAAACTAAAACATTCCAGAAGATCAAGAACAGAAAAATTAGTGATCTCCATCAGTACATCCCCAAACACATATCCATGCTTTTTTTCTCTAAGCAGATTAAAAATAATATGGTAGGCAATGCAGAAATAAACACTATGTCCTATCATTTTTTCTTGGACAGCGCTCCACAGATTTTTGGATAAAAGTTATTGTTCTAGTTTTTACACAGCTGTTACTTTTCCTCTCTCCTACCTTCCCTATGTTCTCCATTGCACAAAAGGTGGGATACACCTAATTGCTTTGCCTTTTCTGATCTGATCTATGTGAACTCTTTCAGAGATACCGAAGGAACATGTCTTCACTTTGTAATATCCATCCCACTTCAGCTGAAACATTTTTTTCCACCTTTAGTCACTTATCCAGGGTTACAAAATTCCATTTTCCCCCAATCCTTTTAGTAGAGGCCATGGCAGGACCTGAGTTACATACGACGCACAGAACCAGAAAAACTGCACCATGGCCAATTCCATCCTCTGAATTTTTCTGGTATAAAATGTCTCACTTATTAGCATGAGAATCAACAGCACATGCCCCACAAGTCATGATTAAAACTTTCTATATTATCTTGAGGGTTTGTAGTCATAAGTCTCAGCATTTACAGATTCCCTAGAGGAAGCCAAAGAAATCCTCAAACTTTGACAGCACTAAAGGATTTATACGGGCTAAAATATCCACCAGAACACAGTAAAACATCCAACGAAGAAATGTTTGGTTTAGACATTCTTATTAAAATCTCCTGTTAGTTTAACTCCATCTGTGACCCGTTGGTATTGAGTTGCTCACTACAATATAGCAGTATCAACTAATCCAATCCAAACCCATCTATACGTTACATGTCTTGGACTAGTGCTATAGTGAACAGTGCTTCCATCTGGGAAAATTCACTGGGGAAAACAGTAATGGAAATTTTATGAAAAAAAATGGAACGCTGCCTCTATTTGAAAAGCATTTTGTTATGCCTTGAATGAAGAATACAACATAAAAATAAATTGGATTCTACATTGTAGATGCTAGAAGCTGTCTGGCTGCTAGAAAAGAGGAAAAAAACTATTGCAGGAGAAGGAGATAATTATGGATGATGATAGGATATCTTGTAAAATCTCCTAGGGAAAAAACTAATTGATTCAGGCTATCGATAAGATACTTCCACATCTTTCTGCCTCTTCCTCGTCTTCTTTTTCTTCATTCTTTCTGCTTTACTACTACTCTTATTTAACCTTCAGCTAACCATTTCAGTACCCACTAAACAGCTGTAACAACTGTATTAAATCAATAATGTGGCATATAATCTTCTTTCTTTTTTTTTTTCATTAATGTCAGGGTGCTTTCTTCTTTTTAAACATCACTTTCTTAATGTTTCCAGTATGATAAGAATATATTTTCTGTTATTTGCAGCACTTTCAATTGTTACTGCAATGACACTCGTTATTTTTCAGTGACAGGAAATGGAATCCTTAGCTTAATTTCATCTTCCTCCCAATGACTTATTTTGGCTCTACGCATAACTCTAGACCTGGTTATATGACAGCAATGGTTTAGTCCATTGTACACCTCAACACTTAAATACAAATTACTTAATATTCCTTGGAATTCTCACTGATAAGGTGACAAGAAGGTACTAGAATACTGGTGCGGACGTAGCCCTGCCATGAGGGGGAAAAAAGCCCAACATATATACTTTTCAGTTTTGTTGTAATTCTGGATATCCTATTATATTACCTATTACCAGGGACTTTTATGATATCAGATCTGCAGAGTATAAACATCATCTTAACAGAATTGATAAGTATTACAGCTAAGAAAGTACTAGCAAAAATGTTGCAAAGCATTGAAAATATTAACATGTAAAACAAGCAGCGCATATAAATGGAACTGTGAAATTAAATAAGAATCTTTCTGCTGACTGTTCATTTTAAGGAAATATTTGAGTTTCACTCACGGAGGTGGTATCAGAAAATTCATTTAACCTGACTACGCAGGCTGAAAATGGTGTGGACTCCAGAAGATGCGATAGCACAAAGAGATGACTTGGGAAACATTATTCAAACCAGACCCCCTGCACAAAGACACGGAAAAATGCAAGCAAGACTAGAATTAAAGCGTTAGATTTGTAGCTAGAACTGCACGCACAGACTGTTCCTTTATCTCAGAAATGTCACAGTGGCAACAGGAACTTTCAGTGACAAATGGAAGACATGCCAGACCAAACACTATTTTTTACAGAAGAATAATATTAAATTCTTCGATGAACACAGTGAACTTAACAGACAGCGAACTTTGACAGGGAAATGCTAAACATATCTGACATAAAACACGCTACAATTAGACAAATCCAAACAGGACATATATTTGTAGCGGATAATTGAACACAGCAATAAATAAGGAAGGCTGGTGCCTTCATCTTTTCTCGCCTTCATGCTATTCTTGTTCATCGTCTCATTCGCATCATGGGGTCCAGTACAGTAAAGGAAAAGGGCAATATTTATTGCACATAAAAGGTCAAAACAGATAATCTAATAGTTCCATCCAATCCTGAAATTAAAACCACTTTTTGATTACTTGCTGTCTAAGCGCTACACACATACACGCCTTCATAAATGCCTGCACGATGAAGGAATGTCCTCCATTGTGCTCTTTTCCTTGCTATTGTCATTGTTCTCCGCAGCGATTTTGGTTTTCTTCTTTTTAATGGAGAAGAAACAAGATAGCAAAACAGGTCTATTAATTTCTTGTTTTGTTTTAAATACAGGTTATACAATTAGTCCCCTAATGGATTTATGGCTGATATTTTCAGAATTAATATTCCTCACCATCAAAGACTGTGTGTTCTACAGCGTGTACTAGGCAGTCAAAGGACATTCATACTGAAAAAGCAAACATTGCTTGAAAAAAATCCCATTTTTGCCTTCTTAATCCAAAAAATATGTTTTCCCGAACAAAAGCATGTACCAGGCTGCACTCAAGGTATGCTCTTAGAATGAATAAAACTAGGAATTCAGTGCCATCTACAGAAATGTCTAAGACGTGACTTGCCAAGATTAGTTAATAGAGCATAAATGCGAATGGAAAAGACAAATTATATAATTGAAAAACACTAAAGAACAAAAGAGAAATCCAAAACTCAAACAAACAAGGCCACTACCAAACAAAAAAAATCTCATTTTGAAATCCCTAGTGAATATCACTGTGCAGAAGACAAATATATCAAGCAATTTACAGGTCCCTTCCATCTCATTTTTTTTTTTTTTTTTTTTTTACTGGAAAACCAACAGAAAAGAGTATGAAAAGGGCATAAATATACAGAAAAGATATTCACCAATATTATCTTTATGTAAAATAAATTTGTGCTTTCACAATGTATTTCAGTCTTTTTGCAGATCTCCATCCAAGCATATGTTGACAGAATGTCAATTTGAGGGAAATAAAAATGTGTTCTGGATTAGAATTGCACATAATGAAGAAAGAATTCCAGTCAAAATAAAGCAAATCTCAAATTACGTTCTTGGGTCGAAGAATCAGCTACATTGTTTCCCCCTTTTTTAACTTATGAATTTGAAAAATGTTTCCTTGTTAGGATATAATCACCAACATGTGTGAGAGAGATCTAAACTGATGATACTCTCACAAAGCTATGAAAGAAACAGATTTGCAGAGACAGAATTCCAATTTTGTAATACATATACATAATTTTAACTATGAAGGTGAAAGCATAAATTGCTACAACACCTGTGTTCAATCCACTTTAAAAAGTAAATAGAACAGTTCCAAAATGCCTTATTTAACCCCCAAGATATTTCAATCACAATTTTGCAGGAAAATACCCTTAAAATAGACGTCTAAGTGCCTAAATACACATTTTTTCATATATTGCTGCAAAAAAACACAATCACAAAAACAATATCCATTGAATCTATGATTTGAGATGACCAAAATGTAAGGATCTCATAAATCTTCCATTTCAAAATTTAACTTGCATCTTTTTCACCAACCACGTAGTTTGTTTTTCTATCTCAAAGCCAGTAATGAGAAATCTCCCAAAACATATAGACTTAGCATTTGTGTTGGGTACAAAATTGAAATAACCTCTGTTCTTTTCATGGAAGGCAAATACGGTCACAATCAGACATAAGGATAAAATACCTTCCACGCAGAACCTGGAATCCTGAGTGGAACAGGAGAAATAATGTCACAGAAGTGAAACAACTGACAAGAAATCAGAGAAGAGAGCTAAAGTATCACAACTCGTTTGTGTTCGTGTTCACCTACATCCCTTCCATTAGGCATTCCTAGGGGAGCTGGGGTCGTGCCCCAAGTTCTTCCTCAAGTTCTTACCTGCACCACAAAGATAGTCGCATACTGCCCATATTTCTGCCACTTTCAGGCATTTATTAGCTGTCAGAATAAATATTTTTTTTTGTCCTTTCTCCTCTTCATTCTTTCTGAGCAAACTTGGGTTTTTCAACAAGTAAAGACAATGTGATGAACATATGGATATGAAGAAAGTTGGATTTAACTAGCTACAACGAGGACAGGATTTTCCATCCTTCGATTTTTTTAGGGGGTGTGTATGAGATAGAGCACAAAACCACAATCATGCAGCAGATAAAGCTTAAGACGAAAACAAAAATCTGGCTTCAAAGCAGTCAATATTAAGAACGCCAATACTTTATTTCTGTCCTTAGCCCAAATATTTCTGGAAATTTTGTGTATGTAGATCAGATTCTGTCCTAGTGCAACTGGAAGTCGGTAAATCTGAGCTCGCTGACTCCAGCAGAAGATGTGTCCTTATAAGACAAACTTGAAAAACCATATAAAAATGAACACAGTGCGAAGGATGAACACAATTCCAATTGTAACTATACTGATTTAAAAACAAACAATTGCTCTGTTAGAAATTGGCAGCATTCCCAATAATAATATTTAAACAAGAAAAGACAGAATACAATATGCACAGGCATCCTCCAACTATTTTTGAATGACAGATTACTGTATACTTTATGAGAAAAGTTCAACCGGCTTTGTCAAACAACTCGAGGTCTAGCTGTTCAAATGCTGCACAAAACAACTGCCTCCTTTTAGAGAGAAGACTTTCTGTGCAGTTATTAAAACTGTACGTAGGAACTCCCATTTCAGACCTACCATCTTGATACCAGCAGGAACATCATGCAAATTTTCTTGCATTTTTTTGTGACAGAAAGGGCTTTCAATGACCGAGACAATGTATTGTTCTGACCCGACTGACACACCGGGCAGGCTGCGGACAAGCTGATTCCTGTCTGCTCATCTTCAGCTATTTTGCTCTTCAGGGAGCAAATGTTGCTCTCCCTAGAACAAAACATCTGCTGCGGTGAAACCCCTCTGTGAGACTGCTCAAGGACTTTAAAGCTTCCTGGGAAGCTGCTGAAGACCCAGAACAGTTTGTACCAACAAATCTTGACCAGCGCGAGGTCTGTTAAATCTAACTGCTTGACGCCATTTGAGCCCCGACTGATGGTGCAATTGGAGGTTTTTAGGCTGACATATTTATAGGGTCTGTCTGATACTTAAAGATGTACAAAGAGTTATGGCTCCACAATGAGCTTTTCAAAGATTTCTTTATCAGCAAATAACAAAGTGAAACCCATCAGTACAGACCCATGGATGAGATTAGATATGTTTTTAGGTCGCAAGCTAAAAGCTTGCTAATGCTCCCAGGCATTCCTTGTCTAGGAATGTTTGTTAATTTGAACTCCCCTCCTTTGCTGGGTATCTTTAATCTCCCAACCAGCTGTCTCCCATAAAAAGATATTTCTGGTTTTAGTTACAAATCTGTTTAGAGATAAAACTTGCTCAAAAATATACAACTGCATCCATGGTCTTTTTTTTGCTGACAGTAGAAAACCAACTCCAGATGAAAAATATTAAACTTTATTTAGGAACAGAAAATGCATTCTACTTGCTTGAAGCATGGATCATGTGTTATAATCTGGGTTACAATCCGGGTTTTAGGTCTCACATGACACTGTGAAAGAACTCACTAAAACAGCCACTTTCGTCACCTTCTCAGATTTATAGCTCATGAGGTGGGATAAATTGAAGCATTCTCAGTTCCTGGCGGTATTTTTACCTGCAGAACACCTGAATGTATGAAACGGACTCAGTGTAAACAACAAAAAACCCCTCCCCAAAACCGCACCGCATCTGCTTTTCTAAAAACAGTGTAACAGGGGGTAATTTCTAACTTGTTTTCTCTTCCTTTGATTTTAGATTTTAACTAAACAAATGACAGTTATTTATTCCCTGTATACTCACTACAGTTACATCAGTCCCGGGTTCAACATTGCTGGGAACAATGCTTTTGAGTACAATTAAGGACTGTGTGCCAGAACCTCCAGTTGAAATACACATACATTTAAATGGTTTTTAAGCCTTTTCACTAGAATGTGTTAAGAGTTCTTTAATTTATCTCTGCCCATCCTATATTTCCCTTAAAGTAACCTCTATCTTCTGAGTAGTTCTGGTTTCTACCAAAGTGATAATCAGATATTTTATTAGAGATTAATTGAAATAATTCTCCCTGTAATTCAGAATACGTGTAAAGAAAGCAATAGATTTCCGATGCTGAATTTTACAGAAAATAGTATTTCATGCAAGCGACATTCTGCAAAACGCGTCGATTCACCTTCCTTCGTATCTACAGGAAAATATATATGGCCCCAAATCTATCATTCCTGCATTTGTCATCTGCTAATTGAGGCTCTGGAAACTCCTCTCACAGTATTACTTCAGAATTTAGCCAAGTATTTTTGTGCGCAAATATACTGGGTAATAACAGAGTATTATATCTTCATTATTATAAGATTACGTCAAATATATTTTCATTAATATTTACTTTACTGCTGCTGCAGTTCAGCATACAGTTCTGTGGAAAACTGGCTAAAAATACAGTTGCATGAAATATATGAAAATTAAATTCTACTAGTCTCAAAATACCGAGATTTTGCAGACAATGTGCCAAAACTCTTATGGTATACTGTAGAGCATAAATATTTACAATTGAGTTTACATATTAGCAGTTAAATATTGTGGAATGTATTCATTCTCCCAAGCAAATTCACATCTGAAGAGACTCTGCAGTCTGTCAGTTTGTTATTCCATGTGGTTATTTTATCTAAACTGCATTCCATAGGAGTCCTGTGCCATTTAGATCCTCAAGTGATAGTCTTACAGACACCTGAGATAGATAAAAGTGACTGACAGGTGCTAAAAGCAAGTGGCAAACTACATCAAGATCATAGAATCATAGAATGGTTTGGGTTGGAAGCGACCTTGGAGATCATCCAGTTCCACCCCCTGCCATGGGCAGGGACACCTCCCACTGGCTCAGGCTGCCCAAGGCCCATCCAACCTGGCCTGGAACCCCTCCAGGGATGGGGCAGCCACAGTTTCCCTGGCAGCCTGGGCCAGGGCCTCCCCACTCTCATTGTGAAGAAATTCCACCTTATGTCCAGTCTAAATCTGCCCCTCTCCAGTTTATAGCCATTGCCCCTCGTCCTATCGCTACAAGCCTTTGTGAACAGATGAAGAACTACTTTGTTGGTCTTCACCTCAGGGACATGCTTTTCAGACAGAAACTGCCCTTTGCTTCTGCCAGGGCTTCTTGGTCAGATTTTCTAATATATCTGTGTTTCCACTTGTTTGTTTCTGTATAACGGTCACACAGTTTCCAGGGACCGAGCCAGGAACACTGGCTCTGGAGCAGACGTAAAATTACCCGCACTTGGAAGATTTGGGGCAAACAGCAATCCCTACATGGTCTAGCTTCACTCAAGCCATGTGATAACCCTAGGATTCCAGACCCATCCAAGAAACGTTTGAAAGACTTGTGAAGGTCTACAGGAAGTTAAGCTGAAATTCAGGAGCAATCAAAGAAATTTCACCTCCTACTACCATCCACCTGGCCATGTTGTGCTCATGCTTAAAGCTGACCAGAACCACATAACTTTCAGCTACTGCACAATCATAACAAGATTACTCAGAGCAGAATGCTCCCTTTAATAAAAAAACCCCAAATCCTGACAAAATGAAGGCTTACCCCAAACTTACTTTAAAAGTAATGATAATAATAGTAGGTAACAAAATGGAGCTCCTAATGCCCCGTCTATAAACTAATTAAAGAACTTGTTATAGGGAGGATAAATATCACAAGCAGGCTTGTGTGGCACAGCTGAAAAATGATCTGACAAACATGATGCCTCTAGAGGAATGAGCTAGCAGTTAAAACAAGACAGGTTAATACCCTGCTTACATCCACAAGACATTCACAATGCTCCCTTGTAACTGCTGTGACTTGAAACTAAAAGCTTTAACCAATAAAACCCATTAAATCCAGGCAATAAAACAATGCCAACCACAACAGGCCATGTGACTACAGATCAATACATGGTATTTCCTTTAGAAACCGTGTCATAAGGTTTTCGGTCTCAAAATATTTTTTCCTGCTTTAAAATGTGGGAAGAAAAAGAAAACTCAGTCTGATCCAAGTTTAAAGAACTAAAAGCAGAGGGCAACAAATACAAGAGATTCAAGGTTTAATCCCTTCCAAAATTATAAAAGCAAAACACAGACAACTCACGAGATATGTTCTCCCAGGTACGTTTTTGTAGGGCCGATAGATCCATATATTCACCCACAACTGCACTTAGTCTTCAAAAATGCATATAACCTAAATAAAAGTCTACCAGATATTCAATCTTCTTCTTCAACTTTTATCTAAGGCAAGACTAACAATCATGAGAGCTGGTGTCACATAATTCCTTTCCAGGATTCAGGCATTACAAAAAAAAAAAGAATCACTAGACCCGTCCTCTGCTACCCAGAAAAGCAAAACTACCTCGACACGAAGCAAGATTGCCCCTAGGAATCAGGACTTTTGTGTTTACACCACTGTACTCGGCACGAGGCAGGGGATGCAGCCAGAGCCTTCCCAGCATATGAACTCCTCTGCCTATGAGCAGTTGAGCACAGATGATGCTTTTTATCTTCATTGCCATAGCGACTTCTATGTTTTCCAATACATTATTTAACATATTCATAAAGTATTCTTCATATTTATATACTCCTTAAGTATCAGGTAATATTTCACAACCAAGGAGAGAGAGAGCTCAAGACAGAGGTCAAAAATATCGGCAGAAGGTTAAACACTTCTTCCTTGTACGTTTTCTATCAAAATCCCTTTCCCTTCTCATCCTTTTGCCATGTCTCCAATAAAAGCAAAGCCTCCTAACTTGACTCTCTGCATTCGAAGTAAAGCACAGGTGAACTTGCCACACAAATCCTCTGTACCAAACCTCAGGAGGGCTTCTGAGCGAGCTTCCCAACTCTGCCAGACTGCTTCTGTGTCTTTAGGTAAAATGCACACGCTGCTTTTTAGTGCCTGAGAACCACTCTGTTGTTCAGTTTTCCCTTCCGTAAAAGGAGGCTGATCTGTACTGACCTCTGAAAGCTGTTGCAGAGTTTCATTTATGAAGTCTGACAGAGATGGGAAGATAACACAGATCCCTGGATACTCCAGACCTGCGATCTTCCAGTTCTACAATCCTTCCTGTTCATGTTATTGCTAAAGGCATGGAGATATTATATCCACACAGTCAGTACATTCATCTCACCCAAACACTTGAGCCCGGCTAGGCAACACTACTTTTTGTTTCTTTATGAAAAAGAACAGAAAATTATATGAAAGATGATGAAACCTTAATTCTTAACTGAAAGACCCATTTGACATCAAATTACTCTGATATTTCAATTCCTTGTGCCTTAACAGGGTAGCAGTTTTATCTCTCTCAATGTTAAAGGCCTTGGGAAGTTAGATCGGCAATCAAAGTAATAGAAAAAGCAATACAGAACGCATATAAACTGAGCTGAATATCCTCAAGTGTTTTCTCAGCATGTAAGCTGTTACAACATCAGGCACCTGGATAGTAAATTACTGGAGTCTGATTTGTGTAACAGGTATTTTGTGTGTGGTTACCAAATTAGCAGAAACAATCCAAAATTCCCCATAGTTACTGGCAACCCTGTTCTGTTTTTGAAATATCATTGCAAGTTTACTTGGGAAGGAGCTTTGAAGGGCAGTTTTCCAGAAACAACTTAAGCACATTTTCATGGGTCAATTTCTGAAGAATATTATTGTTTCTATTCTGAATTGTTTGACCTTCATGTTATGAAAATCAAAGTCATACAAAGCCTTTTTTATATAACCTGAAATTAGGAAAATGTCACTTCCTACATTGGTAAGAAAGGCTCAGAAGCATGCACACACGCATATACACACTGCATTTCAACTCCTAGCCAATTTTCTGTTTCAGTAAATACAGAAAAAGGGAAGATTTATGGCAAGAATAGTTTCCATTTCTTTCTCCATGATTTGATTTTCTTCTCCCTACTATCCACATATCAGAGAAAATACATTCAAGAAGAGTAACCACCAAGAAAAAAGTTAAAGGTTTATGAGATGTAGGAACAAATCTTCTGGACCTCCTATCTGCTTTTTTTTTTATTTTTTTTTTTGCTTTGTAGATAATACATACAGTTGGTGGTTTTTTTGACAGTTGTGGTTGTATCGGAGCACTCATTTTGGGAGAGCAGGGAAAAATGAGGTGAGGAATTTCTCCTGCTGAGAAAAAGCATCAGGTTAGAAAGATGACAAGGCACGGGAGGAAAAATTCCTCCTCCATGCTACCTCACCTCCTTGAAAAATCTGAAAATTTTTCTTATTTAATGATTCAAAGTCAATACCAGCAGGTTGATGGAAGTGATTCTGCCCCCCTACGCCGCTCTCGTGAGATCCCGCCTGAAGCACTGTGTTCAGTTCTGAAGTCCTCAGCACAGGAAGGACACAGATCTGTTGAAGCAAGTTTAACTGCTAGAGGGTAAATTTAGATTAGGTATTAGAGAGAAGGGAGACCCTGGCCCAGGTTGCCCAGAGAAGTCATGGATGACCCATCCCTGGAGATGGTCCAGGTCAGGTTGGATGGGTCTTGGAGCAACCTGATCCAGTGGGATGTCCCTGCCTGTGGCAGGGGGGTTGGAACTGAATGATCTTTAAGTTCTCTTCCAACCCAAACCATTCCATGATTCTATGAACATAACAAATCGATCTTAATGAGTAATAAAGACTTGACTTCCTGTCACTAACAAGTCCCACAAACTCTTCATGCTTTAGTATACTTTCCGTCCCTCTTTCATTGCTTATTTTGCAGTGTAACTAAAGGTCATCTTTATTAAAGACTCTCTGCCTATTTCTAGTTTGAAAATCGCAAGTCAGCTAACATATTAAAAACCCCTACTGCTACTGGTTGTTCTACAACAGATCAAACATAATGGTGTGGAAAAAAGAGAGAGAGAGACCAGAAATGATATTGTAGAAACCAAAAGTGGACAGAAAGCTCCTTCCTAATGGCACAACTACTTCACAGTGGTTACTTTCCTAGAAAAGCTTGATTTTGCACACACGACTCTGTCATTACTACAAACCAAATGATGCATAACTATAGATCTCGGCCTTTTTTTGCGAAGATGTTTTAAATGTTTATTGATTTGTAAAGGCAGAATTACTTGAAACTCTACTGACCTTGGAAAGGGTGGGAGGGCAGTATTTTTAACTATTTTACAAAATGACCTACAGTAGCTGTAATAACCACTACCTCACTGACAATACGGACCTGGGGAGAGCCCATGCAGCCTACTCTCACATCTCCAACTTTTCATCATTCTTGGGATACAACATCAAACTCGCTAATCCAGAGATGCTCAATGACCAGACGCTGAGGAGCTTGAAAGGGATGAGCAAATGAGTTCTTCCTAGGGAGAAGGAAAAAATCATTTTGTGGCAGAGAAGAGAAGGAAGGAAGGTGAAGGAAGAAATGTTGCTTCTTATAAGGAAGTTTTTGTTTCAGTTGGCTAGATTAATGGCTGAAGCTCAGATATGGGCGTTTAAAAGTGCTGAAAATGCACACATGCACACCTTTCTAGACTGCAAAATTAGGAGTGAGAAATGCAGAACATTCCAAACAAGTTCTGATAAGACTTTTGTACCCTGAACTATCCCATATATTCTGTCGAAAAATATTTCTTGAAAGATAAAAGGCAGTTTTAAAATAGATTATTGGAACTATTTTTGTAGCCTGTGCCCATAAGCCCAAGTTCTACAGTGACTGCCAAAACTGAGGGCTCAGAAGGAGAGGAAAAAATGTGAATTAATAAATTCAGCTTTGCTTTTGTGAGTAAGACACCCCCCCAACCTCATGCTGATAAAACCTTTATGCCAGTCCATCACATATTCTCTCTCTCCCTCAATTTTAATTTGAGTTTTCCCACATCATATGTAGCATATGCAGAATACAGGATGGTGTTTGGTATAAAGGTTTCATTAGCACTCATTTGGGATGCAGCATAACTCCCTTATGATTTCACAACATGGAAGAGAGGGAGCCATTCCAAATACCTCCTGCTGAAACATTTACAACGCAACAAGATATCACCCACTTTCTCCTTCACTCCACATCCACCCTCCACCCACGCACGCTGCCTACCCCATTGCAAAATCGATTTTGTTTAGCTTCTAAGCCCTGAATAAACAGACCACTGGCATCTACATGTGCACCCAGTCCCTGTGTCTTGTTGTATATTAGTATAACTTTAAATTCTCTATTTGTGGGGTCTTGGGTGATGGATTGGAACAAAATAACTAGAATGACTCTACTAAAAAAAATTTGATAAGTATCCCTCCCTTATTTAAATGTCCTTTCAAATCTTAGTTCTTCCCATAGCGATAGTGTGGAAAGCAAGAATTCAATTTATATTATGACTTTAAATACAATACGCAGTCTGAAGAATCTCTGTATTAGAAAAAGTTCCAAAACTAAAAGCTGAAAACCTTAATGCGTTAGGAAGATGCAATTGCGTGTCTTTATTTTGCTGGAAATTAGAAAAAAATGCGTATTTATTTTAGCTAATCAGTAAGTAAAAATCTCAGCAACATGTCTTTGAATGTATCTGTCATTTTAGACTTAGGTTCTATACATAGTCTCTAATTGTACTGGGGAAAACTGTGTTGGTATGAAAAGCTATTAGGAAGAGTAAGAAACTTTTGGGTGGAATCGAGTGTTAATGAGAGCTCATTACTTTGCTGCAAATTTTGACATGCTGCATGTTTTTTTTACAGTCCCAGCTCCCCAAGCAAAGAACGTTCTGTTTCTCTAAAAAGGTAAGATAAAAAAATGCTTCCCCTCTGCCTCCAACAACAAAAAAAGCAGAATAAAAGGATAAATAATTTAGATCCCTATTCCTTGAAACTACCCTAATTAATTAGGGCAGAGCAACTTATGACTTCCAAATAAGTATAGTTAGCAAAATAGAGACTATTTAATATCTGCGAATATAAAAAATAGTAAGGAACTACCCATCAGGGGAAGATTAATCTATTACTCACCAGCACCAGACTGCAACCCCTCCTGGCATCGCTTCACCAACTGAAGCCACGTGACTCATTTGTTCAGTGTTTATCTTTCAGCTTTGCCTACTGTGGAGAACGTTAGACTGTGATGACTTTTTGATGACTTTTGATTTAAGAACGTAAGGTATATTTAATAGCTCTAGACAGTTTCTTAATGACATGATCTATAGAGGCGATCTTCAAATATTAGAAACACATATACAGACTTCTATATACAGATATACTGTCCCTGAGTGCTTTTGAGTTACATGTTCTGTAAGATGACGGCTCTTTCATACAGATTTGGTTGGAAGTTGAAGCGTCTTAAATGAAAAGTGTGAGTTTTCCTTATTCTTCTTAACTTTTTCAATGTTAAACAGCACCAGAGGAAACCAGATTTTGTATTCCATTCAAATATCTGACTGAATTTGCCATATAATAAAGTGGCCAAATAGTAAAGAGAACAAAAATTATACTAATATGAAGTTTCCTGATCTACACTTTAATCTGTTGAGGCATTATGGAAAATAAAACACAAACAAAACCAAAAGTAGAGGTCCTTCTAGGACAAGTCTTTAGACTAGACTGTGCTTCTCTCTTTAGTTTCAAATACTCATACCACTGGCATGGGCCGTGCTGTATCCCCATCGCAGATTACAGACAATTACGTGAGACTTTTCTGAAGGATTTGCATCCTTTCCGCATCTGCTCGATGACTAAAGGAAACGATTTCATTGTTACAGCAACAGCATCACAGTGACACAGTCAAGACCATCAATCTGATAAAAATCTATTCTTCCCCATTTTCCAGCTGGACAAGAAATGAGATGAGATCTGAATCTCAGCTTACAATAGCATTTTTCTGCCTGTTTGTATACTTTAGCATATTTTAGTCTTTTTTTCCACAGAAAATTAAGTGATTTAGTCCATTTCTTTTCTCTTTCAATACTCAATTTAAGGCATTCTTGTGTGCATAACTCCAGCATAAGTTTGTTTTGAAAACTTAAATTCACCAGTCTGTACATTCTAAATTTAGTCTAATTACTGTTACCATCCAGCAGATAACGTATGACACAAAAAAGTCCCAGCCCAGATACAGATGGATTTCTCTGCTGTACAGAGGTCAACACAACGGCAGAAACAAATAGTGCATTGCATAGTTATGCATATTGTCAAGGAGGCCACATATTTTGCTGCATTGTTTGTGCTGCTTGGTATCCAGCCTGTCTGCCTACACCACACGAGGCACTTGCAGAGGACATATGGCTGAGAAAAAGCTGCAAAACTTCCTCTAGTTTATGTGGGGTCTAACACAAGAGGAGTCTAATTCTAATTGGTCTTCTTGGACACTACCTAAAATCAAAGAAAGAGTGGTAGTAATAGCAAACAACACTTGTTCCCGTCAGCTTTTAGGGTTACCTCTTGTGCACTTTGCCAAGAAAATAATAAAAAATATTTGTGTTAATAAATCACAGAGTTTGAAAAAGATTCATATGATCGTCAAGTCCAACTGTCAGCCCAACACCACTGTGTTGGCTGAACCATGTCCCGAAGTGTCTACACAGTTTTCGAACTTCTCCAGGGATGGAGACTCCACCACTGCTCCCTGCAGCTTCTGCCAGTGTTTCACCATTCTTCCAGTAAAGAGATTCTTCCTAATATCCAACCTAAACCTCCCGCGGCACAACTTGAGGCCGTTTTGTCCCATCCTAGCGCTAGTTACTTGAGAGAAGAGAGGTGAAATGAAAGGTTTAGTTTGTATTGCAAGTCTTTCGGAGGGGAGATCTGGTTGACATTTCCTAAGCAGAAATTCCTTCATTTTGTGGAACTCAAGTGATGATACCATCCACTGTCCCTTCCAGACACAGAGATTTTCGGCTTAGATGTAGAAATTGCTAACGTAACTAAGAAAAAACAAATCCCCAAATAAAAACCAAGAGAAGTCCCCACAAAACGCTTTGAATACACGAGCTTTCAAGATGTTTTTTTATAAGAATTACCTTGTCAAGACACTCTTCGATGTGATGTCTCTGGGTTGGTGTTTCCTTCAATGACTCCTACAGCCCTGAAGTGGCATCACACATTTCACCACCTGTTCTCCAAATGCAAGGCACACTCCTGTCCAATCTAAACAGTCTGTGTATAAAACAAATCAAACGACAACCCCTACCAAAACAAAATGCTCCACTGCACACACCATTCTCCCTTAGGGGGAGAATCAGAGAACAAAACACTTTTGAGACAGATGTAAGTCATGTTGCTTAATGCGCTCCTGGAAGGCACTCGTAAAAAGCCTATTTTAAAACCAGAGTAATTTCCTGTTCCTACTCCTTTTTTTTTTTTCTCCCCGTCAACAATAATAACTCATTTTAAAATTGAGGATAAAGTTCTGTACAATTATACTAGGCTCATCCCACATCAGAAAAACAAGAACCCAGTGTTTCCTAAAAAGGTTGAATAATATTCAGGTTGAATAACCTGTGAGAAGCCACAAGAAGTAAATAAGTTCTAGTGCTACCACAAAGAGGAAACATAAGGCCTGTAACATCTCACACATTATATTCTGTTAAAGGAAGTTAAAATAACTTCAAGGAAATCTTGTGATTATTTTTCTTAACAAATAAAGCAAAGCTCTTATTTGCATAGCTTTAAGTGTACACTAGCACCAATGTTCTTAAATAAATATTAAGTTTTAAAACAATTTTCCTTCTTCCTTTCTATTTTTTTTCCCTACTAATCAGCAGAGATAACAGCAAAGGAAGTGACTAATTTGACTTAAGTCCATTCGCTTAAATGATAAAATCAGCTGGGGTGGGTATTGGCTCATTTCACCTACGGTTAATACATTTTTAAAATATCTTAGAGGTACCTTGAGCAGCTATGAAAGCCATTCACTACTTCTATAGGTTTGTTCACAAATAACTAAATTCTGTTTTGGAATGAATATAGTAAATCGAAAAATCTTGGGCCTTTTTTAGACTCACAGGAAGATTTATAGCACCAGAGGCTGATCTGTTTAAGGGCTGAACCCCCAATTCTGCCCATTCATCACATGTCAAGTCAGTTTGAGAACATTTACCTGACATGGGATGAAAAAACAGGTGTGAATTGCCATATTGAAGGGCTGCAGTGCAGCACAGTCATACTCTACCCTCGTTTTTAGCACAAGTTACCTGCATTTAATTCCCAATCTCTGTCTTAATAATCAAGCCTTCCATTAAGAGGAGTTTTTAGAGGAACTCCTACATACTAACGCATGTTACAGTATTTCAGCCTAAAAAGGGAAAGCATGGAGAGAAAAAAAACCCTGTAGAATAAAAACAATATATAAATCAGCAAAGTTTCTGTTGCTAATTTAACTGGTACTGTACATTTCCTTATGCCAGGCTTCAAAATACTGCCTGCAAACATATGCGATCCTTGAAAACATCACATGGGAGCCAGAAATCATCGTTCCCAGCAGTGTGCTTGGAGCAGGGGTGGGGTGAAAAGAAGATACAGTCCGTAAGAACCCCATGTGTTTTACCAGCACAATTAACATGAACTATTTCTCTAGGGTATGGGCTGCACAAACTGAATCTGATCCAAAAAATAGTACATTTATTCAAACTGCACTAGTCAATACCAGCTACAGTGAACGTTAACATGCTGCGCAACATGCAAAATAAATTCCGCGTTCTGTTGCCACAGTAGGTATTATTATGCTTTGTCTGTACAAAAGGCTCAAAACACAGTCTTTCCTAATGTGTATGGCACACAGGCATAGCTTTGCATTAAACAGTTCTAGACTTGGAGATTAAAAGTCAGCTGGACAGGAACATGGAAACTTCTTCTGCAAAGCATTCTGGTTTTCTAAATAAATTAACATGCTTTCATTTCATACAGAGAAGAAGACACAGAAATGGGTGTAAAATGTTGGCATGTTTCTGAACACAGAAAGTTGACCGAACTTCATAAAAGTATGTGTTTTTTAAGATGCAGATGACTGTTATGCTGGTGTTGTTCAGGGCTCTGTCATAAACCCACATTTTTACTTTCTGTATGGCCATCCTCTGCATAACCCAGCTTTCATCTTAATTATTAAACAGATGATTTGTAGATCGCATCCCTTTCTCTTTCACACATCTATTCTGTCCTCAGAATGCATTTTTCAAAAGTAAACTTCCATGTCATCCTGTATTCATGAAATAAATACAATTATTCGCGTTGGAACCACAGATCTGGATTTAAATACAACCAGTTGAAGATCGCTATTTCCTTCCACTGGATGATGTAGATTTCTTGGCATACAGGATGATGAAGGAAAAATTTGATTTTGGAATACTTCTAGAGCAGCCACTGACAGCATATTAATACACCTAATTTGTTTGTTCTCCTCAAGTGATCAATGTTCTCTAGCCAGATGTGTCATACGCTTCCATTCCACTCAGCTGCTAGAGAGGAAAATCTCAGGTCATGGAAATGAGACAGCAATGGAGCATAAACTAAAACTGGCTCTGGAAGGCTTAAATCCAAGTTTTCAGCAGAAATCAATCCTGAAGACACAATTTTCTGACTAGAAACCAGAACCAAATTTAAAAAAACTCAATAATTTGAACATTTCCAGAAAAAAACCACTTTGATTGCACAGGAACAGGAGGATTAGTGACACAATGATTGCTTTGGAGAAGGCCTTTCCAACAAGACCTCATTAAAATCGACAGACAACTCCAATTCTCTGTCATTACTATCGGTGACCATGTCACCAACTGAAGCACTAGTTACAGCACTATCAAAAAGGTAAAGACATCCTTAACCTGTCAATTATAATAAAGAAAATCTCCGGCTGCAATTCTTAAACACTTGCCAGTCTGTCGCACACCCAATGTGTTTTAGATGACTTATCAGATACCTATTGAACACACAAGACTATTAAAAGCAGAGCCCTGTCCTCAATTACAGCAGACCTTTGCAGTTTGTATCCAGGACAGAAAATGACACCCTCAATCCCACTAAAAACTGAAGAGTCCAAAACGCTCAACACCTTTGCCGAACCAGGACATTTGTCATCCAAAAGACTGCTTAGCCCAGGAGCAGCTAAGCGACTGGATAATGTGCATACCTTTCTAAGGTTATTTTAGGCTCACAAAACTCAACTGCCTTAGCAACCTCTGCCTCTGGGTGATTCAAACCATTTTACTAGGCTGAAGTTTTTATATTGGTTTTACAAGTGTCTTAAGGGATAGAAAAATATCTTCCACAAGCTAGAGATTCACCGTGATGGTATATAGTATACTTAGGCCCAGCTTAAAATAAAGGAGCTATAATTGGTCTCTTGTCCATATTTAAGGTAAAATAAGTGCCTAGGTTTTAAGAATTCAGAGCTCAAATCACTCATGGTCATTTTAGAAAGTACTGAAGAATTTTGAAAATGAGGACAAATGTTTTCTTTTTTTCAGCATAAATATGAATAAGGATCTAACCTGAGGCTGCAGTTCCCCGAAAATCCTACTGCCCTATATTTGTTTTTTACTTCTCTTCTGTTTTCACACCCATACACAGGAAAAAAAGCATCTTCTCTTTCTGGTCTCCATCCTGCTTCTGCTAATTCACTTTATAGTAGAAACTGAATATGAATATGTAATTTTGTAACTACACAAAGAGAGTTCACCCTTTCCTACCTAAAATGCAGATACAATTCTACAGGAAAAAAAATTATAAAAGCAGGATGAAATGTCCACATCTAACAGGTACAGTTCAAAATTTAATTACTTAATATTCCATTGGGAAGCACATCCTATTCCCCCTGCCCCATGTTTGTTATTTACTGCTAAAAGAAAAGATTAGTATCTGCAAGAAAGAATCAATAACATCATAGTTCTATTTTCACTCTGTATTTACAGCAACACCATTCACCAAGGAGTCTGAACAGCTGCTTCAAGTCTTCAGAGATGGGAGTTCTAGAAATGTAGGCTTTCAATTAATAATTTCAGTTGAACAGGTACAATAAGTGAGAACTCTACAGTTTTTTAAGCTTGCTTGGCTATAATTACCTTCTAATTGTTAGAAATAAAGATTCATCTACATGGCAGATGAATCTGCAGCATTCGTGTGTTTCACAAACTGTCAACGTCTTTTATGTAATCTCCTAAAGGACCTTTAAATGCACAGCTTGAGGGGGAAAGATGCAGCTCCACAAGACGTCTGTGTATATAGTGGATTCACCTCTACTTTCAGACGAAAGATGAAAATCAGGCTAGAAATCTCCCTTTGCTACTTCCCAGAGCACAGATCTCTGTCTTACAGTATTTATCAATTCGTCATCGATTCCTGTAAAATTTCTCCACAAACAAAAGAACACAGAGGGGCAGAATATCACAGACGTAATTGTGCTACATTACCATCACCACTGTAGGGCACAGAAGCACTTGGCAACAGCCATCGCCTTTATCCATCTACTACTGGTTAGACCAGGCACATTTCTTCATGCTAACCCTTAAATTTGCAATATTATATAACCCCATTCCTTTTATATTTTCTTCAGCATCTGATGTCACATCTTCAAAGGCCATCTCCTTATGCTTGCTTACATAAACTTCATGTTCCTATTTAAGTTGAATTAAGAATGCAAAAGATTACACGTGCACCTTGTTGGCTAGAAATATGTAGGTTCTCATTTCCTGGCATGAGTCTCCTTCCCCGTGTTGAGCAGAACATTACAAGTACCCAGGAATCCAATAGGGAATGGAAATGACATTGGTCTGAACTGAAAGGGCACTTTAAATGGTAGAATAATCAAGCTGAATTATTTCCCATCTGATAACACAGCAACTTAACATCAAACTGATTGGAAGTTTCATCCCATAGAAAATTACCTTTTATCAACCCTTCCCCAAGTGGGACGAGAAGGTTAAACATCAAGTAATTATGGACTTAAATATTAATAATGAAATGCCAATTCCAGTAGGGAATCAGATGTTCCAAAAATCACCACCATAAGGGGCACTCCGTTGAGCATCAGGAGTCTGGATTAGGCTCTGGTTACAAATCCCTGAAAGCGTTTTTCTGATCTATGTTTGTGTATCACCGAGTATCACTGTTAACAATGTCAAATCACGCGAATGGCCTGGACAATCATAAAACTTGAAGCATGAAAAGTTCAAAAAGAAAACAATAAAAATTTGTACAGCCCTTAAGCAATATATAAGTATATGTTTTTTACACTACAGCTCAAGATATGCATAATTACCCTTAAACACGTCTAAATTTAGTGACTAGCATTGTTGAATACAGACTAGGAAGCATAAATTGCTCTCTTGCAAAAATAATTCTACCATTATGACAAATTGTCGCTAATTACAATAAGAACATTATAGATACTATGTTTGGGAAATAATTAGAACTATTCAGGCAGGCTTACCTTGCTATGAAATCAAGGTTACAAAATACTCCATAATGTTCTTGCTATTTCGAGGTCTTGGGGAGTCTAAAAGAACAACACAGGATTGTGTTTAATACAATAACAGAAATTAGTGTTTATGAGAGGGCAAGTGTACCTGTAAACCTACATTAGTTACATTGAAATACTTATATAGCATCTAAAAATTTACAGACTGAAGATATATGGTTCAAAATTCTAAAGATCTCAAAATGTGTAAGGGTTTGAAACGCCCGTGCTGCTTAATAGAGCTTCTGATCTCTATTGGGGTGTGCAGATTGCAATTAAATAAACAGTATTCTAATAATAATTGCATGGAAGCCAACAATATTTAAGTGAGATTTGGGTTTAAAATGCCAGGTGGCATTTTGAGGGAGTTTGAAGGAGAGAGAAGGAAGGCAAGTTATGGAATGAGAGCTGCTAAAACAATATTAAACCTAGAGACAAGTGAACTTCACCAAGCTCAGAGTTTTGAGTTCAGGTTTGATAAGCACTCAGAGGTACAGAGGCTTATCTGGGCTTATCAGAAATAGCTAGATCCCCTGGGTCTGCAAAACAGAGCTGTAAATCTTGCCAGAGATCTCAGTTTCTGGTTAGAAACACTTCACAGACAGATTATTTCCTTGCATTTTAGCATTTTAATTATTGCTCTGATTGGTCCTCACTAGGCATATGAAAGGGAAAAGAAATATGAGCATGCCATTTTTAGAATTTTCATAAAGATTCCTCCCTGAAAGTTCAAATATCCTAAAAAACCTTCATTCAGTTTTGGAATTGGATCCAAAATTAAACGGGGCGGGTTTGTTTGCTGGTTTGTTTTTTCATAACTCCATTTGTTACCCAGACATACTCAAACTAATGAACCACAAAAAAGGATATTAATTTCAGAACTCACCTAGCATTGTTCTGGGATCTGCTGAAAATGCCATCAATAATAGAAAATATATCTAGCGTGAAGGCAGCATGTCAACAAGACGACCGAGTCCTGCACTCTTAAATTGGTTGTTTTAGCTCACATAAGATCCTATTGACATGGATATATGTGAAGCAATCCCCCCAGACATAGTCATGAGGTTTGGCAAGATCTAAAGCCAAGATAAACTATTGAGCTATGTATTTCCAAAGGTCAATATTATTTATTTCCTTCAAGACAGGAGATGGTGATGAGCTGGATCTTGCTGAAATTTGTGTCCTGCACGAATCACACAAGTTATCCACTCAAACAGCTTCTTTACCTCATCCAATATTTTGATCAGAAATTTTAGTTGCTATTTGTTAATGTTCCCATTTGTTACTGAAGGAATTTCTCAAGGATGAAGACAAACAGGGTTTCTAAATCATATCACCTAAATCATATCACTAAATCCTATCACAACTGGAAACTGTTGGAAGTTCGGGTTAGACAGAGCCACCAGTTTGACATCCTCTGCTTCATCAGACTCTGCATTAGAGCTACGGACCAGTCCTCTCACCACCTGCCAGCACTGCCTGCTGCAAGACTTTTCCGTCGAGAAAGACATACTCATATTACTGGACAATGGAATCCCTCACTGTTGCTATCACTTGGTGTGAAGTTCTTCCATCAGTCACTACTGCTGCTTTCTTTCTTCTAAAAGCTTTCCAAAAGGCTTTACTTCACAGTGAACAGCAACGTGTGGCTTTTGTTCATATCTTGCCTTTCCCATCTACTGCCTCCTCCCCACAAGAAGAAAGTATAAACATTGTGTGTTCACAGTGAGACTTCATTTAACAGCTGCTTCAATATTCACTGTAGCCAATAAAAAGTTCCTGTTGACCACAGCACGCTTTGATTTTTGTATTTTGCAATGTAACGAGGCTTTATGGGGAATGTTAGAAGACTCTCTCTTCGTTATTAGTTTTTTTAAAGACATAGAAAAGACTGAGGAGTTACCAGTAAGTCATAAGTCTGGCATATCTCGCGATCCCTTATGCAATCTGTCATCTACAGATAAAAGCATGATTGCAAACCTTTGTATCTTACCCAGCACTAACTTTATTTGGCTTCATGCAAACATCTCTGAACATGAGCCAGCAGTGTGCCCAGGGGCCAAGAAGGCCAACGGCATCTTGGCTTGGATCAGAAATGGTGTGACCAGCAGGTCCAGGGAGGTGATTCTCCCTCTGTACTCAGCACTGGTGAGACCGCACCTCAAATACTGTGTTCAGTTCTGGGCCCCTCACAACGAGAAGGATGTTGAGGCTCTGGAGCGTGTCCAGAGAAGAGCAATGAAGCTGGTGAGGGGCTGGAGAACAAGGGTTACAAGGAGCGGCTGAGTGAGCTGGGGTTGTTTAGCCTGGAGAAGAGGAGGCTGAGGGGAGACCTTATTCCTCTCTACAACTACCTGAAAGGAGGTTGTGGAGAGGAGGGAGCTGGGCTCTTCTCCCAAGTGACAGGGGACAGGACAAGAGGGAATGGCCTGAAGCTCCATCAGGGGAGGTTCAGGTTGGATATCAGAAAAAAATTCTTCACAGTAAGAGTCATTGGGCACTGGAACAGCTGCCCAGGGAGGGGGTCGAGTCGCCTTCCCTGGAGGTGTTTAAGGAACGGGTGGATGAAGTGCTGAGGGACATGGTTTAGGGAGTGTTAGGAACGGTTGGACTCGATGATCCAATGGGTCCTTTCCAACCTTGTGATTCTGTGATTCTGTAAATCTCCAGGTGTCTGAACAAGCATTATGCAGGCTGGATGAATCCCCGGAATTATGGCACCTATCCCCAGCCTAGGACAGTGGAAGGCTGGGGGAAAGAACTGTCTACTCAGAACATTCCAACACTCCCAATGCAAAAATAATTTTATTACTGTCATACACCACCAACTCTTGGATTACAGAGATGAGAAGCAAAAGTAAAAGAATTTTTAAGCACAAAGGGATACTTTTAGGGACCAGCACTGTCATGAATATTTTGGTGGTCAAAACCCCGTTGACTAAGCCTGAACTATGAAATACACATGTGATTTCAGACCACAGCACCAATTGCTACATTCAGAAAGTTCTGACATTGTCACTTTCAAATACATTAGAAACCACTGAACTGTTGCTGCATTCTTATACAGGTGCTTAAACGTTCTCTCTTTCAGCATTTTTCTGCCAACGAACCTTAGCTGGGACTCTGAGGTCATCGTGGCATGTGAAGATAACTCACATAAAATTATCATTACTCATTTGAAGGAAGGCAAATGACTGTACGGAACTATGCTTTTCCCATGGAATCCAAAAGCCACAGAATATGAGCTGAAATGCCCAGCTCTGAGTTACTTACATCTAATTCTATTCAGTTTTCAAGATATAAAGAATATATTAAGCTAAATATCAAACCCAGTGTATTTTATGTATGGGAACTATGAAGATTTGCAAACAGCACGTTGGTATCAGCTGTAGATTTACTTTGTTTTTATTATTAAAAGAAAGTTCTTGGTGATGTTAGCGTGATATTAGCATTTGCTTTCCCAGCCTTAGCCAGGTGGAGTTTCCCCTATATGAACCAATAGTGGTTGAAGTAGTTTTTCTTATAGATATGTATACACACATGCATATATACGCATACATATCTATGCATATGTATTTATACACAGATATACACACAAATGTAATTATACTTATGAAGAGATGCATAAAAATAAATGCATTATATATATGTATATACACAAAAACCATTCCACTTGAAAGCCCAAGTGCTGAAACCCAGAAGTTCTCTATTGAACAGAAGCTAGACAGAGAGTGTGAGCAGGCACAATACCAACTCCCTTGGAGGATTTCCAGTAAAGGCTGACCTGTAGATACTCCTCTGTATGAGTGGGAGGTAAATCTGCTTCTACGTTAACTTAATCTTTGGCCTTTCTCAAACAGACACTGTGATTGCTTCACTGTGCTGCATTTTTTTGCGTTTAATATCTTCACAGGAAGAATACTGTTCCAGAAGGAGCAAGTCTAAACCACCAAATAGATTTCACACCAGACTGGACCACCGATTAGATGGAAACTCCAGTCCCAGGGGCATAAGTTTAGTGCTTTATTCATTCTTCTGTATCTATTATTTATCAGCAAGGAGAGACTGAAGAAGAGATGGAATGAAAGCAAGATCTGCAGTTTAATGCAAATCTTAATCTTTCAGATATCAGAGCCAAAAATGCGCTGAAATGAGTGATTGAAATGTGGTCAATCATTTCATTACAGCCCTCACTGCACAGCAGCGTGACATCGGACTGCTTTTCCCTCCAAGGATCACTTAACCAGGGGAACATGAAAATTGAATTAGTCCCTTCTCAGGGGAGCACGGGTTACAAGGACACAGCCCAGAGCCACTGAAAAAAACAACCCAGTAGTGCCAAAACTGAACTTTAAAGGACTTGTTAGACAGAAAATTAACCTCGTTTCTACCTTGTCTTAACAAAGACCTTCTGAAAGAATAAGCAGAAACAGTGTAGTTTAAAACCTGCCTCGAGTGGAAGGATAAGCGGGTCAGAGAGGAAGCCACAGCCAGGAAGAAGCATAACTTTCAAGCATACTTGCTGGAGGAAGAGTACAACCCATGTACAGAACTCACGGCACCTTGTTATTAGTATTCAAAGCTGCAAGAAAGGACTAAGATTCCAATAAAAAATCCAGGGTCCCGCTGCCCACGTCTATTCCTCCCGCTCTGCTGTAGAAACAGTTTGAATATTATACCAACTGGAAGCATGAAATTATTTCACTAGCTGGAGTGAAACTTCCTGCAACTGTTCCCCTGATAACTAATCAATTGAACTCCCGTGATGGCCACAAAGTATCCTTCAGATATCCGGGATGTTCATGCTCTTTATGAACATCCTGAATTATACATGTAGGCAAATGGAAATGCATCACAGTTCTCCAGCTGGTAGTGTATATTCACATCAAACTAATACTACCAAACATACTGGCAGCCTTGTTTTGCATCAAGTGAACTTCAAGCAGATTTCCATGCAGAGTGCGGGAAGGTAATTGGACTTTTCCCAACTAAACCATAGACCCATATGCAGAGGCGAAGATTTAATGGAGGAACTTGTAATTACCTAGCGGCATGCAAATTATAGTACGTTTCCCCCCAGGCCACTCTTGCTGGCTATCTAATCTCAGCCACAGGGCGGATCCATAAATTCTGCAGTTCTCTAGTCACTCTCTGAAAGGAATCTAACCTTTTTTTCACTCCTTTAGCATAGATTCTCTTCAAGTAAATCTAGTCCAACAGGCAGACTTTTAGAGTCATCACAAAGTATAACATGCAAACATCTCTGGATCTGAAATTAATTCCAACTCCCACCCAACACTTCCCCAGCTCAATCCCTCCACCTCCATAGGAGTTTATTACCCTCCCCATCTGGCTCTGGAAACAGAAAATAAAGAAATTTTCAGCAATATCTCAGCAACAGAAGGAATCCTGGAAACCAAAGTTGTCCTGCATGTGGATGACAGGAATACAAATTTGTTACCCGGAGAGAGGCGTGCATCTATACTGCGTCGCTGCACAGAACCCGCATCCATACGCCTATATAATCCGCACTGAGGTCAACAGGAATAACAAAAAAACCAGATAGTTACCATGTTTTAATACATAGCAATCTACATATTCAGCTGACAAGACAACGACTGTACCCTATTCTGTCTCTATTCTGACTTTGAACGCACAGTTACTCTGCATATTACACTTTACACACGTCCCTAGGAGAGTTTCTAGGAGCTGCTTCTTATTAATATTAATAGTTGTCTCTACCTCTTCAGATTTAGTGCTCAGCCTTTAAGATTCTGTCTTTGGAGTAACGTCTTCATACGTAAAAGCCTTGTTCTTCAGCTGCACGGGCACATCTACTGTGTTTCAGTTCTCCTCACGTAATTCAAGCAAAAGCACCCTAACTTTATCACTTCTAAAAGAATAAGCAATTGCCGCTTTTCTGCCCTGCTGCCTGGGGGCTGCTGCCGCCTCTGAGGTGAAGCATCCTGGTGGAACACCACAACATGAGAAACCTCCCTGTTCTCTGGAAGAAAACTTTGTCCTTCAAACTACTCATTATTCATCTTTACCCTTTCTGAATCCAGTGGCAGCCATTTAAATCTTCACCTGTAGGCTGATCAGGCCTCAGACGAACGATTTCCAGCCTGTCTGAGCGTATAATCCCTTTCACTCTTTGTAGCCTGGGGGTGAACTGAACCCTGAATCACCACAGAGTCCAAAAAAGGCGAAAAATCCTTAGCTCAGACAATGTTTTCCACACATTTTTTAAAAGAAAGTTAATTGTTATTTTCTTCAGAGCAGATCCAGAAGACATATTCCTTGAGCACTGTGACTAACTGGAGCAGTTTAGCCCATAAATATGTGGCTATGAAAGAATACAGTAACTGTCATATATTTGGTCCCTCGGCTTTCAAAAAAATTAAATCACCGTTGTTATTACAAACTGCAGAGTTGTATTTACGATGGGATATCGATCTCAATTTTCTCTCCTTCACATTGAAATAATGCAATTGCTTACTTCACTATGCGAAATCAGGGGACTTTAAATCCTTTTGAAGAATAGCTGTGAAATCTTCAGTTTTACATAGTATTAATCAGGCCTGAAGTCAAGTGACAGAAAACCGATAGTGATGGCTTAAAGTGAGGTGGGAAAACCTGAAAGCCTTATCAGGTTCTCTGCTGTAACATTAGCGATATATTTGCCCTCAGATTCCAGACAAAAGCAGAGGATCAGGTAGAAAAGCCACTGGGAAAGGATACAAAGCAAACACTATTTCCCATGGGCTCCATCTGCAGTAGATCATAGAAACACAGAACCATAGCACGCGTTGGGTTGAAAGGGACCTTAAAGCCCACCCAGTTCCACCCCCTGCCATGAGCATGGACATGTCCCACTGGCTCAGGGCTCCAAGCCCCATCCAGCCTGGCCTTGAACCCCTCCAGGGATGGAGCAGCCACCACTGCTCTGGGCACCCTGGGCCAGGGCCTCCCCACCTTCACAGGAAAAAATTTCTTTCCAAGATCTCACCTCAATCTCTCCTCTTTCAGCTTAAAACTGTTCCCTCATCCTTTCCCTGCCCTCCCTGATCAAGAGCCCCTCCACAGCTTTCCTGGAGCCCCTTTCAGTACTGGAAGTTGCTCTACGGTCTCCAAAGAGCGTTCTCTTCTCCAGGCTGAACAACCCCAATCCTCTCAGCCTGTCCTCATACGAGAGGTGCTCCAGCCCTTGGATCATCTTTGCAGCCTCCTCTGGACTCACTCCAACAGATCCATGTCCTCCCTGTGCTGAAGACTCCAGAACTGAATGGAAGACTCCAGGTGAGGTTTCATGAGAGCAGAGTAGAGGGCAAGAAACATGTCCCTTGACCTGCTGGTCGCATTTCTTTTGATGCAGCCCAGGATACGGTTGGTTTTCTGGGCCGTGCAGAAGGGTAGGAGGACAAACAATGTCTACAGTATCACTTGCAAAGATGACTAATTTTTCTCCTCCCAGCATCACAGGAAATAACAAAGAGGGATGACCAGCACTCTGCTCTCCAAGACCACACCTGGAAGCAGCGGAAGGGAGCTTATCTCAAGAGAAAAATGGTTGTGATATTTCACCTGGAAGTAAGGCCTCGTGAAAAGATCCTTCACTGAATCACGTGGCCTCGAAGGCTTTATTCCTATAATTACGGTGGAGGCTGTCCCTTGCATGCCTCATTGTGCTCCACATCTGCCCAGCTCTCAGAGCCCAACAGGCAAGACAAACCTATAAAGATGCATAGTTACATTCTTATCACCAAGTCCAGTGAGGTTTTGTTTCAGAAGATAGCAAATGTACCAAATTTATTACTGCCATTAGCATTTTCACGTTGCATTAGCAAACAGTACTTGCAAGGAGCAGAAAAGTACATGGAATTCATTAAAACCTTCTAGGTCTGGAATACTGGGAAGTGGAAATAATGTAAGAGACTGCAAGGAAGGAAGAGAGCAAAATTTTCTGTGTGGACCCACAGAAATCCCAAATGGGGAACAGGAGAACTGATTTTTTTAGAGACATTCAGCTATATTGAAGATCACAAGTAGCCTTCGAATTTTCAAACCAGCAACAAAACTCCAAGGAATTTTTTCTTATTATGTGTAGCAGCTGCAGTAGAAGTTTTTCATGCCCTTTCGCTAGTTTTCTGGAGGAAAGTATGTGCATATATGCTCTGATAGTGTGGTAAGAGAGCCGCAGCACCATCAACAGCTGACTCTGCAGAACAGTTTTCATCATTTATTTAAGCGGGTCTGAAATTCTTCTGAAAGCATATTCCATTGTCATAGAGTTAGCTGTAAAGGTACTTACCATACTATCAATATACACTTTTCTTTGGTAAACTTTCCTCTCCACATCCTTGGACCCATTCCTGCTTCTCTTTGGTGTTTACAGTCTGAAGATTTTGCAGACTGTCATCACATCTATTAAGCTTTACAGCACTGAACTACAAGCAGGAAAAATACTGAGCTGATCTTATTGGGGCTGCCTATGGCCTCTTGAACAACGTAGAAACCACAAAGTGTCAGGAAAGTAAAAAAGTTAAAGGGAAAGGAGTACAGCGAAACAACAGTTTAGATAGCGGTGAACTGCTTACTGAAAAGAATAAGGTAATCATTAATTTCACGGGTCTGGGGAAAGAGCAGAGAGGATGACTGATGAAGTCAAGAAGACAAGTAACACGGCTTATCAATAAGGCATTCATTTTGATTTAAACACAGCGGCTAAACAATAGGCCTATTGGATAATTTTGTCTTCCAGACATACTTCCTAACTCATACTGGATTTACACATACATTTAAAACAAAATACGGTAATAAAACAAAGAAACAAAACTCTCTAGAACAGAAATTTCCTCATTCCTCTCATAAGAATTTCTAAGACTAAGGCTTTGCTGTCCTCTCAGTCCTAGCTCAAACGGCAGAGATCCTGTACTTGGTGAAACTCTGAGCGCAGTCTCTTCTCTGCAGCATAAAATCATAACAAATAGAGCTGGAAGGGTCAATAGAGTCAGCGAGTCCTCCCTCCTGCCCAAGGCAGGATCAGTGATACCTACATCATTCCTGGCAGACATTTGCTTAATTCCATGAGCGACAGTTTCCCAAGCCCAAGGCCATCTATTCCAGTACTTCACCCTCTTTGCCATTTGGGCATCTTTCCTAATATCTAATCCAGTTCTTCCATAGTGAAATTCATAAATGTCTATTGCTTCTTTTCCTAATCAAGAACAGAACAGCTCCTTCCTCACCTCACCGCAAGCATCTATAATAAATGTGAACACTGGGAATATCCACTGCACAATCCAGGAGGAGATACTGTGCGACAATGTTGATGCCACCTGCTCACGTGCTGGGACAACGTGTTTGGGGACAGGCAGAAAGAAACCTGTTTCAGCGAAAATTACACCGCTACTGAATTTTGTATTTTTTTCCAAGCGTGGGGAGATGGCAGGAAATTCCACAACAGCACAAACTAAGCACTCATCAGTTCCCAGACCTCCCAAAACACTGAGAAGAAAACCTAACAGAAATATTTAATCAAGCCCTAAGACAGAATATATAAACAGGGGGGCTGGTTGCTCCTTTTGCAATTTTTTCCTGCGCTGAGAAAATAAGGAACTGATTGGTGAAATACAAAGCGAGGGGCAAAACAGTGCATTGGGGAGAACAGGGTGGTTTGTGTTTGTGCAGATGTTAGGGACATTTTCTTCAGGATCTGTTTACCCTGCTTGCACTACGAGTCTCGATAGATCAGCTCTGCAGTCAGTAGGCACAGAGCTGTCTCCTAATTCCTGTGCCAGGGCGTCTGCTAAGAAATCTGACAGTGAGTTTAATAAGTAGGCACCAAGTGCTTCCGTAGTCTGCGCTTGTTCCTTCTTAACTTCAGAAGTCTGGGTGTATGATGGGTCAGACTTCAGCAGGATTTTTGGTTTGTTGTGTACAGCCCTTCCATATATTTTGCTGCATTTCTGCCTTCTATTTAATAACCCGTGTAATTAAGAAATGTTCAGAAAGAGCAGTCTTTTGGGTTTAAAATTAGTGAGAGCTGACTGCGTTGTTCATCTGAAATCAAGCTAAAAGCAACTGTTACGGGAGACCTTCATACAGAAACACTCGGAGCAGCAGAGGGAATAATTCTTTAAAAACAAAACCTTAAGAGCACTAGAAAAAAGAATTTTCATCATGATTAAAATAAGAGGCCTTCAAACTCGGTATCGTGCCACTACGAGTAGTTAGCTGAACATCAGCATGCTAACCTCCCTCGGCACATTCATTCCTTACAGCAGAATCAAATATCTTTCCAAAGAGAACACAGACACTCAAGTGTACAATATTCACTCTAACATTATAATATTATAATCCAATCAATATTTTAGTAAATAAGCCTAATCTTTGAGCACTGCTGAAACCCTGCAGGGCCAGGAGAAGGTTTTCTCTATAAAGGAAGAACACTTGAATAGAACATTTTTAATGTATTCTATATATTTTTTAAACCACTGTGTTCATTAGAACATTCCTATGATTTTTATTTTTCTGCCTTATACCAAGCTGCATTTTTAACTCATGTTTCCGTAAATGAAAGACAGAATATTCTTACATTATAAGGCTGATTCCCACTTGTTGCAATCAAGAAGGCGATGGCCCATTTTCATACTATCTTCTTTTAAATTGGACATACAGAGCTTCAGCAAAATCTGAACCAGGATTTTCATTCCCACTGTAAGAAACATGGAGTATTCAGGCTCAGGTCAAAGACAACAGCACAAAAAAAATATTGGCTTCTTAAAATACCTGCATCCCTTGGGCTGATAATTTCCAGACACATTTCAACCTTTAAAGGTTATAATAGCCAAGCACATCAGACAGGTTAGGGTTGGGCCACTTTATGGAGTGAGGAAGGAGGCCCAGCTGTGCAGAGGTGACTTGCTCCTCTATTGGATCATTGAAATTGGAATAAGAAGTGGGATGATCCTTGGCATTTTCCCACTCCTTTTCTCTCCCATGCCTCTGAAAAAGCTTCAAATTATATATAGAAAAAACTGGTGATGTCAACTATGAATTTTTGGACCATTTCCTACTTTCTCTCCATGTCTCTTTAGCCCTGTTTTCTCCAACAACAGATGCCTACTATCCTGCCTCCCCCACAACTTTTTGCCATTTTCACTCCAACCTTCAAATCTTAATCTCTTTTCTCCTGCCTGCCAAAAAAGTATTATAGTTATACTCCCTTCTGATTAACCAGCAACATACAGTTCATTTGTCTCCCCAAATTTCTTTGGGTTTTTGTGGTTTGTTTTGAATGACAAAGACTCTCTCCAGTTCGTGCCACCTCTGACACACAGATATTTCACAGCCCCACTGCTCCTGACCACAGGAGAGTCTCTGCCTTCCACAACACCATCCCGCCCTTCTGTCTCTTCCACATTCCATACAGCTCTTCAATCACATTTGAAGCACCCTCTGCCCTACAGCTTTTGCATCTCTCTAATGTCAGAGTCAGTTCTTATATAAAACAGCACAGGTGGAGTGCGGAAGAGAGAGGAACAGCCCTGCTCCACAGCTTTTGCACTGCCACAGAGTGCAGGACCCATTCTAGTCAAGAATGCAACTGTTTCTCTTCCAAATCAGGACAGAGGAAAAAATGAGGACTGGACTCTCACGTACCGGTGCAAGCAAATCACTGCATGCAAAGTCTGCTTGTGCCAGCTGGGTAGTTCTGAGGGGGAAGGGTTTTGCTAAGCAGAGGATGATGCACTCTCAGGAAACAGGACATGGAAATGCAGAAGTTAAAAGAGGAACAAAGAAAAGACACACAAGAAAGCAGAGACAAAGAGGCCTGAATGCAAGCTCCTGCCAGCAGAAGGTGGTAGGTGGGTCCCAAAGGAAGAGCCCAGTACTATACTGGAAGGAGGAACATAGGCAAGTCAACCAGCTTAGTCCCCGGAGCCAGAGAGGAGAAAGAAGGCAGAAGAGCACAAAATGAGCTGCTGTAGGTGCTAAGGAGAGTTAATGGAGTGTTGGACTTGTGCCACAGACGCAGGAAACATTGGGAGAGAAGAAAAGCCTCATCCCTTGCTATTGCCACGGATTAGAGTCACAATTCTGTTCTGTGGTGTTGGCGTTTCCAGCTTTTTGGGTGCATGTGTTCTTTACACTTTACACTTTGCTCCGTATCTGCACCATCAAGACACAGGCTTCTAATTTCAAACGTCATCTGCAGGACCCGAGGTTTTAAAGAACACACCTTATGTTGCAAGTAATAAAAGTCACCTAAGAGAATAATAAAATGATGAGAGCTGACAGTAGGCCAGTACCGTATGCTGACAGCACTACAGCAGCAACACAGAGCACTGCTCTGGGAATTTGTCACCATCCATTCTTTGCTCCAACTGCCACAAAGTAGTTTCCTGTGGATTTAAAGGCCACTTTTGTTAACTGTATTAAATACCAGTTTTAAGACCCAGAAGTGATATAAGTGACTGGCAGCACAAGTTCTTGACAGGAATCTCATCCTTCCTATGGAACTGTTTTGTTAGTCAAGTATTATTTTTTGATGGTTGATACAGCAGCCCTCAACAACAGCGATCGCAATAACATCCAACATACCTGAAAATACCTGAATGTCCTCTGCTTCCCAGATCCATCTGAAGAATGATTCCTGCAGGGAAGCTCGGGTCATTTCAATGAAGTGTCTGGCCTTTACTGTTTCACCAACAAGCATCCCAAACATTGGCCTTTCTCACCGCACTGGATCATCCTGAGCAATAACTTGCGCTTCGCCTCTGAGCACGGTCTGTATGGAGAGTTAAACAGAGGGGTTTGGTTTTAGCAAGTTTGTGCAGGTTTCAACAGTTTCTCCACCGAAGCTGGCCAGGAATCCCGCGGTGTTTGTAAAGTTTCAGCTTCGCTATGAAATGAAAATTGACATTTCAGCACAACGCTAAATTCCAACACTTAGGCTTATATGAAGTGCTACTGTATTCCCTAAAACTATGGTTTTCAAAACATAAAGGAAAGGGATATTATGCTAAATACCAATTCTGTCCTCTCTCATGCAATAATCAGTTTGCAATCATGCCATTCATTCTAATGGCTTTGCATACATTTCTTGTTAAAACTGTCACATAAAAGGCTTACATAAGAAATTAAGCAAGTTGGCTATTTCTCTCTAATTCCAAAGGTATTTAGAAACACTGGTATTAATCGAAATATATTTCAGGACTTGATGACACAGTTAATTTCATTACAATTACCAGAGAATGAAATAACACACACAATAAATATAACATACCCAGAGAGCTCTCTTAAGAGTTGCAACACAAAATGCTTAAAAGTTAGGAAATGCCATTAAAATTACCATTTATACCTTGAATACCCATCCACTGTGTCTATACACACACACAACACATAAAGATATAACTTACAATTACATAATTTCACAATATTTTCCCCGCAAGACCCCTGCTATACTGCTACACTGAAACAGATAGTGTTTACTTAATGAACAACTATTCGATCCTTTGTTTTTTCACCACTGTTCAATGCATGACCTAAATCTTATTTATCACTCCCTGTTTAAACTTTGCTCTGCAGACGATTACTGTCGAGCCCTCCAGTGTGCTGTGTCAGTAGAGTATTTAGCAGCCACTATAGAAACTTTCAGCCTGTGCAGTTAAAATTTGGGGAGAAAACTTAAGTAATGAAAACAATTAATGGAAAGCACCGCTTGACTTTAAGAGCAGACAGTCCTACTGCGGCAACTTCTAGAACATGAACTCTTGAATCACACATAAGCACTTTTTAATACCCAGGGACCTCAATACCTCAAGGAAAACCTTAATGCAACCCCATGAAAGGAGGTTCTAGTGAGACGGGTACTGGTCTCTTCTCCCAAGTAACAAGGGACAGAACGAGGGGAAATGGCCTCGACTTGTGCCAGGGGAGGCTTAGATTGGCGATTAGAAAGAAAATTCTTTACTGAAAGAGTGTTGAAGCATTGGAAGAGGCTGCCCAGGGAGAAGGTGGAGTAGATGTAGCGCTTTGGACATGGCTTAGCAGGCACAGTGGTGTTGGGCTGGTGGTTGAACTGGATGATCTTAGACGTTTTTCCCCAACCTTAATGATTCTATGAATATACGCACTTCAAAGACAACCAATTTCTATGATATTTTTGCACTGATTCAACACGACACAGACTAGCAGAAATTAAATACTGATTTATTCTACAAGAACCTGGAACAACACTTACATGTTTCAAAGAAACCCAGAAATTGCCATACAACTATCTGTGCACGTGAAGGAACGCAACAGAGAAGAACAAAAAGTAGCATCAGAGGAAGAGGAGGAGAAGAGAGGACATGGAGTGTCTGCACATGCTATAAAATACACAGCTTTTAATGCAGAGGAGCTCTGTGTGCCTGTGCTGAGAGGGTTCAACATCCCAGGAATATCTTTTGGCCTCCCTTATTTTTGCAGACAGACAACTAAGATGTTCTGTGCTTACTTTAGAAAGGAACCGAGAGAAAAGCAGCTCCCAGAGTACTGGTGTTACAAAGCACACAAGTAGCAAACTGCAGCCACCCCATCTTCTCCCAGTTAAAACCCAAACCACAGCAGTAATATCCCAAGTAGTGTCTCAGTACCCAAAACTGCAGCACTGGTATTAACAGTTCACACTGGCAAGCTGTTCTATCCATGCTAAAAAGCATAAAACAAAACAGAGAAGTCAACTTTAACTCTCTCTCAGCACAAAGTTTCCTTGACTAGAAAAGAGGGTTTTTTTTACAAGACAGGTTGGAGCACTTCTGCTTTATTCTAAGTTACATTCCAACCCTTCACAGATCCTTTACTCAGCTGCAGACTATTTCCAGACTCCTAGAGAGCTTTAAAGCTTGACATGTCAAATTACTCATTGTGTCTGGGTTTCTAGAGGCTAAGGATGATCCTACAGCTGAGATTGTGCACTTTAAGACCACCGAAGCTTTTATGATGACTTTACAGTGCAGTTTTTGTTGCAGGAAACCAAGGATAAATAATGGGTTGTCTATTCCATATAAGCCAATATACAAGTGAATCCATCTGTTCAAGGCACCAAAGAAAATTTAGCTGCTTGCCGATCATTATTGCATGGGCCAGAATCTTTTAAGGACAACAGTAAAAATCCATACTGCAAACTATTTTCACTACGATGACCACCAAAAGGAAATTTGCTGAATAGAGACACACAGAAAAAACTACAATTTTAGAAAGGTTCCTGAAAATACAGATTGTTTCTATATTGATCAAAAATATTAGACTTTTATATACTTTAGCATAAAACATTAAAAGCTCTAAAAAATTGCTCTAAAAAGCTTTGGCCCTTCCCTATGGCTATAAATAGTCCAAGTGGAATAATTTAATCTACTTTTTGAAAAGGATATTAGTCCATCTCGGAAACAGTATTTGTAGAAGGATGTGTTGAAATCCATAGAGTAAGCTAATTCATGTGATAACAGGGATAGCACATAAAAAGGCAGTTGTTAAAATAAATCTGAGAAGGAGTACAATTTAATCATTCCTTATGCTGCAAAGTGGAGATCTTAAAACCCAGTTTCATAACGAGCAATTATAATGGATGGAAAAGCTGCACAGATTACAGCAGCTCTGGATTAACTGCAAAAATTCCAGACTTTCAAAGGGCCAGCAATGGGTTGCATTGGATGAATCCAGATTCAGGCATCTATATCTGGACAGCCCAAGGCCGGTGGCAGTTCCATCTAAGCATCTGGAAATACACAGAAGAACAGCATGGAAGAGAGCAAAGCGCACGGCCCCACTCTGCTCTCCCTGTACATAACCTCCTTGGAAGGCGCCAGCCTATTGTATTTATTTTCTCTTGGTGCATGCCTTGGGGGAAAAGGTGACACCATCTGTTTCTGTTTAGGTGCCACCCCTATTCTGAGGATTTGGCTCCCTTCTGGTCATGATTCACATCAGAGGTGTCTGATACCTCTTTTCTCTGTGCTGTCACTTACTCAGGGATGGAAAGAGCCTTGCTTTCCTTCAAAAGTTAATCAGTTAACCACTGCGATGGACTGACGATCCATAGCATCTTTCAAGATGCACGTCACACCGGTTAAATATAAATAAATATATCAACAGCAAAAGACTTTGTTGGAAGGAACTCTTTTCTTTCATGTTAAGGCACAAAATTAATCTAACGTCTGCTCTACAAACACCATTTCCTCTTTCCACATCACCCTAACAAAACCTCAGTATTTCCATAAGCTGATGAATGCTACTGTAGGGAACTTTGTAAGAAAGGAATTTTCCATCCTATAGGATCACATAAAACAAAGGGCACTTTACACTGCAAAGGACCAGTCAAAGAACAGATCTTGAGATCTGCCTTCCCCGACCAGTCAATCTAAAAAGACAGCATTGTTCAAACTTGGAACTTTCTTTCTTTAGCACTGTGCAGTTCTTCTATTTTGCCTTTGGAAGATATACATCCCTCTGTTCTTCCAGATTCACCTTACAGTCAGCCTGATGAGTAGCACGGAGAGAAGTCAGACGACGCATCAGCCTCCTTTCCTCTCAGACAGATAAAAAGGGCTACAGAGGGGAGATGCAAGAACAGTGTTCATGGAACAAAGCAGCAAAGAAAGGAAAGCAATTCCAGTGTGAAAATTAAAAGAGAAGTGGCATCGTAAGGGACTAATTAGAAATAAACAGGCAGAGAAAAAGAGCAAAAAAAGCGAAGGTTAATTTCTACTATAAAGTTGTGACGATATAAACCAGCCCCACCAGATGTGACGCACAAAGGAGGCAGCACCCATCAGCAAAAAGCACTTGGCTACGATCAGCCTTACTTTGCCTGAATCAATTTTCCTTGCAAAGCACACTCATTTTTCTGATCATTTAAGTCCTCTTCTCTTCCTGTTGTCAGCTGCCTCCTCAAAAGATGCTCACATTTCATTTCCACAGCAGTCTGGAAATATTTCATTGTACTACAGCAGGGTTCTCTAGGAACTTGGAGTACGTGCGCCTTCCTCTTCTTTCTTTTCTTTTTTCCCCTCCCTTTCACATTGAGGAAAGCCCTGAAGCAATGTTCCCATCAAATCTTTATGGCTTTTCAAGATAGGAAGCTATTGTGCCATATACCTTCTTAATTATGCACCAACCAAAAAGTTTAAAAGAAGAGCTCTGTCAGTGGCAGCAAGGAGGCGAGTGAAAGGAAAGAAGCCTAACTTATGAATGACTGTTCAAGTGTTCTCCCTGTAGCACCAGAACCTCTGAGCATGAGGATGGCTTAGCACAGCAAAGGGACTAAAGGCCCCTGAGGGAAAAAATTCTAAGAATCTATTATTCGTCCAACTTATATTCTTATTTTGAGGACGCATATGCTATTATTTACTGCCACAAGTAGGCTTTATGATACTCATAAAACAAATAGATATTCAAAACAGCTCTCTGGAAAACTCTTTAAACTTCAAGTGTCCATTTTGAGAAACCAGAAGAGAATGACTACAGAAATAAAGCAAAGTAGTATTCCACTAGCCAAACCAGGACACGTGCTATGCAATAGTTAACTAGCTAATTTATGACTCATGCTATGTATGCGGATTGTGTTGGCTTCAGTACCCGCCAGAAAATGCAAAACAAAAAAACAAGAAAAGAAAGTTCTACATTAATACCAATAGTATGATCAGGGAATTTCCCGTGCCTAATTCCAAATTAGGTTGGTGTTGATTCACACTTAAGGTTTGTGTTAAGATTGACACTCACAGTGGTGGCTGCCCCATCCCTGGAGGTGTTCCAGGCCAGGTTGGATGGGCCTTGGAGCCCCTGATCCAGGGGGAGGTGTCCCTGCCCATGGCAGGGGGGTAGGAACTGGATGGGCTTTGAGGTCCCTTCCAACCCAAACTATTCTATGATTTAGAGGCATTACTGCCTCTCACAGACCTTCCTAAAGAAGTTTTAAGCAAATTGTAGAAATCTCTATAAAGCAAGTTTTTTCTAGCACCTTCCACCACAGAAGGAGTAAATGCTGCCAACAGTGTCACAGTATCAGCTTTGACACGAGCTGATACTCCAGAGGTCGATGCTCCAAGGTCTCAGGCTTGCCTGACAAAGAGCAGGAAAATAACACCTCATCCAGCTTTAGAACTGATGTGGAACTAATAGCAAGAGTTTAGGGTTAGGCTTCTTAACTCAAAGTTTGAATGAAGGTTTGTAATCAGGAAGATTTCCACTCGTTCTCTCACAAGCTATGAGGCCACTCCACAACGTGATTGGTGCTACTACCACGTGGCTTAAAGGCTACATCCAAATCTACAGCTCTGTACTTGGGCTGTCAGGAACTTAATGTTGAGCTCTTTGAAATTCAACTTGTTTTCTTTGCAGCTGTATTCAAATTTTATCAAATTTGCCATGAAGCAAAGCTTATCTGGGGATTAAATGCTTTTCTAAATTTAAACAATATTAGAAATAAATTAACATAATTATTCAAAGTTACTTTTTCATTCAACCATTAGCATTTACCATCAAATTAGTATCACTTTCTGTGCATTTTTACCTATCTAAACAATGAGTGGAGGCACTGTATGAAGGGTTATCACTGACTGCAGCAGAGCTGAACACAGACACTTGTGATACGTTCCAGTATGTAAAAGAACTGGTAAAAATGTGTACAGCAGCCCTAGATATGTAATCAAGCAGAGTAGAAGAACAACCGATGCTTGGTTCAGCTGTTAATCCAAGCTCTGGCCCTCTCCATCCTCACTCATGCAACTCTTCCAGCAGTCACAGTGACAGATGTTCTGCACGGGTAATCCTTCATCCTTCTAATCCCAACTGAGGGTTAGAATTGATGGACACCGGGTACAGATAAATAAAGAACTTGAAAATACGTAAATTCGGGCTTGAGTAAACAGTATTGAATAAACATATTAATAACAATGTGGGCTTTAGAGTAAGATTAGCTGCTGACACCAGTAACATTTATTCACACTACAGGGAGTGATTCTAAAGAAATAACATGAAAGTGCACTGACAAGTGTTAAATCAAAAAGGCTTTACACAAAGCAGTGAAAAAAGGAAAGAAGATATGACAAGAAAAGTGATGATTTTTCCTCTTTTTTAACTGCATAACAAAAATTTAAATGGCTGCAGTAGCTACAGGTGCAAAGGAGAAAACGGGGAAGATCACAGCAATGTTTCTTTTCAAGTGTTCACAGGTAACTTTTTCTAGCATGAAACCCAAATAGGGAAGGCAACTGTTCAGCTATACACAAAGGCATAGATCAAAACTAAAATCAGGTACTGTTTCGCCATGGGGCACCAAATTATCTGTTTAGAAATGCCACAACAGAAATAATCTACCTTCTATTTCCTTTATATAAATCCATCACATTTACATCTGAAACTGTGCTTAAAATGGTCTAAATTTGTCTCCTAATGTTCAACTAAACATGGTTGACTCACAGTCAAGGCCTTGATTACAGTTGGAAGCCTCAGGCAGGTCTGATTTTTGCAAAGTTTGGCCCTTAAAAAATAAGTTATTTAAAGGGGTCCCAGCATCTAAAACCTATTGAGTGACTTGTAATCCATATAAGACACTGAAGTGTGATTTTAGCTGAGGTTTCCACTCATAAATTGAAAAGAAAAAAACCAAAAAAAAAGTCACTTAATGGGTGGACCGGAACAAAGCATTGGGAAGTGGTTGGTGCAGCAGGAGTATAACATATGTGATACATACAGAGATGCCAACTGGGCAGAAGGGCCTGATGGAGCCGTATGTTCGGAGAACTACTTAGTTTTTCTGCTTGAAATGAGACAGATTGATTATTTTGACCCTAGGGATTAACCATTGTGCAGGTAATGTTCAAAACCATCAAAACCTAAACATTCACAGTGAATTGCAAAATGTTTTCTGTTGCAACAGTGCTGGGAAAAAAAAAAAAAGGCAGCTGGGCATGCTCAGCTATGAAAAGAAGGACAGGAGGGTAACAATGAAAAGCAATTATGGAGTTCTATTTTTCTTTGCTCTTTCTGTTCTTAATTTTGCTTTAACTAAGCATCTGCCATGTAATATACTCTTCATACGCAACAGATACAGAATTCGATGCATTGTAAAGGACTTAGCGGAGAGTTTCAGTGTTGGATCTCTGAGCAAAAACTACCTCAGTTTTTGTCAAGGCACAGCTTGACTCTGTGGGTGAAACCTGACTATGGACTCCATAAAAATTATATATAAAGTTCTCAATTGCTTTACAGTCCTTCAATCTCATCTTTTTTCCATTGTTTTTGAAGGCAAAAAAGAACCAAGTACTCATTCCTTCGCACACCTTATGTTCTGACAAGGCAGGGAGATGATTGAGAGCCAGTGAAATTTCCCAGATTTAACTGAATATTCCAAGCATTCAGCCCAAAGAAAGGACTTTTTTCCTTCTGTGGTCCCTCAAGGAATAACCAAAGTGAGCTCTAGTTACTAAAGTGTTCGGATACTGTACAAGCAGAGTTGAGTAACTTGCTTTCTCCAGCAGGTTTAGCTACAAGTCAATTGTAATCTTCTTACACCCCAAGAAATTGTTTTTGTTGGCATATTTCAACTTTTCATCATGGAAATGCATTCTCCCTGACCTATAGAACATAAAACGTGGGGTTGCTTAGATAATTCTAGTCAACTCCAGACTGACAACAACTTTCCAGACAAACCTGATGTATTTGAAAAAGGGTCAGGCACAGTGTCCTGTATCGTTCCTTATTGTGGATATGCAGATGTCACAGAAAACTCCACTGTCTCCTTTGTCCGCAGGCATCCTCACTGAATTTAGCTATGGTGCTTACTAAAGCCGTGTTTAAAAAATGTAGCTATGAAATGGGAGTAGAAGTCCTGTCCAGTTTTTCAGGAGTACTGTGGGTAGGAGATGTTCAATAAAAATTAACCAGACTCCCAGCTGAGGTTGAAGCAGCTCTGCCATGTTCTGATTGGAAGTCAGGCACATCACCAAGGACAAGCACCTATAAGAAAAACAGGAGCACAAAGTTCCCTCAGTTTTCGAGAATAAACAGCAAAATAACTCCCATTCCACAAACACACCCCACCTTCCCTTTGCAAGGGGGTGGCATAACCCACCTTCTGGTTTGACAGTCAGAACTAGGTCCAAGAACAGTAATTCTCTACAAATAATAAGAAAGGTGAATTTTACACAAACTGCCAAAACCTGACAGAAAAGAAGAAACACCTTAGAACACCCACTAAAGCTGGGGGAAAAGACAAGGGACTGCTTCCAGAGGAAAAATGTTCAAAGAGAGTAGTAAAACCTCTGCTGCAATACAGTTCATAGAGTCATAGAATCATTGGGTTGGAAAAGACCTTTGAGATCGAGTCCAACTGTACCCTCCACTACTAAACCATGTCCCTGAGCGCCTCGTCTACCCATCTTTTAAACACCTCCAGGGATGGGCACTCCACCCCCTCCCTGGGCAGCCTCTGCCACTGCCTGAGAAGTCTTTTGGTGAAGAAATTTTTCCTGATGTCTAATCTGAACCTTCCGTGGCACAACCTGAGTTACTGGAGGGATTAGGAGAACTAGACTCTGCTGAAGTAAAAACCAGTATCGTGATACTTTTTTTTGTCATAAACCATAATGTAAGGAGTGCAGGCTGAATGCCAGCGAAGTAACAGTGTTTGATGCCCTTTCAGCTGCGCACAGCACTGCACGCACCATCTCTGCTAACCATCCACTTAGGCACAATGCTAAAAAACAGAGTGAGATTTCCTAATAACTGCTCTGTGAGATAATCTAATGAGTTTTTTACATACAGCAGAGATTTGCTGCTGTCTGTGATCAAGATCAAATCGGTACAGAAGGGAAGAGAGCAGCTTTCTGTGGCAGTGCTGTGCGGAAGGGGCACTGCCTTTGCAGAAGTGTAGATTTCTAGAATGTTTGCATTCCAAATAGGCCACAGAACGTACTACTAAATTACCCTCCTCATGTTCTCTAGATCCTAACAGAAGTAGTAAAAAAAAAAATTTAATGAAGAAGAAGCTGAATGTTGTTATGTAAAGTCTCAGAGTTCAGAGAAGAGAATGGCAAACGTCCTTTGATCCATGGAATGAGCCCTCCCTGTTCTCATCATTACTGTTCTCCCGTCAACTGAATGCATGGTAAAATGTGAATTGTGGTCCCTAACTAGCTGTGATACTGCTTTCCTTAAGATGCTGGGGGGGTTTGTCCAGTTCCTCACTGGCGAGGAACAAAGGTTATGGGCACAGCAGCAAAATATATTGTACTCTAAATGTAGGATGCTTGATTAGTTTCCAGAGACCTTTGAACACAGTTTCCATGGTGTTTTGATTTTTCCCTCTGCAATTTTATTACTAACTTGCCTTTATTATCCAACAAGCTCATGACAGTCTAAACTTTAAAAGCAAGCAGAAGTACAAAACCTGCAAATGAGCCCAGCATTTCACATCACTAGATTGTCAGGCACAATCCTTATGCAAGCAACCTAAAAGCAAACCTTATAATCTAATTTTTTCCCCTTATTTGTTAAGCAGTAACACTAATGATTTGATTGTGAAACACTTATGCATATGAATGAGCTTTTATATGAGGCCTGATTTTAATTAAAAAACTAAACCTAATCTTACTAACTTCAGAGCTAGAAATAGGGAAAAACTCAGTAGGGCAGTAACAGAACAAGCGGTACTGGCTACTAAGCAGCAGTATTACCCTGCTATAATTTTACAAATTAATTCAGAAACTAAAAAGAAATAAACATTATCTGCCAGAAGAAAGATAAACAAGCTCAAGGTAAAAATGGGAATTCAATGGTTACTGAGAAAAGGTGTTTGAAAGAAACTGGTTCCAGGGAAAGAATGCTTTGCACATGGTTTAGTGGGCACAGTGGACTTGGGCTGATAGTTGGACTGGGTGATCTTAGAGGTCTTTTCCAACCTTAATGATTTTATGAAAGGTTTCAGGAGAAAAGGGCAGGGCACAGCTAAGCCTGGGACAATACAGGCACTGGGAGGACTTGAGACGGAGCTTGGAAATGCTTGGAAAATATGTCCAATAGCTACAAGAGAGAAGAACTTCTGTAAAAACAGAGATCACTAACACTGTTTCCCCCATGCTGATATAAGCCAGAAGGACACAAGCTAGATTTTCATCTCACTGACAACTGACGTTGGCACTTACTTAGGGGAAAGAAATACGGCTTCATATTTATCTATGTATTTCCAAAATTGAGTTTTAAATCGGGTTCCAGTTTGTATACATTATTACAAGGTTCTTGATCCCAGTAACTTGCACTTTCTACTTTCCTTTTTGAAGTCTAGAAGAAATAGTTTATTACTTTGTTCCTAATGAACAAATTCAAACAAATGCCTACATATTTTTTCATAGTTATTTTTTAAATGAATAAACGACAAACTGAAGTCACACAACTCTATTTTGTCTGAAATTGTAGATCTCAATACTTAATGAGGCCAAATTAATAGCGCACATACTATTTCAAGCATTTAACTTCCACATCTTTAGAAAGAATTAAGAGTTCTATTAAATTCCAAATTAAGTCATTCCAGCCAGCAGTCAATTGTAGTAAAACATAGTCTAGTCTCTTGGTAAAGACAAAGATTGAAGCTTCTGCAATTATCCATGCTTTTAGCCCTTTAACGGCCCCACACGCATCTTTTCTCCAGAAGCAGCCGTCAGTGCAAGTATCTGCCAAACCACCTGTATATCTAATGCCCTTAATCAGCTATAGTTATGCTACTTGAAAGCATCACAAACACAGCTTTTATTCATTTCACTGTAACCCAGCTCCCAGCTCAACCCCCTCCCCTTCTTAAATTTCTCTACAGAACAGGTTGGTGGCAATATCCTCCTCACAGGCAAAAAATATCGACTACTAGTGTATTACCTTCCAATTTGCTTCTGTGTATCACTAGAGATGTGATCACCAACCAGTCTCACATTACTTTTACGTCCTGGTTCATGTCCCAAGTCCAGCAAGTTACTTACACGACCGCCTAGCGACACAAGCACCTCCACTGGTGAGTGACACAGCAATGTATTTTCCTTATTTATTTACATTTTCCTCTAAGTCCATCACAGCGTTGGTCGATCAGCTCTGATCAATACTGATGTGTCACTTCAGATGTAAAACCTTTAAAAAGCTGCACTTCGGGGCTTAACAATAATCAGAAGGTCTACAACCAACATATCTATTGAGCTTGAAAGCATCACCTTCAGACTAAACCTGTTTGACCCTTCATTCGCATCACTGCAGCAGAACCTTAAGCAGCCTTTTGCACAAGAATGTTCCTAAATAGCACAACTCCAGAAATGCACTTCTTTGCAATTTGATTGTAATCTTCAGCTTTCAAGGTCTTGCTGCTTCCTTATGTGCTGCAAGTTACACTATGTAAACTACAGAGACTCTACGGACCGCTCCTTCCCCCCAAAGAAAACTCCAAAACCAGAAATCCCATAAAAAGTATTTTCATACAGTCCTTCAAGGCACACCTGCAAAACTTTATTTCCTTTAATGTTCTCTAGAGACTTTAATTAATCACTTATCAGGTCATGAGCCTGGAGAACATTACAGAAAGAATTTTCCAGGTGCAGGGTTTTCAGCTGTTCTTTGTGCTTTCAGTGCAAGTCTTTACAGACACGGCTCGGCCCTAGAGTAGAACACGCTTGATTCTACTTGGGTGAAAATCTGTCATGTCATAAGCAGTGTCATAGCCTTCCTGAATATTGATTTTTGGAAAATGAGTTTTATATATTCACTTTTCTATTTCCTTTAAAATGGAATCACAAATATTCATGTGGTACAATAAGATCTCTGATGTGAAAACACAGAAAAGAGATTGCAGGTGATTACTGAGAACCTCCGCTAGATATCTCTTTTGCATTATCCCAGTACTTGCATTAAAGAGGATTTGGCCACAGGGTGATGCAGAAATTCTACTCTAAATAAGTACTAAGTGTCACCCATCTTCGAAAGCATGCAGAGCAAATTAGTCATCTAAAAGCTCACACTTTAGCATGGGGAGAGGTAAAATGTTACACTGATTTCCCAAGTGTCTAAAAAGTAGTTCAAGTAACACTAAAATGAAATTGTCAGTCTGGAAAATGATTTTCACTGCAATAATCTTTATACTTTGGAAATAAATATTGCAGATTATTTCTAGTGCAGCCCAGCTGATGTGCAATACCCCTTTGCCAATTCTTTCCAATTGTCACATACTCATTTTTCCCTTTTTTTTTAAAGACACTTGCCCATAAAGTGATATTCATTACAGTTTGGTGAGGATTTGAGATTGCAAGATTTCTGGTGAGTGAACCAATGAACAGATGCGGAATATTTTGCTCCTGACTATCACCTTGATCCTTCACTGTGCATTTCATCCTTCTTAAATCAAATCTCCACTGATGTTCATCACAAGTTGTAAGAAAAACCCATGCTGAAATGCACGTTGCTCCTCTGCTCCTATATGCTTTGTGTTCATTTGCTTCAAGTGGTACAAGAGGTACAAAACAAGCCTGATCTTTGTATATTTAACCCCGTTAGGAAAGCCTTCTGGAAGGTTCTCCACTTGAACAAATGCAGTACTCAGACATAACCTACACTGTCAAACATCATCTGCCCAGCCTGCTTCTGAACATCGAAAGCACATCATATCACAGTCAGGAAGAACCAGGCTGTACGGGAAAGCTCACAGCCCAGCGAGCTGCATGAGCTCCCTGCAGCCTACAGAGGAGCAGTGGTGTGTGATCAGCCCATTATGCTCCAGGGTTTAACGGTTATCTTGGAGATGTGAACCTTTTCTTAACGCTGCTATACCACTCAAGACACCGAAAATGTAAGAATATCTTTTTCTTCATATCTTATGGGATAATGATGTAGCATCATGTCATGTCCTGGAATTCGACCAGTTACAAACATGAATGTCCCACTTCTCCATGTCCTTCCTAGTATCTGCAATTTGAGAAAGGCATTTGGTCCCTCAGCACATGAAAAGAGCATGACCATTTCAGAAGGAGCAACTGTAGCATCTTACCGTTAAGAGAACACAGGGGGACAGACAGACAACACAGACACTGACACTCCTACAATTATAACATCTGTGCTAAACAGACACTGATCATCCCAACCTGAAAGCAAACATGATTTTAACAGCAGTACAAGCACAAACTAAAGAAGAAACTCTCCCCATAAATCTGCAGTGTTTCTCTGTACTTCACTTGTCACGGGATCTCACAGGACAATTGGTGATGTTTCAGGTGACTGAAGCATCTCCTAGTCCCATTCTGCCACGAGAGGGAATGGCTACCTGAATCACAGGATTAAAGAGAAGACAGAGAGAAAAACAAATCTTCATTTCAACCTTCTTCCTTCTGCTCCAGAACAAATGCATGTGCTGACCTAGAGTCTGCGTTGCTTTGCTCCATCTAGTTATGTGTTATTCCAACAGCAAGAAAATACGTCATAGCATCACAGACCATCCCTAGTGGCATTTCCAGTGGGACTGCTCAGTGAAACAAGAAATTTACAGTCTGACTTGTCACTTTTATCCTCCTTGAATTCTTGGCAAGTTACTTAGGAGAAAAGTCTGGGATTTTTTTTTGTTTAATATTGCACTGCGTGAAATACTTTCCTACTGCTTAAAAGATCACCTTACTGCTAACTTTTAAATGCCAGCAGAGAACAGTCATCGAGGGCCAGTTCTCAACTTGGAGCCCACTCTGCCAAGGCCAAGCACGGCAGAGTGCTTTCTCAACTCTTTTCCGCTTCTCTGCACATCAGGCTGTAGTCACATCACTCCTCCACTTCACTGAACATGGCTTGATTCCTGGGGAAAAATCAGGCTTTAGACTTCTGTAACCTAGAAACAATCAAGACGGTCATCACCACATACAACAAAGAAAGGAGATGGGGCAGCGTTTTCAGTATCGGATACATATTTTGCTTTTTGCTACAATTTTCCACCTGTGGTGCTCTTGAGTCACCACTAAAATAAGAGCTGCAAAGAGTGAAGGACCCTCAGTCTCTAAAAATCAGCAGATGAAAAAATAGTTTTCTTTCTTTTCCTGCGCCCACTCCAAGTCCTGTGTTGGAAAAACCGAACAAGAGAAGCGGATGAGGCAGGATAGGGGAGAAGCTGAGGAATCAGAGGGTTTCCTATGGAATGTGGTACCCCAGCCAAGCTCTATGGCACTGGTTCAGAAAAGCAATTATAAACATTCCAAACTCCATCCCTCTTCAGGAAACAACTTAATAAGGTACTTCTCTTTAAAAAATATACTGTGCACTGGGATGTATGTTTCCTGAATTGGGGACTGCATCTGGAGATAAGAATAACGGATCTCTCACCAGATCTATAGAACAAAAAGTTCTTTAAAAAAGTTAAAAAAAAAAATTAGTTAACATTTTTATATTTCTGGCAAAGGAACATAAGAACTGTGATACAAAGACACCAAAATAGGTAGCTGTACAAATGCTTTTCAAGCACAATCTTCAAAAACTGTCACACACAAATACTCTGGTCCGAGGCGAGGCTGCACTTTGATCTGTGCCAGCGTGCATACACTGGACAAGGTGGCCCCAAGCCTTTTGCCCTTTATTACACCCTCACTCTGAGGCCGGTTTTAATCAGAAAGCAGAAAGACGATCTATATCGTAATACCTGACCTGAAAGCAGCCCCTGCAGCAGCCCGTGAAGCCTCTGCCAGGACTGAGGCTGCAGTATTGCACCAAGAGCCATTTTTGAGTGAAGCACCAGGGAGATGTGCCCATCGAATGGGGCTGCTTGGAAGAACGTCACCAAACCAGTTTTAAGCCTCTTAAGATTTTTACAGTTTATACGTAGGTCAATGCACTTCATGTGGCACAGCCTACAGCTCCTTTGGGTTATGTTTTACTGCAACGACATCTGTAAAGGCCGTGATGACGCCAAGCCATTTTCATAATGTGTCTATTTTACAAGGAAGTGACTCCGCCCGTCTATTCCTCTCTTGTGAGACCTCATCTGGAATCCTCAATGAAAGAAGGAGATGGAGCTGCTGGATTGTGCCCAGAGGAGGCTAAAAGATGATGGGAGGGCTGGAGCATCTCCCGTATAAGGACAGGCTGAGAGAGTTGGAGTTGTTCACCCTGGAGAAGAGAAGGCTCCAAGGAGATCTTACATTGACCTTCCAGTACTCAAAGGGGCTACAGGAAAGCTGGAGACGGACTATAAGGCTTGTGGTGATAGGACGAGGGGCAATGGGGATAAAATGGAGAGGGGCAGATTTAGACTGGACATTAGGAAGAATTTCTTCACCGTGAGAGTGGTGAGACACTGGCCCAGGTTGCCCAGAGCAGTGGGGGCTGCCCCATCCCTGCAGGGGTTCCAGGCCAGGTTGGATGGGGCTGGAGCCCCTGATCCAGTGGGAGGTGTCCCTGCCCAGGGCAGGGGTGTTGGAACTGGATGGGCTTTAAGGTCCCTTCCAACCCAAACCATTCTATGATTCTATTAACTGCAGATTGAGCAATAGAATTCAAAAAGAGCTACAAAACAGTCAATCCAATATCTTCTGTGGGCCCACCCTGTATTTTCAGAGGGTGCTAGGATTTTTTACATCCACTGAGACAGCAACATTCCAACCTGGTCTGGGCAGAGGCACAACGAGTCACATACTTTCACACAGACACTAAACAGATAGGGAGTAAAGAGGCAGCCAGAGAGAGGTTCCTTGCACCAGGTATTTGAGAGGCGCAGTGAGGAAAGCAAGGAGAAAGGACTGAGACACACAGTACCCCCCTCAGCAGAATTTTAGGCAGAGTCTGTATGAGATCTGCTGAGCTGTTCAGGTGTTGCTGGTAAAGAGGTGGGCTCAGCAGACTGTCCTCTCTCTTTGCCTTATTTCATTCCTGCTTTCACATGGACAGTCCCTCTCCTTTATCCAACAAATCTTTCATCATTTCCAGTACAAGCAGAAGCCCAGAGAATTCATCATGAGAAATGGCATAACAATACCTAGATCAGTCGTCAGTGAACTCCTACCAAAAACAACAATGTGAAACAGGAAAGAAGGAACCAGCACTTGGATGGACAGGTTTTTAAAGGACTTAACTCCCACCAAAGGAAAATGGAACAAGGAATCCAGGCACTTTTGAAAGACCTCTGCCCCTCACTTTCAGCCGCGTAAAGGAAAACATCTTGTAGCAGCAGCTTATTTACAGCGTCGCATCTAAACGCACCATAACTCAGTGTCCTTTGACAGCTGAGGATTTTAGAAAAGGCTCATCCTGTGCTCTCAAATATAAACATTGTTCCTCCTTTTAATATAATGTGTATACAAAGCCAGGATCAGGACCGAATAGGCGGAATACACATGAAAGCCATTCAAGAATGTGCAGAGGCTACTGCTGCCTCTGTGGGTGGAGTGGGATATTTAAGCCAAGGAGTCTGGTTTGGAGTACACCAAAAAAGTAAAAAAAAGAAGCCGACAACAACTGCAATTCAGTGAACAGGCGCAGGCAAAGGAGAAGAATCTGCTAAAACTCCTAAACTCTTGAAAAGAATGGAAAAGTTTCATCAGACTTGGGTGCACTTTCACAAAATACAGAACAGTCAAACCAAACAAGCAGGAATAAACATGCGTTTTACCGCGTGCTTTTTCTTTTAACTGTAAAACAGAGCTTCCGATCTGTCTTCTGCTCTGACACATTCTGAGAATGAGCAAATAAAAGGAGGCAAACGGAAGTCAAAATGAGAAAGAAGGCTGACTTCAGCCTGCAAACTGAGCGCTACAAGAGACGGATGTGGTGTGGGCACGAAGTCAAATTGCTGCAGAATAATGAGACAGGATTTTTGTCTGGATATAAACACTGAAGGGGGGCAGGAGAGAAGAGAAGGAAGATATTTTACAGAACAGTTAGACAATCACCAAGATATTCTTGTACAAGAAATGCAAACCCTCTAATTGTCTTTTATATATTGATAAAGTAAGCAACAGAAAAGCTAATCAAGAAAGTCCCCGTGCTGCATAAGAGAATACTCATACAGCTCCCATCAGCTGCCTGCTTTCCCATGCCTTCAGGGGAATTAACACATTTCCTGTTGAGAAAGGCAAAACCAAGACAGTTCATTTATCTGAAGGAGTGTACCCATCTTATCACAGTTCCCAAGCAGATCAAAGGCTCCAGACACTACCAGTGGTACCACCAAAAACTGTGGAATGTCTAAAGAAACTCTTCATTCCCATAAGTAAATTAAACAGTAAAATAAATGTTATGGCACTGCTGCCTTTAGCTTGAGTCCATACCACCTGCTTAAACACGTGTGACATACTGTGCTAAAAAATGTGGTAAGGCTTAAAATACCTGGTCCTGCTTGTCATTGTGCTTTTCAATCTGTTCTAATGACTGCAACTTGCTTGACAACTTTCAGCTGAAAGGGATTCCATTACTTTTTGTTTTCTACATACAATATGTGTATGTGTGTGTATATATATATACACACACGTGTTTTCTATATATATATGTATGTATATAAATGCTTTCAAAATTGTCTGCATTTTCAAGGAGTCCTAGGAGTGTCAAAGTCAATTTTTAGAATGACACATACGCACTTCAATCACGTGTGCGCTTCCTAAAACAATACTCAGCCTTTAACACTACCTTCGTAAAAATCCTCCAAATAAACTTCATTTGAAGTAAAAACTACAAGTGCCCATAGACTCACTTTCACAAAATGACAATGCCAGGTTTAGTTGATTAAGTTAGCAACACGTCAGAGAGATTAAAGCAGTTATCAACATTGTAAAATGCTCATAGTGAACCGCAAGCTGGGGGGAGGTCTGACTACACATTAAATATATCCAGAAGGTACACTCCAACTCCTAGCATTTAAGTGTTACTTCATCCGAATAGGAATAACAATAGTTGATTAACTTCTCCGATTTGTGGAAATCTGCAAAGCTGGGGATTAAACCTGAAAAGCACTAGGTATGTTCTACTCTGAGCGTAGCAAGGATGGAATCCCACAAGACTGTTCGGTAAATTTGAAGTAATCTTACATAATTAATTGAAAAATCCTGTGACTTTGGACAGCAGGTGGGTTTATGAAAAGGATCTCATAACACCACCAGAAGCCAGCTGAGAGATTACAAGTGCCATAATCTGACGCAACTTTCCTTCTTTAACTCCTGTGGGCTGAAATTCTAACCACGGAATGACATGGAGGTACGTCTTTATGCCTTTTAAATTGTCATTTGATTAAAAGTAAGCAGCTGCATCATCCGATACAACACAGTGCTCACGCTGGGAAGCTGCTAATGTAAACTGCGCTTTATCAAACCAGTTAGAAGCTGTTAAAATGCAGAATGCTGCTGGCACACCTTTCAGAGAAGATACTAAAATATGCATCACGTGAGCCCCTTAAACGAGTCATTTTAAAAAAGATTTATTTTTCAGTTATTCTATAAATAAGAATACATCAAAACCAAGTCAGGTTTTCACCCCACTGAGACAAAGTAAATGCAAATGCTGTTTCAAAGTTAATTGGTACTGAAATACTTAAGTCTGGGAAAATAATTTTGAATGACAGAACTTTTGCAAAACTTCTATGATATCCATCATATTCCTTACATTTGATGCTCACGAAGCATAAAAATATTTTTAACAGGTTAGCAGGACTACATGCAAACGCTGGGAAATGTATTATTCCTAATATGAAATCAGGTTAATACTCCTCCTTATTCTATTGCAAAAATAAAACGCAGAGACGTGAATAAAACAGAAATGTAAATGGTATAAATGTTGCTGGTGACAAAAATTAAAGCTTTGATGTACGGCAATTCAAATGGCTTTATCTCGGCTATTTTGGTTATGCTTGTGTGTACCGTAGGAGCTGAGTAACAAAGCGTGAACTAAGCCGTCACCTTTGAAGCAAATTTTGTAGTACTGTTTGTACTCATTGACCTAGATTAACGTCGAACGCTGATCCAAAACACAGAGTGTTAAATAAGGCACTGCTGGGGAGGACAGCTGAGCTGCAGATGGGCTCCCAAAGCCCACTGCTCGCCATGCCTGGCGCATCCCACTGGTAGGAGGCCACCAGTTCCCCAGGGCCACCAAACCCCAGCGGGCACCAGCAGGGGCACAGCAAAGAAGAACCAGCCAACTCGGATGCTCAAATAAACCTTCCCACCCAGAGTGGTCCTGTCCCAGCCCCCTCGCAGCTGGCGAGCTCTGCCCAGAGGGGCGAGGCTGACGGCACTGGCTCAGGAGAGCAGGCCGCAGCTGGGACACTCGCGGCTCCAACACACAGAAAGAGCCAAGGACTCTTTGGTTGCTTAATAAGAGCAGGCAGTGAATGGCAGAGAAAATCAGGATAATTCTGCTGATATCTCTCTCTGAAACCTGTCACCTGCATCGCAACGAGCTGCAGACATTGGTGGCAGCTCTTCCGGACAGCCCTGAGATTGTGCCCGTCTGCTCTGTCTCTGGTGGCACAGACAGGTTCCTCGCCTTCCTCCTTATGCTAATTAGAGGCGCGCACGCTCTGCTGACCAGACTGTGATTGAATACAAATTCTGCCTCCATCTCTTCTCTCCATCCCTCCATGCTCCCCTTCTCTCCCTTTTTCCTTCCATCCCCAATCACGAGACGCTTCAGGCGAAAGGCAAAAGCATTGTAATGGAATGACATCTCCAAGCAGAGAGCTGTTTTTTTCCAGGGCCCCTGGCTATCGCAGTTTCATTACGTGTCTCAGGAGGGGGCATCGCTCCCTGACAAGTAACATCTGGCCCAAGAGACCTCCTAATTTAAAAAAACAAACTAATTATTGTCACCTACTCTTTCCTGTAGCTTTTATCTTCATTTATTTTTTCCTGGAAGAAATATGCCAGCATATTTTTCATTTGAACTACTAATGTTCTGGGTTTTTTTCCCCTTAAGTGAGGTTAACTTTCTTCTCAGGGATGGAAATCCATATTTTATCAATCAGTTTCAATTACCTGCTGTATTTCGCTCCGCGGTGTTGAATTACGTTGGAAGAATGTCTTGATTAAAGACCTTACAAACACCCAGATATCAGAGCAACCAATCTTTCTGCCTGCACGACACGTTGTATGGAACACTGTGAACTGACATTATGTTAAATTTTGTTTATTATGATTTCTTTTAAAAGTTGGAACCGTAGATCTTTTTGTTAGAACACTGATATAAGGAATAAGGAGCCAGAGGCATTTATTTAAAGCATGGTTTTTTCTCTTTTTTTTTCCTCCCAGAGTGGGAGGATAGCAGAGGCCAGTTTATCGTCTCTTCTGGCCAAGGAAGAGACGCAGGGCTGGAAACTACTGGAACAAACACTACATTCATGACCTGGACAGAAGAAATTGTAATTCCACACTCACCACCAATTTTCTAATAAGTTATTTACTAAAATTTGCTCTTCAGCTTTCCAAGTTTTAAACTGAGGTTCACAGGAGTAAAATTACTGAAAACAGTGTTCTTCAGTGCTTTAAAGACTGCATAGTTTTAGAAAAATTAAGTATTTTTTATTACTCCTAGTGACAAAGCCCATTACTGCACATAATAAATATTGACAAAAATTTACCATACAGCTGTCGGGGAAGATGCTACTTTTTTTTTTTTTCCCAGGTTTGGTGGCAAAAAGATCAATGTAACCAGGACTTAACAACAGAAAGTGAAATAATGACTCATTTCAAGCTAATATAAGGATTTTTAATTGATATCCATGATGTTTATTATTGACCTAGCATAGAGCCATGATCCCATGCCAATTTGATTTCTAGAGTGCCATGGACACAGCAGCAGCTTCTGCTCTTTGGTTGTTGGGTATGTATTGTCCACCAAGAATACCTTCAAAATAATTTCACAGTGAGGGTGGGGAGGCCCTGGCCCAGGTTGCCAGGGAAACTGTGGCTGCCCCATCCCTGGAGGTGTTCCAGGCCAGGTTGGATGGGCCTTGGGCAGCCTGATCTAGGGGGAGGTGTCTCTGCCCATGGCAGGGGTTGGAACTGGATGATCTTTAAGGTCCCTTCCAATCCAAACTATTCTATGATTCTATAATTTGGCAGCATGATGGACTCTTTCCTCAGGAATCATCCATCAAACCCACAAAATACTGGACGGACACAGCTTTGGATTACTCTGAGAAAAAAAAAAAATCAAAATAAAAAATATTAACTTAAAAAAAAAAAAATATATATATAAGACCCCCAAAACTCAACAACAACCACAACAAAACACCATTGTCACCACCGCTCTGCCTTATCATATAAAGATAACCATTATCAAATATGACTTTTAGAAGAAAGAGGAAAAATTGTTCTCCATAAAAATAAAACACTGATAACATTGGACAACAATGGGCATCTTAGGAGAAGATCTTAGGGAAACTAAATATTGGCCTTATAAACCTAGTGGGAAACAAAAGTGAGGTTGATCCAGCCTTTTCTGCTCCTGACTACTGTCACCAGAACAGCTATTGATCAACTCCACAGCCACGGCTTTGCATAAACTAGTTTGAAGTAAGAGAAGTGGATGCCAGGCAGTCACAATCAGTGTTCATTAGGGCTGATTTATTTATTTATTATCACACACTGAAGTTCCTGCCCTTTGATGTAGACCAGAGCTGCTTCTATAAGCAAATGCTTAAAGGGAGACAGAACTAGTAAATACCTCGGCTCAGCCTGCTCAGGCTCAGTTAAGGTTGACAAAATGCCACAGGCTCCTCGGGAAGCAGTTGTATTTTGCCATATGCACTAATTCTCTAACACAGAGCAGGCTCCTTCCCACTGTATTTTTATAATGGAGAGTATAAGGTTTTCAGTAGGAAGACGCGATGGCACCACAGCTATTTTTAATCTAGATACGTTGTTCTAAATAAAAATAAGTAAACAAAAAATTCACTTTGTTTACCACTGTGTTTTTACTGTAGGAATGATAATGACTGATCTATGACTAAATTCTCTCTTTTTTTAAACCACTGAGTTTATTGAAAGTGAGCGAGCTCCTTGCCTTACGCTTTGCAGGAAAGCAATACAGGGCTCACTTCAGTTTAAACTGAATGTAGAAGTGTTTAAAATCATTAATATTATTCTTCTTTATGAAAAGCAGTTTTATCAGCACACTTTTATTCTAATAACAAGAGACATTACCTCAGATGATTTTACATTCCTCAATTAGTTCCCACACTGCACAGGGCTGAATTACCTACTGCAGCCTGACTTTGATTCACTATTTCTACAGCCCTTTAGAAGCACATGCTGTGCGAAGAAGCCAGGATGGGGGGTTTGGCAGCTCATTCCATCGATCGCGCTGGGGCCAGCTGAGGGGGTGGTTTGCAGCAAAATGAGTTTTGGATAGGATGGGGGAGATAAAGAATGTTATTTTAGGCCCAGGAACTTCAGCTAGGGAGAATTCCACAGCAATTGGGGCTTGACCACGTGGAAGCCAGATGGCTGTAATTTAGCCGTTCAGACTCCCCGTGACTTTCATTTAGTGCCACCAGACGGAATACTGGTTAATACCAGATACCACAAGGGCTGGCAATGCCCTCGCATTCCCTGTCTCCCTACCATTTATGCTCATTGCAAAGAGTAGATTCTAGGTGGGAAGACCTAAGGGTTAATGTAGCCTTATTGTTATTAATCAATAGTGTAGTGAGGAACTTCTTCACTCTAAGCACCTCGGGGATGTAGGCAAGTCTCTGCCCCAACCTGCAGTTTAAGTATCTCCTTTTTCTGTTACCTGACGATGTCGTCGCAAGGGCATAGCACTTCCTTATCACCCTTACAACTTGGTGTAAACCTCGGACCCCACGGAAAGCAGATTCTTGGTCAGGCCAGGGAATGATGCTGAGCACTTGTGCACACTCAGAACTCCGATTCTGCTGGGTCTGATTTCTAAGCACCCCAGGGACTATTTAGGAGAAATGAACCAGATTTCCCTCATGTATATTTGAAGTCTAAGTTGAACTGAAAGGCAAAGTGAGAAAAGACATAATGCAGTTGTTTACTTAATATGCTTGAGTGCAGCAAGTTACTCTATCATGTCCTAGATGGTGACATTGAACTCCCCTGAGCCCCCAGCACGTGTCTGCCTTGCCTTTGCACTGTGTGGCTTGGATATAAGCTCATTGCCATTTATAACACACCCAGTTATCTGCCACACACCAAAATGATCTTTGACTTTTTCATTCGCATTGGCTTTGCTTTTGGCTCCCAACAGCACGACCTTGACGCAGTTCCAACAAACAAATTTGAAATACTTAATGGCATAAGTTTAAATGGATCATTACCATAACTACTGCAAGAGTACAATTAAGCATCTACTGCCATTTCTTTTAGAAGGAGCGTTGTAACACGCCTGCTCCAGACAGCTGTGAGCTTTCAAATACAGAAACACAGACTGGTTTAGGTTGGAAAGGACCTTTAAGATCATGTTGTTTATTTTATGCATAGAGTTAAATATTGAGGGATAGACCACAGGAATAAAATTTGAAAATAAAATCAGAAAATCTAATCAGAGCGTTTGCACTCAAAACTACCAGATGCCTCTAAGAATATTCAACAGAGTCTGGGTTGCTTATTTTTCCTTGAAAGGTGCATACAGACTAGAGTTATGATAAGTCTTATGATGCAGAGAGAAAGGCAGAATTAAATGCTGACTATTCAAAGAACCCCATTTCCCATGTTGCTAACATTTCCTGGGGTCAGATTCTGCAAGGTGCTTAGCAACCACTCTTTTGGATGACACGTAGTGCCCATTTTCAAGCCTTATTAAATAGTCCCGAATAGAAAACTCAACACATAGCAATTAATTATCTATTTAATGAACATGGTTATCAGTAAATATAGCATGAAAGCTTCATTAAGTGGCACCCATGTTTTTGCATATGTTTTAAAAGGAGGTGAGAAACACTAGCTGGCATTTGAGAATAGCGTTACTTCCCGATTTATGTAGACTAGGCAAGAAATAGACCACGGGGAAATTGAAAGAGGAGGCAACTCCAAGAAAAGAAAGGGGGTGTGTGGAATCTTTTTCACTTCCTACAGGTCCTCAGTTTGCACCCATTCAGTTCACTACCGTACGCTATATGACTCTACACAACTCATATCACATACTGTGGGATACTTCTTTTACGATATACTAAAGAAAAGATAGCTGAGAACAATAGAGAGGAAGAGAAACAGGAAATGAAGATATTCATTAACAGGATTCTAATGCTTCTCTCTATGGGTTAAAGATATTTTCCAGAAATATTTAGATTTCCACAAGAGGACTGCATTGGATTTGTGAATACTAGGGTGACTTTACAGCACGAGGAGGCCAACAACCTCAAAGGGATACAGAGATGATAGGAGGAAAGAGTAAGATGATGATCCAATAATCATCAGTGGGAGTGCAGCGTCAGGATGAGAGGGAATAGTTTTAAGCTGAAAGGAGGGAGAGAGATTTTGATGGGATACTGGGAAGAATTTTTTTACTGTGAGGGTGGTGAGTTCCTGGCGTAGATTGCCCAGAGCAGTGGTGGCTGCCCCATCCCTGGAGGGTTTCAAGGCCAGGTTGGATGGGGCTGTGAGCAACCTGATCCAGTGGGAGGTGTCCCTGCCCAGGGCAGGGGTGGAACTGGATGGGCTTTAAAGTCGCTTCCAATGCAAAGCATTCTATGATTCTATGAATGAAGAGCTGGTTTGGTGGCTTCCCTGTAGACAGAATAGTAAGGGGACATTTGCAAGAAACGAGGCTCTAACTAACCATGTTGGCTAACACCTTGACCATCCATGCCTTGCCTATTCAAAAGTATCAACGTTGTATTTTCTTTCACAACCCCTTACTCACACGAACAAATTTCAATCTTGGGACCAATCCTGCTGCTCTCAAGAAGCACTCGCTCTGTACAAATTTTTGCACGGTGGAATCATAAGTTGCAGAGAAACTCTCTCCACCATTTCAGACACAGTTTCCTCTCCCTTTTAGGAGAAAAGCACCTCATCCTGCTAAAATGAGCAGACTGATTTGTGGTAAGCATCCCATAGCATGTTTAAACGATCTCCCCTGATTCTCTAAGGAGCTTCTAAAAATAACCTCTTGAGATTGACACATGGGAAATTATTTTGAACTGTGGCTGATGTGGAAAATTCAGTGTTTTAAATTGTGTCATTCAAGAGATTATGGCTATTAGGTATTAGCTTTTACTAGTACAAAAGTACCTCAAAAGTGAAAGGTGGGAAGATGATTAAAACATAAGCTGTTAGGTCCTATGGATTCAGAAGAGCCTGGGAAAGTGGGTTATTTAAACCTGTCCATTCTGAAAGTTTCATCGTAAGGAATTTTCATACTTCTTTTGATTTATCCTTGTCCGAGTCCATCACTGTTGTCACCATCACAAATTATACTCTAACATGGACAGCAGCAGGAGTCTGTATATATCATCATCTGAAAATCCCTGGCAGGGTACACCCAAACTGTAGGATGTCCTGGTGTGTCTCTTCTTTCCTTCTCCGTCCTCACTTTTTTTACCCTCCTTGACATTCTGATATTTGAAATCTATGATATTTATTTCATCCCTGACCGAAAATAACAAGACACATTTTTTCTCTTTCCTTTTTTCTCCTCTTTACTACAGAGACCCAACAGACAATAGGGTTACTCGCTCCGTTCCCCAGCTTCTCTTCTTGATACCAAATTACAGCACCATCCTTATCTTTGCATTTTTCACAACTGGTCATTCAGCACAACAGATTTCCTAAGTATTTTAGGCTGATACTGAACTTTACATCTCTGATTGTCACCTTGTGCCCACTCCACCTCTCCTATATTTCTAGAGTTGTACTCGCTTTGCCTTCTCCTGTTTTGCTCTTTTAAATAGGACACCCTTATGCAACTCCCTCCGCTGGAGTACTCAGGTTGGGTCGCAGATGGTTATCCTGAGAGATCACTGTTTCTTATGCTATTTGGCTGTCTCTCTGTTTACTGGCATTCAGCTACCTGCCCTTCAATCTTCATCTTGTGCGGTACCGTTTGCTTTTTCAGAGCAGCTATGAGCTCTCTGGTGTTGGGACCACCAGGATATTGTACAGTACTCGAGGCCATCAAGTCCTGGCCCAAAATATTTATTCAACTTAGCTAAGAAAAGGCCTCTGACTGGCCAAGTTACAGTTTTGAGGCCATTTCTAAATCACTTTTGGATTTTGGAAAGTTGTCCTCCGCACGAGGTTTTCAGGATTGGATAGGTATGTTTGTAATAAAAACAAACAAACAAACAAAAAACCCAACAAATCAGTAGAATAAGTGTGACAACACAAAAAAAAAAGGTATTTTTAGTGCAAAAATACTTCAGTTCCCCACTGACCCAAAATTATCACGACACTTTTTAAAGCACTCCAGCAGAACAAACTAATGAAAAGGCTATCTTTCAGGTGGGAATGAGGCCAACTAAATAGTAACCTGTCAGATATGCAATTCACCCTATCTGGTTGAAAATCACCCTCAAGAACACTAGAAATTAATTGAGAGCAGAATCAGGATCATACCTGAATCCACACTTTCTCTGATGAAGAATGGAAGAGATAGAACCAATTAGAGGCTAAAAGAAAAGCCTATGATTACTACAAATCAGTGTGGGTTCACCCAAATCCCATGTGCTTATCCATTCCCATATGTTTTCTGAGATAAAGCACAATGCCCACCTTTTGTTGTCACTGAGTTATAGCTAAAAATAGGAAGCCAAATGCCGAGTTTCTTCCTTACTCTTTGCAATAGCAAATTGCAATTTGCAAAAGGTTTTTGATAGCACTTGGTGTTAATTGGACTTAAAAATGTTAATCTTTCCCAAATCACTGTGATCTTAAAGACACACATAAATTATCTCAGCATGTGAGAATGCAAAAGCTCAGATTGCATTGGGCTTCCCAGGATATAGGTTCTTTCAATGTACAGCCAGAGATATCAGGGTGATTTACTGCTCTTGATCTGTATTTCTTGTGTGAAAATTAACAAAGCAAACCTAAGCTATATTTAAGACACATAGATAACTTAGTTCTAGAGGCTGGAAAAAATACATATTTTCTAACAAAAAAATATAGCACATAAATTCTTGTTTTCAACTACAGAGAATGATCTCCCTCCTTCACTTATCCACAAGAGGGTGGGCACTTCCAGCCTTCCTTTACAATACACGAGTCATATGAGTACCGTACAGACTTAATCACTAACAGACCATAAACGTGACACAGAGAAATCATCAACATTCTAAGTATTTAGAATGTTAGGGGTTGAAATGGCCAAAAGTAAATGACAATTCCAATGGTTTGTTCCATGGATCCTCCTCCACATATTTAACCCAGCCTACCTCCAACCCAGTTAGCACAATTCCATTGCAGAGAAATAATATGGCTTGTTTAGCTGTTTGTCCTTTGTAATAGTCATGAAGATGAGATTGGGGGGGTAGGGTGTTATTTTTGGTTGAGAGAGCTGCGCGCTCTCCATTTTTTGCTGATCTCTGCACAGGCTTCCATTCCAGCAGAACCTTATCTGTTCTACCTATTGCTCTCACCCTGTCCAGTTTCATTTCACTAGCTCTTAATCAACTTCCTCATTAAATACAACATGCGCGCCATCATTTCGGAGACCCACATATATATATTTCCATAGTTTTCTATACTGTTTTTCATTTGCCGTTTCAAACCCGTGCTCAAATGTCAACATCTATTTTCCTATACTTCACCATGAACCTTCTTACCTTGACTTCTTAATACTGTTTCTAAATTCCATCTCCTCCCGTTTCTGAAGCCAGCCTCCAAAAACCATGTATTTCCTACAGACACTATTGCCTGGCTCTAAGGCGGCATATGCTAGAAAGCCAACTCAAACAAACAAACACCGCAAACAAACCCAACTGCCCCCTAAAAAATGATATATTAAAAAATAGGTTGGCTTAGTATCAACCCAAGACGAGCCCAAACTGCTGTTTGTTCTCACCCCTCACAGATCCGCCCAAATACAGCTCTCGACTTTGCCATGCCTATTGGTCACTGAATACTACTTCCCTTCCTATACAGCCCTATCAATACCTGCACGCTGTGCCCCAGGTCATAGCTCTGGTCTTTGACTTTTATTAATCTTCGTGAGCAACGTTCCCATGATTTGATTGGCCCTGTATTGCTACGTTCACTCCAGGCAGTAAGGCAGTAGAAGTAATAATGACTTCAGGTTTCCAGATCTAACAAAAAATACATTAAAGTTTCAGAATTAGTATCACAAGAACCGCAGAAATTTAGAAATAACATACAACTCATTCTAGAGAGAAATCTTCCTTAAATTTTAGTTTATAAGAGGATAATACCTGAAAACATCATGTTTTCTGCAGATTTCCAGATTAAATGCATTAATGCAGAGCTTAGCAGATAAGCAAGCCTAAAAATCATTTGAGGTTCTGAGTATCAGAGCTAAGCACAGTTTCCCATAATGAAAAGAAAATATATTTTATGTTACAAGTATATTTCAGATTAAATGTATTTAAATATATTTTTTCAATATTATAAATTAAACTCACTTTTTAACAGAAAAAAATGAAAGAAAAGCTACTTCTTGAAGTGTCATTGGGTTATTCACATTTGCTTGTGAAGCCACCACACACCTGCTCCCTGGCATCAGACTATCTTCCTTCTGTTGGAGGGACTGCGAGGCAAAGGCTGCTCTTCCAGGCAGTTACAGTGTACAGGCAATGTCAGTATAAGCATTTGCAGGTACACATGAAAGGTTGAAAATCGTGTTTAATTCAGTTGCAGAAGTAAACCAGGTGTACCCCAAAGCCCGATAAAGGTCAAAGACAGGGCAAATTGCTCAGTGGTTGGCTCATCGTGTTTGGTACGGGTGCCCTGGGTACTTAGCCACAGTGCCCAGTCCTGCCAACCACAACTCATTAAGAACGACGATCAAGCAAAGAAGCCTCAACGGAGAGACACAAGAATGGCTAAAAGACAAGTTATTGCAAAAGACCTGGGAGCACAAACTGTAAAAGGAAGGCTAAAGCCTGTTTTACTCAGAGGCTCTAGCCACATACACACGAAACCCAGAAAACTGCTAAAGGATGGTTCTAGCAAGTATATATAGCAAGAGTATTTCAAATGAAAATGAAGCCATACGCATAACACAGATGGGTAGATAACCAATGGAACCATTCACCAAGAGCCATAGTTGATCATGGAGGGGAAAAAAATGGCTCAAAACCTACATGTCTCTAATTACAACCTCAAGCTCAAATTCAGGACTTCTTCCCATATCAAACTGTAACAGACAGCCCAGTCGTCTTCTCTGGTCTTACAGTTTCCTCAACATACGTACTACATCGACAAATTGGGATGAAGGACAGACCCATTTATTTAGACTTTCTCATCTTATACCAGCTTGTTAAATTATTTTTAGATTTACTAGCAATATTTTTACTACAAGGAAGTTGATTCTCAGTGTTACTTTAGGAATTTGACAAAAATAAGGCCACAACATCAATCAGATTACTGGATTCAACAGACATTATTAATTTTGACATAATCAGTGCCAGTTCAAATATGTTGATCCTAGGACACTGTAAAATCCATATGAAGTTAGTACTATAAAATGATGCAAATCATATGATATGATCTGTAGCAGAGGATGAATCAAAAAAGACTTCACTTAAATGCATAGAGCAGACCGCATATGGGGTATATGAAAAATTAAGCATATGCTGCACAGGAAGAGATATTTTTGTGACTTTAGCCATCAGACAAAATAGTTTAAGAAAATAAAACTGGTGTTTTTAAGACCTTTGCATCAAAGACAACATACACACATACAGAAAGTAAAGGAACAGGCTGCCTGCTAATAAAAGCTTAAATTTTATTTAAGCAGTTCTTCAACTATGCAGTTCTTCAACTATCCTGTAGGACATACTCAGAATTAGCGTGGACATCTGGCATAATGCCCTATACAGTTATGCAAGGTGCAAATAAAGTCACTTTCTCTCTTCATAAGATGCTGTGTTGGAGAAGCAAAGCGAAGGAACCCTGCACGCAAACCAAGGGCTTCTGAGGACATCATGGTAACCCAAAAAGCAAAGCCCACTCATTTATCACATCATAAGAAACTTACTCTGTGCGTGTGCTAACATGTATCACAAATGTCCACTGCCTATTACGTTCTAATAAACCAAAAACCTGCTCTGAAAATACAAGGTTTTATTTGATAGCAACAAAAGTTTGGCCTAAAGGATTAATCAATATTTTCACATACTTGCGAAGCTGTCGCCTATGGTCAGTACTGAATGCACGATGTAAACATTTGACCACAATGAGACGTTTGAGGTCCCAGATTCTGAACTAAACCGGCAAAGATATCAAAAGGTTCATTTGCAGGTTGTATGTTGAGCCCACACCAAAGTACTGCAGCAGGTTTTAGGAAGAAGTCCCAGATTTCTGTTGCTGTGTTCAACCACTACTTGCATAAACAATTATTCCAGTTGTGTGGGTCCACTTAATGTAAATGTACCTTCAAGAAGCCAGCTAAATATGTAATTGGTCTTTTGTACATAAAATTACTGTGATGTGTACATTGCAGAAGCTCTCTAAAATACAGATAGTTAGCAAATATTGTGTACTAGCGTTTGAAAATGAGAATCCCATTTTAGAAATCCAAATGCCAATACGACCATTCTGATACAAAGGCGGTTTATAATCACAATACTCAACTCTAAAAATGGAACTCAGAACTCTTTACAATAAAGCAATAGAACAGCCTCATATTTTATCAATATTTCTTGTTTTCATTTGTATTCTGCTCATTTCTGCAGCCACATTTCATGCTGTTTTTTTTTTTGCCATGCACACAGCCATGTTAATATCTTCATGGATTTGTCTATAATAACCTTTAAATCCTTTCCTTGTCATTATGCTGCATAGCTGCTCCGTTGCATATACACTCTTTACTTCGGTTCATTGCCTACACATCGATTATTTCACATTTGTCTACATTAAACACTGAACGGTATTTTCCACTTACTGGTCCAGCCTCTCAAAAATCACCCAAACCCATCTGAATAAAGTTGGTTGCTTTCCTCTTAGCTATTAGTTATACATTTAATTTTAACAGCATTGGCAAAACATCAAAGTTGGTCACAGAGAATTTGGTATCTTTCAGAGAAGTGATCACCAAATCAACCTCCTGCTTGAATACAATCATTTTCAGTAGTAACGTTCACAAAATGTTATGCTGGAATTACTGACTGAGTTTGCTACGGTGACTTTAAAACACATCTCGCATCCTGTAAGAAGTGAGACCGAAAGGTACCAATACAATGGAACAGTACAAGATTGCAGAACATCAGCTGCTCCGCAAAAACTCCAGATACAGCTCTTGTCCTAAAGCACTTCAAAGCAAAGAGGAGCTAGCTCTCCCCTTTTCGTTCTTTAAATGACACCAAGAACTGGATTTTTTTTTCAATATTTGAGTCTATCTGCAATAATTAAAATTTACTAACCTCACAATTCCGATGAAATAAAATTAGAACACACCCAAGCCCCTGTTGGCCTCTAAGAATGCTGAGGCTTGTTGGATTGACTGCTGTATGGAAAAAAAACTGGTCTAATCTCTGTATCGGTTTGCATACAAATTAAATAATAGTGAAATACTGTATCTGTGATGTTCCAGGATGACACTAAGGTCCAACTGCTTTTCAATCTCCCATAGCTTTAATTTGTCAGTTGAAAACAGTCTCTTTCTAATCTTCCTGGGCTTTTCATACATCTGAAAGTGATGTGAATAAAGTCTGTGCCTATAAATAATTGATGCTGTATTTAAGGTACAACACCTTTTTAAACCACTGACATAGTTAGCCTTGGTGTAACATATTAGATACAATTTAAAGACTAATCTAAACATCTTCCATCTGTTTTCTCCCAGGCTTTTAGTATTAACTGGTTGAATGTCACCTTTCACTGCCCACAGTATCTTTATAGCCTTCCTTTTCTACTTTTAACAATATTAAAGGCAAAGGAAGGGACTTATGAACAAGACAGATTAAAGCCATCATAAGATGCTCTGAACAATCTGAATTATTGTGGTGGGCCCAGTTATTTACTGCAGACGTAAGGCAATGTTTAGGAAACACTTGTCCTCTTTAAGTGTGCTCCCCTTGGGTTTTCCAGGATACCAGCTTCATTCCAGCCTTCCCAGTTACTGAGCAAAACCAACTCCTTTGCAAACATAACACCCATAAACATATTGCCTTCACCCATTAGTATCATCTCAAAATTCCAAGTTCCTTGTGTCTACTCTCAATGTTACCTCAACATTACCCTGAATGTCGCCAAACTTATTACTTATTTTTGGTGGTTTTCCGTTCTATTGTTCCTCTGTACTATTAACCACAGTCTCCTCCACCTCTGCAGAGTAACTCGAGCTCAGGCAGTTCACTGAGGCGGCTTCACTTCCCACTCTTTATCTGTGTGAACGGCAAAACCAAACAAACGCAGCTGTGCTTTTATCAATCTTTGAAGTACTGATTTTTCTCTTTAATAAAGATAAGAATATGTGGGGGGAAAACACAAGGTTAAGTAAAACAGAAATTGTCGTTCTAACAGATTAAAAATTTAATTTGTAAATATTGCCTTTGGGCTCGCAGCTTCTGTGTGAGGTGCAACCCGGCACAACCTGCAGTGAGGGTTACAGAAAAACCTTTCAAAACTGAGAGTCAGATTTGCTACTTGAAGCATCACTATTTCACAGTAGCACTGCTACTCCAGGCATTCACTTTTCTCCAGTCTATGTCATCTAATGTATTTCAAATGCAGACCTGGGATTTTGGGGGACTGAGTAAACAGATTAAAGGAACTTAAAAATAAAGAAGCTCTCCCCCGCCCCGATGATTAAAAGCATGAAAAATCCTTTTAAAGATATTAGTTGTCTGCCCTCCATAATTATTTCTTCATTTTCTTCTCATCTCCACCCTTCTTCCTTTACAAATATTCATGTCAAGGGCCCATCTTTAGGAACTACCTGTTCTAGGCAACACGATCACTACAAAGCAATACATTTGGACACAGTAATAATGAAAAAAAAATACAATGAGATTTAGGAATTGCTCATGTTGGAACACCAGCAATCAGCACACTTGTGCCCAGAAGCATTAAGCCATTACAAACTCAGTCACTATGATGAAGATATAGAAAAATGGAAAATAGATAAAGTGAGGGTGGGAAAAGCAATGAGACAATGCAGGTCGATCTGGCACTTATAATTTGCCTTCTGTTGTTTTTATTTCGGGGTCCTGGCTGCTATTGCACGGTGCAATGCCCCAGCTCCCCCAGTTTATTAAAAATATGAAAGCATTTTATACCCTTCTCATTCTTGCTTTAGCTTTCTGAATGTTCTCCACTGCTCCTTCAACTCTCAGGAAAACTTTAACCTGTGTCATCCATACCATTTAGGTACTTAATCTTTGGATGAAGGGCCGCCCCCTCATTTGGAGCTTCATCATTCTGTACGCTCTGTCACACTGCATGAATGAAGGGGGTTCAACGTCTGGCAACACAAAGGGAAAAGCTGACTGAATTCCACCCTGCTGGTGTAGAACATCATTTCCAAAGTAAGAATAATTTGTATTTTATTTATATCGCCAGCCCGAATGTTTACTGGGAACAGAGGTAGGAGGAAGGAATATTTTGCCAGTGATACAGAAAAATAGCAATTTATATTTTTACAGCTGATGAATATTCACCCCTAGAGGTTACATGACACTTAGGTGAATTTTCTTTTAGGGAAAAATACAACCAAAAGACAATTCTGCAATGGAAAATATATTCCACAGTGAATTACATTCACTGTGTAATACTTGAGAGAGCATTTCAATTTTTTCAATTATCTGACCTTTATTGAGAATTAGCACAGAAGAAATATCTCATCGATCTAAATACTTAGAGGCAGAGCGAGAAGCATATTAGGTCTGTATACAGTGTACTATATAAACTGATGTATATAACTGTATAGATTATGGAACTGCTGATTATTCACAATGGTATACACAATTCTTGACCAAAGTCTTTATCGGAATCTTCATGCCCAAAAGCAAATGAGATGCCTTCAAATGCCAAGAAGTGCTGAGGGTGCCCTCCCTGGATAGAACGCTCCTCAAAGTCGTATCTTTCTAGGTAGGACACACTTAATTCTCAGCACTAGTTATTTTTCTTTCTAATGGTATGGATCTGAATTACCAAAACATCTGCCCAAGAGCAAATCCTGCTGTCACTCAACACGATGGAGCCCTGGCTGAGGAAACAGGCTGTGAACTGCAGAGTCACTCAAAATCCTTGCCTGTAGTTACATGGGCTAGAATGTCAACATTGGGGTATTTTTCCCCCAGTATCAATAAAGAGTGAAAATGGTAAGGTCTAAGCCTGAAGGCTGATGGCTTTCACTGACTAGAACCACACTCTTGACAGAGTTGGAAAGGACTGGCTTCAGAGGTGTGAAACTCCAAACACAGGAGGAAGGAAGGGTTACTGGGCCATCACCAACTCAGAATTGCCTCAAGCTAAAATAACAGCCTCTAGCATGTCCTGAGAGCAGGCTGATTGCTCCAAGACCAGAGAGACCAGTCCTGAGAAACAGAAAGAGGCTAGATACTAATTTGGCTGTAAATGACCCAACCTTGTGCTACCTCAAAGCAAAATGTCATCAAAATGTTCCCTTTTTACGTGAAACCTCTAATTGACGCCAAAAATGCCATGAAGTCCCAAGTGTGAACGTTCCATAACCCACCTGTGTTCCATTGGCAAAGACAATAAGGTTGAGGTTAACGAGGCTGCTTTACTTCAGCGGTGTTTTCTTAAAAAGAGGGCAGTTTCAGTTTCAGTCATTCTTTTCTGGCTTAAGAATATCAGCTCTCAGGACAACCCATTCTGGAAAAGTATGAGAACATAAAGCCTACTGGCATTCATTGAGGGTGCACACTCTGAGGGAACAGGCTTTCCTTCCTCTCACAGGCTGAAATTATTAATCTGAAAGCCAATTTAAAAACTTGAAACTGGAAAATGAAAAATTCAGATTTTTTTTCTTTTTTTTTCTGTTAATTCTTGACTGCAACCTGTGCAACTGATGGCAAAAAAGAGAATGCCTACTAGAGGAACAGAGATGTATTGCAACTGGGTGTCAGCATCTGTGAGAAAGCTATTAAGCAACAGGTCATGCTGTATGCTTTTTGTGAGTTTATTGCCTTCTATTCAATCTTATGTTGAATTTACTTGCCCATAAATTGAGACTACAGGATGCTGCAGGATCAACCCCTAGCAGCAAATGCATAAAAGCATGTGCAAATGCTGTCAGTACCATAGTTGCCAAGTCTTTTTGGCTAGAAAACCTAAATTGACTCATAAGTACTGCTATTCCCAGCCAAAAATAAGTGTGTATTGCCTTACATTTTCCTTTCCACATTTCTCATAGACATTTACATTTATATCAACACATAATGAGTAGAGGAAACACAAAGACATTTGAACAGAATTTTCTTTAGCTTGTCAAAAATCCCTTTTTCTCCCCTTTCCCTCACATTACCATTAATTGGAGCTGGGCAGAAATCCTCACATTAATAGCAATAAAAGTAGCACTAGTACATTAGATCTAATTAGCATCTAAACTAAAGATCCTACACCCTGCAAGCAATTTCCACCCAGGAAACGTTTTGCCCAACAACCAAATGTAGCCAGTTCTGATGTGGCACAGGGCAGCTTCTCCAGCCAAACAAGAATAAAGGGGAGAGGACACGGATTCCACCAGAGGGGCAAGGATCAGGTAAGTAGGTCGCACTACGACTAACTAGGACAGCAGGGCAAACATTGCCCTCTTTCCGAAAACAGGCTTCCCTATGAATAAAATCAAAACGTTCGTCAAAGATAACCGAAATCATGTTTACTGCATAGATTCATAAATCTGAAATGCAGAGCTGCGCAGACACCGTTCGATTCTGGTAACATCATAATAAATCAAAAGACCAGTAACTTGAAAGTCTTTTATGCTTTTTAGAATAACCTAAAGACATATTCACAGCACTTGTTTTTTCTGGCCTCCTTTATTTTTCCATCTTTTAGAACGTGCATTGCCGTCTATATTTAACACCAAATGTAAAATACAGACACTCTTATGAATCAGAAAGGCTAAAGTTTCTTCTTGTTCTTCTGTTCCCTTCAGCTCACTCCCATACCTTCACCCCTCCCTGGCTCTTGTTTTTCTCATCTCCATGCCGTTTCATTTATCCTCCCTTCCTCAGTCCCCACAGTTCCCTGTTGTTCTTCTTTCTCGTCTTTCAGCTCCACCTCATCTCATTTCAGCTCCTGTGTTCTGATCTCTTATTTTCAAAAATACCAGACAAGAAGGTACTAAAAAAAAATCAAACCCCCTTGCTAAAGCTGCTGTTCTTTAAAGCACCTAACCGGACATTGTGCTAGTTTTATTTTAAGATTTCTTTTTAGGACAAATCCAAGCAGCTCTCCTTTCTCTTCTAACGTGAAGGGATTTTTAATCTAAAAATTGCCCAAGTTACAGAGCATTAGGACTTTTGTAGGGACATTTGTAGGTCTTCTGATGAAAGAAGACTGACTAATTCAAAATAACACCACTCTGTCTATGATTCATAACTTTTCTGGTTAAGCTATGCCCACTAGTTATATAATTTTTTTCTTTTATATTATAGACTCAATAATAGAATCATAGAATGGTTTGGGTTGGAAGGGAACTTGAAGTCCCCCTGCCATGGGCAGGGACACCTCCCACTGGATAAAGTTGCTCCAAGCCCCATCCAACCCGGCCTTGAACCCTTAAAGCCCCCATTTAAGTGCTGTAAGGACGCTCTAAGGTCTCCCTGGAGCTAAAAATCTGATTCTGACTGTGGGTGAAAACTGAACAGGCTGTTTTTTCCCCAAGTCACAATTCAAGGCAAATAAGTGTTTAACACATAGTTCTGGTTAATTTATGCTCTTGGATTAACTTAGCCTCCCACTCTAGTCCTTGATGAACGATCACAGAATCACCTCTTTGGCTCTCTGGGTAAGTAAAGAGGACAAACTATCCCACCATAAGGGATCCAAATGCACTTAGCACGGAATTGTCTATAAAAAGATATGACCACACTCACATGCCTGGTTTGAAACCGTACGTGCCAACTAAGAGAACAGGCCACTTCCACACACAAATGACCAGTTTGTGCATGCAGTCATACTAACCGGATAGCTAACTTGCTTGAAAAACCTGGCTTAGGTTATACTTCACCTAAAAGCCCATCTTTTAAAGCACATTTGAGCATAAACTTTTAAAGATTCTTCTTTGATGGGGTTTAAAGATATTTGTTTTTCATGCGGTTGCTTACAGGGATACATAAACAATTCTGTTTAGTGTTACTGATTAGCATTAAACAAATATTAACCTCCATAATCACACTAAATCACTATGATCTAAGAAAAACTTTATTTCCCACTAATTTCCCAAACAACGGACCTTGAAGGCATCAAAGCAATGCAAGAGGAGACATAACAAAAGGGGTATGCTTAAAAAAAATAAATATCCACAAATACAGCAGAAAAATCCTAAGAGTGCCCCAAGATTTTAGAATCATAGAATAGTCTGGGTTGGAAGGGACCTTAAAGATCATTCAGTTCCAACGCCTGCCATGGGCAGGGACACCTCCCACTGGATCAGGGGCTCCAGCCCCATCCAACCTGGCCTGGAACACCTCCAGGGATGGGGCAGCCACCACTGCTCTGGGCAACCTGGGCCAGGGCCTCCCCACTCTCACGGTGAAGAAATTCCTCCTTATGTCCAGTCCAAATCTGCCCCTCTCCAGTTTATCCCCATTGCCCCTCGTCCTATTGCCACAATCCTTTGTGAACAGTCTCTATTCAGAGCGGTTGTGCATTCCATAATGCATATCATATATATCATAATTTAAAAGAGTACTGAAAACAAATAAGCAGCGAAACATGATTTCAGAGTATTTTTAAATGGACATTGAAGGGGTTTTTTTTTAGATACATTGTGCAGAATAAAGTTTTGGACTGTTTTTCCCTCACCATCCTGAAATAAAGGCTGCTTTTCCCTGAGAGCGGGTGTGGGGAGAAAGTATGTTAAGGAACATCTACAGCTGTAGAGCTGCCACTATAAACTGCAGCTCTTTGTGTACTGACAGTTTGCTATGACAACTGATATCTTGGATGAGGATGAACTGTGTTTCCTCACTGACATTGTCAGACAGCAAGGACTTGAGTTTGCACAGACTACTGCCACTATTTGAGACTGATAAGATTAAAACTGTTGTGATTTTGTTTTGCTGGGAGCTACTGTACAAGCACAGCGCGTCGTCTCCCAGGCAGGACTGCGCGTTCCTGGGTACAAGGGAGGAGAGGAGGATGCATTGTGCTATAGAGACACTGTTTTTCTAAAACTGACTCAGAAGCCTTGAAGAACTGGAGGTATTATGAAAATAATAATTTTTAATTCGTGGCATTAGAATTGCAAACTATCCAGTGAAATTGCAAAGCAGCCAGGTGAGGGGGAGACCCAGATAAAGAAAAGCATGGGTAATACAAAACATACAAGGTCCAACACACAAAAAAGACAAAACTCTGCCTGTAACTCTTAAATTAACAAACTAAGGAAATCAACTATGATCACCTTCGAAGTAGTAACCTTCTGAGCTGACCCCTGGCTGTGTGCAATGTTGCTGACGTCCAATGCAATTCTGCAGGTCATTTTCTGAAAGGCTGTTGAGGATCTCTGTCATTTGTGCTTCTACCAACAAAAAATGGGTTCCTTTGAACACTGACTGGATCTTTGGGATATCTTCACCACAAGCCCCATTCAATCACCGAAAAGTTTCTGTTCTGGATTACTTCAGTTTCACAAGAAACTTGATGTGAACTCACTCTTCACTCTTGCGCACTGATCTTTTCCAACTAAGGGTAAGAAAATATCTCTGAACGCGCACCCACTTATACTGAATGAAGTGACTGAGCTGAGCCCTGTCTCACTCTGACAGGTAAGAACATGTTCCATAACTATAGAATCATAGAATCACCAGGTTGGAAAGGACCCACTGGATCATCGAGTCCAACCATTCCTAACACTCCCTTAAACCACGTCCCTAAGCACTTCATCCACCCATCCCTTAAACACCTCCAGGGAAGGTGACTCCACCCCCTCCCTGGGCAGCCTGTTCCAGTACCCAATGACTCTTTCCATGAAGAATTTTTTTCTGATATCCAACCTGACCCTCCCCTGGCGGAGCTTCAGGCCATTCCCTCTTGTCCTGTCCTCTGTCCCTTGGGAGAAGAGCCCAGCATCCTCCTCTCCACAACCTCCTTTCAGGTAGTTGTAGAGAGTAATAAGGTCTCCCCTCAGCCTCCTCTTCTCCAGGCTAAACAACCCCAGCTCTCTCAGCCGCTCCTCGCAAGACTTGTTCTCCAGCCCCCTCACCAGCTTCGTTGCTCTTCTTTGGTCTCTCCCCTCCCATTCTTGGTTCCCAAGCTAGAGGGATAGTCTCAGGGTTTTTTTATGTTGGACCTCATATGCAAATTAGGATGTGTAATATCTTAACACAGCATGAAAACATCTGAGCATAACAAGAAAGAAAAGGACCTGTTTTTTGTACAGAGAGCAGAGATCCTCCAGCTAATGCCAGCCTCGGCCAGGGGAGTCAAATTCCAACCACCACAGGAATGTGGTGATCCTGTTTCTGGACGCCAGGCAGTCCCAGCCGGCTGCTCGCGCATCGCGCACCCCATTAATCTACAGTTCCGATACCCGAGTGTTAAGAACACACACATATTATTATGGCATACAGTATCTTACCAAAAGCACAGCAAGAAAAATTGAAGAAAAAGCACCACACTACTTAAATGCTGAATAATCTTTCACTAAGCGTTGTGCTTGTCTGGTCTCAAAGAATCAGATCCAAAAGTCTGTGAAATCACTAGAACTCAGAGAAGCCAAAAGATGTCTGAATTAAGGCACAATTACACATACCGCAAAATGCGGAGCAAGCTTCTTGGAACTGGTAGAACTGGGCCAATCCCTGTTGCTTTAATGTTTCTCATTCTTTTAGCTCTACTAGATCTTTCCCTTACTTATCTTTTCCAAAACTGAAAGAAATACAGGACTGGAGGGGATTTCTTGAATAACCAAGTGTAATCTCCTGCAACCCATGGGAACAGTAACATAGAAACCTTTTTTATTCCCATTCTGTTCTTCAGAATAGGGACTGGCCCTTCTTCCTGAGGAACACTTTGCAACTCAAAAATATACACAAATATAAAAAAAAACCCTAGTGTTCATTAAAAAAAAAAAAAAAGGAGATAAATAACACAAAACAGTCCAGGCTGCCCACTCCAAAGACGTTCTGACCTATGTCACCTGCTTATAGATTACTTCAAATCTCTTATCTCCATCTCTGTGGCTAATGGCCCAGAATGAAAAAGTCTCACGTTTAGGCATAAAGACAGCAAACAATCCTACAGAGAAAATTAGTAGTCTGTCTCTTGTTTCTCCTCTGGACTACCTTGCGTCAGGTCAGTAGGTTTTCTGTTGTTAAAAGTGAACCCACTCAGAGCTGTGTAAGGACCGGCTGCTGTGGTCCCGTGCAGTATTGAGGGACCTTCTCCCAAGTGAAGAGCTATCAGAAAGACAATGCCTGTATGTCAGCCTCAGCTGCTGACCTGCGAAAATAACCCATTCTAACAAACAATACATAAGTCTGACTGAAGCTTCGTTTGGCACTTAGTGAATAAATAAATGATAATTTGATCGGAAGCATTATTGCAGACCTCACAGTCCCTAAAACCAGGGCGTTCCTAACAGGCTGATTAAATATCACCTCCCTCTGGAAGCCTATGCAAAGAAAGGATAAAAACCATTACTGCTATCAATATTAGAGATAGTGCTGCTTGTTCAGGTAGCCGAGATTTATGGTTTGGTTCCTACGTGTCTCAGGTTCTTCTCCTGCTAATAATTTGTGACGGAGAATTTTATGTAGGCACAAAACTACTCACTGGGACAGGTGATGTTCTAGGTATGATTGCCCAAACTAAGGACCATTACAGTGTCAGTAACATTTCTCTGTGTAGTTTACGGAATTTATTTTTGTCTGGTTATTTTATTTATTAGCTCCCAATACTACATCACTGCTAAGAAACCCAAATCTACACTGAATCTATAGGGGTAGATTTTTTTTGCTTGACAAATGGTGCGCAGTTGTTAGAAAAGCTCGTTGATTTTTAAAGAATTGAGAAATTGGCTCTGGCAAGCTGCGGTGAAAAATACAGTTCTCTCTGCATTGGTTTTTCAATATTTAGTGTGTATTCAGAATACACCCTCAATGCCATGCTATGCTCTATAGATGTGATGTATGATTATGCAGCTGTGACTAAGAAATGATGTATGAAATAAAAATCCCCAAACAATGCATTGGGAATACAGAGGCTGTAACCCACCACACGTGCTGGTGGCTGCTGTTTGTTGCCCTTGGAAATAAGAAGGGAGCCAGTGCATCTCAGTAACGACCCAAACACCAACTCTATTAAAAACCTTTCAGAATATACAAACGTCCTCTTTAACGTGCATTATGCATTGTAAGATAACGCTGAACAAGAGAGTCATTCGGGATCTTTGCTCAGCCTGGGAAGGCAGGATGCTGCGTATCTACCCTAATTCCCTGTAAAGGGCCAGAGCTGGTGGCTCCATTCCAGCCACGCTTCCAGGCCAAGCCCGGCCCCTTTGGCTCGTACCAACATTTTTGCCCATTTGCAGCAGTAACCAAATCAGACTAATAATGCTTTACACACCTCTAGTATAAGCCTAAAATACAGGGCAATAAGAAATACATTTCACTGTGACTGCCTTATTACCAGCTTGCATGAGGTTGTGAGCAACCTGATCCTGTGGGAGGTGTCCCTGTCCATGGCACAGGGGATGGAACTGGACGGGCTTTGAGGTCCCTTCCAACCCATATCATTCTATGATTTTATGCTGGCCCATTACTGCAATTTTTTTGCTGTCAGGGAAAAAAAGAAAAGGCAAAAAAAGCCAAAAATCCCCTTGTCTCCCAGCCCTCATCTCCCCAAGACTTAAAGACAGCCAGCATAGCAGATCCTCCTTTTTAAGTATTAAACTAACAGCCTCACCAACCAGCATCCAACTTTTGTCTCCCAACCATAGGAAAGAAAATATCAAGCTTCTAAAATTTTTCAGCAGATTCAAGTTGGAATAATCAGATGAGACATAACTGAAGCTGCCTATGCAGGTTTTAACTTCCCTGAAAAATTCCCAAAAAGTTGCTCTTCTGAGACTCATCCACGTTCTCCTGTGCTGTCAGTAAAACACTGCCCATCCTTGTCATCGTGCTGTTAGAGCTTACCTGCCTTCACATTATCTCTGCGTTTCTTTTAACAAGTGCAGCAGCAATTCTTTCTTTCAGCTTTGGTTTATACACTTCTTTCTACTAAAGAAACTTCTGCTTGCTTCTGCGTGCTTAAAACTTGTGGAAATGATGGAATATTTTAATCGCTGTGACACAAACTGCTCTTACTGCCCCTGCCCTGCCACAGGCCCCAAATGTCATAGAATCACAGAGTGTTTGCATTGGAAGGGACCTTGAAGCCTGTCCAGTCCCACCCCCTACCCTGGGCAGGGACCCCTCCCCCTGGACCAGTGGCTCCAGCCCCATCCAACCTGGCCTGGAACCCCTCCAGGGATGGGGCAGCCACCACTGCTCTGGGCAACCTGGGCCAGGGCCTCACCACCCTCATAAGAAAACATTTCTTGCTAAGATCTCATCTCAATCTCCCATCTTTCAGCTTAAACTGTCCCCCCTCATCCTGTCCCTGCACTTTCTGATCAAGAGCCCCTTCCCCGCTTTCTTGGAGCCCCTTTCAGCTGCTCCAAGCTCTCCCCAGAGCCTTTTTTTCTCCAGGCCCAACTCTTTCAGCCTGTTCTCACACGGGAGCTGCTCCAGCCCTCGGATCATCTTCGTGGCTTCCTCTGGACTTGCTCTAAACAATCCATGTCCATGTGCCGAGGACTCCAGAACTGAACAGAAGACTCCTGCTGAGGTCTCATGAGAGCAGAACAGAGGGGCAATCACCTCCCTTGACCTGCCGGTCACCCTTCTTTTGACACAGCCCCTTTGCACACTTCTCCAGCGGCGCCCGGCACGGAGCACAGCAGCCCTGGGACGACAACAGCCCGAGAGGGTCAGGCTTGTGGGAGTCGACACATTGAGTGCAAGGCTGGTCAGAGAGACCCATTTAATGTGACGTATAAACAAATATAGCAATTATTAGGTATACTTACTGTACAGACAAGAAATTACTTTTGTCCAAGTGGGGCTCGAAGGGGATAAGCAAATCCACAGCACTGCTGCACAGTCTCCACATACTGGTGGAAACACGGTTGGATGTTCAGCAGTGATAAAAGTACCAAACTTCATTAAGAGCTGCTTTCTTGAGTTAAGAGTTTGTGTGTAATTGTTCACAAAAAAAACAGTGCCAGAAGACAGCATTGGAGAGGACCCTAAGAAAAGGATTAAATCAGAGGTTCAATATGTGGATCAATATGACAGAATCATGGAATAGTTTGGGTTGGAAGGGACCTTAAAGACCATCTAGTTCCACTCCCCACCGCGGGCAGGGACATCCCACTAGATCAGGCTGCCCAAGGCCCCATAAACCAGATTCTAATGTTCTCTTGCGTATTGAACCCCACCATAGATCTTCACGCAGTCCTGCTAGAAGAGCGTAGTTCATCGTGCACACCCTCTTGAGTGAGGGGAGAGGCTACTGGAGAGGCTGCATCGGTTCACACTGTGAATACACTGCTGCGATCCAGATAGGATCAGAAACGCACAGTGTCAGTGTTATCATTATTATCCTTTTAAGGAAAACTTCTCAGGATGCCATTAATAACTGAAATGATAGAATCCTGCTCCACAGTCCTCCCAGCAGCTCTGCAGTGGCATCGCTGCAGTGACAGCCCAGCAGTGCACTGTGCTAAACAAGTCCAATACGGAGCAAGGGAGGTCCTGGTGTCAGCTCTGCCGTGCTGCCCACGCTCCCCACTGCCCCTAACGCACCCACCCACATCCCAGAGCAGAAAAACCCACACCTGGTACTCCAACAGACCACTGCACACTTGAGCAGATTCAAACTTTTTGCCTGCAGACTGGCAGGGAAAACCAAAACAATTTTAAAGCTTTTGCCTTTTGCTAATGGCATTTCCCGAGCCCTTGCATAGCTCAGCAGATGGCCAAGATTCTCAGCTTGCTTTCTCCAGAAAAGATCTATTAATTCAAAATCAGAAGAAACATTGCTAATTCTGTGGTGCCGTGTGTAGGGAGCTTGGCTCGCCCTTTGCTTTATAGAGAAATCTCTGGTCTCTTTTCATTCTTGTGCCTCAGTAGATGCAAATCCTCTTGGCTGTTCTATTGAGGCTTTGCACGAGGTTTACACCTTCTTTCTCTGAAGCCTACCTGAATCATTCACATCCACTTCCTCTCACAGCACAGCACAGATCGCGCAGTGGCACTATGTCGAATACATCTCTAATTTTGTCTTCAGATGAATGCTGCTAAGCTGATGAGAACTTCTTAGACACTGGGAGCTTCCACTGACGTCAACTGGAATTGCAAGTTTGCAGTCAATTTAGTCCACTGCAACTAAAAGCACCCTTGGGCCACTGATCTCTAATCTCCTTCCTCCCTTAGCGTTTCCCTTCCTCAAATTGCACAGTGCATTCAGTATTTAGGGCACACGAACTCCATATGGTAAAGTGACTCATATTACACACGCCGACTGGCAAAATCTGTTTTTTAAACACTCATCCATTACAAACTGTGACATTATCATGATAAATTACAAATACTGGTAGAAGGACTGGTAAAAGACCAGTCATCTTTTTTTTTTAATTATTCTAATATCAATCCGAATTAGGCTTCCAAATTTTGATGAGTTATGGAACAATAGCCATTAGTTACTCCATTAGGAAGCTATTACCGCATGCTGTTGTCACACTGTAATTCCCTAAAAGCTCTAATACGGTGTCTGTACGCATGCAGATAGAGCAAGAGTATGTGAAAGAGAAGCAGAGTAGTCAGAAGGAATGCTAAATTAACATATAATGATGGGCACATATGTATACGGATAGCAGCTTGGAATGTGAAAAATCAAAAATTGAAATTCTTCTTTTAGTATATCAGGACGTACATGACTGAAAAGTCCCGAATTAAACAATCCATTACAATAAATAGAAAGATCAAGTAATTTCTGCAGGAAACTTGACCTTATAATTCTCTGAGAAAATTGTGCATACAATATCAAGACTACATTAGAAGCACAATGACATTCACAATCCAGAAATTATACGGCAAATACGACGCCACTGAGATGAGAAGGAAAAGGATAATTCACTAGGAGGTTTCAACAGAAATAGAATGATACTAATTTTTAATGAAACTTCATGAAACAGCTTGGCATTAAGACCAAAAACTGCCATTCAGCGGAACGATAAAGAAATATAAAACAGAGAACTAATTCAAAATATGCACGGGGTTTGCGAACGTGGCTTTGTGATGGGCACAATGTATGAGTGTCAGTCTCAGAAAAAAAAAAACCCAAAGTAGTAATGGGAGCTGAGGCTTAAGATTTTCTCAGTACGTCCATTTTAGTTACAAAAGATTTTTATGCTTCATTTCAGTCATTATTTAAACATTGCTATTTCTGCAAACATGCCACACTGAGATAAGGCTTCATGCTGTACCACATCAAAATGCAGATTGGTGCAGAATGTCGGAAAGTGCCTTTATTGAGGTAACTGTTTATTAAGCCGTAGAGGAACTGAAATTGGAAATTCTTAAAGAAAGGGAGACAGAGGGCGAAGAGGGAGATACACGTTACTTTCTCTTTAATCATGGGATTTGCACAACATCAGTACAGTTATGATCTAAATAAAGTTTCTAGAGTCATCAGGATATTATACTGTAGCTGCTTCATTTAATCTAATGGGTTCCATTTAGGTAATTTTCATGCATTTTAATGTATTTAATGATCACCTTCCCTTGGCTGATTTACTGTCTCTGAAACTATATTGTACTTTATCTGCAAGATTTGGGATTCCAGACAACGATACACAGAGAAAGACCTAGAAAGTTTAGCAGAGATGCTACTTGGCATTTTAAATTTCCATTAATCATTTTATTTTGCTAATGTAGAAAAGCCTGAATATAATTTCAACCTGTAGAAAAACAATACTCGCGAGACTGACAGAAAATGAACTTGACCTAGATTCTGGATTATTTCACTCTAACAGAAACGGATAAAATTTCAGACCCTGACAGCACACGAGAATGAGCAGGAACTGCCAACTCTACATTCAATATTTGGCAGCTCTGCACCCTCGGTAAGCTGAGCGCCCATCCCCGCAGCAGGCTCAGAGGAAGGCCACTCTTTGAACATGCTTTGGCTTTATCCAGAGAAGGGAGCGCGTTCCAGGCGTGCCAAGAACCAGTACCTGGATTCTGATGCCACTGCTCGGACACCGCCTCTGAGCGCCTGCTTAGCACAAACACATCCCTACCACACCAGTATAAGCAATGCAGGCTTCTTACAACACCTTGGAGGCTCAACAAGGAGAAAATATCTTCTCGATCAGAGCTCCTCCTTCCTTCCCCGGCATTGTGTGATTCTGTGTTGTCTTGACCAAGCAGAGCAGAACTCCCCAACCATTAAACAGCAACCAGCTCTCCAAAACCATTCTAATCACTATAATAGACGGAAGTGTTGTCTGAATGCACAAAGTGAGGGACTAGCATTGCACCACAGGCATTTTTATACTAATTAGAATGCAGAGCTGCTATGACGGCATGTGCAAATGAGGTAATTACAAATGCAAATGACTAATTATGTTCACCTGCTTGTGCAGTTACCCGCTTCTCGTTGGGCAGTTGAAATAATTGTGTGTGCAAGTCAGACACACATCTGGATGCGGACTTTACACTAGTAATTACGCACTGAAAGTCGGGTGAGGATCTGAAGGGAGCTCGGGTTACAGTTTTCTATTTTCTATTTTGAAAATACAACCCTGGATTTGAATATGATGTAATTTTACAGGTACTTGAATAAAAGTTCAAGTAGTGCAGTAACCTGAAGGAAACAAGGAAGTAGTAGATACACATTTTGTACAGACACTGTTCCTACGAATAGGAAAAGGGGAGAAAACCACACCAAATTTTGAATATCCAGATAGATTTAGCTTATAACTAATGATGAGATCATGAAATTCATACCACAAAATGTACTATAATTAGAAAACTCGACATTTCTTACAGGAGTTTTTCAGTCCAACTAACTCTACTGTGGGAGTATCAACCTGAACAATACACAGCTAAGATACCAACACAGCATGAACGTTCAAACATACTCTTGGTTCATTAAATAACCTGCCTAAATAAAAGAGAAAAAATACTGTCTGTCATATGTGTAACATATGTATGGTCAGAAGTTTGAGGTTGTTGGGTTTGTTTTTCTTTTGTTGAGGAGCGGAAGGACGTTAAATTAAATGCAGGGTATGCTTTCAAACTTGTAAAGAGGACACTGGATTTAGCAGTAACTGAAACCATCGTTCAGCTTTGTGTGCAAAGTCCTTCTAGATGCTCTCTCCACTGCTGGTTCAGATATTCCAGCAGTTCCTGCAAAAGCACTTCTTTATTCTTTACCCTTTGGGATTTATTGTTCTCATATGCTAACGGTTGGTTATTTTAAGTCCAGCTAATCATTCAGCATGCGTGTGCCACAAATATTTACAGCATTCTAAGTACGAAAACAAAAACTCTTCAAGGCACATTCAAAGTTCATGGTGAGGTGAAAATTTCCAATCTGGACCATTTCTGGATTAAAGCTCTCTCGTTGAAACAACAAAAATGTTTCTGTTTTCTTTTACTTCCTGACGATACCCAGCCTCCGACAGCAACAGCAGCTACAGCACATTAATGTTTTAATCTAATATGTTTCAGAGAAGGAACTTAAATTAAAAAGTGTAAGACCTTTTCTCTTAGACCAAAGCCTACCATCAGCATAGGGACGACACCAGAAGTCCAAATTTCCTGTTATTAGCCCTAGCAGCCTCCCAACAGAAAAGGCAATTAGAACACATGACACCCTACAGATGCCCAAACCAAGAGAGAAGGAGAGCAAGTGAGTGCAGAGCCCTGCCGAGAAAGGACCTTCATGGGAGATGAACAACTGTCCTTGAACAGGAAGCCCCAGATCCACTCTCTGTAGGGCATCCCAGTGACAAATCAGCAAGGTTTTGCAGTCAGCAGTCTCAAATACTGCTAGTTCCCTTAGCAGCTCCTCTAGAATTAGTGCCTCGATTCCTTGCCGAGAGCGCTACATACGTAGATATACATATTTTAAACCGGGCTTGCAAGCTGGGATTTTGCTCAGCCTTAATGTCTGCTTCAAGTTCTCTCCCAGACACACACCCCCGCCCTTCAAATATCACCCATCTCCCTTGAAGATACGGGGTGCTGCGTGAAACGGCCAAGTGCTGGCGGCAGGGCTGTGCTCATCACAGCCGGCGTGCAAAGTCCAGAGCGCTGCTGCAGATCTCACGGAGCTTTCTGAAGTGCTCAGAGAACATGGAGCACCAAGCAGATAGACATACCAGCAGCTCACTGGTCTCAGACACCACCTCCACAGAAAATACAATGCCAGCACGTGTTGCAAGGGTGTTTATTGTTCCTTTCCTGCAAGGAGATGCTTATTTATGCATTCATCTTTAAAACAAACTAAATGCACTTGATTTATTCTTATTTTCATTATAATACAACATAACACTTTGATAAAATAACGCTAGGTGATTATTCCTTTGATGAGCAAACTTACTGGCACATCAGTTACAAGACCCGATACAGCACTTTGAGTGAAAAAAAAAATAATTAATTCTTCAGAAAATAATACAACTCACTATCACTCAGAGAACTGCTTAGACTGAAAAATTTGGTTTGTCACTTGAACAGATTTATTTAGAGTTTATGAATTCCTAATAAGGCTGCTTTTCATAAGGATTAATGATAATTATCTTTTTAAACTTTAATCATTTACCTGAGTATTTCCTGTCTGTTACAAACCAGGAGTAATTAAGAATACTTCTTGCAGTGAAGGTCTCCTAACTGCCTTTCTGTGGCTGCAGAGACACAGCAATTAATCCCAGAAAAGCTAAAAAAAAATTAATTCACACTCGCAAGTGTTAAATATAAAAGAATGGACAAGATTCCTTCATATCCCACATCCAACCAAACAATAACAGTTAGAGAATGAAAAGGAAAGGAACACTTTCCAACACAAAATTCTAAACACACCCCTTGTCTAAGTGTGTCGGAAGACGGAGGAATCGGCACTGCTGTGCTGCAGCCCAGGCGAACCTGAGAACCGTAGAAACAGTGGAAAGAGGAGCACATGCTTGGAAGCTGCTCTTTTGTTCCCACTAAACCATCACTTCTGCTCACAAAGAGTGAAACCGCTCTCAGTTAGGAACAAGAAAAACAAAACCCAAACATTTCAGAATTCCTTTATCACTAGTTTAGTGCCTTGCACTCAGTCATCTCTTCCAAAAAGATGGGTTAATGTGAGCAGGACAAACGATACCAGGCTCGTTAGAAGACATTTAGGAATACTGGACAGTATTTATTTCAGAGAGAGCAATGTTATCTTTTCGTGTTTGTTATCCCCAAGTAGGGCTGTTTGGGTTGCAAAAACAACTCAAAAATGCACTCTACAGTCTTCCTCTCCTTCCCAAAAGACTATTTTTTTTATCCTTCTTTTACTTTTTGGCATGTGACAGCATATTTTGCTGCAGGAAACAGGGGGATGTTTTAATAGTGAAACCAGAGATGTATTCTCAGGGAATAAACCTCTCTTTTAGTGTTTTTCTTTGCTCTCAGTCTTTGAAAGGCCCAGAGAACTACTTGATCTCTACACATCCCCAGCTTTGCAGTAGTTTCTTTTTTCAAAGACTGCAGACAAACTGCAACTAGGAGCTGTCTGATTTAAGATAAATAATTTTTGAAGACAGCACTCCAGTGCTTACAGTGGTAACGCCCTGAGTGACCGTTAAAGCATAACAACAGGAACATGCACTCATGCCTTTCCAAATCTATTCTAAGATTTTAAATCATAGATATATCCTTATTTTAACTGTGATGGGCTGGACACACTTCCCCTTCACAGCTTGTATACATCAAAACCATACTGAAATCACTAATGGCACAGCATCAGAACTTGCACACCGAGTGATCGAGCCAGATCAGAGTATAAACAGATGTGGTCAAAGAATTCAGATAAAGTATTTATCCAAGCTATTTGAGAATAAAAGCGAATGCTTAAGCGTAGCTCATAAAAAAAATATATAGATGAGCTACTTAGTACGAGAATGCTTTAAAAATACCAATTACAGCTAAAAGTTGAAAAAAAAAAAAAAAGATATTGCCTAAACTGAAAAATATCCTTCCTACTTAAAGACTGCAACAGATTAGATGCATTCAGGCGTTTTCCTTTTTTGAAAACTGGGCTAATCTTCAGAGTTTCATGTTTCTGAAGCGAAAAAAGAATTTTCAGAATGGTAAAGTGTGTTAATTTTACTGTTACACTGAGTGACGAATGCCAGAAAAAGAAGTCAGAGATGTGCAAGATTGCGTACATAAACCTCAGAGGAAAAAAAAAAACATACAGGAACTGTTACTAGTTTTTGCAGTACAATATGACTACAACTGTGAAACTTGCAAAAGGGATAAGCACCCACAATTCTAACTACTAAACTAAAATGAAGAATGCTTAGTTTAATCCAAAATTTAATGGCAAGAACATGGTTGTGTTTTGGAGCATGCTTTGAGTTGGACACAATTTAATTTAAAACATGAGTTCAGAACCTCTCCTCTGGAAGCATTTTCAAGAAGGAGAACAGAGGGATTAAGTTCATTCTTTCCTCTTAAAAAGTGTTAACAGGTAGGTTAGATGATTTAACGACTACTTTTTTAATGAGACATCACTTTAATGCTTGCTGCTGCTAAGGTCATGTATGTTCTATGTGTCTACTGCTCAGGTATCCTTCCCAACACGATTCCTTACCTTTAATGAAGCAGCCTCGCGAAACTGTCACTTTTTTTCCTACCTAATTGTTTTCAACCATGGAAGACCCATGGTACCTAATGATCTCTACTTGGCAGGTTTTGGAAGCAAAGAAAAACTGCTGGACTGTAGGACAAACTAGATCCTCAAGTACATTAACACAAAACAGGAGGGGGAAAAAACCTCACGAAACTCAACAAAATAACTCCTAAGAGATTCTGAATCGCATTAATCCACTAAGATAAGAAATACGGTCACACTATTGAACCAAGAAATAACCTATCTTCACCTCACTCCACAGGTGAACCAAAGTAACACCAAGAGCATCCCTGTCTGGTTTAACATCACGGAAATCTCATGTTTCCCATGCTCAGCGGCTACGCTGGAAGGTTTCTTCACATGCAGAGCAACAAACGTGGGCCTTCTACACTGAAAGGATGAGATTGAGGTTCTGGCAAACTCATATGAAAAGCAGTGGCCTATGAAAAACTCCTTGACCTCAGGATAGTTTGGATCTGGTCCAGATAGGGCAAAGAAAGGAAGAATGGTACAGCCAATGGCACAGTAACTTAGCACAAATTCCTGCCAGAGAACAATTAGTTCTAATTGCTATGTGGATCTATGAAAGTTTGCCGTCTTTCCACTTCTGTAGTATGAAAAAGGCTGAGTATAACCCTCAAAGGCTCTATAAAAGTCCTCGCTAATCTCAGATTCCGGAGTCTTGCAGTAAGGAACATTACAGTTAAAAACGCCTTGCAGTAAGGAAGTGTTAACCATCCAACCATATGCTAGATTTGCTCTTTTATATTTCTTCCTTTCTCAAATATTTCTTATAAAAGATTATGCATATAGCATCTTTTTAAAGTTCAGTTACTGTTCAGACATTCTGTTAAATATCTTTCCCAAAATCAATTCACATTCAAAAGCACCTTTCCCATATCCTGACTGAGTAATGAAAGCATCCCTTCAAGCTTCACTTATTAGAAATAAACACTCTACTCAACTTTAGCCCTTTCCCATGTCTTCCCCAGGAATCAACTGCAGGAGTTTCCTTTTCATGAAGATCATTTGTCAGAACAGAATCATACTCTGCAAAATAGGTAATAAAACTGAAGACTTCAACCAAAAGAGATAATCTATCACCCAGACTTAAGAAGGAGGAAAGAAAAAGTAGCACAAGTCATTTTAGCACTACTAAAATAGTACTTTATTTCAAGGGGTTGAACTACTTTCTCATATGAGATATTAGGTGACTTCTTACCCATTTCAGCATCATTCCCCTAACATACTGTGCCCTTTAAGAGCACGTCAAGGAGATACAGATGTAAATAAGTGTCTTCAGAGACTCACAGAAACTCACAATAGTACAATTCTGATACCTTACTATGGATTCACAAGGGCTTGGACCCTCTTAACCAAAGCCACACTGCTGTACAGAATTATCATACAGACAGAGTTCTGAGAGGGCTCTTTAATCTCATTTTCTTGAGAGGTAAAGGCACAGGTTACTATACCACACTGTTGACCTTCTTTGAAGACCGAGAATGGTTCTGCCACTGCTTCATCCCAGCCCCATTCGACTTCTCCAAAGCCCCAATTTCATGCTTACTGCTTCGTTTCTGCATATTGACCTCGCTTTTCTACATTCCTTCCTATTCAGCAAAGAGGAGCACACCGACACGCATTCTTTTAAATCTATGTATAATATACAGGCTATATATAGACATGCATACAGACATTTTGGAAAGCAGCCTGTCCCCTTAACGAGCATAACTGCTGAGTGTTTGGAATAAATACGATGTAAAACTGAGTGATCTTATAGTGCTGCAGTCAAACTGTTTTTTCCCAGGACGCAGCACATAGCTCAGTATAATCCTTTAGCTGCTAAAAGGCTACTTGGGATAGAGTATCAGTACGGCTCTGGCCAGGCAGCGTGGGCCATGTGAGAAGAGTGAAGTAGATAGCTCCATGTTCACATGAAATCAATTAATTTATAGCTACCAACAGATCAGTCACAAAATTCTTTCTCCAGTTACTCCCATTGCATTGTACTGGAAGTTTACCTTCCTGCAAGGGTGCTTTTATGAAAAATGACGTATTCCTGCAGGATACTGCTTTAATGTCTGTTGTCACTACAGTCTATTGTCTTGCTTTTCCCAATAACCTTTGATCCAGGGAAGCCCTAGAACAATGGCTCCATGCATCTACGGGCTTAAGCAACACACTGGAGCCTTGCCTGGAAACCTTGATGTTGATATGTCTTAGAAGAGTAGTTCCACAGAAATCATCACTCTAAGCGCTGGGAACTCATAGTGAGCTCACCAATTGCACCATCGTGCTCCACCTTGTGCTGCTGTTCATTGTAAGGGACCAATTCTGAAACAAATAAATCCATTTAAGACACAACAGTGCTTCAAACCATGAAAAAGTCTATCTTGCTTTTGGGTAATTAAAAGCTGCAACAGCTAATGTGGAGATATGTTAAGAGGCAGACTCCGGGCTCATCTACACCAAGATAACTGAAATATCTCACAACTAATTAGCAAGTCAAATTACTTTTCTGCAAGGTGACCTAATAATGTAATCTGTCAAGACAGCAATATGTGCCATCCCAGTTTTGGCCCAAAATCGAAGTAAGTAAGACCACATTCATGTATCATTGAACAACTTACGTTGTTCTCAATCTTCTCTCCCCTGCCTAAACTAACATGCCAACAGGTACAGAAAGTGTTTAAACCGCATCACAGAACAAACCGCTGGCTAGCATTTAATTAGAACTACAGTTTATCATAGCTTATCATCAAGGTGCACAGTGCCTTTAAATACTACGATTACTGTGCTGGATCAATTAATCTCAGCATTTTTGTGTAAACATGAATCTATAGCATGCGTGACTCAAAGATAAGAGCACTCTACAATCCAAAGATACATCACTTGAATGAGAATAGGCAATGCCCCAGGCTGAAAACTCTATAGCAGCATTCCCAGACGCAGGTTGGAATAATGACAAGGATGGAATGCAAAGAAAGGGAAAACTAATCTCAAGTCTGGGTCAGGCGCTTTTGGGATTGTTTTTATCTTTCTAAGCATATGATTCCTTCTAAATAGGATATCTAATTTGCAGTATTGAAAGCTGCCCTCAGAAACTGAGAGAAATAACTGAGCAGATTGATGAGGAGTATTGAAAATACTCAAAGCAATCCCAAGAGTCTGCTCGACACCCGATAATTTGCGATGCTGCAATAAGCATCCATTAACATAACAAAGTACACGTACACATTGATCCTCTCTAATTTTCAGAGAGGCATCCTCTTTGAATTGCACTTCAGAATACTTTGAACTCTACATATTCTTTGTAATTTCACAGTACTAACCATGCTTATTTTTAAAATATTTCAAATTGGTTTCTAAATATAAAAGAACAACAGTATATCGAGACTATGGGTCCTAAAAAAATACTCATCCAAAATTATCACACTGCAGAAACAGCAGTAGCATAAATGATAAACCTATAACATTTATTTTTCTTTTCCTTTCTGAAGAAGACAGCAGAATTCTCATCAAAAGGTGCAGTAGATTTATACCTCAGTAATAACACTATTTGTATACACCACCCAAATATATTTTAATGACTTATTGTGACTTATAGGAAATGTATTGAATTCCCCTTAAGAGAGCCATATTTATGAATCTGTTTTCAACACAGAGTATAAAGGGATTTGCCAAGAAACAGTTGCAATACCAGTGGTGCAGAAAAACTGCAGTGCTATTTGCTGAACTGTTCTATGACCAAGTAAAGGATATAGCTATGATTTTTCCACTGCATTGGCTATGACCACCTCAAATTTTCCTTCTTTTCCACCTTTTCAGCACAGCACACAACCGTGGCTTTTCCCCGCATTGATTACCAGCGCTGTTACTCTTTTAATCTGGAAAAAAAAGTGAGAACTGGGTACACAAGCTTTGTAACCTACTTAACAAATCTTAAAGCTGCCCTATCAGAACATAAGTGCTGAAGGGTTTTCTGAAAGTCTATGTGAAGTATAGAGCCAGATTAGACCATCTGATAGAGATTTAGATCACAGTATACAGCTAGCATCTGTGTTTCAATCTGCACACCACTAATGGAAAAAAATTCAACATATTTCATTGTAGAATCCCCTGAACAAAACAGAAGATCCAGCTAAATAAAGATTTAAATCCACTCAGTGCATTCACGGCATACTTATGTCATAGGCATTCAACGGGGCACAGGCAGGAAAAAATAATATATTGAACTCTTAAAATCTGGGAGTCTATTAATTCATCTCTATAATAAATCCAGGCTCTAGTTCACCATTCCCATATGTTAACCAATATTTTGAGTATTACTGACAGGTCTTGAAACAAATCTGCTATCCACAAACAAGTAAAACTGATTACTGTTTGTACCAGCACAAAGAGTACTGCATTCCTTTATTAGCCGAGTGGAGCAATATTCCTTCAGAGCCTGTTTGCAATTGTCTTGTGAAACTGAACCTCCTCCTCTCCATACAAATAGAGACACAGACATGCAGCACCACTTCTATCGCCCCTCTGATGCAGCAGAGACTGTTTTTATTTCCTTCCTCACCAAATACACCTTGACACACAACAAATCCTGCCTAAAATCTGAATTATTTAACAACTCGTGGCATGATACTGTTTTGAAAAACACAGGCAAGCCGTATCCGGCATTTCTCTGACAAAACCACTGTTGTTGGTTTCAATTTGAGCTCATTAATTCAATGTGGAATTGCTTTGTACGTTAACCACTCGCGGTGCGTCCAACCTTTTAAGAAGAGCCAAAACTTTTATTTCATTTAATAGATGATCCTATCCCATTCTGCAGGGCAGTGGAGAACACCCATGAAAATTCTAAAAAAAAGCTGTTTCAGGTATCAGTAATAGTTCAGCTGAGGTAGGGAAAACAATCTGATTTCTTTGCAGGGAAGGTGACGCTGGTTTTCCACGTTTCGGAAGGACATGGAGGTGCTGGAGCATGTCCAGAGAAGGGCAACAAAGCTGGTGAAGGGTTTAGAGCACACACCTTACAAGGAACAGCTGAGGGAGCTGGGGTTGTTTAGTCGGGAGAAGAGGAGACCGAGGGGAAGCTTTATCACCATCTATAACTACCCAAAAGCAAGGTGGGAGTTGGTCTCTTCTCCATGGTAGCTAGTGACAGGACAAGAGGAAATGGCCTCAAGATGCATCAGGAGAGATTTAGGTTGGATATTAGGAGGAATTTCTTTACTGAAAGCGTTGTCAAGCACTAGCAGGGGCTGCCCAGGGTGGTGGTTGAGTCACCATCCCTGGAGGTGTTTAAAACATGAGTGGACGTTGTACTTGGGGATGTGGTCTAGTGGTGGACTTAGCATAGCTGGATCGATGGTTGGACTCAAAGATCTTAAAGGTCTTTTCCAATCAAAACCATCCCGTGATTTTGTTTTAGCCCAAGAACCCTGGGATGAAGGAGACCAAAAAAGTAATGAATAAGAAAAAAAAATAAACAGGAAAGGACTGAAAATTAACTTGTCTCTGCAGGAGAGAGAGAGAAGCCACACTGTAGAAATACAGAGAACGACAACAGAGATTGCAACAGAGACAGCAAAGGAGGTAGGATAATACTGAAGGTAATAACAGATTGTGGAATAAAGACAAATGTCCTGAGGGCTTGAAACAATAAAATAATTCTTGAAGACATTTTACAATACTACAAAACTTAACATAAGGAAAAATACAGAAGCTATAAAAGCATGAGAAATTGTAACAGAGAGGATAAAGATGAGACAACATAAAGATCAAAGAACACGATGCTTCAAGCAACAGACGGCAATGTCAAAGATGTTCCAAGCTCTGAATAAGTAAGAAAAAAAGTTAAAGCTTGTCTCCAAACTGACCTGTGCTCCTCTGAATACGACTAACTATTTTTTTTTGGATGATTTTACAGCTATAGGAAACTGGATTGCAAGATGACTCTTACAGTCTCCTACAGTTTTGAAGTATGACCAGTCAAAGCCAACTCAAAAAGGCTCCTGAAATCAGTGGCTACAGTAGTACGCAGTGTGACTGAAGAGGAGCAGAGGTCTCAAGCAAATAAATCAGTCGGAGCTAAGTATCCAGTTTTGTCACACAGACAGTTTCACTATGTGAAAAAAAGCATCTTAATATGACTCTCAAAATCATACTTCTGGTTCAAGCTACAATACTAAGGCACACCTTGCAATGGTTGCATTTATGAGCTTTACGACCACTGAAGAGGCAAAGAAATCCATTTTATTGAGCTAAGTCCATTGTATACTTTTGGTTCTATGCACACTCTTACCTAGTACAGTACAAAGATACAGGAAACTACAAAATATACCAGCCTAGCTGATTAATTCAAAATGCACAATAGATTTTTTAATGTGTTTTAGAAAAAGCAAAACTTTACAGCAGACGAGACTCGGATAGTGACATCTGTAAACCTTCTTATTCAATCAAATGAGAAGTGCTCCCTTAAAGATTTTTCTGTGACCCCATCACTCAGAAAGGAGACCTTGTTATCATTCCTTCAGAAGGTTATCAGGATCTTAATTTCATCTTTAGTCTTACAAAAGAGAATGCCTTCACAAAGAAAGAGACAGGGGCCAGATGAAGTGCCCTGGCATTAAGATACAATCAGTTTGTACAATAACTGCCTCAGAGCATGTGCTTCTGAGAGAATATTTTATTGAATAGTATTCCAATCTACTGTACAAACACTTTGCTGCCTTCAAGAGTTGCAAACCAAAAGGTTAAAGAAGCAAATTAGTTTATGCCCTGTAGTTCTTAACAGTGAGGGAGATGTCTTAGTGTACACTTAGGCTAAACTTCTGCAGGGAAATCCCTGATATTTAATGAGTATCTCCAGGATGCTACGCATAAATCAACCACAGAGCCTGTAATGATCTGGTAGAATGTCCAACTCCTTTACCGCTAAGGTTTATATCACAGACTAAATGCAAATACATTGCATGTAACAATGTCATAGCTGTTACTGTACGCAATACATATATCAGGGAAAACCAGGATCTTGATCAAGACCCTCATTTTCTGTGGATAAAATGTGCTTTGTTTCTAATTTCACATATTCATCAGAAAAGCATCACTAGGCAACGCATTGAGCAATACCTTTTCCTGCAGAATTTAAAGTGACTGTGTTTTAAACAAACACTCTGAAAGGACCTTCCAAAGGGCTGGAAACATGTAGTGCCCCAGAACAGCAATTGTCTCCCTTTGTAGATCTGTCAAAGTCCTACAAGTTTACATTCCTAAAATTCCTTTATGTTTGACAAGAGTTAAGACTATACTGCAGTCCAAAAAAAAAGGGCCCCTTCCTTGCTTCCACCAAAAAGATCAGCAGGAATCTCTTCATATCGTTCAGATATGTATCTTTCCAGAGCAATTAAGTTATCTCTTGAATATAGGAGGGACACTGGGATCGGCCTCTGAGATATCACACAGTGCTTGGCCACATATGATGCCAATGCCGGGCTGATGATTAATCACACCTAAGTTAGGCTCAATTTCCCTTAAAAGGCAAGCCAAAGACTTTATCAGTTTTAATAACATTTGCAGACACTTCGAACTGGTATAACAAAGCTGCTGTATCTCTGGGACGTGACCTGAATTTGAATGGCTTTCTCTGGAAGAAAGGAACCGAGGCCAAATGCTACGCTTATCATAGCTGAAGGTTAAAAATATGCAAAGTTGACAAAAATTCTGGGAACTTCAATATATTGGAGATATCTTTGTTTTAATATTGGTGATCTTGCATAGAAGAACACTTGACAAACAAGGACAGTACCCAGACTGGATTGTTCTGTGATAAACAGTTCTGGTTTCAAACTCTGAATTTCAAACTGATACAGTAGTGATTTTTTTCAATCACGTACCAAGAAAACTGATTGCATCCCAAGATATTTGTTTTTTTCTCCTGAGAACCTATTTTCTCACACAATGATTACTGCATAAGCCTTCTCTCTCCCAGTATCACAGTACTGAATTACTAAATTTTAGGCAATAAAAATACCTGTGGATTGAAATCTTTTAGATCACGTTAACTGTTATCTTGATGAATCAAAATGCTAACATATACCCATGTAAGTGTTATTGTGGATTAGCCCTTATACATCAAGCACTTCTCCACTGCCTTTAGTCAAAGTTTTGGGCATTTTATACTGGAAATAAATCAAAATGAAGACATGTAAGAAATACTCAATTGCATTTACAGGAAAGCTACATGAAATCCCTATTGTTTATGCAACACTGAATAATTCTGCATGCTAAGATTTGCAGTTATCATTATACTTTGATCCTTAGAAGAATTGCCACCGTTTCATTATAATTTAATTTTTCCTTGCCTTATCTACTGAAGAAATAAGAGATAATTATTTGATTACATACACAGAAGCACCCATGCAAAACCGTCACAGATAAAGCTATCTTGTAAGTTAAAAGGCAGGAAAAACTACTGACATGTGCTGGGCAGACTCGTTAGCATGAATTTAAAAAAATAAGTAAATAAAGAAGGGAGGGAGTGGGACAAAACAATTCTGATCCTCAGTCACAATTCTCAGACTTTATTTTATAGGAAATTACTCAGAGGCTCAGCACATCCAGCTGGTATCTTTGTAAAGTTCCAGTCTTGCGCCAACAAGAATTACTTTTCTACTAATATAAAATTGTTTTTCATTAATAATGCTCGGAACATAAGAGTAAGCCAAGATGTTTGTGGTATCAGCGACAGGACGAGAGGAAATGGCCTCAAGTTGTGCCAGGGGCCGTTTAGACTGGATATTAGAAAAAAAATCTCTTTCCTGACAGAGTGGTGAAGCTCTGGCTGAGGCTGCTCAGGGCAATAGTGGAGTCTCCATCCCTGGAGAGGTTCAAAAAACGTGTAGACATGGCACATTGAGACATGGTTCAGCAGGCACAGTGGTGTTGGGCTGACAGTTGGACTGCAGGAGCTTAGAGGTCTCTTCCGACCTTAATGATTCTATGACTCTACTTCAGCTTGTCCTCCCAAACCTTCTATAAAAACCTCGTACTGGGGAACAAGAGACACATGCGCTTCCACCAACAACGGCAGGCCAAGCGTCAGTTTTCTTTGTTCCCCCCCACTGCGAGGCTGTTGACTGACTGCTCATATTTTACAATCCACAACTTCAATATTCTGGAATGTCTTAAAAACCATGTTAATTAAGTTGTGCTCAGCTGATCTTCTGGTGTTGGTGGTTTTTTTTTTTCAAAAGCATACATAGAAACATTTCATCAAACTACAGTAATCCGGTAACAGAACACAGGTTTTGACTACAAACATTTACACCTGAGCTGGCCTTCTCTCTCGCTACGGGCAGATTCTGAAACTCTTTTCCCTCAAATACATTAAATCAATATCTTGTTGCAAAAGTTTAGAGTGGTCCTCATAAAAGGTCAAACTTTTTTCTTATTTAATTATTATCTACGGCTACCGGTAGAGAAGGTCTTCATGAGAAACGGTCTTTGTATTAGAAAAAAATCCTATTCACCAGATAATATAAAATTCAACGGGAAGAGGTTTATCAGAACCTGGCCTTCTAGGAGAAGCCGTTGTACTGCTGACTTGATGGAGAGCAATGCCATCACAGTGGCACTGATTCATTTTAAATGTCACTGCTTTAAAATGCCATCAGTTGAGAGCGCCTCTGGACAGAATCTCCGCTAGCGTAAATCAGCTTAGCTTGGTTGACTTCAGTAGAACTACAGTGATCTAAACCAATTGAAAATCGAGTCCTTTGTGCTGAGCCTTCACTCTCAACAGGAAGAAAAAAAAAAATAAAGAGCCAGCACTGCACAGCCCAGTAAGTTTTTTTTTTGCAGATTCTTATACAACTTATTACCTATGAGTGCAACTCTACCGCTGTTAGCAACAATGAGAGCGACAGCGCAAGCCAGAGTCACGACTCCCCTGCACAATGTTAAAAGCCCCGCTCAAAGAGGGGTTTGATGACACAGCAGTGCAATCCCTCTGGCTGGCACAGACCGTAGCAATTGTTAACACCAATGCCTCTCCAGTCATTGCTAATAACAAGTAAAAACCTGCTGGAGTAGACAAGGCCAAAACGGGCCTTTAATCAGGACTGCTGTCAGGTCTGTGTTACTGGAGGCTCCCACAGTACCCAACACTGTAAAAGAGAACATAATGAATTTTTGATGTGAACAGTCCTGGAGAAGTGGAAGTACCATTAAGAACACTCCCTTTAACTGCTGGATCCTTCCAGCATCCCCTGTCGTAACCTCTATTCATAGAACAGCCAAACGATTCCACCTGGAAGCCAGTGGGCTTCTAAGTTAAGAGATATTTTCAACCTTGGAAATATAAATAAGCCCAGTGGAAAAACTAGATTCATTTGCAGCTCAAAATGGCATCGACTGATTGTTACCTGCGAACCAGGAACAATAAAAGCAGAAAACAAAATTAAGCTTGGCTCAGAAACCAACAATAATATTTTGACAGCTTCCCTTTTAGCATTCAAGCCCTACGGTTCCAAACTTCACTCACCCTATGGAATTCTGGTTTGGGCTTTATTATCTGTACACAGAGAAAAGTCAAAGAGACTGCTAGGATATTCCTATCTGTAGTGGTTCATATTTATTTGTCCATACAAAGTTCCTTTACTAATCTTTCTGTAAATGATGTTACAATTGGAAGGTGCTTTCTATGTAAAATAAAGTAAGGAGGGATCTACTTCCAGAAAATCCGATCAAACAGTGCTATGTTTTTAAATGCAAAAGCGACTACAATTTGTCACAGCACACAGTTTTTGGCAAAATTCCATTTTTTGTTTCACAATTGCCCTGTATTCAGCCATGAACAAACATGTTTAAAATGATGTAAAACTGGGCATTTAAACCCTTGATCCTGCACTAAAGGTCTCTGGTTTAGATGACTGAATACCATCAGTATAGAACGTCATTACAGATATAGAAATTAAAGTTCCCAAGTATACCAAGTTCACATACCACATTGTTTTCAAACAGATCACACCCTATCACACTGACAATAACCGAAGGATTTAGCTTAGCTTTTCAGCCCTCCCATAACCTCTTCCTCCAAAGGAGAGAGAGAGGGGAAATGCCCTTCCAGACCTCCTCATACCAACTCAGCAATGTTCCCATCTCCTTTGCATTTAGGAACTGGCTTTGTGGCCTTTTACCTACACAAATTACCAGCTGTAACCTACAGTGAACTCAGCTGAATGTGGCATTTTTAATTCCTTTTCTAATTAACCTATTTGCATGCATTTCAGTAATTATACAGCTTTGCATACCTAACAAGAAATATCCCACTGTGCAACACCAACAGTCAATATAGCACAGTAACCTGTTTTATCCAGTGACACAGGAGATGATATTTAGGGAGAGCACAGAAACATGGCCATTACCTGCTGATGCTCCACTCATACAATCACACCAGCACCCACAAGCTCTTGATGAAGGAACATTCCTGCTCATTCCTGACAGTATCTGCTTTGAATGTTGTCCATAAATTCTCCTAATCTCCTTCCAAAACTGATGTTACTGTTAATCTCCCTCCTACAGCTTCATCGAGTACTCCCATCTCTCTTACTGCAGAAGCTGTTCTTTATTCACCTTAGCTTCTTCTTTTGTGACTTTGCACAGTTCACTCACGCTCTCCCCCTCAGCCACCTTCCCTCAAAACTAAGAGCTTACAGACTTTCCAGCATCTCTTTGTATAGCAAAGGTTTTCTATTCGTAAGTATCTTACTTGCCCTTCTCTAACTCCACTATATCCTCCTTGAGATGTAGAACGTAGAGATCAGAACTGCACACACCACTCAGAATGAGTGTGCATCAATCTTTTATGCTTGAAAAATAATGCCCTCGGTCTTGCTCTCCCAGTACTCTTTCTCAGGATGCCTGACATTTTACTGGCCTTTTTTTGGCTATCGCTGCACATAGAACTGCGGATTTAGGGAAACTGCCAATGACTCCAAAATCACTTTCCTAAACTCAGTTATTAATTCAGCATCATATTCTCCTAGTTTGGATTATTATTTCATAAAATCATGGAATGGTTTGGGTTGGAAGGGACCTTAAAGATCATCTAGTTCCACCCCCCTGCCATGGACAGGGACACCTCCCACTGGGTCAGGCTGCCCAAGGCCCATCCAACCTGGCCTGGAACACCTCCAGGGATTTCACAGAGTACAGTCATCCACACTGAAGCTTCTTTGCCACCTTTTGTTCCAGTGACGCTGTTAGATTTACAAGAGCTTCTCACCATCAGCATATTTACTTACCCGAAAAGCTTAATACTTTCTAGGTGAAGATTTCACACAGGTGGTGCACATTCCGTCTCCCGGTCATTGCTGAAGATGTTGATCAAAATTTGTTCCCAGCACTGGACCTCTGGGAACCGATTTTCATTCATGATCCACACCAAACTGTCAACAGAGTACACAGCTTTTCTTTTACAACCAGACAATTTATTCTTGCCCTAAATCCTCTGCCATTGCTTCTCACCCAGGAGACGCACGATCTGTTGACCTAAAACTGATTATTGCGCATCTAATCAAAGTGTCCATGTGTTACTAAGGAAGCTCCACCAGGATCACACGTTTCTATGCTGTGTTTCATATTTTGCTCCATTAGCCTCACCAGCGGACACCAAGCACTCATCTGAGCAGACACGGTATTCAGTGATAGCCAAGTATTTCCTCCAAGACCCTCAGGACTTATCCCAGACAGCACACAACGTCACTGTGTAAGAACTGCTTCTAAAGCCTGAGCAGCTCACCTACAGAGCAGTTAGTCATGCAGTCAGAAAACCGATGCGTGAAGAGCAACGAAGTCAATTCGCTTTTATTACAAAAAAATCATTGCTATTCACCTCCCTGACTGCAGCCTGAAACGCTAACCACGTGGAGCTTCTCACCATTTTGCTGACAAACCACATGATTTTTCCTTTTTTAAATGTACCACTATGCCATTGCAGCTCCTTCAGGTGCATCCAGCAAACACCGCCTGGAGTAGCCACACGCGTCAAGAATAGCAGCTACGCGCGAGGTGCCGTGATCCAAAAGGGTTTCAGTTCCTTTTGCAGAGCCAAAGCCTACAAAAGAAACTGGGAAAAGAGGGTGGGAAGGAGAGAAAAGAGAAGTGCAACAGCAATATGCTGCACTGCTATAGTTTTGCTGCACTGCAATCTAACTTCAGTGCGTGAAGACTTTAAGCAGATGACTGTTCTCTCCAGCACTCAGCACGACAGGGACTAAAAAGCTGAGAGCTGGCAAGATCACACTTTATTTTCAAATCTAGAAATAGAAATCAGAATTTTTTTTATGATTCTTGCACCAAACAAACATTTTGACTGTTGTGAATTAAGCTACAGTTTGACCTCATTTCTAAAACACTTTGTTTGCTATATTGTCATCCATATTTCTGATTAAAAAAATGTTAAAATTGTTGACTGAAATGACAGACTGCGTTTAGCAGTTACCATCGATTGTTCTGAACCACCTGATAAAATGACCTTCATGAAAGTTCTTTTCACCTGTTTTACTATTTACACAACCAAAATTAAACAAAAATGGGAGGACCATTAAGGCTTAATATGCTTTCAAAAACCACAGTGCAAACAGTCTCACTTCTTCATCTGGGAATGCTACATTTCAGTACACTGAAACTTAAGGGTGTGGAGATGGCTCTAGTGTGCAAGAAATACCCAGGCAGAACTTTGTTTTATCATTTTTGAAAGAATAATAGCAATGAAAAGAAACCCTGCTAACAAGGTGAGTCTTTCAAAGGGAGCCAGAATCATAGAATCATCAAGGTAAGAAAAGACATCTAAGCTTACCCAGTCCAACCATCAACCCAACACCACCGTGTCTGGTCAACCATGCCCTGAAGTAAGAGGTCTACATGGGTTTTGATCACATCCAGGGAAAAAGTCTGACTGTCACTGCCTTGCTTTTAAGGCAAGCAAGCTCTCCCCTTTAAGATTTCCAACAACAGCCTGGTAGTTTTCATTCTGCGGGAGAAGGTTCTGAAAATACCATTGTGAGCTCTTATCCGGAGGTTATAGGGCATTGATCATAGGTCACTCAGCAAAGTAGGATGAAAGAAAGCAGCATGGAGGCAACAGTTTCTGCTCACAACTGATTCAACATCAATCTAAATCGTGACCCAAGATCATGAGACCTTATCCCACGAGACAGCAGCCGTAACAGTATACTCTCAACTCCACTATTAGAAATCAAAACACAAAATGGTTGAGTTATATCGGTAAGCTGCTAAGCTTGGATGGTCCTGGTATCGAATGGAACAACAGAAAAGAAAGACGTGAACTGGTGAGAAGAGAACAAAGACAAAGCAATTCATTATAAAACCCTTTAGAATATTACTAATTTTGTATATCTTAATTATAATACCAGAAAGTAGTATTTAATGGGAATTTTCTTAGTAGATTTAGAGAAGAAAAGGCTCCAGTAAGACCTTAGAGCAGCCTTCCAGTACTGCAAGGTGCTAGAGGAAAGCTAGAGAGGGGTTCTTCATCAGGGACTGCAGGAACAGGATGAGGGGGAATGGTTTTAAGCTGAAAGAGGGGAGATTTAAGTTAGGTATTAGGAAGAAACTTTTTCCTGAGGGTGAGGAGGCCCTGGCCCAGGGTGCCCAGAGCAGTGGTGACTGCCCCATCCCTGGAGGGGTTCCAGGCCAGGTTGGATGGGGCTGGAGCCCCTGATCCAGTGGGAGATGTCCCGGACGGGCTTTAAGGTCCTTTCCAGCCCAAACCATTCCATGATCCTATGAACGTGCTGTTAGTACAACCAGCTGAACTGACTCCACATATACTGAACCAGCTGAGGTTTTGATTAGCAGTTTTCAAATTTTTATGCATTTGTTTTTCAGAACAGTATGAATGGGGGAGAACTCCCAAGTCTTTTTTAGTTTAAGATGCAGCAGGTCTCACATTTACTGTAACCCTGCCCACAGTGCAGACATTGAGGTTTTAACCTATACATGAATGAACGCAAAGTTTGGTTTTTTTCAAAAAAATGCCTACATAGAGTGTTTGAGAAATTGCAATTTTATTTTGCACATGTAAATCTTTATTAACACATTTTGACAGAGTTAAAGTACGATTTTGAGGAAAGATGATACTTAAGAATTTGTTTGAGCATAACTACAGGGCTGGACAAAGCAGTCACAGCCACATAACATCCTTTTAGCGTCACCAGGCCCAATACAGCGTCACCCAAAAGGCACCAGTGGGATTCCGGCATAAATACCAAGTGGGAAATAGAACTTGTGGAGAACGGAGGCAAGAGGAAATAATTTTATAAGAGTAATATTGCTGGCAAAAGTATGCAATAATGTGATTGAGGATGTATTAGCAAACAATTAATGTATCTGGTGACATATGTCAGTGAAACATCAGTGAAGAAAAAAAATGATGCTAAGTAGCGATAAGGCACTCTATCACATGGCAAATAGAAAATACTTTTAATCATGTGACATCAAGCATATGGTACGTTGCTGACTGGTGAAAGCAGTGAAAATGGTGAAAATGACAAACTTTGAAAGGTTATTATTACCCTAATGAGAAAAACCTGACATAAAGGAATTAATTAGCTTTTAATTTATCTAGTATTAAGAAATAGCACAGACTCCAGATGGTAGTTTTGGAGGTTGGGGGAGGGGGTGGGGGCAGTCTTCTATTTCTTTTTTGTATCTTGGTACTTCGTTCTAGGATGGCAAAACAGAAGATACACAATTCTTCCAATTCTTATTTGTTATGATAAAAAAAACTACAATAGATCTGCTAGAGTAAGTATTTAATTCTGATGGGGTATTAGAATATTTTAAGAACAAGTCACTCATTCAATAAAAACTATGCCTGGTTCTTTTCCTTTGGCAGCAGCTCATAATACTTGCTTAAATGTGACTTTCCAAGCCTTCAGTAGATTTCAGATGTGTATAAAGTCTGTCATATCTCTTTTCAAGCGATCAGCCCATTGAACAACCAAAGAGCCTGGTTAGGTTTTAGTTCTGCAACATACACCAATACTAAAATTGTACGATTTTTGAAACTTTATAATTATCTTTTATGCTCAAATCATCCAATTAATATATAGACAAGTAGCATTTTGAGTCTATTCTTTAAGATTAGCATTATCACATAAAGCATCACACAGGTGACTCCCACAACATCTCCAGGCACATAATTCTGTATTTGAAACACCTATGGACTTACCCACACCTTTCCTATTGCATCCGAATACAATCAGACAGAGAACACATCATTAGCCGGTCGACCAGGGTCTCCAACAAAGGATACAGATTCATACAGATTTATTAGAAAAGAGCATGGCCTTAAAAAGACAGCATACAAGTAAATGTAAAGTAAAATAGACTGTTTAAACGGTGAAAAGTGACTGTTCACCCTCTAGACAGATGGGGACAAAGGGCGTATGAGGACAAATTAAACTATCCAAGAGTGCCAGCACATCTAAGTCTGTATTTTCTGTAGCACTAAATACAAAGATGCACTCATACAAATCACAAAAGCATTCTGAATACTTTTCTCCATAAAAGTCTGCAGCCTCAAAATCAATTGTTTTTACAGCAAATAGCAAGTAAAGTTTTAGAATTTTTTATAACCTTGAGAGGTTGAAGGTTAGGTACAAGGTTTCATAGCTACAACTTCCCCGAAACTTCATTTCGCCATCACAACAAACTCGGCTTTGCCTTGGTTCCATTTCTGACTAAAATACCTCATGACAGGTTTATAGTATTAATTTCCTTTTCTACTGCACTCCTTATAAATGTTTTCTTTATAGTATAAATCAGATTCCCAGCACTAGATAAGTGAAGACTCATATAGATCACTTTACTGGATTTTATATCGCAAGCATTCCGTAATAGATTAGTGTTCTCTATTGATTATTCACAACGAAAGGCTTTAATGGCCTGAGCCCTCCTAATGACCAGAGAAATGAAATGGTGATAAAAGGCAAAGAACTTTAAATTAGATTATTTCCTAGGACAATTACTAATACGGTTACAGGGATATCTAAGGGATATTGCTGGTTTTCAAAAGGAAGTTAATCCTGCTAGTAAAAATTGTTTTCTTTCAGGTCATGTACTTTCAGACACATAGATGAGCCTAAGGTCTATTTGTTTTTCAGAACAACTTTATCTCCTGGGCTCTTAAATAAGAGGTACTAGTTTTGTGGATCTGGGAAAAAAACCCAAACCCTGCAGAGTGTGAAATCAGTCCACCCTCCCTACAGCTTTTTTTCAGCCTGTGCAACAACCCAGACTGTTGATTGAAGGACCCTGAAATGCCACAGCACCATCACTCACCCTTGTCATCAGCATCCATGCTCGGAATAAATCCAGGCTGTGCAGGGATGCGTAGGCAGCCGGGCCGGAGGTCGGGTGCACAGACAGAGCCACTAATCCCACCCACCCCTGTGAAACACAGCACCCAGCCCGCGGGTGGCACTCAAGGTGGGAGTCGGGACCGTTACTCCAAGGGTTCAACTAGCCCAGCAGCTGAACTCCTGCTGCTTCCAGGACACCTTTGCGTTGGGTCTATGCACAAAGGCAGAAGTCTCCGACACGCTGAAGACCACGCGCGGAATTCAAAGCACTTCTTTAGCCAAAAATATTTTATTTGTAATTGTTTCTGCCGTGGTAAAAGCATGTAACTTCTGGATGAAAAGCACGGGACTTGATAATACAGCCCAGACTGTGGCTGTACTAATAAGAAAGGCAGAGTTTTCTTGCCTTTGCATGAAACGAAGCCAGTCCCCTCTCACTGACCTTGCGGTACCACTTGGAGCCAACCAGGAAATCATAATTAGGTGGAAAGAATTTGTTTAGCCTATTCTTTCAACTCCCTGAAAATGTAGAGGAAGACCCTGTCCTTTGTAAAGTGTATCATTTAGTGCCTCATTTGCAAATCATTGTTGTTTTTTTTCTTTTTATTTCTTTTTCCCTTTTTTTTTTTTTCATTTTTTCCTCTCCTTTTTTTCTTCATACTCTAATGGATTTCTGAGATGGGGACCAGTCTCTCCACTCCTGACCTCCTCAAACAAAGAATGTCACGCAGTTCCCAGAAGTGCGAGATGCCAGTTCGGTTCAGATTCACTTGCTCTCCTGCCAGCATGGCCAAACAGCTCTGCTTTCATCGCTGCCTTGGTGCTGCTCTTTGAACAGGTCATTAGGAATTCCATGACCCATAAGCCGACATACATGATCTCCACGACCTTTTTACTTTCTTCTGGAACATAAATTGTGAAGCTTGAATCTTCTTCCAGACCTAGATTTCCCACGTGGCCAAGCTAGCTCCATTTATTCAGACTTTCAGAGGATAAAGCAGGCGTATCAGCCTCAGGCTATGAGAAAGGAGCATTATAAAAATATGAAAATAAAATGTTCCATTAAAAAAATGATTACATTACGACTCAAACCTATTCTCTGCTTCAAATAGGGCCTAAGATGATAATGTTTACTTTGCATACCACTCTGCTGAATTGAAAACTTTTATTAACGATGTGCTTCTGTTTTTTTAAAATTATTAGAACAGACGGATTTATAGATCTAAAATAGTAACCAAATTCTAATAATGAAGCCATTTAATATATACCTCAACTGCTGACAACTTAATACTTGCTCTGAAAGCAGTAGTCCCCAAACTAATATGTTTATATCCCAAAGTAAGTTGCACACATGTGCTCCCTTGCTGGCTGCAGATTGTGTTGTCTTGACAGTTAAAGCTGTTCTGCAGATTTTGTTTCTTTGCTCCATTTTGCAAATGAATGCTTAAATTATGAAAGAAATTAAATGAACAGGATGATCCTAGGACATTTGTAATAAATAACATGGAAAGATTTTATAATGCTCTCTGATTCTTTGAAAAACAACTGTGGTGTTCATGAGAAGTAAGTCTACATTTACATATAAATGGAAATACACGGGCACACACATCTATATCCACACATAGACACACAAGATATTTATAAGATATCCCACATTTATGCTTCATCAGATTGAACCTTGAAAAATTAAACGAATTTTTAAATAAGTCTTTATTGCAACTGGATATTCTCAAACTATTTATAGCGTGTTCTGCCTCAAGACAGCTTTTGCTCATGTATTTGGCCAAAGACAACACCACCGAGACTCAGGAAATGGCAAGATAGTGGAAAATACAACAGTTCAGAACAGACGAGCTTTACCAAAGTATTTTTCATCATGGAAATATAAAACAATCATTACATTAAACCGGTAGAAGCTCCAGAGCAGAGAGAAAGGACTGAAATCTGCTTTCTGTCTCAGAACTACAATTCTCATTTATTTGAGGAACTCCACAGCTGCAGTCAAGCATCACCGTGAGCCCAGCAGACAAAACAAATCAGGAGAGAAAACAAATCCATCGCTGGACACATTCATCTCCTTCAAAGGGTCTCTCACCTGAGCTGTCTGACAGCCCTGTGAGCCAGGGGATCTCTCACAGAGATAAAAGCAGAGCAGTCATGGTGGGACATGGCACTGGAAAAAATATAGGGCATTGGGTTGAACAGGGAACGGCCAATTAAAGAGAGTAAGACCAACCTCATGGAAATAAGCAGGTGGCTTTGGGTCTGTGTTTAGGATGTTCTCGTTATGGAGCAGATACACAATCGAACACCAAGAACTTCACAAAACAAGGTCTGTGTGGACAGTGTCACAAAACAAAATCAAACCAACAAGTAACAAACAACCCAGAGTGGTCCTGAGCATGCAGAGCGATCCACTTTCTCCCATGGGTTCTGCCTAGGGCTACTCTGAATGCTTTCTTTGCCAAGATCTGAAGATCAGCACCACACACCATAATGAGAACACAGGCAATCTGCCAGTCTTAACATCGTCCAACACCAACATCCATTTTACGTCAGCTTTTCCATTATTCACCTGAATTAACTGACAGAGAACCATTTGAATCTGGACCTGAAGGCACAGAACCACTAGTTACTTGCCCAAACCTTCACACGACGCAGAGATCAAGGCATCGCATACAAAAAGACTCCCGAGAAAAGCCTCAAAGGGTGTGATTTCTATCAACTAACTTGCCAAATTTACAGGCGCTTTTTGACCTCACAAGTTATCGCACCCAGAATCAGCTCTGGCACAAAACAGTCAGTGGAATAAAAATACCTTAAGGCAATTCTAAAAAAAAATAAATATATAAATTTCAAAACAGGTCTACAATGATCACTTTCATTTCACTTCACATTGCTGCTCATCACTGAAAACTTTTATGAATAGTTTTATTTCTATTTAAAATTATTATGAAAGTGTGAAATTAAAAAGATGCGTGGGAGTACCTTTTTAGCAATTACACATCTAACAATCATTATCAAAGTTTAATGTCATAATTAGATTCGTAAGTCTCAATACCCATTTGCAGGATTCAGATCTGCTCCTCTCATCAGCCAGAAAAGGCTTGGCTCTTGAACCTGGAACCTGCCGGCGGAGGTACAATTAGAAGGAGAGACTGGCACAAATAACAGTGCACAAAAATGTAAAGGTGAAGGTCTTGATCCTCCTCCTTCCTGTGTTACAAAGCAATTCCATTCCACCAGAAGTCTGAATGGACAGGAAAATCATAGAATAGTTTGGATTGGAACGGACCTTTAAAGATCGTCCAATTCCACCCCCTGCCATGGGCTGGGACACCTCCCACTGGATCAGGGGCTCCAGCCCCATCCAACCTGGCCTGGAACCCCTCCAGGGATGGGGCAGCCACAGCTTCTCTGGGCAACCTGGGCCAGGGCCTCACCACTCTCGTCGTGAAGAAATTCCTACTTATATCTAGTCTAAATCTGCCCCTCTCCAGTTTATACCCATTGCCTTTCATCCTAACATTGGAGAGCAGCATCTCCTGCACCAGCCAGACATGCTTTCCACTCCAAATATCAACTGCTTTAATTTATTTTCAGTTTAAAATAATAAACTCTCAGGAGACATCTAATTCTCCCATGTTCAGTACCGACACGGATACCCACAGAGCTCTCCCATTGCCAGGGATGACCACAAGAGCAAGTGACAACGCGAACTTCCAAAGCGGAATCAGAAGATATATTTCAGCTGTGTTTAATGCTGTTTCAGAAACAACAGAGGCTTCTACTGTATCGCCAGGCCAGCAAGAGCCTCCAGTCTCATCAAGAAAATAAAGATAACTGGACCGATACACATATACACACATAGACACACAAATACATACACAAAATACACACACACTGACAGAAACGAGGCAGGAAGTCTAATGAATTCAGAGCTTCAATTCAATGAAATATTGATATTTTACTCAATAATAGGTTTTATGGTTTGCAATTATTTTTTTTCTCTTAAAAAATCCCAAAGAAATAGTTCCCCAAAAAGTTCATTTTCTGGTATCCTCCTTTAATATATTCCTCTAATTTCATGATTACCTAACAAGACACAGTATTATTGATCTCAGATGCTTGGCCGGGTTGTAGATTATGATGTACTGAAAAAAAAAGTCTGCTTCTGAGATATTTTGTTTTATCCTGGAAAACATCACGAAAGCCAAACATATTGATTCACACTGTAATAAAAGAGAAATAGGGACTTCTTTTTTTTTTGTTTGCTTGTTTTCTTCTTTTAAGAGACGATATGCCAGCCTCTTGGACTCTCTAATAGCACAGTTCAGGTGAAAAAATACCTTATTTTAAGGACTTCAGCCCAATTTTAATACTCTTAAACTATAATAATAAAAACCAGAAAGAATAAATTTCCACTTAAACAAAAAACAAACACAAAATATGCAACCAAAAAAAAAAAAAAACTCCCAACAACCAGAAAAAAAACTCACATACAACAAAAAAACATCCCCTTTGCTTCATACCCTTCCAGCGGAATTCTTTGGATTCAGTAATACTATAGACTTCATTTCCATACACGTCTTTACCTGCAGCATGAGGTCTCATGTTGGACAACAACCCTTTCAGAGGTGAGTCATCCATTTCATCCGACATTTAGATTTCTAAGCATCTTCTTTTAGTTTAATATTCTACAATATGAGAAAACCCAGACATTGTTCACCTTATGTTCTCAGACTTGAGAACATATACACTTGAAAAACACTAAAAACCCCTTGTCTTTTATTTCAGATTAATTATTTCCTGGATAAGATATTCCTAAACATCAGAATATATGTTTACAAATGACAAAAAAATGGATGAATTAACTCGATCTTAGCTCCTGAAGCATTCAGACATAAAAAAATACACCGCTTTCATTATACACGATAAAGTTCAGCGATGAGCGGATAATCAGGAGCACATGCAAATGACTACAAGTTTGATACACACGCATCAACTCAGGCATAACCGAAGGCTTACATGGCAAGCAAACCTTTTCTTTTTCCGTTCAGAAGATGATCACGTTATGGACATTGCTGAATGAAGCAAGAGATTGCACAGTGAGCCCAGTAAATATTCAATCAGATTCTTAAAGCTGATTCAGGCTACAGCCCTGAGGTGTCAATCAGTGGTGTACTTCATAACAAATCAATACAGACAGCACAAGAGAGATGCATATGGATTAGATGTTCTGAGGGTTTCTCCTTATCTGCACTTAACTCTGGGTTTGGTGCTTTAAACAAAGAAACCACCTTAAAACCTCTCAACTACTTTTTTGCAGGTGTGATTTTTTTTCCATTCTAATAAGTCAACTCTTTGCTAATGTATTATAAAATACCCTTTAAAAACAGATTTGAGCTTTAAGCATTTAATGCCTTACAGTTACAGTCATAACAAAAGAATGTCCTCCAACAATTTTCAATAAAATATAATGTCCTTTCCCAATGTATACCTCTCTGTGTCCCAGACTATTAACCTTTAACCTCTGTGATGTTTACATTGGGCTCTCAAACCTCACAACAATATCACTCTGCTTTGAACCATTCATTTTAACCTTTTGTTCTGTAATTTATGCTCTGCTACTCTGTCTCATCTTTTCCTGTAAATCGAACAAGAGCCTTACATTGCAGCTTTCACTTTCATTCCAGTAAGCAAATGAAGATTCTGCTATTGGACAAGCCTCCAGCAAAACTCGGGAGACATTCAAGCTGTGCTCAGAGGAGAAGTATCATGAATTAAGCTGTACTATACTAGACAAGGAAGAGGTTGTTACACAAATTCCTTTCAACTGTTAATTAGAAAAAACATGCCTGATGATGAATTAGAGCAGTTGTATAGTCATTAGGAGCCAGCGGTGAACTGGTGGCCCAAAGGAAATCAGCAACAAAATTTCTGTTAGGTCATGAATTTACCTCATATCTTTGCATCCTTCAGAAACTCTAAGGAAACCAGATCTGCTTGCAGAAAATCCGAAGGAAATACGTTCCCAAAATCTGCCATCACCAAAAGGGTATGGGGCACTGAAGAAATGAGACAGAGTACTACCAGTTCAATGTGCCCACAGAATCACAGATCACCAGGTTGGAAAGGACCCACTGGATCATCGAGTCCAACCATTCCCAACGCTCCCTAAACCATGTCCCTAAGCACTTTTCCACCCGTTCCTTAAACACCTCCAGGGAAGGTGACTCGACCCCCTCCCTGGGCAGCTGTTCCAGTGCCCAATGACTCTTTCTGTGAAGAATTTTTCTTCTGATATCCAACCTGAACCTCCCCTGACGGAGCTTCAGGCCATTCCCTCTTGTCCTGTCCCCTGTCACTTGGGAGAAGAGCCCAGCTCCCTCCTCTCCACAGCCTCCTTTCAGGTAGTTGTAGAGAGTAATAAGGTCTCCCCTCAGCCTCCTCTTCTCCAGGCTAAACAACCCCAGCTCTCTCAGCCGCTCCTCATAAGACTTGTTCTCCAGCCCCTCACCAGCTTCATTGCTCTTCTCTGGACACACTCCAGAGCCTCAACATCCTTCTTGTGGTGAGGGGTCCAGAACTGAACACAGTACTCGAGGTGCGGTCTGACCAGTGATGAGTACAGAGGGAGAATAACCTCCCTGGACCTGCTGGTGACCCCATTTCTGATACAAGCCAAGATGCCGTTGGCCTTCTTGGCCACCTGGGCACACTGCTGGCTCATGTTCAGTCGGCTGTCAACCAGCACCCCCAGGTCCTTCTTTTCCGTGCAGCTCTCCAGCCATTCTTCCCCCAGTCTGTAGCACTGCATAGGGTTGTTGTGCCCCAAGTGCAGGACCCGGCATTTGGCCTTGTTAAACCTCATCCCATTGGTCTCGGCCCAGCGGTCCAGCCTGTTCAGATCCCTAGTACCCTTGATGACCTTTCTGGGTCGTTTTCAACTCGTTCTACCCATCTTGAGAGCATTTAGGGTCTCAGTGCATAGGTTACAACTAAGCAAGCAGCAACAGTTCCCTGGCCAGGCAGCCCCAGGCAGGTCCTCATTCCTTCCCTTGACACGTTACCCCTGCCCGCGTGAGATCCTGCTTCCACCGTGCACCTCCAGCCTACGGAGACACACAGACACGTTTCCAGTAGGGCTTCAGCCTTTTGCAGAGAACAGCAAGGAGCTATGTCTGGCTGGGATCCCACTTCGCTTTTAACTACTTCAAAACCTTCTTCCTGTCCTCATACATGGAGGTGAATGCCATCTCTAACGAAAACTTCCTTCACCAAGAAAACAGCAGAAACCATTTAAGGATGTTTCTCCTTCCAAAGTAGTCCTTTTTTTAAATCTTATTTTAAGATATTGTATTTTGTATAGTAAAATGAAACAGTTTTCAGTATCAAACACCTCCAAAAAATGAGGAAAATGTTTTCATACAAGTAATAAGAAATCTCAAGGTGATTCCATGCATTACGGCTTAAGCTTTCTGGTTTTGAAACATCACTTCTCTAAGCTCCATATGGACTTGTTCAACATTTGTCAGAAAACAAGCACAGACTTTTAACATCCACATATTCAAGTATAGTCACAGAAAACTTATTTCAGAGTGTTTAAAAGCACACGCTGCTCAATGCTAATAAGTCTCAGTCTGAACAAACAAGATCTCTCTGCCTTCGGTATGTCTGACGTTTCCTTGTGCCAATTCTTTCTATTCTGCCAGAAGCAGGCGGTTGTTCTTTAAAATAATATTTCCCGAAATGTTCTTCCTTTATTTCAAAAATGAAAAGCTTCTTTCAGGAACGTAAGCTCAGAATATATTAAAAATGTCACATTGAATCTTACAACAACAGATAGAGTTATCAGGGTTTGATGTATGCTGTATATTCCTGAGAAGGACTGAAGCACTTGAAGGACATTAGGATAGCAATCTCCAAATGGGACTGTGTGTCAGGAATGCTTAAGGGTTAATCAACATGAAATGCCAGGTGATAATAACTCTGGCGTGCAGGCAGCATATGCAACCTGATTTCATAGGATAGCAGCGTTTCCCAAGTACTTTGAAAGCAGCTGGAGCTATAGCAGCTCTGCAATTGCCTTCCGTTTGGGGACAGCTGCTCACATCCCTGTTACCGAGCTTATAGCTCATGGCATGTAGCGATTTCATTTGACCACATTAAGATGTTTCATAATCTTTATTAACTTTTCCTTGCCTGTACGTTTATTCAGTTCATTTCATTGCACTGCATAATAAGTCTTTGCAAGCGCTGGGTTATGTTGTTTTACACTATTTCCTCACATCCCATTCAATTACCAACAGTCAAATCATCTGACTCGACATAAATTGAACTAGTCAAATTGTTCATTGACAATTCCATTGCTTCGGATAAATAAATCAAAGTCTTAAAAGGCAGCATAGGAGTTGTCTTTTTTTTGAGGCAGTAATATTTTGGAGGAAGGAAAGGCCTGTTGTCACCACAGTTCAATGATGGGTATCTTGCCTAGTTGTTCAGTGCCAATGCAGAGGAGCACGTGGGCCCTTCCAGTGCCTGAAGGGGCTACAAGAAACTGGGGAGGGGCTGTTTATAAAGGCTTGGAGTGATAGGATGAGGGGCAATGGGGATAAACCAGAGAGGGGCAGGTTTAGACTAGACATAAGGAGGAATTTCTTCATCATGAGGCTGATGAGGCACTGGAACAGGTTGCCCAGGGAAGCTGTGGCCGCCCCATCCCTGGAGGTGTTCAAGGCCAGGTTGGATGGGGCTTGGAGCAACCTGATGGCAGTGGGGTTGGAACTGGATGATCTTTAAAGGTCCCTTTCAACCCAAACTATTCTATGATTCTATGTGACCACTCCACACCCATAACACTCCTGTTGAAGCTGTAGCAGGAGGATCTTGCTCCCAGCGATTACAGGGCCACAGGAAGTGCAAATGACCCAGTGAATCGCTGAATGGAAAAGCACAGAAGCACACACTGGACACCAAATAGCTGAAAGTTTCACAAATTGACACATCTGTCTTCTATACAAGCTCCTGATGAAGGAAAGGAAAATGAGAAGCACAGGTATATGGATATTGGAATAATTAAATGATTTCCCTAATAGACAGAAGCACATTTTCCCTCCGTCATGTTTTAGAACCATTAGATTTGTTCAGTGCCACCAATTTGTTCAGTACCACCGATGGCACTCCGAGAAGGCAGCACCTGTGTGAATTATACACTGCATCCAGAAGGGACAACGATGACATGAATCACGCAGAGATGCACACAAAAAATGAACAAACTTCACGTTATTTTATAAAGAAAGGCTACCAAAAATCTCAAATAGCTGCCAGTTAGGGAAGATTTCAAGAATGGTTCTGGATATACCAGATAAACTTCTTTTAATTAGACTTGCAACTTGTCATAATTTTGAATGTTATGTATCTGAAATCGATGTACCTGCCATAATGCATTAAGAGCTACATCCTCAGAGGGAACATCACAACACTAAGCACTACATCACCTAATTCTGCAGTGAATCCAGAGCAGCTGGGTAGACAGCCAGGCTGCTATACAAACAGCAGGGAGACAGGCATCCAAGAATGAAATCTACAGAAGCCATCCATTATATCTCTGCAGACACAGTAAATACAGTAACAGTAAATTGTAAGGAAATAAATACATCATAATCTATGTTCTCCAATGATTTCAAGGCTATTTCAGGGATTATTATTTTTTTTTTTTAGATATTGAAGGCGTCACACAAAAATGGAGAAAAATATCCCATCCTCGCCCCCCCTTCCCCCCCGGCATCTTCTGCGAGACTGATCCAGTAAGCAGAATCTGAGAGTTTCCTAGACCAGATAATGACGGCGATGCTCATTTTGTGGTTCTGAATGGGACTCCGGCACTTCTATCTCACTCTGTCAACACTTTGGAAGAGCTGGGTAGGAAGAGTAGCAAAGCTTTTACACCTAGACAACTGTCTTGGCAAAAACCCACAGACTCCTCCAAAAAGCAACTATAAGGACACACAAGGGAGAGTTGTTCAGGATTTGTAATTTGGCCTTAGATACCTAAAAAAGAAACTCTGCTGTGCAATCAACAAAGCTACAAAAAGAACCGAGCAAATTAAACTAAGCTAATCTCCATGCTGGGTCAACTAGACTATGACCAATATCCAAGTTAGCCAATTTCAAGCTGACTCAGAAATCTCCGTTCTGCACCGTAAACAGCCCCCAGAGGCCCTTTACTTTTGTAGCCTCAAACATAGAATATATAAGCAATAAAATCTCTAGATAAACTAGGGGCAATAGTATAGCCAGATCCTATTTTATATACTTATTTAAATACTGCCTTTCATGTTGGTCCTTTAAAACATCCATAGGTCTTCTAAAATAGTTCTGTCAAATTTGAGCAGTGTAAGCAATACTTTCAGAATCCATTGTTTAGGCTGTATCAGCAGTTACTTTTAGAAACATCAAGGAATACTAAATTATTGATTCTGAATTAATTTAACTCAAGGAATATGTGGTACTTAGCTAGATTTTTCTTTCAATTTACTTTCAAAGATGGGCTTAAAAAAACAGAGATTCAAAGGCAGGGAAAACAATTCATTCATGGACTTTTTTATAAATAATTTTTGAACCAAGAACATGTTGGAAAGCAGTTTTCAAAATAATATTCACTGAGATAGATCCCATGTGAACTCTAGCATCTAGCCTGCTTTCAGAAGTCAAGAAAGTCTGAAAGCTTTCAAACCTTTAGCCTAAACGTGACAAGTATCGCAAGATTTCTTGCTTCTTGTTCAAGGAAATCTCCCTGGAAAATAAACAGTAGAGAAGATAAGCCATTAAGCTGGGTCCCCTATGCTGCTAGCTCTTTCATCATGTCTTATATCTGTAAACTCTTCATAAATGTCAGTCTGAAAGGGAGTTTCAACTACATTCCAGTACCAAAAATTCCCAGACTCATTCTATCATTCTGCTAGTCCACAGGCTTCAAACACAGCTGCATTATTCCCGCAAAGAACGGAGATATGCAGGCAGAATAAATACCGCTATGCTGTAGCTTCATTGCCCACAATAAAACTTAGGTTGCAAATTGCTTTGTCTTCACAGGTTTAAGATCATAACTACTGAAACTGCACGAGGAACAGAGTTTTCATTCAATGACAAAAGGAAAAAGTCTCTCTATGAATAATAAAAGCTAGTTCAATCTTCTACTGAAATCACTATTATCTTCCATGTTCTCCCAAAATTTTGTTATTGTTTTTCATCCATTTTAACTACAATAAACTTAATAAAACTCCTATAAAATAATAATAAAAAAATGCACATGCATTATAGAATCCCAGAATTGCTAGGCTGGAAAAGATCTTTGAGGTCATCAAGTCCAACCATACCTGTCCACTACTAAATCATATCCCTAAGCACTTCATCTGTCCATCTTTTAAATAGCCCCAGGGAGGGAGACTCAATCACCAATCACCTCCCCGGGCATCCATCACGATGCACTTAATGGTTTATTATTAGTGTAATTTATAAGTTAATTTGAAATGCAGAGAGTGTACAAGCATTTTCATTATTTATTACAAAGGAAAGTTGATTTTAATGAACTTTTAGTTCACCATGCTCATTACTAGTTACCAGCTCTCAGGAATAGTCTGCCTTACTCATCAGTAAGAATTCTTAGTGTCCAGGGACTACTGTAAAACAACTACCATTTACAATTAATCTTCTATCCTTTCTCTTTCTGAACTATCATGTCCATAGAAGCAAAATAGCATAGGTAACAACTAAACCACAAGCTGCACGGACATGGATCCACCAATCCTCAGTGCATAACTTCAGAGCAAAGAGAGTATCAGATAAGAACATGGCAATTTCTCCACAGCAGTGGTGGGAATAAGATATACCTTCTCCTTATCTTTGAATAATCAAGCATTAGACATTTTAAACCCTGCTTTTAAGTAAGAAGCGAACAACAAAGCAAGCAGACTGCCGAACTGTAGTGATGGCCCTTCCAGTTTTAAGTAGAGCAGACACATGAGTGTTGGCTACGTTATCGTTTCTGCAGTGCCAGTGCTACTTAACAGAGCGCTAGTGTCAGAATCCATTATGGGCTGAAGTAGACAAATGAAATTTCATATTCAGGAAACTCAAATGATTACAGCAGTACATGCCTGAGGGTCACCACGAATTTTTCTCTCTGCCCCCCCCTCCCATTTTAAGTCTTTAAAAGGATCAATATATCAGAAAAGGTCATTTGATTTCGGTGCTGATGTATCGACATGGTTTAAGTTCAACTCCTTGAGATCAAACCCAAAATAATGCAATTCTGGGTTGAAAAAAAAAAAAAGATGGAGTCCATTTATTTATCACCCTGGATTTCTAACACTGCCATTACCTCCCCTCCGAAATACTGAAGAAGTTAGAAAGACAACACAGGGAACTGCACTGATTTGAAATGGAAATCTAATACCTAACTCTTACCCAAGCCTACTACAGAGTTAATAGTAGGTGTACACAACTCTGTGCTATTCAATACCTTAGAGCTAAAACCAAGATGTCTTGAAATTTCCTGAGCTTCAGCACCTCTAAGCCTTCCAGATTTCAACACAGTTTGAGGAATTTATTTATTTCATGTGGGTATCACCCGCTCTAAGTTGTTCTCACAAAATAATATCCACCAGGAGATCATTCCTTGGGCAGCAATTTACCCTAATAACAGTTCTACTTTGCACATTCTTTTTGCTGATCAGCTTTTGCTGCATTTCTCGAGTGCTGCAGTACCAAGAGCAGCAGAGCTCACCTTGAACACTGAGAAGGGTCTGGAATTGATTTTGTTGGTTATTACAATGGTGGCAGGAGTTGACCTCACGTCCAGCACTGTGCAGAGTGTAATTTTTGCACACAGTGTTGAATTTGTCCTTGTTATGGGATTCTACTGCTTTGTAGGAATCAATGACATTTGGAAATGACAGTCCTGTGTTGCCACAAAAGCAAGACAGTTTGGTTTTATGACTTGGATGGTAATAGAATATTACTGCTGCTTATGCAACCACATCATGTCCTTTAACAACCTTCACCCCATAGAGTCACAGCCCAGAAAGTACTACATGCACGTATTTGTGGCAGCGCATCCATGAGGAGTCCCAAGGAAGCGACTACAGCACCTCACACAGCTTTAGGCAACAGGACAGCAGACTGAAGAAAATGAGGTTCCATCGGAGAAAGCACCATTATCTATCTTTCTTCTATGTAGAAAAGACCATGAAGAGTGGTCAACTGCTCCAACAAAATGGAATAACTATGAAAATCATCATCATCAAAGAGATGATGTTATTCTAGAACAGTAAAATTAAAAAGAGATTCCCCAAAGGTAATTTCCAGCTCATCAAAAAAATTCCTTCTGCTTAAGCTCATCAGAAAAAGTTAATCAAGAGACAAAACCATTTCTGCTAGACTGAGATGCACTGTGGATTTCTAACTAGTGCTGAGTGTACCTCAAACATTTACAGCATTAAATAGTTCAGAATTTGATTACAATAGTCAAGCAAAACAGATAGTGTATACCAGTGTTCTTTCCTTAAGCAAGATGTCTCAAGGTGAACACTGTAGCTCGAAATGCATTAATCCACTAGTTTAGCCCAAGTGTATGAATTATTAAAACCAAGCTTTATAATTAATTCTATTCTCTTAACTATAACTAACTATAGTAATAATGACAAGCTCAGTTTAATATGAATAACAATCTTACACGTTGTTACTTAATGGTAGTAACTTTAAATTATTTTTTCCTTATATTTATTATATTGTTATTTGGTAGTAAGGAAAAATACAATCATTATTGAACATTCTAAGTTGATATTCTTTGTATGATTTTAGACAGAAAAAAAATGATTTCTGTGTATCTAACTGGCCACCAACTCTCTTAAAAACCACAAAAAAGTAAAAGGATATATTGCCCCCTCTCCAAAACTGTCAGTGCCAAACTATTTTCTACATCTGACTCTGTACTTACATTTGACCATGTGAAGAACTCTGTAGTGCTCCCACACACACACAACCGAAGACCTAGATGAAATACAGAAATCTCCACATTATTTTGGTTACCTGGAACCTGACACGCTGCCAGCTACACCCTATTCATGGGCCATTACCACTCGGGACCTCCTAGCCTGGAACTCAAACTGCTCACAAGGTCTGAAGTACACCAGGAATTCTCAATGCATCCTTTGCATCATGTGTTGGGAGAGTAAAAATTTATTATCGCTTTATCTTTATTAAAATCACTATTTACTAGACACAAAATCATACCCTAACAAATTCCCTAAAAAATTTAACACCGAGAACTAATTTTTGCAGAAGACAATGAAGCGAGCAGTCTGACAAGCAGGCAAATCAGGAGAGAGAAGATAAGATTAATCTTGATAAGAACCGGTTATGATAAAAGTGAACATAGTGCTTAACTTAGCAATTTTGAGATGTCTGTAGCTAGGCAGGCAAACAATAGTTGGAGGCCAGGAGTCTTTTGTCATAGCGAGACAAATATCCATGTATTTGTTCAATATCCTAAATAAATGCAAATGTCAGTAAATGCAGATAATTCTCTTGTCTTCCTGGGAACACCAGCAGCTCATTTTATATATCCCTAATGCCAGTGGTTCCTGAGAGATAACAAAGGAGAAATAGGATACAAAAGCTTCTCAGCTCCTATGAGGTCTTCTATAGAGAAGACACTTGGGTGTTTAACGGATCCAGTTTCATCTAGGAGATGGAGCAGTCATATCGTGTGGGCTTTCACAAAGACAGACCACTGCAATTATTCTTAGCTGCAGGTATTGCCAGAATTTTGACGCGTTTAAAAACCTCCTTGCAGAAAGGCAGGACCAAAAGAATTTAAAATACTGCCCCAGACCTAATATCTCAGACTTAACATCGCTTTTCATCTTAGGGATGCTCAGATTCAAATAATCTACAATCTAAGAGTGAAAGTAGGAATCTCACTATTGTTTTTAGGTTCTTTGCCTCACTCTTGGTTCTACAAATACACATGTGATTTTCCCCTTAGGTCACAAATTTGATACACTGTTATTCAATTAGCAGGTTGCTCTGTTCTTGCACATTAGCCATTAAGTAGGTATCAGACTGAAATACATTTAATCAAATGGTTCGTGAAAATGGCCAAGCAGAATGTTTCTACACAGTTCACTGAGCAAAGAAGCAAAAAGGCGGGAGGAAAAAAGATTTATTAAGTTGGACTTTATATATAGAAATAATCACCGTAATATCTACATGCATCAAGCTAAGTGCTCCACTTCTGAATTTGTCTCCCTGCACAATGACCTCCTCCACATCATCTCCCGTAATCTTTCCAGGTCACCTTTGAACAACTTTTATCAGGGCTGTACCACTGGTAGCTGAGTACGATTAGTTAATATCACTGAGATTTTTAAGAGCTACTGTCATTATTGGATGTCTAAAACTAACAACTATCCATTTAAAAGAATTTTCCGGAAAAATACTCCACCTGATAAAAAAGAGTAAAATAATTCTTGTTCCTCCTCATGCTGTGCTCCAAAGAAAAGCTGGGAGAGGACACCTTGGCCCACCTGCTCTGTGCCCACTGAGCCTATATTCCTTTTGCCTTGCACCAGAAAGTGCCATTTCTCCATACTGACCTTTGGGCATAAAGCACTCTCTCTGCAGGGCTCTAGAACATAAGCAGAACCTTTTCTCAGTTAGATACCAGTAAAATCCTTTAAATTGGAGCTATCTGCTACAGGGAAGCTTTCATCCCTCCTGATGCAGCAGTTCCCATATTACCTCTCCCCTTCCCCTCAGCTGCTGAAGCCGCCTCTGCCTCACAAGCCCATAAAAGAACTCAAACCCCAAACCCCACGTACTGTGGTCCTCTCCAGCCTCTCAGCCAGAGCCCTTCCTCCGTACAATTAAACCACAAACTATACGGTAATTACAGCAAGTTAACTCCTCACAGACACTGAATTCCTGAGTTGTGGCTGAAGCCACATCCTTAACTCACGTGGGGCATTAAAAAGCAGCAATGGTCTAAAACAACTTTAAAGAGCTGCCTTGCGCTTGGCAGGTGCTCAGTCAATATTCCTTCCCATTTCCAAATGCAGCTGTTAAATTTCAACACTTCTTGCTCCACTGAAGCTTGAGTACAGGAAAGGTTTTGGTTTCCCACTGCTCACCCAGGAAGGCATGGTAGCTTTTATCCTTCCCATTTAGGAAAGGAAGAAAAGTAGGGAATAGGTTTGATCCCTAGTCGTTAACGCTAGACGTTTATACTTTGTCCCCACAAGGACTTTACAGTGAGATTCTATCTTTGATTGCAAAATAAAAGAAAATAAAGCAAGCTGATGTGTTTGAGAACAGCCCTGCAGAGAAGGACTTGGGAGTGGTGGTCCATGAGATGCTCAACAAGAACCGCAATGTGTGCTCACAGCCCAGAAGGCCAACTGTGTCCTGGGCTGCACCCAAAGCAGCGTGGCCAGCAGGGAGGGAGGGGATTCTGCCCCTCTGTTCCTCTCTTGTGAGACCTCATCTGGAGTACTGTGTCCAGTTCTGCAATCCTCAACTTAAGAAGGAGATGGAGCTGTTGGAACGGGTCCAGAGGAATCTACAAAGATGATCCAAGGGTTGGAGCACCTTCCCTATGAGGACAGGCTGAGAGAGTTGGGCTTTTTCAGCCTGGAGAAGAGAAGGCTTTGAGAAGACCTTAGAGCGACGTTCCAGTACCTGAAGGGGCTAAAAGTAAGCTGGAGAGGGACTGTTCACAAAGGCTTGTGGGAATAGAATGAGGGGCAATGGGTATAACCTGGAGAGGGGCAGATTTAGGCTTGACATAAGGAAGAATTTCTTCACCATGAGAGTGGGGAGGCCCTGGAACAAATTGCTCAGAGCAGTGGTGGCTGCCCCATCCCTGGAGATGTTCAAGGCCAGGTTGGATGGGACTGGGGCCATCCAGTGGGATGTGTCCCTGCCCATGGCAGCGGGGATGGAACTGGATGATCTTTCATAGAATCATAGAATCACCAGGTTGGAAAGGACCCACTGGATCATTGAGTCCAACCATTCCCAACACTCTCTTAAACCATGTCCCTCAGCACCTCATCCACTATCCCTTAAACAACTCCAGTGAAGGTGACACAACCACCTCCCTGGGCAGCTGTTCCAGTGCCCAATGCCCCTTTCCGTGAAAACTTTTTTCCTGATATCCAGCCTGACCCTTCCCTGGTGGAGCTTCAGGCCATTCCCCCTTGTCCTGTCCTCTGTCACTTGGGAGAAGAGCCCAGCTTCCTCCTCTCCACAACCTCCTTTCAGGTAGTTGTAGAGAGCAATAAGGTCTCCCCTCAGTCTCCTCTTCTCCAGGCTAAACAACCCCAGCTCTCTCAGCCACTCCTCGTAAGACTTGTTCTCCAGCCCCTTCACCAGCTTCATTGCTCTTCTCTGGACACGCTCCAGAGCCTCAACACCCTTCTCGTGGTGAGGGGTCCAGAACTGAACACAGTACTCAAGGTGTGGTCTCACCAGTGCCGAGTACAGAGGGAGCATAACCTTCCTGGACCTGTTGGTCACACTGTTTCTGATCCAAGCCAAGATGCCATTGGCCTTCTTGGCCACCTGGGCACACTGCTGGCTCATGTTCAGTCAGCTGTCAACCAACATCCCCAGGTCCTTCTCCTCCAGGCAGCTTTCTAGCCAGACTTCTCCTAGGCTGTAGCACTGCACAGGGTTGTTGTGCCCCAAGTGCAGGACCCGGCATTTGGCCTTGTTAAACCTCATCCCATTGGTCTCGGCCCAGCAGTCCAGCCTGTTCAGATCCCTTTGCAGAGCCTCCCTACCCTCCAGCAGATCGACACTTCTTCCCAGCTTAGTGTCATCTGCAAACTTGCTGAGGGTGCACTCAATGCCTTCATCCAGGTCATTGATAAAGACATTGAACAGAGCTGGACCCAGTACTGAGCCCTGAGGAACCCCACTTGTGACTGGCCTCCAGCTGGAGTTAACTCCATTGACCACCACTCTCTGGGCCATCCAACCAGTTTTCATCCAACCAGTACTCACCATTCTGCTGCTGGATGCCACCGAAAAAGCCTTTCAGATCCCTTCCAACCCTAACTATCCTATGATTCTATTAAAGTAAATAATTTTCAAAAAGCAAACAGAACTTAGGGTTGCTTCCAAGGAGTCTTTCGCAGGATAACCAGGACACCTGAGTCACTTGGACCATGAAATATAACTGTTCTTTTAAGCAATTCTCTGCAGAAGAAATCACTGTAAAAAGGTCAGGATCAGGTGGGAAAGGGAAAATGGAGCTTGCAAGGTCAGCCGGTGTGTAGGCAGTGGTAATTTCAACCATGATTTGCAGTGAACTGGCGCAACCTTTCATAACTGATGAAGATTACATCCATACGCTGCGGCAGAGGTGTTTGTTCTTCCACTTCTGACACAATGTACTTAAGTTATAATATCAGGGTTTTGCATAAAACAGTGTGCCTAAGCTAAGAAGGATCTCTGACCTTAACTTCTACCCGTTTGAGGCATCGCGAAATTTTCCATCTGTCAGCAAACACCACTTGCTTGTCTTGTGAGGAAGCCTCATTATTCATATGTCAGCGTGGTCATCTAAGATGGGATTTTGGGAAATCTTGATTTCAATCATCCTCACACACTTTGACAGGATTGGGTTTGTTTTGTTTTTTTGACATTATGTGCTTACTCAGGTCATTTCTCCAGTGCTTCCTATTTACGTTAAGGTAGGAGAAATGGATGTCAGCAGATGTGTCCTTCACAAGATGCCTTCTCCAGTTCTTCCTTTGTATGCACAATTATATTTAAATACAGTCACTTCTGAGTGCAATAATCTCACTCTCTAATTGATCTGTAAAGAATATAGTTGCGTGGATAACGCAGCAACACAATGAATTCAGAACAGCGTTTCTCCTGCCTCTGAATACTAGTTTCTTTTAAGAGCTTTTTTAACTTAGTGTGGCCAAACAACGTACGAAATCTGTACAACGAATGTGATGGTAAGAAGCACATGAAGCTTTAATGGAGAAAGCAATACACCATTTTTGTAAATTGTAGCTCTTAGAATGAATTAATAGATTTGTTTCATTGTTTTCCATTTCAAGTGCATAGAACTGGCTCTCATCAAATGACGTTATTGGCTTCTCTGGTCTAAGCACTACAGCAAAGAAAACGAATACTGAGGCAGCTCAGGTGAATTCATATCATCAGTAAATATTGACACTTTGATTGATTTTTCATCCCATATGCATTTTTTAATTCTTTTCTGTATACATTTTTTAATCCTTTCCTTGGAATCCATTTTGTTTCCATTTTCCACAGTCGCTTTTCATATTGAAATTTGCAAGAAAGAACAATTTGCCAACTAAAAGAGAATTTATGAGAAGTGCAATGTCCTCACCTAAGCTACATCAGGTGACCCGTACTTGAATGGGTGCTTAAGTAGGAAAGAAGTCCCAGGATTGCAAAAGGATTGCTGACACGTTTACACTTCGGCACGAGAACAGAAGCACATTGCTGAACAGGGGCCATATTTCCCTTTAGACTTTTTAATTGTTCTATTTCTAAAAGTTTTACCACAGCACTGAGAATTTGGTTCCTCCCCTTTGCAATAGATTATAGGTTTTATGACTAACCATAACTTTATATTCACTGGCATCAAGGCATACAGTGCATCAATTTTCTTTCATTTTTGTTTCTCAAACACTACACACAAAGACAACACTATAAATATGTGACACGACTAAATGATGAAACAGCAGCTTCCTGCTGAAATTTTAAAGCGAGATAGACATTGTTTTAGCTGAGGAAGCCATTTAGATACCAGCTGTTCCTACTGAAAAGATGTGGCAGCCATCAGCAGAAATAAGAAATGCTCTCTCTGTACATATTGAAATGAGTTTTATCTCCCTTTCCATTCTGTTTTGTGTTCCTGCTGGTGAAAAAGACAAAATTCATTTCACACTCGTATTTCCTCGCAAGCACAAAGGTTAAATGAGAAGAACCTATATCTTTGCACCTATACACGCACGTAAGTAAGATCAAACCCAGGAGCTACAAAGCATATTACTTCTGCACAGTAATAAACTAGTTAGCAGCCTTGGAATTGGAACTGAAGGTAAAAGGAGAAACTTGGGTGCACCTCCCAAAATTAATTTCCCAAATTTATTTGTTTCTAGGTGGTACTTATGTTTTATATTCTAACGAGAAGAAAATAACACGGTATGTGTCAGATGCCACTGTGGGAAATCCAAGAATAAATGAATAGTTTAGTGACATCTGAAAATAATCTTTCCTTCAATGTATTTCAGAATTAAGTTTAGTAATAACCACTACAGCCCCATTTTAGAAAGTAGCAAAGAGTTATGTAAATGTTCTTGCTTGAAAAATATCATAGTCTATATACGTATCAACAAACTATTCACAGGGCTGTATCTTTTCAGAATACAATCTTCTAATAATTGTGACAAAATATATGTTGTGCTTTGCATCCAAAAAAAAGAGGTTATAAAGCTGACAGAGCTAATGTCTCCCCCTGGAAATGGTATAAAAATCATTATATCATATTAAAGATTTTGCTTCTTTTGCTATCGGCAATCAATTCCAAAAATTTGATTAAAAAAACCATTGCATTAGTGTGGGATTCTCAAGCTGCTTCTTATTAACATTTTATTGTAGCATACTCTAATGATAACCAGTATCAACTCTCATTATTCTAAATAAAGAGTATAGTCATTTTCTTCTTAATGACTGAAGTGAAATGTATCCTTTGGGATATTTCAGTTTATTCTCTCTTACAATGTAATGTTGTCATTATTAATAATTCTTGAAGACAACTTGTAGAATAAAGTTATCTTTGCAGAGTCACTAGATTTTAATTTTTAAATCTGGGTAATCTCAGCCACAAGAAAAATGTCAGATTCCTTCAAACACAAAAAAATCCAGCAGTTCTTACAATATACATTTAGTTCCTTGAAATGTCTTAGTGCAGCAATAAAACAATTCACATTATGATGCCTCCAACAAAACACCATAAGAAAACACAGCAAATTAAATTTCACATACTCGTCAAGCAGGTAATTGCCACAAAACTCGGGTAAAAGACAGGTGATGCGATTTGTCCATTGCTATGCTAACCAGCATGTCAAATAGAAAAGGACGATGATGACAACCAAAGTTACTCAGACTAGAAACTGTGCAAAGACAGGGACTTCCATTTTGGTCAATGCTGAAGGCAGTGAAACCCTGACACTACGAGGACGCCTCTGTGTATAAATACTTCAGTATAAACAAACAGGCAAGGACAAATATAGTTATTTCTCTACAATCTCAAAGCAATGCAAGAAAAATACCTATCACCTCAGGTTATTAACCAGAGATCTGATTTTCGATACAATGTGAACCAATGAGAAGCTGCCCAGTCCCACCAGCTGCCCAACCAAAACTGTCGCCCTTCTTCGTAGGGCTTGTTCTCTCTCTGAACCAGGTCACCAGACAGGAATCTCACCCCCTCGCAGTTTGAATTTCAAATTCACTGGCTATGCTTACTTCTACAAAGGCATTTTAGAGCCAAAGGATGCAGATATCTGCACAAGGGAGTGTTTAGAGGAGGTTGGCATTAATCCCAATTGATTTCTAGTCTAGACAGGTACCAGCCCAATACCTCTGCATCCAAAATAAATCCCACCTTGTACCTATTTCCATCTGGGGTATGTGACTAGCACTAAAAATCCCTTCACTATAAATTTTCATGAAATCAATGGTTGCTCAGGACTTTGGTAAACATCAGTTAGGAGTGTACATTCAGAAACTTAAATAGAGACTTAGGAGCCTGTCCCCTCTTTGCTTATTACTTTCGCCCTTTGTTCTAAGCCACTCACCAATATTTGCAAGAGAAGCAGCCGGTTACTTACATGATAGGCTGCTGGTCCAGCTATCGGCTTCTTACAAAGATCATACAGACAGGCAGAAACAAATAAATGACTAATGGCATCCAAATTTCAAAAGCCACCTTCTTAGCCAGTTGCCTTTCTTGCTGCTAAGTGTCCTCCTGTATTTTAGTTCAGCGGCCCACATAACGTATCACCCCCAAAAGCCATCTTGGACAGTGGGCTTGGTGGTCTCCAGCTATTTTTCGCGTTTACCCACTTCAGTTACTGCTTTTGACACTCATGAAGTCTGTCATTCACTCTAGATCACTATAAAAATATCTTTGCTCAAGTCTACACACATTCTGTACAAAATCCTGGCTTTCTAGGAGTTATGACTCTTTTTGCTTGTACTTAAATTGAACAAAAGCTTTGCATTCCCTGAGCAAACCAGTTCAAGTTTTGCAAGAGAAATAAGAAACCCATGGTTTGAATGCTACGAGATGGCACTCCCTCACTTCAGGTTATCCTACCAGCAAGCATCTTAATGAGTTAATCAGTTCATTTGCAGGATTTGTTTACGTTTTTAAGACTTCTTTTGCAAGTTATCATTGTGCTGCTCCTACAAGACTAATTAAACTCAATATTGAGTATTATAAAACTCAACAACGTATGAAGTACATCCTCCCTAACACTGAAAAGGAAACAGAGAACGTCCAAAATGAAGATGGTTGAGCTGGAAAGAAAATAAAAAATACAAAGCCTATATGATAAACAAAGAAGGTCATAAATTGCAAAAAGATGCTATAAGGAAGCAGTGTATTATATTTTCTGATGCCAGATTAAAAGTATTTTATTATCATATATTAGAGCTTTTAAGTATCTAAACCCTAACAAATCTGGCAATCACTAGCTGAAAGAAAGCTTCTTTAAAGTCCTGAGCCTACAAGATTAATTTTGACTCCTGTTGAGTAAACAATTGTATGTTCTCATCAACCACCATATTCTACCATTGTAAAACACAAAAACACCCTTTGAGTTTAGAGAAATGTCCACAATTACAGGGTAGAAAGTGGTTGCAATTAATGGGACTCTAACCCTTTACACCAAAGGAGCCAGACTCTGGCTTTATTCCATACAAATCAATGAGACTTGCATAAATTTCCATGGAAGCAGCATTAGCATTGCATCTTTGAAGACCAGCACTCTAAAGAGCTTTGGAGTTTGTCAGGTTTATGTTCATTTTAAAAGCACATCCACCAGCTGGCCAGCGAGACATCTGGAAATCGCTAAGTGTGGCAGAAATCATGGCTGAATTCTGAGATTTTTGTACTGCTTTTACTGTGTCTGAAAAGAGACTAATTTAGTTTTAATAAAAACTAATTGAAAGTAATTTAATATCAATTGATTGTTAAGGGGATACATTTTGCAGTTTATCAAGTCTATAGAAATGCTATATAATTAAGTCAAAACTGCATAGGCAATAATGTAATTATAATCTCAACAACTTTAAACTTCCAAGGAATGTTTAAACAGTTAATTAAAATTTTAGAAGATAGGGCTGTATTATAAGTCTATAATGTTAATTGCTAAAAAATGTTAATCGATATTTGTTAAGTAATCCAATTAATTGAGTAATCTAAGTTTTAGCATCTCTGAAGCTAAATAAATACAGCTTCATAAATATGACTTAGAAACTATAGAAATATCTAGATAATAATTTAAGAGAAATTAATAATCAATTACATATTAAATGACTCCATGTTATTTATTAGTTATAAACACAGGGCCAGCTTGAAAACAACCAAATTAAGGTTGTATTGTTTTATCATTTTCAACATACGCTGTGCAAATACAAAACTTAGCTAATTTTTTCCAACAGTTCCAACATCCTACCTCTGAGTACACCGAGTGAAAAGGCTTTTCCTTTGCTCAGTTTGGTCTGTTGGATGTGCACGTGCTTTTATGCGACCTTTCCCAACCACGTTAACTCTGCTGAAGCAGAGAAGCGATATTCCTTAAAACAAACGGACACGGGGGTCACGCCGTTGCTGTCGGGGGAATCCTCCTGCTGTCGGGGTGCAGGAGCTTCTGGCTCTTTGCATTTTAGCAAGTCTCCATTTCTCAGGTCCCACACCAGGTCTCAGGTCTCAAGGTCCTCCTCCCCAGCAGAGCACTCCGAGTTACACAAAGGAACCTTCCCAGCACAGCAAGAGACTGCAAAAGCTACTTTGAAAATTTCTACTTTTCTATTCCATACTGTTAAATTTTCATTTTGGAAAAGAAAACAGTCCTTTGTCTTTGCCTTCTACAAAGCTACATTCGGAAATGGTAATTTATGACTGTAAAAAGCTTGGTCCTAAATGAGATACTAACTTGTGTTTACTATAAGCATCGGTAGCCGGTACCGCCTGCTATTTTAGCATACTTCCAGTGAACCATAACTAAATTATTGAACTCTTTTACTGCTCTTTTCTCCTCTCATCATCAAATTCTGCGTTTGTAACACAGGGGATACGGCTAAAATAACATATTTATCCGCTACTCCGATTAGGTATTTGCTCATTATATCCACGTCAGTCCTAGACTGAAAACTCACCAGGACAGAGACTTTCTCATCGGCTCTGTTTGCAGTTCTCAGCATAATGTCAATATTTTCAGAAAACTATGGTTTCTAAATAGCATTGCAAAATTCAGTTTTAATGGATTTGACAAAGCAGTGCATCAGCACAAGAGGGAGTCAGGAGATATTTGGCTGGATCAATTCCTGAGTTACACAGGAGAAATAAAGAGCTGCATGGATAAAGATAGTAGCACAGTAACAGGTGTCATTTTATTTCTGGATTTCAGTTTTACAGTGGCCACATTCACCATTCGCACGATTCCCTTGAGGTTCAGTAATCAAGGACAGAAATTTATGGCATCACAGCCTCTTCATGTAAACAATACAGATAACATTGAAGGGTCAAAGTGCACATAACAGCAAGGTTGGAAAAGATGCCCCAAAATCTCCATGGTTAAACTGTATTTAAAAGGACAAGAAACAAGGGGAAAATTCTTTCTAACCCCTGGGCTTGTTCCTGAGGCAAGATGGCAAACAGATTACCGTAACACCTGAGCTTATTGATTCCCTTTATTCTTACTATTTATTTTTAAATTGATCTCTAACAGCCAAGAGGTTACAAAGAAAATCAAGAAGGGTGAGAAATTAAATGGAAAGCATAAGCGTACCAAGATGCAGCGTTTAACACTGCTCACAGTACGAGACGTTTCAAACCCTGCGTTGTCCACATCGTATCAGAACTACAGCTTGCTCTTTGACAGGCTTGTCTAAAAACTGTGTGACAGCTTTCACTGTAAGCAACACTGAAGGACAGGAACTTGATTCCATCATTTCATGGTTGTCAGCTCTACAGACAGGAAGGTATATTTTAGGACAACACACTTCTCAGCAGCTGCTTGCATGAATAAGAACACATTTCCATCATTAGTCATTTAACCCATATAATGTGACAACAACACTTATTATAGAAGCTCAGAGACTTGTGACAGTACCAAGAATTCAGAATTGTTTTTTATATAATTTGCATGTGTTGAGTGCTTCAAGGAGACAATGTATTTGAGCATCAATAACATCTGTCTTCCTCCTACCCTAATTTACTAGGGTAAAGAAGTGCTGAGGCTAGATAACTCAAGGCTTCAGAAACTTGTGAGATGTCACCATTGGGTCAAATATTCGGCTGTGAACACTGCTGTCTGGCAGCAAGCAACTCATGGCGCTATCTCCTTTAAAAAGGGGAGCCAAAAAGAGCACTGATTTTAGCATATATCTGCAAAATAATAACCAGCGATCATGAAGATTTAACTGGTTTTATCTGTGACGAAAGAATAGCTCTAATAATAAACAAATCGTCCCTCATTCCCCCCTTGCAGAGATCATTCTGCAGCAGCTACCGTGCAGCCTTCCCCGAGGGCCTCGCAGTGAGAACCGGCTTATGGCAAGCTCACACGTGTAGCCATGCCTCCCATGATTTCTCTTCCCCTTGCACATCTGTATAGGAGAAGAATGACTCAACTCTTAATGCTTGCTGAAGTCAAATCGCTTTGCTGAAGTCTCAGTTCCACATCAAATACATGAATATGCTGTTTGGGTTGATCCTGTAATATTACAACACTGCAGCTGAAAGAAGCTTTGATGAAGAAAGCCTTGAGTAAGAACTGAATGCTGCAGAATCAAGGTAGCAATTAAAGTTTATAGACTTGTCAGTATTTACCTTGCAGCTTCACAGCATTAATCATGAGTCTATGACACCCTGATAAATAAAAATCATGCACTTGGAGATTCTCAGGTTTGACAACGATCAAATAAGGCAACAATGACAGCAAAATTTAGCCCATTTAGATTGCTGGCACTTTGGTAAGAGGATGGTTCCGCATTGCACTGACTTCAGGCTGGGTCTCAGCATCCTCTTTATACATCCACAGCTCCTTTGCACATCATGCTTGCCCACAGGAGATCTACCTCTGCTTCCCCAGGATGGATGGCTAATCAGCTAATTGAAGTGATTGTATAAAAACCCACTGAGATTACTCTGAGCACACGCAACAGGTTAATAGTGAGAAAAATCCTTGCACCTACACCCGTATCGTCCAAGCCTGACATTGTCTGCTCACACATTCAGCTAGGCAAGAGAAGACTTTTAAAAGGCATAGATGATAATAGAATTAATGTGCTTCCTTTAGAAATCAGTCACTACCTAAATCTCAATTGTGTCTGAAAGCATCAGTCGGTGCCAAAGCTCTGATAAATTTATGTTGCATCTCATACACAATTCAAAATATAGTTGCAAGTCTGAAAACAAACCACACTGCTTGCCATGTGCTACATGGTTTTCTGTTTGTTTGTTTTCCAACCAGTTATGCCAGACTCGCTTCAGGCCTACCAGAAATTTCTAAACATCTGATGCATAATGAAAATATTTAATGCAGCATAAACACTCCTCTCTTTTTCCTTCCTCCCTCCTCTCCATTCCTTAAGTCAAGTCATAACCAAAGCACTGCTTTTCTTTTATTGTGTGTAGACGAACAAGGACTGGTTCCAGCCAATTCTTTTCTAAAAGATCTTGAAACCAGCTCCAGAGACTTCCTACCTTTAAAGAGAAAGCACTGACACCGTTCAGCAAAAGGAGCTGATGCAGGAGTTCAGTGTTTCACAGAGGTACAAGCTTGAATTACTAAAACATTTGGAACTTCTGGAGTTTCTCCTCCAGACTGCTGAGTCCCAGGTTAAACACGTCCCATCTAACTGCAATGTCAATCTCGCTGTCCCAGGTGATTTCCCTCTTCAGCCCAACTGTGCAGCAGCTGATGAGAAATAAATACCTCGTTTCCAAGCCTCAGAACTTCGCTAAAGGGCACACAACAGAATCTTATGCACATTCTGCACATAAAATACCACAATGAAGAACTGCATTTATAGAAAATCTGAGACTTTATGCAATGTACAGCATAAAAAAAAAGTGAAGTGACTTTCAATACTTCTTTTTCTAATTTTCTTCATGGATTTTTACTGCACAGTAATTCTCATTCTAAGTGTTTCTTAACATAACAGATCTCTAGCTACAGACTTTCATGACATATTACGCTGCCACTCAAAGACAAGCAGCACGAGTTTTGGCGATATAATCTGGATTTCACCCTTTGCCCCTCAAAAACATGTACTTAAAGATACAACACCTCAGCAGAAATTGCTCAGAAACACATACGTACACTGTACCTCTCCTGAAGAGTGCGCCTCCAAGGATAAGGGACACAAACAGAGAACCCGGGAAGCTTGCACTGCCTGTCCCTACCATAGTCAGCCCACGGGAGACCCACAGCAGCCACTCCCATGGCCAAAAGAGTTGAGCTAACGGTAAGAAGCATATCACAAAAAAATGCATAATGATAGAATCATATCATAGTATGGTTTGGTTTGGAAGGGAACTCAAATCCCGTCCAGTTCCACGGGCAGTGACACCTCTCCCACAGGATCCGGTTGCTCCAAGCTCTATCCAACCCTGAACCCCTCCAGGGATGGGGCAGCCACCACTGCTCTGGGCAACCTGGGCCAGGGCCTCCCCACCCTCACAGGGAAATATCTCTCCCTAAGATCTCATCTCAGTCTCCCCTCTTTCAGCTCAAAACCATTCCCCTTGTCCTGTCCCTGCACTACCTCATCAAGAGCCCCTCTCCAGCTTTCCTGGAGCCCCTTTCAAGTACTGGAAGACTACTACAAGGTCTCCCTGGGGCCTTTTCACTGCTCAGAGCTCCAAAGAGCATTATGAGAACATGGGCCACAGTCTTATAAACGTGCATAATGATTACTTTCTGCTGGTTTTAGACCTCGGGCCCTACGTAGACCGATAGATACATTCTCCATGCTGCCCTAGCTGTTCCACTTCAGAGGCAGGATTGGAACTCGGGTTCCTAGGTCCCAAAATAGTCCCTTCTAGGGGAAAACCTTTGTAATCCTCAATGGTGTGCTTCCAAATGAAGGTCTGCAAGACAAGCCTGTCTTTCAAAATATCAAATGCCATGTGACCGAAAAACAGCTCGCCAAGGTTTTTCATGCCCGTGACCATCACATTAAAAAGTCATTTCAAAAATTCAAGGTTCTAGTGACTTATATGTTGTCTTCTTTTAAAAAGGTTTAAGAAGAAACATCACAGAAACAGCTATGTAAATATAGTTCATTTAATAAAAATGTAAATAAGATTCATAGAACAGACTTAGAAACCTTGAAATATTTATTTTAAATGAAAGGGATTAAGTCTTCAAGGTAAGATTTGTTTCTAAACGAGCAACCCCAGCATTGCAAGGCTACAGTGGTTTATTTTATTTACTAAAGGGACAGTTCTTATACGACAAATAGTTTCACCTACTGTAGCGTACTTACTGCTGCTTTTCATTTAAGGGACTTTTGATTGTTGTCATTCTGGTCTGGATTCAAAGTAGTACCTTACAGAAGAAATGTTCACTATCTCATTACTAGTGTTTTCCAGCCTTGATCATTTCCACAAATACATTTGTCCCTTTGCATTCAGACTTGGTTTGGCTTGATAGCATGCGACAATGAAAACCCGACCGAAGATGAAGGGAAATGAAAAAAGTTCAAGTAACTATCATGCAGAATTTATTTGTAGGGAAACGAAGAAGAAAAGGGAAGTGTTGTTTTGAACTTCTTTATCTGCTAAACAAAAGCAAATATTGAGCATTTGATCTACTGACAACACACAACACAACTTGTTCCATAACATCAGCAAAACTTAAATGGCGTGTTAACTATACTTCCAATGATGGACTAAACAGTGAGATTGTATTTGTACACTTCTGTCAACGAAAAGAATCTGCTGCTTTTAGGAAAAGTATGTTGAATACATGAGCTTGTTTTATGAATTAATTTTTAATAACATCATTTTAATAACATAATCTGACATGGAAGTCAACAGTTCTTCCTTCTGAAGCTTTATCTGAAAGACACATCTGCCTTCTAATCTCAAAGTTTCATTGCTAAAAAAATACAGGACTGATAATTTTAAGAAACAGATGAGGTAGATTCTATCCTACAGATGAACATAGCTTGTGAAGATTTCTCACTTATAGCAAAATTTTACTACTTTTTGTCCCTCAAATATATTGTGGCTAGAAGTGAGCTGTAAACAAATATGCCAGAGCTGCAGTAACATGTAATCAATATCAACAAACGGGTGCACATTCATTAGGATGAACTCATCATTTCCTAAATCTTACCAACTGATTCAGATACGCAACTATAAAAAAAAACTTCTAATGCAGCAAAAAAAACCCCACTTCTAATGCAGCAAAACCGTAAGATCATTTAGCTGAACATCATACACTATATACATACACTACAAATAGAGGAGCAACGTGCTGACAAAATCAGGTTTAGAAATCACTTTTGTAGTGTACTTCCACAGCAGTTCGAGCCTATTTCTAATAGAAGCTGGTAAGCAAGGAAAGAGAGAATTACAATCAATCCCAGAAAAGAAAAAGGCTTGAATCAGAACTTCAGGGTCAGCAGGAAACAGAACAAATGCTGCAACTTAAGCTATGTTCCTCAGATGGTAATGAGAGACCTTAGAGACTTCAGGTACATAAAACTTGAAGGCTGAGTCAAAAATAACCTGAACCATTAGCTGTCTCATTGTAAACTGATGGCCATCGAAATCAGTGTTCGTGGAGTGGCGCTTCAAAACCAGGTAGTACTGAGACCAAATTATCATAAGCATTGTTTCCAAGAAGTGCACCGCAAGTAATTACGCTCTTTACTCTAGATGCAAAGCAAGCACAAAGACTGTAGTAGAAAACGCACAGAAGCTTTAAAATATTTATAGCAGTAGTACCATTTACAGGTGTCATTATCATCAAGTTAATGCTGGAGTTTTAATTTGCAATAGTGTTTTCTGAGAAGCATTTATTAGCTACAAGAAATTAAAAGTAATTATGAGCAGGTAAAGGAAAATTAAATAGAATGGTGAAAACCAGAAATAACTACCAGTGACAAAAGTCCCAAACTCCTTTGCGTAAGAGCAGGAATTCAGTGGGTTTCAGGAGAGAAACGATTCAGGGACGCTTCTATCCTACTCCTTGTTTTGGCGATAAAAGGACACCTCAACCCTTAATATATATTTGTTTCTTAACTTCCTTCTGCTGTGAGTATCCACAAGGTGGATAATTTATAGATTTTTTGACAAAAATTTGTTTTGTGGTAAATTAGGACAAATTAATTCAATTGCAGCACTTGTCTTCTTACAGCACAAGTAATTCAGGCTGACTCAACTCAATTCAGAAAACACTATACATCACAAAAGCAACCAACACACCAAAAAATTAAGTTCACTCACTCAAACCTATCAGATCGACTGTTTGATCACCACCTTATGTTTAGTTAGGCATATACAACTGTTAAAGTTCATCACTACCTGCAACTGATGTGGAATGGCCCACATCACACAGCTCTAGAGTCTTCCACTTAACTTAGAGCCCCATCCCTGAGTCACCTGTTCTGATTTAGGATGAAGTGGCAACCAACAGGACAAGCTGAACCTGGAATAAAATGGAGACTCCAGCCAGATCCCCAAACTGGGTCACTTCTAAATGCCTGCAGTAGCTGGGTAAGTGTTGTCAAATTTCCCAGCCTGCAGAACCTCAAGGCTGCACCATTACAGTTAATTTTGCACCTGATCTAACGCCTGGCACAACCCCAGGCACAGAGGGAAGAAAAGGATAAATTCTCCTCCGGTGCCAAGCTACAGACTTCTGTCAGTTCTCTTGAAGCCTTGACAGTCTGTACCAGCTGAAACACTGGACCGCACTCCAAGAAATGCGTAATTCAGATTTATGAGAAGACATTTCGTATCCAATATAATTGATTACCTACTGTAATGTGAACAGAACTCAATTTGTACTAATGAACCCCATGCGTAACACAGCAAAGCATTTAATAATACGGAGAGCACAAAATGCCAAGCCAGATGTCACTGATGGTGATAACAATTTTCCCAGATGGCTACCTTTCCTCTCGCTTTTTGCCACCTTCAGGTTTGAGAGGTTGGCATTTAACTCGGGAGATAGGTCTGATACTCCACGTCTATTAGCTTTGTGCCATCACAGCCTGTGTACTGTACCAAGACACTATCCTATTACAGTTATTGTTATAGTACGGAAATGCTTGTCTGCTCCGGCAAATTTTGATAAATGTAATATCAGATTGAAAATAATATAACTGTACACGGAGAATCTAATCAAGACTGAAGGTAACACATCTCTTTGGGTCTTTTACTGAAGAAAAACAAGCTTAAAACTCTTTAAATTTTAAAACATTCAGTTATGGAATTGGTATGGAAATCAAGCACCACATAAACACATTATACCAATAAAAATGTGCCTTACTAGAAGGTAGAAGCCTCTATTTTTAAAACTATTCCATTAATTCGTGCTTTTTTTTACGTATTAGGACCAGTCATAAAATTAAACTGTGTATCCTTCCACGCAACACAATAATCGGTATAAGAGGTAGCTGTGAATTGCATGCATTTCTAATGGGAATAGTCCTTTGTATCCTGTCTGTTAAAACTGCTCCTAAATGTCACAATGTACCGTAAAAGGACACAGAACTGTTCAATCCATAAAATAAAAAGCTGAAACGCAGCTTTATGTGCCAGAAGGCAAGCCTAGATCCCAGTCAGTAAGAGCCCGTAACGCAGATCAGCGTGGTTATTTTGGTGGGCTCATTACCAAACACATTTAACTTGCTAAATCAATTATTTTCACAGAAGACAGCCTGCACGCAGCCTTTCCTGTATATGCAATCAATCCTAGTGAAAATTATACAAAGTAGGTTGTGAGTAGATCTTCTCCTGATTTTGCAGGCTTCACCAAATTATAAAACTAAAGCGTAGAAGAGAAACTGTAGGACTGGGGAGCAGATGAGGCACCGCTATTAATGGAGAAAAGATAAGTATTTAAATTGAGAAGGCATCTTGATGTTTCCCATGCAAGCTGAATAGAAGAACATAATAGGAAAATAAAACAGCTATCAGACAAGATAAATAGGAATATATCAACGGGGACTGTACAGAATTAGAATGGCGCAGCAAGAGAAGAAAGTCTTTAGAAGAATATACTAAAATTTTACTTTGCATTTTAATGTCATCTGAGAAACAGATGGCAAAACGCCACTAGAGCAGGAAGATGTCAAGAAATAATAGTGTCAGCAGCTATATAAAGAGCTAAAAGATGCTTCAGACTACCTTGTATTTGTAAGGCCATGCTCTACAAAGTCTTAAAATAATTTCATCTATGCAAGCAAAATAAGCAAAGAAACTACAAACCCCTGCCTAGCCTATCAGGCACTCTTACAAGAGAATTTGGATTCAGGATTAACAGAGATTCAGAAAACCAGGGAATGTTTTTAACACGTTATAAAGAAGCAGTATTGCCATAGCTCATTATAAACTAAACGCCATTCAATACATGCTTAAGGTTGCTTATTAAATTTGTCACGACTAATGAGGAATTGATAGGGAGAGGTAGTGGAGACCGATTTGAGAAAACATGCTTTGAATGTGAAGGACATCATTGATGTTTATCAGGGAGTGCAGGGATAGGATGAGAGGGAATGGTTTTGAGCTGAAAGAGGGGAGATTGAGGTGAGATCTTAGGAAGAAATGTTTTGCTGTGAGGGTGGGGAGGCCCTGGCCCAGGGTGCCCAGAGCAGCGGTGGCTGCCCCATCCCTGGAGGGGTTCCAGGCCAGGTTGGATGGGGCTGGAGCCCCTGAGCCAGGGGGAGGTGTCCCTGCCCATGGCAGGGGTGGGACTGGATGGGCTTTGAGTTCCTTCCAAGCCAAACCATTCTATGATTCTATAAAGTTATAAATGAACCCTGTGTGATCTCCAATGAGTTGAAAACAAACTACAATGTAGGTCTAACAGCACACAAGGATTCAGACTGCTTTATAACAGACAATTTTTAGAGCACTGTAAGTCTCAAAACATTAAAATACCTTCCTTACATAAGCCCCGAATGTTTACATTGCAAGGAATAGCTCTTAGTGCCACATACAGTGAAATGCACCTACATTTAATGGGAAGGAGGAAGAAACAAGATGTCAAAAAGGGAAAATGAAATAGTGAGTAGCTATCTATGTTGAAGGATTTCCATTTATTTAGACTGCATTTTTGTGGGAGGACTGATTTGGAAGAAAGGACAGAGACAAAAGATGAAGAAGGAGCAGAGGGAGATGCCCTAAAGCCAACCTGCCTGTCATGTCAAGGCCATACAGCCAGATGCCACATTAACTCTGAGGGCCGATTCTGGGAGTCCTTGGGAATAAAAGGTGAATAACATCTTCAATTCTATAACCAGGATACGTCTCCAAGAAATCCCGCACATCACAAAAGAAACAGTCTAGAAATACCTACATTTTCAGTTTTCTGCTTATTCTTCGCAACTTTGTTTCCAGGTTTGTACAATTACAAGATTATCTCAGACTTTCTTAAAAATACTAATGTTAAGGTTTGAGCTGGCTTTAAAATTAACTCAATCTATTGTACGACAAGTCTCAAATCCTTTCTGTTCTATATTAAGCTGCACATGCAACAAGTCCCTTAATTCTCAAGCTCTTATTGCGTTACTGGAGTTTTATAAGTTGGAGCACATCTTCAACGCAGTGCCAAAGATCAGTGTCACGCACTCAGTGCAGGATGGAGGTACACAGTAAAGGGGAATCTATGGCATCAGTCACAGCTATGTAAAACTTGTGTCTGATAGGAAAACAAAAAGGTTGCATAACTAGTAAGTGCAGTAAGAAAATATTATTATATGAAGTATATATAGAATATATATACTCAGTATACAAAGTACAGTATAACTTGTGATTCAGTTGTTAATATTTTGCATCTGTACCCATTTTTTTGTATTTACATATTTATGTATTCATATTTAAACCAGCTCTGAATAGGTCCTTAATTCCCAATTGTCTTCAGAAGGATAGATGTCTCAAACTGCAGGGAAGTCAGCCAAAGCAAAGGTAGAAGTGGTATTTTGCTGACTTTTGCAAATATAGCTGAACTCTCTAACATAACCATTTTTCCATTTATGATATGGGGTTGTTAGATCATTTGGGTAATAAAATACAGATTGTTAACTGGATCAGTTATTTTAAGGATATAGCACATGGAGAACATATATTTCAATTTGTTCCCAAAGGCTGTAAAAGCAGACATAAAGCAGTCAGAAAGCAGGTAAAGAACAACTTTTATGGCAGGATAAATGAATGATAATTAGGCAACAAAATAGGAGACATAAATAGCTGGAAACCTTTGTTTCCTTGTGCCATCAAGCCTTTAGGTTCGAAAATCCTGCTGACTACACTGAGGAGTTTGGGCAAGTAACTATTAGCAGTGACACATTGCGAAAGCCAGAATGTTATGTTTTGGCTATTTAAACCAATCATTACATCCAGTAATGACTCATCAAGGCAATAAATACCAGGGGGGAAGGGTGGGGTGGGGTGGTGGTGCAGAGGGAATTTCTATCTACCAATACAATTCTCATGTTCGAAAATGTAAACTCACATTGCGTTGTAAAACAAAAAACTGCATGGAGGTACTGAATCTGCCCCTCTATTCCTCTCTTGTGAGACCTCATCTCGAGTACTTTGTCCAGTTCCGGAATCCTCAACATAAGGAGGAGATGGAGCTGTTGGAACGGGTCCAGAGGAGGCTACAAAGATGATCGGAGGGCTGGAGCACCTTCCCTACGAGGATGGGCTGAGAGAGTTGGGGTTGTTCAGCCTGGAGAAGAGAAGGCTCTGAGAAGACCTTAGAGCAGCTTCCAGTACCTGAAGGGGCTGCAGGAAAGCTGGAGAGGGGCTGTTCATAAAGGCTTGTGGTGATAGGACAAGGGAGAACAGGTATAAACTGGAGAGGGGCAGATTTAGACTTGACATAAGGAGGAATTTCTTCACCATGAGGGTGGTGAGGCCCTGGCCCAGGTTGCCCAGGGAAGCTGTCGCTGCCCCATCCCTGAAGGGGTTCAAGGCCAGGTTGGATGGAGCTTTAAGCAACCTGATCCAGTAGGATGTCCCTCCCATGACTGTGGGGTTGGAACCAGATGATCTTTAAGGTCCCTTCCAACCCAAACTATTCTATGATTCTATGATTTTTCTACCCATCCCTGGGAACCTCAGACAGCTACTTGTATCTCTTCTGCCCTTTCACTTCTTTCCCCATTCCTAGCACCCTGTCTTCACAAACAGTGCAGGACAACTTCATGGTACAAAAAACCAAATAGGGGATACCTCTGCCACCACCATTTTCCCACCTCTTCTCCACCTCACAACTCAGCTGCCTGGACCACTCTCACCTCCAGCCTATTCTCATCTCTGACCTCTGGGTATTCGCAGGACCGTGCAACTTCAGAGCTGTGTCTTTACGGTTAACAAGCTGACATTTACTCGTCCACACTTCCATTTTCAGTTTATACTACATTCTATACTGAAGCAAAAACAGGTCTGCTGAGTTCAAGATCTTTCAATGTAAATTACCCACCCAAAGCAAAGTTTCCAAGTTTCCATTGCCTGAAGAAAATGAGAACACATGATATTTCTAACAGTTATTAAAAAAAAAAAAAATGGAAAGAAAAAAAAGAAAGAAACAGGTCACTCCAGTAGATATTCATGGTTCAGTCATGACCTGGAGAGAATTCAGAGAGAGACACTGAGACCCTTTGGCCAAGAGCTCACCTAGCAATAGCTTTATAAAAACCAGAGAGTTCCAGCAGTATGTAGTCTTCGCCTAAAATCTGTACTAAATGCGAATTTAGTCAATTCATATTTATCTGTGCTAAACATATCCAAAACAACTCCCATTTGTTCCCGTGCTAACACTTTCTCTTGGTTTACCCAGATCTTTCTCCCGCCAGCAGGGAGGAGGCAGCAGCACCTGCTGGTCTGACAAGACTTGAGTCCCAGAGAAATAAACAGGACTCGCAGATGGGCTGTCCTGAGCTATCCATTGTTTTATATCCTCTCGACTTTCCTATAATCCAGGGTGTCAGCCCCCCATTAGGTCAATTAAGAATACTCTAATAAATTCTTCCATGGGTAAACCCATAGACGCTTTACTACATGACTTTTTGTTCAAGATTTGTTCTAAGCTTTTACAAAATGCTGCAGCCAGACGAGTGGGTTTGGGTCACAGGTTTGAATTAGATGTTACGCTTGCTGGTTTCTGGTTATGTTCTACTATACTCAGCTTGATAGTTGCACTGAAAACCTTCGCAACTGAAGTATGCACAAAAGCAAACTTCTGGATCAGCCCTTTCACTCAGCAGATAATTCTAGTTCTAGAGTTTCACTGCTATCTTAGATAGTTGTACCATCACCAAAAGCCTTAAAGCCTAAAGTGAATTTTACTTTTAAAGTGAAAATCAATTCATTGCAGCATCCTTCCTTAACTGTTTTTTTTGCTAAAAAAGAGAGGTAAAAAAATTAATTTAAAGAGCATTTCTAATAGTCACAGCCACAAAGGTGAAAAACGCAGAGACCTTTCATCTTGTAATTCAGCCAAAATGTGGTGCGATATATTCAAGGTGGTGTAGCTGGACATAAGGCATTCTAACAAACAATAGCTTTTCAACATGTAATTTGTACTGCATTTCACAATATAATGAAGACATTCATTTGTGTTGATGTCTTCAACACCACAGAATATGTCCTGTACGTAATTGCCTCCAACTCCCTCTCATCCTTTTTGTAATGGTGGGCAATAACTTCTCCTACATCATTTCTGTGAAATCTGTGAATCAGGGAAACCAAAACAGACATGCTGGCATCACGACACTAGGCAAATCAACTTTAAATAATGTTTTACTCAGGATAGGTTTGACCTCTTCCAACACTGCCACTCAGTCAGACACTACAGTCGGCACTGCCAGAGAAACCGAGGATGTGGTTTCCTCTACAAAAAAGAAAAAGAACATTCTAGCAGGGCATCAGGCAGTATTAGAGTTTTACAATGCCTTGCATGGCTTCAGTGCCCCAGGTGAAAAAAAAAAAACAAACAAAACCAAACTTGATTTGTGTTTCTATTTGCTTCTGACACAGAGGAGTTGTGTCAGCATGTTCCATTCTCCCACTAAGATCCTCCAATATGAGATTTGTAGCTAAGCTTCCCTTCCCTTTTACTTTCTTAGGGAACTTATTTCTCATTTAAACACAAAAACTTAAGATGAAGCTCCCAGCACATGTATTTAATCATCTTATCTTTTGACATTATAAACTTCATTAAATCCCTGTATATAATGTGTCACTGTGTATTACAGTTTCTTCTCTCAATAAAAGAATTGTCTAAGCCAACTCTGCATGGATGGTCTTTATGAATTTATGCTGACCTAGCCCCAAAATGAGCTACAGGCGCTCCTTGTTCCCCTCTTAATTATCCACAGTGCAGCATTAATACACAGTCAGTCTGCTGATACTTCCAGTATTTCCTAGGAGCACATACAGACTTCAGCGCTCTCCCTGCACACTCAGTCTAATCCTTTTCAAATACGACAATTATTTTAATTTCTCAGATGCTACTAATTGAACAGATCTCACCCCTTCTGTTACATATCTGTGTACCCTGTCCAGAAAGAATGAGAGTTCACAAGAGATATCACATGGAAATATGCTTCATAATAATAATATTGGGCACGAAGCGTACCAGCCACTTACCGCAGAGTTAACGCACACTCAGCCGGAATAGAACAGAACTTGACACTACAGCAACTTTTCAGAAGGTGACATCGAAAACACTGACTCCAAATAAAACATAGTAGATACAAGCAATGAGAACAGAATTTCATGAACGGAACAATTGCTCCAAACAGTGACACACTCTTCTTGGCAACTTAGTCTTATAATGTCTGAGTTGTTTTGCGCAGTATATCCGTGTCTATAACGTCTATTCCTATTAAAAAGTTAGATCTGCTAGATCTTCTCTAGACAAAATTCAGGCCAACCTGATCTAACTTTGAGGCTGGCCTTGCTCCAGCCAGCAGGTTGGCCGCAGACGACACTGAAAAGCACCCTACAATATAGAAATATTCCAGTATACCAGATATAATTAATAAAATTCACTATATTTCCACTTCTAGAAATAAAACATGATGATCGCTGTTAATCTTACCTTATAATATCAGCGTTAAAAAGGCCTCAGAGCCTATATGATCACTGCTGAATATTGCAAATCAAACAAAAAGGTCAATCCATCTATTTTCATCGTCTTTAATACTGCCTCTGAGTAAAGAGTGTTTTAAGTTATTTTAATTGTAAGACAAGAAGCTTTTTTTACCAGATTTTTTTTGTTTTACTTTGCTTATATTCTGCAGGGTAATAAAGGAACACAAGAGTGAAAACAGAACTGATTCTAGATGAGTTTAACTCACACATAACATTTTCACAGTGTTATGCTAGATGAATTTAGCATTAAAACAGTGGGAGGAGAGCTTAAGTGCTCATACACTATGGCACAGGGAATTACCTTTGCGTAGCTCAACACTATCCAAAGGAATTCATTCCCAAGCTGAGTTTTTATCCAGGTGTTCATAACCTGTACTCTTGAAGTTTTAACACGTCATAGGAAACGATGCAATTGATAATCACTGATTGTAGCGCAGTTTGTCCCCAGTCCTTTATAAATAATTGCCAATAATAAATAGTGAAACATATTTAGAAACACCTGGATTATGGTACTGATCCTCCTTTCACATTGGATCACAAACTTTTCTCTCTTCTCCCTAGATGATCCTTCAATTTCACATGTGCTTAAATCCACTTCTACATATTCCTTTGGTGACTTCATTGAAAGGCCAGAAAGAGTGAAAAGGCTTTGTTGTTTCAATAATACCTGGGTAATATTTTTTTTTCCCAAACATTTGTATTGAATGTAACTGCTTTATACAGAAAAATTGGTGACCACCTAAGTCACCTAAATACAGCAACAGTTCCACCACTGAAGAACTGCTACAACACCAGGACTTTGATTAGGAAGTGCAAATGATTTCGGTTCTTTCCAGAGTTTTTCTCACTTCAACTGATCCTGTCTGCATATTGTGGCTGGAAAGGAAAACGTCTGTATTTCCCTGACAAATGACTCATAATAAAAATATATACACACATATATATGTGTATGTTAGGATAACAGTGAGTACACAGCAGCTGAAATCAGGCTAGGTTAGCACAAAAAGGGTTTGAAGAATGCTAATCAAATGCAATATTACAGGCAAATTAAGTGGTAAGAAATTACTGGGTTTAGCTAGTATTTACCTATGAATCCCATTATAAAGAGAGCTGAACTACAGATTACAATGGGAAATTTATTAAGCTGTCAATGGAATTAAAGAAATGGTGGCAGACAACATCAAACCTAACCCAGATATCCAAGAATCAAAGACTAGTAAAAAAAGCATGTTGTAATTATTCCATATCTATGTAGGATGACCAAGTGTAGACACATACAAAGAAACACATACAAAAAAAAGAGATATTGGGAAGTCAACATTAGTTTGCAAAAAGAAAAAGAGAATAAAAACACTAACAAAGCATATTAGTGAGATACTGCATAACCTGTACAAGGACATTTGCTGTTCAACATATTCATAAGTGATTAAAGAAAGTATATGTAATATGACAGAGCTTGCAAAAAAAGACACGCTGCTGTTCTCTGTATGAAAATTAGATTATTTAAATTCCCGTGTACTGGTTATTTTAAAATTATAATTCTGACTGTCACCTCTGAAGATATTTAAGATACAATACAATGGCAGGTGAAAATTAATGCAAATAAACACAGACTAATTGCTTTGTGAAGAACCAACTTCTAATTCTGCATAAAAAGTGATGGACCCTTAACATATTTCGGAAAGAAGAACCAAGAGATGTCAACTTGTGATTTCAGTAACTGTCAAGATGTCATACATTTCATTAGGAAAGGAATGGGGAGTAAAGCAGAAAGCATCATTAGGCTTCTCTCCATAGCGCCCCTCGCTCAAATCCTGCACCCGGTGTAGGCCACTGCCAGTCCAAGCTTAGAGCGGAGAAGAGCAGAGCACAGAAGAATGCAGAACAATGAATTCTATCAGAGGGATGGAATGGATTTCATAGAAAGAAAACTACATGCAGTAATTTTGGAAAATAAGTGGCTGAGAAGAAATGAGAGAGGTCTATAAAGCGATGAGTAGTATAGAGACAGTGAATAGGCGATGATTTTTCATTATTTGCCATTATTCAAAACATAAGTGGTATAAAATGAAATTATGAACAAGCAGTTCAAAACAACCAAAGAAGAAGGACTTTTTCCTCACAACTCATAATTAAATCATACAGCTCATTACCCCGGGATGATGCTTCTGCCAAGAGCATAAATTTTTTCAAAAGGAATTAGATAAATTCCCAGCGGGAATGTCCACCCTCAAAGCACTAGAAGCAACTACTCCATATATTAGTGGAGCTGAGAGCGTGTAATGAGAGGAGCCCAATCTGCAGATACATCTACAGGCGTATCAGTTTCTGGCATCTGCTGTTGTCCACGCTGGAGAAGGGCTGCTGTGCTACACCAGGGTGAACCCATTGATGCAGATCTTATGTTCTCCTCAAGCGGTCCTATAATCACAAGGCAGGTCACCAAGTCTCTTATCTTCTAAAAAGTAGGATAGAGAAAGTAAGTGAACCTTATAGAGATACGTTTGATTTCTAGGACTCTTAGATTGCCCCACGTACATAGAAAATACTATTTTTGCTCAGAATTTTGTCACTGTTTCAAAACTACAATGCCACCAACCTGCTACGATATATAATAGGAGTTTCTTCAACAGATTTAAGACGACTTGATGTTCACAAACAGTTTGAGGCAGTCTGATCTAGTGGGAGGTGTCCCTGCCCATCAGAGGGAGGTTGGAACTAGATGATCTTTAAGGTCCCTTCCAACGCAAACTATTCCATGATTCTACGTAAACTAAAACATTTTCTGAATTCAAATCTATTTGTAGTAGATAAATATAATGGGGTGGTTTCGGCAACCTGAACTAAAGACTGAAAAAAATAAAAAGGAATTGCAAAGGCATGAAATATTCCTACATTCTCATTTCATGTCACTGTATATAAAAACACACATTTTCATTGATTTTTCAGTTTTTCCAGCAAAACTGAAAAACTTCTTCATTTGTAGAAATTAGCAGATACTTGAGCAATAAAATGCTCAAATACTTCGATTATCGAGATTGCTATGACTCCATCCTCTCTTACGGCAAAATACAGTTCATCACTCAGTGTTAACAACATTAAGCTTCGTAAAATGTAACTCTCCCGAAAAGCTTCTCATCTTGCAGTGGGGCTGTTCCTGTCCTGATCAAGAGTAGTGAAATGGACCGTCTATACACTAACATGATAAAACCCTACGAATAGTACAAGACCGTAAACCAACCTGCTACAGTTATAGAATGGAAGCCTAGACTGCAGAGCTATCAATCTCAAGACAAATCCAGGACAGTTTGAAACTGATAGATCTATAACTGATATTTCACTCAGTTTTAGCTCCCGCCAGCACTGCTGCACTGATCCCTCCTCCCAAAGCATCAGCTGCAGGAATCTTGTGCATCAAATGATGCACTATCGAATCACAAGTGTATCGAACGCAAGGAAAGTTGATGGGGCAGTCAACTTCTGCCATTTGTAAGAAAAGGAAAAGAAACACAACAGAATAAGGAAACAAAACCTGTTTGCTTTAACAAGGTCTCTGGGTCTCTATAGTGCTTTTCTTTAGAGGCTTATATTATGATGACCCATTTATTGACAGCAAATCTTAGGAGCACAGGAAATGTAGATTAATTCTGGGAATTGTCTGCCTCAGATTTCTTGTTCTATTTTCTCTTCCTTTCCCCCACATTTCTAGTCAACTGCTTTGGTGTTTCTGTTAATGAGAAAAAGATTAAAAGTAAACTAGAGTGCCTATTTTCCAAACTCACTTTGATTCAAGAGGATAGTAAGTGCTCCCAGAAAGAGAAATCTACAGGGTTGATTAATTAATGTTCTTATTCATTAACTGACTGACTGTTCCAACAAAGAAAAGATTTATACTACCATCATGTAGTAAAATTGCCTGCAGTTAGCCTGCTGTCGAGGAAACTCGCTAAGATTAAGAAAATATGCATACAATACAGTTAGCATCCACTCAAGAATATGACGGAGATTAACAAAAACACAATGATATCGCTGATTCCCAATACACTCTTTCATTCTATAGTATCTAAGACTCTAAACTAACCCTTTAACAGCTTTGCTGCTTCTTAGGTAGGCTCAGCACTTGGTCATATATTAAATTCACACATGGTAAATTCAACCTGTGGCATTAAGTAAGAAAAGTGCATAGAAAATCTACTTACGCATTTTAAAATAATTTTATATGTGCTTTTATGATCAAACAACACAATATAAAACAAATATTTAAAACTTATCTTAAAACATAGCTATCCTGATAAGCATAATTTGGAAATCTTTAATGAATTCACCTCAATTAGCCTTTAATTAAATAGCTCATTAAAAACTGATTTGAATATTGCTCAAGAAGAAATCCTTGTTCAACTGTTGCGACAGAATAGAAAGTCAATGAAGGTAAGGTTAAACACGTTTTGAAACTGTCTGAAAGTCATAGCTCTTACAGGGGAAAAAACCCTCAACTTCTTATGCCATCCAATCCAAGATAAACGCATGACAGATAAGTGATGGAAAATGTAGCAGTTGGTTTGTTTTGGTTTAATTCTGTCCATAAGGAAAACAGAATTAGTAATGAACTAATCCATCTTGACTATGTGGCAGCTGTCTTCAAAACCACCTACTACCTATTCTTTTGAAAAATCAACAGTTAAAATTAACTTCTATTTTCAGCAGAAACTTCACCTTACAATTCCCGGTCACACAAATACAGATGCATGGACACATTTAAAAGAGCAAACACACATTCAAGAGAGCTTGAAAAATATTGCTTAACACAATGTCACTGATGTGCAGGACCAGCGCTGTAGTAGCCACTGTGGCTTAAGGATACAGGGAAGCAAAGCTTACTGCAGATGCGCTTTTTTATTAAACTAATTGATCAAATTGTGGAAAAAATCCCCTAATTACCTACACGTCACTCAGGTCATGTAATAAAATATTTTTTTTTCCGTCTGTGACCTTAACTTCAAACTCAGCTCCAGTCTTTCTAACTTTTCAGGTCAAGTTAACACAAAAACTATGGTTAGCTTTAAGCGAGACATCAGCAAGACCTAGAAGGAGGAACACAAAAGAGTAGGGCCAGGCTGGAGACAAAAAGTAAAAATATGCCTTTATCTGCTACTTCAATGTGTGCACAGCATGGAAGCATTAGGAGGAAACTAACGCAGGGACAAGATTATGTCATATCGGCATGGCCGTGTGTTGCGAACGGTGCTTTTTTGCACTACCTGGAAGAGGTCACTGAGCATTTGGACTTGAAATTGTCTAAATCCAAACTACGTTTTGTTGTTAATGTATTTTTGCAAAGACCCCCCTCTCCTCAAAAAAAAAAAAAAAAAAAAAAAAAATCACACTCCATCCAGAGAAAAATAGCTGAGAAGCAGTTTTTTGCCTGTGCGCTCCTGCCTGGTGGCTTTAGGCACGGTCTTTATTTCCCACTGTACTGCTATGCTCCTACAGAAAGGTCAGGAGAGACTAGCCTCAAAACAAGAGTTGACAGCAATTCAAATTCTTTACATGCATGAAATAGCAGCATTATTAGCATATAAATCCAATACATTGCAAGAGTAAACACTAATAATGTTGTTGCAAATATTAATAATTTAAATCCAATAGAACAAGCACCTCAAGAATGCACCACTAATTCAGCTGAGTCTAAAATACATTTTGGAGTTATTTAGTTTTGTTCCATCAATCATTAATACATATGGATAGACGCTCAACAACTTATTCATATGGAAATAAGTGGTGACATTCCAGGCCCTCTAAGCAATCGATAACTTTTAACCAATATGTGCACTTTCTTCTTGATCAGAATTCACAAGAGCACCCGGAGACTAAAGAAACAAACGTACTATAGTAACTATCAAAGACTGTTAAGCACAAACATATCACCTCTGACACGGAAAATCCATGGATCCTAGTGAACTCATGAAAAGAGCTGAGGAATGCCGATGCATTCCTCTTCCACTCCTTCCTACAACTCTCCTCATCATGCCAGACAGATATGCCAATCTGACACAGTCCAGTGGGCTCATTGCCTGTTCGGAATAGAAACAAACGCTAAATACTCCACTTGAGCAGAGACAAATGAAAATAATGAATTGACAGGACTAAGCCATCCCCTACACGATGGGGCTCTGCACACCTCTTGCATCCACAGGATGCATTCCTGAAACTCCAGCTCAGTGCTCAAGCAGGATTGACTGGATTGTATGCTGTTCCCATGAAAGACACTCCTGCCATTTCATTCCACAAAGAGTGAGTGAAAAAGCCTTCACGGAAGCACCTTCCTTCTCTTCTTGTCAAGGCTAAGATTGGCATAAACAATATATCACACTGCTTACGGAATTCACCTTCCCTGTCCTTCCATCCTCTCTTCTCCCTGTCCTTTCTTCCTCTCTTCTCCCTGTCCGGTGTATTCAGAGAACATCTAAGAGCATGGAAAAGCCACAGCATTTCACAGCAATTGAACCTCTACAACAATCTTGAGATTCCCTTCTCCCCCTCCCCACTCCTGAGGGTTTCACTACTTCAAAATACTTCAAATATATTTTACATTTTCCTCTTCTAAAAGACCTTCAGGTTGAGATGTCAACGACTTACCCTGAAAATAAGAAAGGAAATGGACTGCTAATATCAGAAAATTACCCGCTGCCTGGATTGACTCAATAGAAAAAGATGTGAAATTCAGAAGGAAATTCATAATGCTGAGATTGAGCTCAGTCATTCAGGTATAGCTACAGATTTCTTTATCGTCTTCTAATCACTTCACAGATCACATTACTATACATCGCTGAAATTTCACCAACAATGAAACAACTTATGAAAAGTAATACAAAGGACAAACGAAACTGATTCAAATAAATATTACTTTACCCAGTAATAAAAACTAGATTAGAGCGTGCCCTTCTCTGAGTGCACTTCAGATACAGGAGGCAGTTACATGACTGAACACCACCATCGGCTACAATGAATGTCTTCTAAATTGTGTACATGCTTAATAAGTTACTTTAATTCATATTTTTTTCTATTTGCAATTCTGAAGAGCTGTAGTCAGCTCTGCTGATAGCAAATTCAGGGTGAGGAGCTCTTTAAACACACAGACACACGCTCCTCCCCAAAAAATCTCCCCCACAACAATAAAAGGGTAAAGAGATTGGGGGAAAAAAAACCAAAATAAAAATCACAGCACAGAAATTATTTTAAGATAGAGAAACAAAGGAATATTCTTGTCTCTCCCATGTCGTAGTATGACATACAATAGTCTTATTTTGTGACCTTAATAGTGAATGAGCAAGATGACAAATCTCAAAGCAGAGAGAGGCGAGATCTGTAACCAGGCACTAAGAAAGAATCTATAATAACCTTAGGAACTGAGACAAAACCTCTATCTACAGCTTTCCAAACACAAATCTACAGCGAAAACCAGGCAGAAAACACAGCAAGTTTCAAAATCCTTAATTCTACCATCCTTTTCCTTTTCATGATTCTATACAATAATTTTTGTAATTGTAATTTTGTAATTGTAAAATTAAGACATTTTGAATCTGTGAATTAGTTTTAATTTCTCACATACTCTTTTCATCCAATGCACTAAAAAACCACACCTGTTTAAAGTTAACTCAGTAAACACTCCGTTTACTTAGTGCAACCATTTGATTCTACACAAAAAAACATCTTCTTCTATCCGGGTTTTGCCCAAGAGGGTTTTGGACACCTTTAGTTTGCATTCAGATGCTTTAAATCCTGAACAGAAAGTGCAGCTTCTGCAAAGAAAGATGCTTTCATGGCTGCATTTCACACCAGTTTGTTTTGTGAATGAGCCCAGAATAGATGGGATGGGTGGCGCTTGGGACAGGAAGATTGTGGCTGCAAAGGTGGGGAAAAACAGGCTGAAAAAAAATGTGAAAACGGGTGGAATTTGGGAAGTTGCCACAGTACAGCGCAGGGACACGTGCTTTGGGGCAGAATTGCTGCTCTTACTTTAATTTCCTACCTGCTTCCTCTTGTTAGTGTCCGATATGCAGAAAACCATCCCTACGCTAGATCTATTTGCTTTACGTGGCTACGTCATTACGCTTCTGGAGTAAAAAACCAGCCTACACCTATTGGGTGGTACAAATTGACTGTGGTATTGGACACTCCCTTCTTTACAAGCCAGCTCTGCCTCGAAGGAAAAGTTAACGAGGAGCATTAAGACAGTCTAAGTAGGAGTTGTGCCCGTCATTAAGGAGCATTTTAGGAGAAGACTTATAACTGGACTGGGAGCTCACTAAAGGTCATGAGTTCTCCTGCGCTTTCTGGTAAAATACTACATGTACAGCTCAAAAAGTGACCCAAGTGACACAAAATATAATTTGATGGATAGAGGAGAACATACAAGAAGTGTGCTCCATAGTTGCAACTCTCCCATTACGGGTGAAATCATGCATAATCTCCCTATTATCACCACTTTTCTCTGTTGAAAAAAGAAGCAGCCTTCCATTTATGTCTGTCAAGGGCAAGATCCAACAAGTCCAAGCTTCATTATTCCAATACTACCTTAAAATATCTCAAGAAATTTTATATGCGCTCCTAGGACAGGGCACCAAAACGCAGATAAATGTGAACTGAATTCCTCTGAACAAGCACGAGAAACCACTGCACTGACGTGATTCCTTGAGCCATTTCAGAACCAAATCCAAAATGTGCATCCACCAGCAGCTCTGATGGGATGCTGGAAAGGAATTTCCTATTCCATTTTATAGAATCAGAGAATGGTTTGAGTTGGAAGGGACCTTAAAGATCATCCAGTTCCAACCTCCTCCCACTAGGTCAAGCTGCATTTCATTCTCATTTTTAATCACCTCATACATACACATACTGAAAATCCCTAATACTGGATACCTACTTAACCTTGAAAATAAAGGACTGCATTAAGGACCATTTCTGGCTGAATTTATTAGTGAAAGTGCTGAAATTTTGTGCCGATATCTTCTTTTGTAAATATTGTTCACTCAGACTTTCCCCCCTCCCCTTTCAATCTTCAAGAAATTCAGAAGAAAGATGAAGAAGCATCCAATGATTATTATTCCTGATGGCAGCTCAAACTAAATGGGACCTACATAGCCTGAAACAAAGTTGTCTCCTTGTGTGCATCAGAGAAATTTCACTATCAAGAGTGGAAGCACGTAACTTATATTGGAGATCGGAATTTGGTCACACATTTTTTCAGTGCAACTAAGTGTTTTTTATGAAGCCTGTCTACATGACGCCGTTGCCATTTTGTGAGGCAAAAAAAGAAAATCAATACAGTGTGGAACAAATGGAGACTTGCACATTCTCTAGTTATTGAGGTTTTATACGTCTCCTCTTTTCTGTTTCTTTTGAAATCGCTCCCACTTGCATCATAATATTCTTCATGACACAAAAAATTATATTCCTTTTCCCCAAAGTTCTGTTTAGTATGAAACACCTCCAACACTTCTTCAGTTTTGAAGAAAATACAGTGCCTAACTGACACATCTTGGTTAAAATATGTCATGATCAAAGATTAAGTCCTCATCATAAAAAAGCAGTTCTTTGTAAGATGCTTAAGAGGATAAAACTTCTTGTATGACAGATGTCACAATAAAACAAAGTACAACTGTAGGATCCAGGAAAACGTAACAGTCTTTTATTCTTCTAGTCACTGATGATAAATGGAGAGAGGAAAGGGAAATAACTTATATGCATTTATCTTGACACATCAGTTTTGTGGTACATACAACACTTTAAGCACTCAAAATTTAAAACAAAAAATTCTTATCAGGTCTGTATCAAATGGATTTGTCAATGCTTAGTTGAGTTATATTACACATTACTGTTGCATATTAGCATGTCTCTTGAGATTTACTTGTGTATGTGCAAGCCTCAAGGAGGGAAATATTTTACTCTCGGCATCATTCAACTGTGATTCAACTCATGGCATAACTGCTATTTTTGCTACACTTTGCTATTCCCAACTTTTACTGTCTAACACTACATTGATACCTTTTTTTTTTTTTTTTCCATGTCAACACAGTAAGGCAATTCAGATCCAAAACAAGGTGAGATAATGGAACCATCATAGCCTGAACCTTGAAGGATTCTCTACTCCTTGTCCCCATCTCACCACCAAAGTTTCCATTCTCTGTTCTTCCCTTCCCTTGACTCCAGCAGGGTCAGATGCTCAGAGCAGTGAGGGGTGTGCTGCTTGGCCACGCACCTTTTGGAGTTTCAAAATCAGCCTTAAGAGAGTCTTGGACTAAGTTTAAAGAAATAAAAACAAAACGTTTGTTCAGTAGGCAGACGGATCGGCATGAAACGGCCCCTAGACAAGCCCACGACAGGCACTCTGCCATGCTTCAGGCACGCATAGAATCAAAGAACGGCTTGGGTGGGAAGTGACCTTAAAGCCCATCCAGTTCCATCCCCTGCCGTGGGCAGGGACACCTCCCACTGGATCCAGTTGCTCCAATTCCCATCCAGCCTGGCCTTGAACACCTGCAGGGATGGGGCAGCCACCACGGCTCTAGGACACCTGGGCACCCTCACAGGAAAATGTTTCTTCCAAATATCTAATCTAAACCTCCCCTCTTTCAGTCCTGTTTTCTTGATAAGCCAGTGAAAGCTTTACACGTAAACTTAACAAACTGATTGGTAATGCACCAATTCAGAGTTACTCAAATATTAGCCAAGTCAATACAGGTCACAATACCTGTGTGCAAACAAGGGAAAGATTTAATATTAATTTCTTAAACTGTGTACTTCAAACCTTCTTTTAAATATCTTCTTTTAAGTTTAGGGGAAAAAAGTTCTAGTAACAGCAACAAAAGCATACGATTCCAGTGCTAACGTACACCACTAACATAACTAACACCACTTTTGCCTGTTATTTTAAAGCCTAACATCCTGTTTGCCTCTCTCAGTTCTGCGTCACAGTATTATCCCATCTCAGTTCCTATAACAGAACCACTGGCGTTTCCCCTGTTTTGCAGAAGGACACAAGATGCTCTTTTATCAGACAAAACATATCCCAAGTTTTCTCCTACATATATCGTCACAAAAATGTGGCACGGTAAAAATAGTCAACAGATTTCTTACCACACAACCCCTGACAAGAAAAGGCTTTTAATCCAAATGACAGAAAATTACAAAAATATTAATTTCTTTTGCCAGTTTAGCAATGGTCCACATAGAAATTCCAATGGCAGAAGAAATACATTACTCGATTTACACACACAGATCAGCTGTCCCATAAAGGAAGGAACAATCCTCCCAGAACCCCTCCCATATCTCAGCCCAACCCCAACCCCTGTCCCAGGCACTCCTCGAGCTAACACTTGCATGGAGATTTTTTTATATACAGCTCACAGCCTCTTTAATGTTTGACTTCTTAAAATAAAAACTATTTGGCACAGATCTGTAAAGTTTCTATATTCAGCTCACAGCAAACCAGATAGATGCAAAGTAGTATCTTTCGTTGGGAAAACCCAAGGAAAACCTGTTCATTCGCAGCAAACCACTACATTACTGTGCCCCCTACCTAGCATACACATAAATTGTATAACTAAACAATTCTTCACCAAAGGAGTTTCCTCCAGTCAGATGAAACATTTAAAGCAATTTATTGTGTGAAGGCATACACGACCACAGCAAGGGAGAGAATCTGACTAGAACTATTTAAACCTAACTCAAGACAATACGGTTTACTGCTACTACACATTCAGATGAATTTTCTATTCCTAGCACATATGCAATTTGATTTGCATTTCTGTATTTCATGACATAAACACAAGGCAACTTTTCCACTTTGCTGAATGGTACCTTTCTTCCTTATGTTCAGTAGCTATTTGTGTGCAAAAGGACTTCTGGAGGATTTCTTAAAGAATGGAGGACAAGACAAAGTGTCTATGGTTAAACAAACTTGCCCCTCCAGGGATCACCTAACAGCTACGTTTCAGACTGTTCCACTACACTATGTCAGTCTACAAAGTGTCTAGTACATTCTACAACAGTACAATTGGCTTTAACTGGAGATTTAGAAGAGATTCACACCAGAAGGCTGAAGGCAAAAGAGACTCTAAGTTACTAATGGTTAGTTACTCTGTAATCTCATGAAAAATGATGGGGAACCAAAGCTCAAACCTCACAAAATTTGTACTTTTTGCAATCATGAAGAACGTACTTGTTGGTAAACGTCTACCAGAAATTCTAGTGTATTAAAGTAGATAGAATCATAGAATCATTAAGGTTGGAAAAACCCTCTAAGACAATCCAGTCCAACCATCAGCCCAACAGCACCGTGCCTACTGAACCATGGCCCGAAGTGCCAAGTCTACACATTTTTTAAACACCTCCAGGGAGAGAGACTCCACCATTCCATGGGCAGCCTCTGCCAGCGTTTCATCACTCTTTCAGGAAAGAGATACTTCCTACTATCCAATCTAAACCTCCCCTGGTGTAACTTGAGGCCACTTCCTCTCATCCTATCACTCGTTACTTGGGAGAAGAGACCAGCGCCCACCTCACTACAACCTCCTTTCAGGGAACGGAAGAGAGCAACGAGGTCTCCCTTCCGACTCCTCTTCTCCAGGCAAAACAATCCCAGTTCCTTCAGCCACTCCTCATAGGACATGTGCTCCAGATCCTATTAAAAGCCAGATGGTGTGCTTTAAAGCACCACACCGAAAAAGCAGGAGAGGGGTGTTGTTCACTTCCAATCCTATTGACTGCAGCCTTCTAACTCTTCTGTCATTAATTGTTGTGTTTATCTCTTGAAGTGCCTTCTCATTTCTTGCACAAGGAGAACACTGAACTTTTCAGGGACAGGAAATACGTCATTTAAGAGTCTGAATAGCATCTGTTTTCCTATGAATAACCTAAAATCACATCATCCACAGACAGGCAACAGTAAAGAGATCCAAGCACTCCGTGGATTTGGGGGAAAAAAATAACTAGTCTGCCTGTCAGTCTGAAGGGCAATTTTTAAAGAACTATTTAACTAGAAGAATTATTGTTTCCATTAAAATTCTTGAAATTATGAATACACAAGGCTGTCCGCCTTTAAAACAAAATGAAAACAATCCACTTTTGTCTTACTACACAATTAACCTTTTGAATATAAACCCAAGCATTTTCCATTTCAAATATGAAATTCTAGTTGAATACTTTCTTTTCACATCTTTCATTCAGACTTTTCCTGTACTTTGAATACCTCAAAATGCAGTTTTAGTCAACTTCTCATTTCCAGTGATTTACACATATTTCATTTCCTGATGTGTTTTATTCCTGGCACTTATCTGAGATGAGGTGTGGCAGATCTACAATAGCTTCTCTCTTTTCAAATAATGCTAGAGATTAACCAAAGGACTAGAATTTTAAAAAGAAATTATTACAGAAACAGAAATCTATTTGTATGTTCCGACCCCTGCTTCAGGAATGGTTTTACTTGCTAGGAAACAGAAGTGAAAAGAAAACATTGACAGGGCATTTACTTTTTTAACGTTACTACGGTATGTACCTAGTGGCTACCTTCCTCAGGTAGAACTAACCTGTAATTTTCATCAAATTCTACAGACGTCAAAAATAAAAATAAACAACACTCAGTGCTCCTTAAACTTCAGCCAGGGGCACAGCAAACTCAGAGCTCCCGGCATCTACCAGCTGCTGCAAAGCAAGGCTCAGTCGATTATTAAAAGCCTACCCCTCTTCTGCATTGCCTCATAAATTAATCCAGGAACTGTTTCACAAGCAAGGAAATATTTCATTGTCTTGTGTACAAACTTCTAGTACATTCAAATCCCAACAAGAGCAAAGAGTAAAGTAGAACACCCCTTGGCCCACTATGTTTAAGAAGAGCATGAAAAGGCCTTCGTCGGTGCCACAGACACACCAGAGACTTCACCAGCACTCATGGGTTCAGAACAATCCTCTTAGACTGGTACCTCTTTTCAAGAAATCAGCAAAATCAATTTAGCAAGAGGAATACCGTTTATCTTAGCACCCAGTGATGTGTTTTTCAACAGCCTACCTTTAACTTCACCAGCTTTCCAAACTAGGCAAAACATTCCTTTCCACTCCTCAAAGCATGCTGGTTCATCTCTTCTGCCGTGCAATGAAAAGCACATGTGGAAGTCCTAAAAATTTTTACAAGAAAACACAGGTCAGAAAAATTGTAGTTTATAATTCTTTCTCATATTCCATGTGAGAAAACGCAAAAGATCTCCCCCCAAATCTGAGACAACCTTACATAAATCAGGATGGTTTCCCTGAAATTCAAACTACATGAATTTACATTTACAGGCAGGAATGCGAATCTGGTTTGAACTATAATTGCTAACATGCAAAATCAGCTTTGCCGTTACTTTGAAAGTAACAATCATCAGATCTATTTTTTTTAACAAATAATGCAACACAAACAAGGTTTAATAAACAACAAGCAAATTTCTGAAACAGTGGACGCCTTCCTCACTGAGAAGATGGCAAAGACATTATGTCAGAGATAATACTGTTTATTCAGTTATAAAAGTCAGATGTAACTAATATAAATCAATTAACAGAAAGAAAAAATATACTTTTTCTGCATAGAACACACAAACTTATTTATGATATAAATAAGAAACAGAAAGCAATCTTGGGGAATTACTTATACATAACATATGTAATGTGAAATGAAAAACACGAAGGAACAGTTAATAAGCCTTACACATCTTTCCACAAAACAGCTGACTAATATTCTCCTCTCCTTCCCACCCACAAAAGTATTAAGCTACAAGTGAGTAAAATCGTTTTGGACACTTGGTGGTTTGATCAAAATCTCCTGAAAGGTTCTCTTGCATCTCCTCTGTTTCCTGTACTTTATATCCAGGACAGCAACAAAAACCCCAACTTCTGTTATTTCAGCTGGTAATAATTTAACAGCCTTGCTGGGAACTCTGTGAAAACCTTGAGGAACTATTCTTTCCTTTAGCATACCCCAGACATCAACCATCTTTTATATTTGTCAAAGTCTCTACTGTGTCTAAGAATAAATAATAATAATGTCATCAGAGCATCACACAACATAGTTAACAATCAAAATAAATCTCAATAAGTAAGAAACCAGCATAGTTTTTATTAAGTTGAATCCCTAGCCTATAAGCGCTAAATATCATATGACCTACAAAATATGACCAATTTGGGCACAAACCAATATAGAACACATCTAGGCTCTTTGACTATGGAAATGGAGCAGCTGGCTGAAAGCGTGGCCATTTCATTCGGAGGAAGGGTCGTGGCTGCAGGTATCAAGGCGTAGGCCCACGCAGCAGCCAAAACCCGCAGAGCGGAGCAGGTACAAGAAGGGATGAAGTCCACAGACATTCCAATTCACTGCCACCCAGTGCGAGGTCCTACACGTCATATGAAACAACTCTATCGGTAGTCAAAAGAGCACACAGAAACCAGAAAGGATTCTTTTACGTGCTTGTGTCCTTACACACTTCCCATCTAAGACTCATAACCTACAATATTTCTTTTTTTTTTTTTTTTGCACCCTCTTCTTCTGCTCAGTTCTGGTTTTCCCACTTAGAGAAGTCACTCAAATGTTTCAGTTACAGTTATCAAATGTGTAACAGTTCTCTTCTAGTCCCCCTGTCAAGACTACCAGAGTCTTTTCCTTTGGACCACACAGCTACAGCTTTTGGACCAAAATCAGTTATAATATTGTCTTATCTACAAGCTACAAAAATCAAATAAAGCAAAATAGAAGATTATTTTCACAGAATCACAGAAGAGTTTGGGTTGGAAGGGACCTCAAAGATCATCCAGTTCCAACCCCCATGCCATGGGCAGGGACACCTCCCATGGGATCAGGGGCTCCAAGCCCCATCCAACCTGGCCTGGAACCCCTCCAGGGATGGGGCACCACCACTGCTCTGGGCAATCTGGGCCAGGGCCTCACCGCTCTCACGGTGCAGAAATTCCTCCTATTGTCCAGTCTAACTTTGCCCCTCTCCAGTTTATACCTATTCCCCTTCGTCCAGAAAAGTTTTATAGCCCAATAACCTGCAGAGACAGGAGAAAATATTATATGTTCCCTGTCAGGTAATTTGAGGTTTGAAAGGGAACGTTGAAATTATTCTTAATGATATTTTTATCTACAGGGTTTTAAAATGGAACTTGATAAATAGAGCAAAACATTGTGATGTAATACAGCAAAAGAGAAGGACACCAGACCTCGTAACCTCCCTCATAACTCCTAAACATTCCAGTCTCTGGTTCTTTATTTTCATTTATCTTCTTTAACTGGCCACTCTAGAAATAGCTTAGAAAAATGTTTACAAATAGGATCTCCGGTAAGAAAGGAAAAACAAACAACAAAAATCTTCCGGTTGGACGAGGCTGTGTTTTGGCAATCAGTTATCATCTCACCCATCGATAAAAATCAGATTTTCAACTACCAGTGGTAGGAAAACATACATTATGGGGAAAAACCTCCTCCTAATTTCGAATGCGCTCATTTAGCTATATTCTAAGTTTTAAAGCAAGCATTGTTAATGATTTAAAATCTCAAGAGAGATTAAAAAATCTTTCAAAATTCTGATGTAGTTATAAGACCAAAGTCAAATTTAAAAAAAAAAAATCAGATTTGAGATTTTGTCGCCACAAATTGTGAAACAATGTGTAGAAACACCCATGGTGGCAGCAAAAAAAAACTCCACGCATGCAAGAAATTTGTAGAGCACAAAGTTATTTCTACTAAAATAATACAGCCTACAGTATTTCATAACTTCAGTTTCATACTTTTGGAAGAAGCAACTCTAACAAAAAGCAGCACTGAAAATAATCAGCAAACAAATGTACTGAGAGTTTATAATAGATAAAATACCTTTTTAGTTTCCAATGTATATCATAAAATACTGTATTACAAAAATATCTAGCACTATTATTAAACAGTAAAGATGTAAGAAAAGCCTAGAAAAAAGGAAAATTCATAAAGAGCAAAACTAAGGAGAGCATGCTGGACTCCCCCAGACTACACAGGCAACTGGAGCATCTCTCCAGCGCAGAGGGAAGGGTGTTCTGGCCGCGGGGGCAGGACCACCAAGTTCAACCCTTCTGGGAGGAGGCTGAGCAGTGATGCTAGAGGCTCCACTGTAGGATCTGCATCAGGCTTTGGAACAGCTGTGTTCGAGCTGTGACTCAACCAGCTGGCTCCTACACCATGAGAGAAAGGGAAAAAATACAATCCAAGAAAAAAAAAACCAGTGGCTTCTTACATTTATTTTGACTGCCAAAATTGTCATCTTCTCAGTGTTTAAAGCAGACAGGTCTCCAAATACAACCAAATGGCGCAATACCTTCTAAAAATTGCCAAGCACAAGAAAATGTCTTTCAGACTAAATAAAGTCAGTAACGACAAACACATGAAGCAAAACTTTGTAGAGTATTATAGTGATTAAATTTGAGCACTGCGCTTAGCTTTCCAGATAACTTCAGTGCCAGACACAGTGTGGTTGGCATTCTCATGACTGCAGGCTTTGAAAATTATTTCCTTTGAAGAGGATTTCTATTCTCCATCTACCAATAAAGAGGAGTTCTTTTTATTCTCTTGCTCCTAACGCAGTGGACTGTCCCTGGCAGAGGGCTGCATAGCTGCATACTCGCTCAGTTATATATGTCCAAGGAGTTTTAGAACATATAGATTTATACTAATACTTAAAAATTTCACAAACAGATTAGTTAGCTATATTAAAAAAGTATGTTTTCCATAAAGACTTTAAAAAGGAAATAATATATTTCAAAACACATTTAATGATTCCCTTGCAAACTGGCTGTGCAGGTTATCAAACAAGGGATCAGCACTCAAAGGTGGCAAAGATAAGCTTGAAGTTCTTCTAAGGTGAACAATGCAATCCAACAGGTTTGGGTGTTTGTTTATTGGGTGCAACAAACTTTTGTTTGTTAGTTGACTATGACTTAGAAGCCAGAGGAGAAAACAACTCTTAACAGCCTTTACCTAACAAGAGAAATAATTGAATATAATTTGGTCTTTCCAAGTTTCTGTCACTTCTTCCAAAACGCCTGGATGTTTACATTATGAGAAAAGGGGGGGAAGAAAAGGGGGGAAAGAAAAAGGGGGGGAAAGAAAAAGGGGGGGGAAGAAAGGGGGGGAGGAAAGGGGGGAGGAAAGGGGGGGAGGAAAGGGGGGGAGGAAGGGGGGAGGAAAAGGGGGGTAAAGAGGGGGAAGGGGGGAAGGGGGAAGGGGGGAAAGGGGGGAAAGGGGGGAAAAAGGGGGAAAAAGGGGAAAAAGGGGGGAAGAGAGAAGGGGGGAAGAAAGAAAAGGGGGGAAGAAAGAAGGGGGGAGAAAGAAAAGTGGGGGAAGAAAGAAAAAGGGGGAAGAAAGAAAAGGGGGGAAAGAAAGAAAAGGGGGAAAAGAAAGAAAAGGGGGGAAGAAAGAAGGGGGGAGAAGGAAAAGGGGGGAAGAAAGAAAAGGGGAAAAGAAAGAAAAGGGGGGAAGAAAGAAAAGGGGGGAAGAAAGAAAAGGGGGGAAGAAAGAAACACAGTACAGCAAATCTGTCTTTCAAGTCCAGGTATTTTCTTTTCTGTGCAGAGGAACCCCGAGAAGCCCTAGAAAGATCACAGACATCCCAACACAGACAGAACGCACTGTGTGACTCTTCATGGTGTTTTTTTTTCTCGGCAGCAGTCAGCCCGTGCTCACGAACAGGACAAAAGTTATTGTGAAACTGAAGAATCATATTTGATAAGGATTCAAATACTCAGTGTGCACCATTGCTTAAGCAATGGCAGAAGAAAGAATGGCAATCTAAAAAAAGGCACTTTGTATTAACAGAAGTTGATAGAGGAAAGTTACGCTGTTGAAGATGAGACTACAGAAAATGAAATGTATCAATTATTCAGGTATATGAACGGTTACTAAAAAGACACACAAAAAATTAATTCTAGAAACACTTCTTCTCTTTACACAATTTTACTTTTAGGCTACAGGATTTGCTTTTAGTGTGACACAAAGATCATTACTTGCTGCAAATAATAAAAAGACTGAGTGAACAGTCCAAAACTGCACTATGTGACTATGAAATGCAAACGTTTATTTTGCTAGAGAAAGCTTCCTGCGCTTTTCCTGCCACCCTCCCTCTCCAGCTTTCCTGGGGGTCCGCCCCCCCATGTGTTGGGGTATAAGAGACTGCGTGCACTGCGCATATATATAAACTCATTGACTCATAATGACTAAACAGAACTCTACAACCTGTACACAATTAATAAGCACAGTTCAAACTAGAAAATGTTGACCTGTAACTTACAAGTCCATTAACATACAACTTCATTAAAGTTCTGACAAGGTCAAACAGAAAATCTGTCCAAGTCTGTCAAGTGACATCATTTTATAAAGAATCACAGCAAAAATCCTGTTGAACTAAGAGAAAAAATCAGCAACCTTAAAAGAGCTCTTCAGCGAGATTCAGGATATGCAGAAATGGATAGAATCGTGATTACACAAAAACATGACGAGCGCTACTGGAGCAATTGTCCCCTTTGATGCTCTACTGTGCATTTACAAATTGTGCAACAGGCTATTTACTATGTATATATGCCCAGAAAAATCATCAAGACCAAATGTTCCGCTTGTGTAAAATTTGTGTAATTTCATAAATCTCTATCTTGAACATATCACTACCATCTATTTTTGTTTCCTCAACAAATTAGCCTAAAATGTACAGGCTTCAAAGGCTGCGGATGACTTGTTCGTTTCTTAGCGAGAGCAAACAACACATAGTCGCTTGGCTCTAAAAGCAGGTAATACAGCATATGTGCATGTGAAACAGGTCCTCACCAAAGAGGCTCTTTGTTTTGTGATGATTAAATGACTAATGGTCACAGAACTGGCACACACAGCTCACTAACAGTGATTTGAGCCATGTTTTAAATCAGTAAGAAGTTGGTCACACTTTTAGCACCACAGTGTAAATCGGGGTTGTTTTTCAGAAGTTCTTTTCTAGCTAGAGTGGATCAAAACGAGCCCTGGGACTGGCAAGGCTCTTAAGAGCAGAACTGTACAGTTTAAACCAAAACAGTTACATTTACAGCCTACTGGCAAGTTTGCATATGATAACATAACAGAAATAACTACAAGTTTCAGCAGAAATCATTCACAATATAATTTAATCCTATAATAATTCCACAAATGTGATAAAATTTGCTCCACAAATGGGTGGCACTTTAAATATTAGCGTTTCTTCTAACGATTACTTTGATAATGTAAACTGTTCATTAATTACCCCAAGATTCAAGCTATTACTCTGCCTTCAGACATTATCGGATAGTTTCTTCTCCTCTGCTTAAAAATAAAGTCCGTTTATAATTGCAGTGTGGAAACTGTGATCAAGTAAGACACTGGCAAACAATGACCCAGGAACAACTTTTCAGCAAGTTTTTAACATGTACTAACAAGTTTTCTGATGGGGTGAAGAGACACATCCTCAATCACCTCACCGGGCTCTCCATTCCACTCTAACTTTTAGAGTTTTCCAAACTGTTAATGCAAGGCAAGATTCTACAGTGATTTCATCCATAAGGCTGAACAACAAGCCAGACGTGGCAAGTCTGTCCATGTTCTCCAGCGGGGCAGAGGAATCGATGCATCATAGAATCACCAGGTTGGAAAGCACTCACCAGATCTTCAAGTCCAACCATTCCTCACACTCCTTAAACCATGCCCCTAAGCACTTCATCCACCCTGTTAGTGCTGGCTGCCAGCCGGACCGAGCAAGGAAGAAGCAGAGCTCTTTGTTATACTCAGCATTTTTCTGCAACCTGAAACTTGAAAGGGAAATTCAGAGTCCAGGATAACGTGAAACGTGTAAAGAGCCTGACTTTATCAGCAGCCTCGTGTTCCACTGTAGTAGATTTATCTGGTCTGTAGATTAGATGGGAGGTTTGGAAATCTATCACAGCATAGTTTGGGTCAGAAGGGACCCTTTGAGATCATCCAGTTCCACCCCTGGCCATGGGCAGGGACACCTCCCACTGGATCAGGGTCTCAAAGCCTCATCCAACCTGGCCTGGAACCCCTCCAGGGATGGGGCAGCCACCACTGCTCTGGGCAACCTGGGCCAGGGCCTCCCCACCCACACAGGAAGCATTTCTTCCTGAGATCTATCTGCCACATTTCTGTGCAACACCAGAAAACGAGGCTGTATGAAGTGCCAGCGGTTTTGCTACAGGCTTCCTGACTTTATATCGAAATTCATTTTTGCTTCTGAAGCCACAGCTGCCAGCAGAGGCCAGTTATCACCCTCACATATACCACCACAGAACATGAGAGACTTCTCCCAGTATGAAAGAAGTCACAGAACAATTATCTCGGTCTCCGCTTGCATTAATAACCTACAAGTTGGCTTTGCTCTGAGGAGCATAACTCTTCTTTATTGCCTGTAGCTCGGAAAGCTCTTTGGATCTGCAGTAAGTGATTATGAAGTCAGACGACCAGGCTTGTGTCTGGCTCAGCTGTATAAAAGTTCCTAACCAGGCTGCTGGGTTTGAATTACAGCTGGTTTATCCCCTCTCCTTATATCTTTGTGGCCAACTTTGTGAAGGTTGCTTTATTAGTTTAAAATATTCACTGGATTGCAGATGGTAAAAGCACTTTTCTTGCAGTACCTTTTCGTGTCCTCCTACTGAGATATTTCTGAGCTAGGAAATATGAAACAAAGGACGAGTCCTGCGGTTCATTAAATAGCTGGAATTTAACTAGTAGGAAGTTTGCACATCTGTTTCTTTGTCTCCAATTTTGCCGCTTGTACTATTGCAGAGATTATGCACTGTGTGAGTCACATTGTAACTTCTAATATTAACAGTTCGATTTCCATCATTTGTTGGTGGGTTTTTCCCCCTCCAGAAGCATGAATTACCAAAGATTTCTCCTTCCCCTTCACTTTTGAAAGCAATTAAAACCAAAACTATTTAACAAATCACTAACTGCCAAGAACCACTCAATTTAGATCTTTTATTTTCACGGCCTTCTTGCTTTTGATTTGGAACAGAACCAACTGGCTCTCGGATCTCTCCTCAAAAAGACACTTCTGCTAACATTTCAATGTATTGAAAACAGTAAACCAAGAAAATTTTTACGTAAACCAAGAAATGTTTTACGGTATGGCTTTAACAAGCAAGAAGCATGTCTAAAGATGTATTTCTTACACCAGGTATTGTTTGGATTTAATTCAAACATCATGTTACTAGACTCTAAAAGATAGATGGAGGTTTGCTAATATCATTCTTTCCTCATTATTGAAAATAAATGTTGATGCAGAGCAGAGGCAGGAAAGAAGAGAGAGAATAGAAGGGAAAAAAATAATCACTTGCTCCCTATTTCTTAATAGTCTGGATAAGATAGATTTGTATGTTTTGGCTTTCAGTAGCAGAAACAGAATTGCTATATAACTGTCAGTTTGAGCGGAAAGATCCAACAACTCACTCCCCAACCCCCACTACTTAACTCTGATTATTGCCAGACAGAGAACCGACTCCTTCCAAATACCACTTTCAGAATGGTTTCATTGTACACGGGGAAAGGGGCTCACTTTTCCAATGGAAATGCTGTTATCTTGCAACAGCTGTTTATAGTTAACTACAGCCATACTTAAAGCCTTTAAAGTCTGCTTCTTCTTTAGTCTTGCATGTATCGAAACAACTTTGGGGAAGATTAACCCATTGTCATCTGTTAGGACGGTGCTAGGCTATCGAATCAAGACCCGAAACAGGCTTCATATCTGACATAGCACAGCGCTCTAACCAAACCTCGTCAATAAAGCTTCTTGCGTTCCATTTGCCTTACTCAGCAGTTAAAACTAATGAAAGGTTAAAATTTCCAGAGTTAACTCAGCAGAAGCCCATCCAAAACCATTTAAACAGCCCTAAAAAATATACAGTGTAAAGCATTTTGATACCAAACCCACAGGAACTGGAGAAAGAAAGAAAGGAACTAAGCGAGTTCTTTGGGGTCATTTTCCCCACTCAAGTAAAATAAAAGGCTGCCTTTTCAGAGTTTTTATTCCTTTTGATTTCAAACTATTCCTTGCAGACAAATAACAATAGTTGTTTAGGATGCATTGAGAGAAACGGAAGAAGATTTTTTGCCAGCAGTACTTGTCTCCTGTTGTTTCTTACAAATCTCAACAGCGAATAATATCACTACTCAAACTAGTCCATGCCATTTGGCTGGGTTGTAAGAACGCACAGAAGGAGGTGGCAAAGGCTTGCTGTAATTAAAATGTGCTGCTACTAATGGGACACAACAAAGGGAATGGGGAAAGAAGAAACGCTGATGTGCACGCTGCTGTATTAGCAAGGAAGCTGTAATTTTACTGACAGCGCGAACCCTTCAACACCCCCTGTCTGCACTAACCAGGTGTCTGTTCTTCAGCAGGGCTGAGCACAGCTCAGAGACAGGGCTTTTAAGTGACCCTAATTCAAGGTTAGTTTCTTAGAGTAGTTCAAATAAGTGCACGATGCTCTGTGAAATATTCAGCATGTCTAACTTCACCCCGTAGCACGCTACGGCAGCTTTCAGGAAGACACGCGACATTTGATGACTGCTTCCAGCATAACCTCTACAGCTCTATACAGATGGGAAGGAACAAGAAGTTTAGCATGATTTAGTTATTGCCATGCCATCTCTTTCCATATTCATAAGTTACACTTTCCAAATGATGTATTTTTATCAAGGAGACCTTTCGTGGCACAACATGCCTAAGAATTTAAGCGCGCTCCTGTTACTGTAATAATTTACAAATTATTTTGAGCATGCAGTGGAGAACAAGCAGCAAGTTACATTTGTCAAGCTTGGAGACTCTTGATATGACAAAACTGATTGAGTCTGCTGGGTTTTTTTTCAATTCTTTAATTACAGTAATCCACCAATTTTTAACATTCTTCAGTACTCCTCCCCATCCTCCCCACCTGCCAGGCAAAGTGGCACAGATCTTTTTGATTAATTAGACCAAGTTGTTTAGTTATGCATTCTTCTGCACCCTACTCTTTAGAGGAGCACTGTAATACAGTCAGCTGGGTTTACCAGCCAACATTAGTAAAACGCCGGTTTTAGGTTCAAAACTAAGATTCTATGATTTCTCCTGAGAATTATTTAACGGGTCAGCAAATTTCTCTGAACACCCAGAAGTCCTCTCTGTACTCTTTGAAAGTTTTCTTTCACAATCTGGGATTTGGCAAGAATAAAGTTCTTGGGTTATGAGATTTTTAGAACTGGCTAAGCTGCCGTCAGACTGGCTGCCTATACCCATCACACCACAGTGGTGAGAACGCACAGGATGTTACATTCCATATAGTTGACTGCTGAGCTGACGTGAACTGTAGCATCCCAGCCATCTGCTCAACAAGTATGTTAGATTTCGTGTTGCCAAAATAATCCTAAGTGGGATACATATGCCTCTAAAAGAGCCTAATGCAAAAGAGTGCCAAGCTCTTTTGCTTTTCAGTGTCTTCAGTTTTAGCCAAGACCATTTTAAGTTCAGCCTCCAAATATTAAAATAGGATTTTTTTATTATTTACCCGGTGAAACAACGGAAATTCTCTAGAAGGGGGGGGGGGGACGGGACGACGACGGACCAAACACAAAGCCATCAAAATACTCGTGTGTATTTGAGTGCATCTGTAGGCAGGAAGAGAAATTCACATTTTTACTAGCAGTAGAAACAATACCCAAAACCAGGCCTTGGGTGTGCCGTGGGGGTTATCATCAATGCAGGACACTGGGCTACACAGAGAAATGCATATTAACACATACAAGCATGTTTTGTGTTCAAAAAGGGTTTTTAATTTCATATTTCATCATTAAAAACATGCCAGAAACAGCATCTCTACTTAGCAATTTCTCCAACAAACCCCACAATTACGGCATAAGAAATATTATCTAGGGCAGTTCCAGTCACCACAGAATCAGACAGGTCTGCCTGTCTTCTGTTGCCTTGTTCTTAGGTTGCCCCAGCGCAAGGGGTTGACATTTTGACTTTTTCGGCGACATCCAGCGTCAGGACGGTGAGTGCTGCGGTGCGGTGGCCACCTGAGGCGGTGGGGCACTGCCCTGTGACGGGAAAAGCCTTGGAAAACCTAAACGGGAGCGGGGCGGGCAGCGCCCAGCTCCTGACGGGGCAGCGGACGGTCCCGCGCGGGGCCTGACGGGAGGGGGCGGTCCCGGCGGATACCGCGGGAGATTTAAACGGTCTCTTGGGAGCGCGGCGAAGAGGCGCGGGGCTCGTTATTACAAAGCGGCAGTTTGAGCGGTCAGGGCGAGCAGGAAGGGCTCAGGGAGAGGCTGGTGGCGAATCAGACGGGGCAGCGGACCATGGTGGCTACCAGGCAGAAGATTAAAACTGCTCCGGGAGCAGCAGCGAGCAGGATGGATACTGCCACCCAGACAGAGCCTCAGTGGGTCCATGCAGCCACGCAGACCCTGGGCTGGAGGCAGTGCCCCCTCCCACACCAGCCCGTGCCTCTGGTACCGCTACACTTGTGGGAGCTGTGCACGAGTCGCAGAACTCCTTCACATGGCGGCAGAGCTGAGGGAGGAGGTGAACAGGTTAAGGACTATCAGGGAATGTGAGAGGGACATAGATCTTTGGAGCAGTGCCCTCGCACAAACCCAGCAGGCTGCTGGAGCCAATGCGGCGGAGCAGCTTGATCCTATAATCTGTGAGGCAGGGGGAACAAGAGATGGGGGATGGCAGCAGGTTCCTGTCCGGTGCAGGAAACCTGCTCCCCCCACCCGGACAACTAACCCCCAGATAGCCCTCAGAAATAAATATGAAGCCCTGCAGGAGGAACCTATCCCCCAGGAAGAAGAAGAGGAAGAAGGAGATGGTCCCCACAGCCTGGAAACATTCCCTAGGCTCCAGCATCCTCAGAGGGCCCTAAAAACACCCTCTGTCAAGAAAAAGAGGAGAGTGATCATTTAGGGGATTCCCTTCTTAAAGGAATGGAGGGACCCATCTGCAGACCGGACCCGCTCCACAGGGAGGTCTGCTGCTTGCCGGGGGCATCAGTGAGGGACATCAATAGAAAACTCCCTTCCTTGGTGAAGGAAACGGATTACTATCCCCTGCTGGTATTTCAAATAGGAAATGATGACTTACAGCGCAGAAAGCTGAAAGCCATCAAAAGAGACTTCAGGGCTTTAGGGAGGATGATGGAGGGCTCTGGAGCACAGGTGGTGTTTAGTTCTATCCCAATACTAAGGAATATGGAACAGGAGGTCAGGGACAAACAGCTGATTAATGCCTGGCTCCGAGCCTGGTGTGAGGAGAGAGGCTTTGGCTTCTTTGATCATGGGGTGACCCACCCACCTCCAGGTTTTCTTAGTAGGGATGGGTCATACTTGTCTCCAAGGGGGACTAAAGTAATCTCTAAAAATCTGGTTAGGCTCTTAAATAGAGCTTTAAACTAGATGTGAAGGGGGAAGGGGAGGAGACCAGGCTAGTTGGGAATGAGCCTGGAAGTGGGACACCGGCGACTGAGAAATGGTGTGCTGGAGAGGACCACCAGTACACCACCACAGGGCAAGTGAGGGCGAGTACAAGTGGGGACAGTAAGGATGAAACTGGGTCTGTGGAATTAGTTATTCCAAGGACCAGTCAATGGAGAATAAACTCTCTTCCCTTTACAAGGGCTGAAGGTTCCTCAGCCCAGCTGAAGTGCATTTACACCAATGCACGCAGCATGGGCAATAAGAAGGAGGAGCTGGAAGCTGTTGTAGGGCAAGGTGACTATGATGTCATTGCCATCACAGAAACGTGGTGGGATGACTCACATAACTGGAGTACAGCTATGTTGGGATATAAACTCTTCAGGCGGGACAGGAAGGGTAGGAAAGGAGGTGGGGTAGGCCTCTATGTTAAAGAGTGCTTTGATACTCTTGAACTGGATTACGGTGAGGATGGGACCGAGTGCCTATGGGTTAAAATCAGAGGAGCCCACAAGAAGGGGGACTTTGTGATAGGAGTCTGTTGCAGACCACCCAGCCAAGAAGAAGCAGCTGATGAGCTATAAACAGCTGGGGATAGTCTCTAAATCTCTGCCTCTTGTACTTGTGGGTGACATTAATTTTCCGGATTTCTGCTGGGAGTACAATACAGCAGAAAGGAAACAGTCTAGGAGGTTCCTGGAGTACATGGAAGACAACTTCCTCGCACAACTGGTTAGTGAACCAACAAGGGAGGGTGCCTTCCTAGACCTGCTGTTTGCAAATAGAGAAGGTCTTGTTGGGGATGTGACGGTTGGAGGACGCCTGGGATTAAGCGATCATGAGATGATAGGGTTTTCAGTTCTAGGTGGGATAAAGAAGGGGACTAACAAAACTATCACATTAAACTTCCAGAGGGCAGACTTTGGCCTGTTCAGAAGGTTGGTTAGCAAAGTCCCGTGGGAAACAGTCCTTCAGGGCAAGGGAGGCCACGAGGGTTGGGCGCTCTTGAAAAATGAAATCCTAGCAGCTCAAGAGCAAACCATCCCTGTGTTCCGGAAAAGGAGCCGGCGGGGGGAAAAGCCAGCTTGGTGGAGCAGGGAGATCTCAAGTGGTGTCAATAATAAGAAGAAGCTCTATGTGCTTTGGAGGAAAGGACAGGCATCTTGGGTGGACTACAGGGAGGAAGTGAGATCGTGCAGGGAAAAAATCAGGAGGGCCAAGGCCCAACTAGAAATAAAATTGGCTAAGTCTGTGAAAGACAACAAAAAGTCTTTCTACAAATACATCAACAGGAAAAGGAGGACGAGAGAGAATATCCAGTCTCTATTGGATGCAGAAGGAATAACAGTGACAGGGGATAAGGACAAGGCTGAGGTACTTAATGCCTTCTTCGCCTCAGTCTTTAATAGCAAAGAAAGTTGTTCCTTCTGTTTACAAACCCAAGAGTTAGAGGAGCAGAATGAGGCTCCCATGATCCAAGAGGAGGTGGTTAGAGACTTGCTTGCCCAGCTAGACGCCCACAAGTCTATGGGGCCGGATGGGATCCACCCAAGAGTATTGAAGGAGCTGGCGGATGTCCTTTCCAAACCCCTATCCATCATCTTCCAGCGGTCATGGCTGACTGGGGAAGTTCCACTAGACTGGAGGCTGGCTGATGTTGTGCCCATCTACAAGAAGGGTTGCAGAGAGGATCCGGGGAACTACAGGCCTGTCAGTCTGACCTCAGTGCCGGGGAAAGTCATGGAACAGGTGATCTTGAGTGCTATCATGAAGCACACGCAAGAGAACCGGGTGATCAGGCCCAGTCAACATGGGTTTACAAAAGGCAGATCTTGCCAAACTAACCTGATCGCCTTCTATGACAAAATCACTCGACTACTGGATGGGGGAAAGGCTGTGGATGTACTCTTCTTGGACTTCAGTAAAGCCTTTGACACAGTTTCTCACAGCATTCTGCTGCAGAAACTGTCAGCCTCTGGCACGGACAGGCGCACACTCTCCTGGGTTGAAAACTGGTTGGATGGCCCAGAGAGTGGTGGTCAATGGAGTTAACTCCAGCTGGAGGCCAGTCACAAGTGGGGTTCCTCAGGGCTCAGTACTGGGTCCAGCTCTGTTCAATGTCTTTATCAATGACCTGGATGAAGGCATTGAGTGCACCCTCAGCAAGTTTGCAGATGACACTAAGCTGGGAGGAAGTGTGGATCTGCTGGAAGGTAGGGAGGCTCTGCAGAGGGATCTGAACAGGCTGGACCGCTGGGCTGAGACCGATGGGATGAGGTTTAACAAGGCCAAATGCCGGGTCCTGCACTTGGGGCACAACAACCCTGTGCAGTGCTACAGACTGGGGGAAGAGTGGCTGGAGAGCTGCACGGAAGAGAAGGACCTGGGGGTGCTGGTTGACAGCCGACTGAACATGAGCCAGCAGTGTGCCCAGGTGGCCAAGAAGGCCAGCGGCATCTTGGCTTGTATCAGAAATGGGGTCACCAGCAGGTCCAGGGAGGTTATTCTCCCTCTGTACTCGGCACTGGTCAGACCGCACCTCGAATACTGTGTTCAGTTCTGGGCCCCTCACCACAAGAAGGATGTTGAGGCTCTGGAGCGTGTCCAGAGAAGAGCAACAAAGCTGGTGAGGGGGCTGGAGAACAAGTCTTATGAGGAGCGGCTGAGAGAGCTGGGGTTGTTTAGCCTGGAGAAGAGGAGGCTGAGGGGAGACCTTATTACTCTCTACAACTACCTAAAAGGAGGTTGTGGAGAGGAGGGAGCTGGGCTCTTCTCCCAAGTGACAGGGGACAGGACAAGAGGGAATGGCCTGAAGCTCCGCCAGGGAAGGTTCAGGTTGGATATCAGAAAAAAATTCTTCACAGAAAGAGACATTGGGCACTGGAACAGCTGCCCAGGGAGGGGGTGGAGTCACCTTTCCTGGAGGTGTTTAAGGAAAGGGTGGATGAAGTGCTTAGGGACATGGTTTAGGGAGTGTTAGGAATGGTTGGACTTGATGATCCAGTGGGTCCTTTCCAACCTTGTGTGTGTGATTCTGTGTGATTTGTTCTGCCACCTTTTTTTTTTTTTTTAATTTGGAATCAACTGAAATTCTTCTATATAAAGGAATTAAGGGCTGTCTTCACATAGTGCAAAACTTGAAGTTTTCTGATCCCCAAATCAATACGAACTAACACACAACTGAGTCTGGAGACCTCCACAAGTTAGACAAGATCAGGCTAGAACACGGCCCTTCAAAGCTGTGGGTAACAGGCATAGCAGATTTCTCTGTAAAATAATGATATCATTAGAGAGAGATGAGCTTTTTTCTGAGTACAATGAGAAAGATTTGAAGAATTAACCTTCAGCATGACAAAGAGCTGAAATACATCATATACCCAGAGTACAAGCAATTGAACTGTTCCCAGAAATTTCTTTGAGAAGATAATACTAAGGCTGCAAGACAGTGGTTTTCCTTTGGTTTTACTTAGGGTAGACAGACTGATGTCAGGCTGCCCAGACGACAGGTTCAGCTACCAATTTATTTTCACAGGGTTTCATACACTAAGAACACATACTATCAATTAATTGCAGGTCTGAATGCCCTGTGAGTCAATGGAAATAGATCTGCTGACTTCACCAAGTTATACAGCTGATCTTCCAATTCCATTGCTGTTGCATAATGAATGCTGTTTACAAGGGAGGACATTTTTAGTTTATAAAAGCTGCTCTTCTCAAAATGACATAATTCTGTAATGTTTACATAGGAAAAAAAACAATGAGCTAGATAAGGCACAGCAACACTCACAGAGAAGAACAAGATAGATATCACAAAATGTTCCCCTTACCTTAATGTCACAATAAGTAATGTTTTGTTCCAAACATGACAGACATTCTTAGAAAACATTTTGCACTTTGGTTAATGAAATTAGGCTCCAACTTCTTTGCACTGTAAACAGGCCAAATGAGCATGTTCTGCTTTATTTCACATGCACAAATTGGTCCAGCTCAGCTCCTCAAACCTTACAGAATGGCTAGACTTACTAGAAAAAAAAGTTGCAGCTTTCAGAAGAACCTGGCGACAACCTCCACAGACAGCAGGGGTTACACACTGTCATACAGAAAATTATTCTTCACAATCCTGGAAGACAAAGTTTACAGCCCGTTTGAACAGAAATTCAAGAAGCGTGCCTGAGCCCATTCCTTCAGAGTGAAAAAATTTCACTATGAAGCCGGCATAGAGGAGCAGAGCTATTAACTAGGTGACAAACCCCCTAAGATTGTTTTTCTCTATATAAGTAACCTAAAGCACTTGTTTGTTTGGAGTTACATGATAAGAGGCCACATTTTTTTTTTTATTGTTGCACTAGTGAAATTCCAAGGCACCTCTACCAACAGCAACAAAGAGTTAAACGGCATTTGCACTAACATATCTGCAAGAAAAATAGCTCAAAGTGTCTGCTGATTAACTGCCTTACTATTCACTCATCTTTTTTATGTTTCTCTTCAATCACAGGGTGATGCGAGTTGGAAAAATGCAGATTGCATCATTCCCTACCATGCACAAAGAGTCTGAAACGTTTTTAAGGCAGACAAAAGATTTTTTTGCAAAGTTTAAAGCAGATGGCATTTGAAGCCAGCATGACAGATCATTTGGAAATAATTCACTAATTAGTAATCGCATTGGGCCTTAAATATTGGTAAAAACTTTTGGTGATAAGACGAGACGCAATCAGAAACTTCACTTCTTCCTTTACACAAGGTTAGGTGCATAACTCACAAGCCTTAGAAAACACATTTTGCACTAAGCTTCAAGTGGGAGGAGGAAAGCTATCAGAGCTACAGACAGCAACAAAAGCAGCGCAAAGGATCCCACAGTACTTACTTTTTAAATGGTTTTGAGTGTTCAAACATAATTGAACCACTGGAGCCTTCTACCTCTCTTTACCGAATAAAGGGATTTTGCTTGCCATTTGATATTTCCGTAGGTACAAGCAAAGATAGGGCTTTGTTCCAACTTCAACATCTGGATCATCCTTTGACCAGCATTTTCAAGCCAGTAACTGTTCTGCTACTCCATGAGCACTCGGTAGATAAGCTGCAGCACAGCATTTGTGCCACTCCTCCAGTTCAAAGCTACCTAGTCTACTTTCAGCCTTTATTAAAAATCTCATAGGAATAGCGAGAATTACTAGGTAACAAAAACAGAGAAAGCTTTGCAAACATCCCAGCATCATAGAGAGAAAGTCTGATCTGGGACTAAAAGTTACTGTTCCCATGCAACTGTGGATCAAGATGCTTAGAGTAAACACATGATCTACAAATAAATGTTACCAACAGCTGGGACATAATGACTGCCATTTGCTCAATTATACCACTACTCAAGGTCAAAAAATGGTATTTACAAAGAAAAAGAAACACTCAAGATACAGTAAACTATGTCAGTCAGAAGGAACTTATAATAACCATGTAGTCCAACCACCTAAATACTTCAAGGCTGACCAAGTTAACACACATTATTAAGGGCATTGCCCAAATGCCTCAAACACTGAAGGCTTCTGGCATCAACTACCAGTGTTTGAACGCTGTTTTGGGAGAAAAATGTTCCCTCATGTCCAGTCTAAACCTCCCCTGACGCAGCTTTGAGCCATTCTCCTGTGTCCTATCACTGGACACCAGGGAAGAATAGATCAGCATCTCCCTCTCCACTTTCCCTCCTCAGGAAGTTGAGGAGAGCAATGAGGTTGCCCCTCAGCCTCCTTTTCTCCAAAATAGATAAGCCCAAAATCCTTAGCTGCTCCTCATTCCTTACAGCCCTTCCACCAGCTTTGTTGCCCTCCTCTGGATGCATTCAAGGATCGGAACGTCCTTTTTAAATTGAGGGGCCCAGAGCTGCACACGGTGCTCAAGGTGAGGCCAAATACAGAGGGATAACCACGATCGCATAATATTTTCAAAAGAGAAAACGTTCTTTCAATTGCAATGGATGGTTATTAAAGTACGTATTCTCATGGCAGTTTCATCACTTGTTCCATTTGTCTCACACTTCTGTGTGTGAAAGAATTGCATATTCTATTAGAAGCAGCGGGAATGATCGATAGAGTTTGAAAAATCCTAAAAGCTTCACTTTGTATATTACATCTGTGCAAGAATTTTAGTGATATTTATCTCTTAGCCTGCTTTCAGCCCTACGTATCCACCTCAATTCATTGATCATCTAAGGAATTTATTGACTGCTCAGGGATATAGCTTAGCAGCAGATAAGAATGGTTGGACTCGATGATCCAAGAGGTCTTTTCCAACTTGGTGATTCTATGATTGAACTCCGTCACAATACTCAGATAAAAGTTGTTAAAACAAGGCAAATATTTTTAATAGAAACAGCAACTGTACATAGTAAACAAGCACACTGAAGCCTAGCAGTTGCCTTTCTTAAGACGAAAGTGCCACGCGTGATAACAGCTTCAAACCATCCTTGTTATCAACAAACCATAATGTCTGAGAAAGTCTCTCTTTGCTGCTCATTGTTTCCGCCCACACACTCCATATCTCTGACATTTGTGTAACCACAGCATCTTCCAGGCAGGCCCAGGCACAGGCTGCACAAACTCCAGCCCGTGGCTGTGCGGATCGGTAATAGGTCACTTACAGAAATATGATTTTGCTTTCAGGATCTCTTTCCATTATGCTAATTCCAAACTAAGGTCCATGAACATTATTAGACCGCTCTTTTTATTTTTGTAATGCTGTGCAGTAGGGCATTAAAGAAAGTGTCAGTTAATACTATGAATGTGAAGTTACAAAACTAAAAAAGCACTTCTAATAATGTTCTAATGATCAAAATGCTGGTCATGACTGTAGACCTCAAGGCATTATTAGAGCGGCTACAATTCATTCGCCAAAGCATTACTTTTTTCTCTCTCTGCCCCTGTGACATTTTGGTTTGTGTTTTTATTTTTTAAATGAACCTGAAATTTCTTCCTAAGCTTGCACTGTGAAAAGAAATTGAGTTTACATATTTAAAGGCCCAGAGTATAATTAACATTTAAATTACTAAGAAACAGGCTTCCATTTTCAGGAATAGATTCCTACAAATGTTCAAGTGTTTCAGGATATTCCCACAAAAAAAACCCCAAAACCAAACTCCCATTTTTAAATTCTGAGAGAAACTCAGCACAGGTCTCCTTAAAATAAAATACTTGCTCAAGCTTCCCTTCTCTAACAGACAGTGACATAAAAGAATTCTGCAGGAACAAGGTTTCTCTCTCATCCGGGGCTACTGTCAGGATTAAAGGCCTAAATTAGCAACAACAACATCAGAGTTCCAGTTGTCAAATCAATTATTTTTATATGATAATCACTAATCTAAAGCAAAAATAAACACTGGGGGAACAGCTTCCATGAAGGTACATCCACTAATGCTTCCAGCTCCATTAAATCATCAAAAACTGGGACAGACAGGCTGAGGCAAGACGTGTCTCTATACAAAAAGTGCCCATTTTCCTCATTAGACACAGATTTGCGCAATCTTGAAAAATGTGAAAATAACCTAATGAATTGTGATGTATTCTTATGGGATTTAGCTATTCAGAAGTGGTAAAATATCAATTAATACTTTCAGTGCTGATTGTGTGTGCTAGCCCTTTGTTCCCCTCTGCTAGCCTGAGGCAATCCAAAGCAAGAAGAATTTCCCAAGTTAGGAAGAGGGATGGAGCATATTAATAAGGTCAAGATCAGAAAGATTAGAATAGGAAGCAAATATTGCAGAGAGAGCATGCAACATCTCCCCCCAAGCTCCCCAAATACCACCACTATCACAGAATCACAGAATGTCCCAAGTTGGAAGGGACACACAATGATCATCGAGTCCAACTCCTGTTTCTGCACAGCACAACCAACGTTCACACCATATGTCTGAGGGCATTGTCCAAATGCTTCTGGAATACCGTCAGGGTTGATGCTGTGCCTGCTTCCCCGGGGAGCTGTTCCAGTGCTCCATCACTCTCTGGGTGAGGAACATTTACCTAATATCCAACCCTAACCCTCCCTCAGCACACACACCTGCCATCCCCTTGGGCCCTGTCATTGGTGACCAGAAAGATCAGTTCTTCCTCCCCTTGTGAGGAAGCTGCAGACTGCGATGAGGTCTCCTCCAGGCTAAACAGACTAAGTGACTTCAGCCATTCCTCATACAGCTTCCCCTTTTAACCTTTCAACAATTTGCAGCCTCTTTTGGCCATTATCTAGTAGCTTTAGATCCTTTTATACTGCGGCGCCCAAAGCTGCACGCAGTAGTCAATGTGGGGCTGTACCAGTGAGGAGTAAAATGCAACAATCACCTCCCTCAATTAGCTATCAACGCTGCGTACGCTGTTCTGTTCAACAAACATTTGGTAAGAGAATCCCAATTTGTTGCCTGTAATGATGAATTGTAAAGGGGTACATAAAAATACAGTTCTATTTAAAGGAATCGAGAAAGAATGACACAGATCAGCCTTTGGCATCTCAGGAATTTAACAAAAATAGATGTCAACTTTGCTTCCTGTTTGACTGCAATACTTTCTAAACTAAATGAATAAAGGGAGAGGAATAAAGAAAGCCTTGGGTAAACTGAGATTTTGCAGTAACCATTCTTAGTACATCTTCAGAAGGAGCTCATCTCCCAGCAGATCAATGCACCTCAGAAACTTGATGGCCACCTAGTGTGTCTTTCACAGACTTCTCCAAAGTAGAGGTCTTGAGAACATACCCTCCCTTTCAGATGCACAATTCACCAGCATAAAGAAACACTCACCACTCAGAGTCTTTGTTGCTCAGTGAGCTGAATATTTGGAAAACTGCTGTTCAGTGTCTGTTGCTGTGCCTAAAACAGCCCACGCGTACACCACATGAATAATCATCCTGACCTAGAATGGTATTTTGATTTCAGTGCAACAGAAATACAGGACAAATAAACGTGTGTCACTGTCACCTCCAATACTCCTACCAGCCAGAGGTAACCCTGCCTGCATGTCTTACTCCAAAAAAACATGCAACACGGGGAACAACCAGGCTCACCAGTGCCATATATTTAAATTTCATACATTATGCTGTATATTGAAGACTGTAAAAATCATAAATGCTAAATTTATGAATGACTCTCTGCAACTACTGTGAAAGACCACATTCCACGCACTGCAAATAGTTTGTTGTTGCTGGGAAAGAGCATTACGGTATCAAACTAGAACCTCAGAGGAAGGGGCGAGGAGCATCACAGGCTCACCGCAGCAGCACAGTCATAGTCTTATCCAGCACCTGCTGCCCTCTGAGACAGTTCTACTTTACTCATCTGATTTCAATAGAGTAAATGAACACTTCAATCTTCTGAAAAAAATCAAAGCACATACAAATAGGTGTTGACCTGGCTTCTGCATCTTTTCAGGGACGCTTTCCCTATTATATCTGAAGAGTCCAGCACTTCTGGCAAGTCATTACAAATACTTTTTTCCAACCTGTGACATCATGATCTCCAATAGGACTCATCCAAGAATGAATCCGCTAAGTATACAAGCAAGGTAATCTTGTACAATAAAATCCCAGAGGACATACACATTATGCAGATTATTAAAACCTGATTTTGCCTGGGCTCCCTTACCACCTTCTAAGGTGTTCATACAATAAGCTTTTCCTTGCCAATAAGACCGAAAACCAATTACACGTACAACCACTAAAGATGTTTCTCCCCAATATCTTGCAATCTTTTTTAACTACCCCACAAGTTCACACAGTCATCCTTGTGAAGATAAACCAGCAGAACAAATAGCTGAGACCATTGTTTTTGTTTGACAACACACTAAATTCCAAATACATAACTAAAGAAACAGGGAAATTACAGAGCTTCAAATAAAGGTGTAGAGGTAAGGAAGTAAGGGAAGTTTTAGGTGAGAAACACCAATTCAAGTTGAAAGAAAACTATTTGCATGCAAGTATTTTGCATCTTTCATTGCACTACACTTCCCAAAGAACATAATGGGGTGGGTTACAAGGGTTTCTTTTTTTAATTTATTTGTAATAAATACACTGTTTATAGGCATAGTCTGGCAGTAGGCTTTCATCTTAATATATATAGTCAATAGAAATCTATCTTCCATATCCATTCTTCTAGAAATAGCAGTCTTCAGATTTTGCTTACAGAGAAAATTTTTTTCCTGAAAACTGTGGAAGCTCTCAACTAATTAGCATTTAAGTAAGCCTGTCTTGTTGCCGTAAATGATTTACAAAATGTGCTCTGATTGTTCTGTAGTACCCAGCATATTAGTTTCTACCCAATACTTAATGCATTTAAATAAAGACACGAAATTATCTCACAAGGACTATGACTCAGCTATCAACTGTCATGTATTACAACACTGAAATTTTTGCTCCATTCTGCACTGGTTAATTATAAATGTCTTTTCTAATGGATGGATTTTTAAAAGTAATGAACAGAAAAGATTAATTTTTCTTCCAGAGTGACAGCAATCATCATTAGATGTTAAGCAGGCATCTAAAAAGCGATCATCAACAATAGAATCATAGAATAGTGTGGGTTGGAAGAGACATTAATGATCATCAAGTTCCACATCCCTTCCATGGGCAGGGACACCTCCCACTGGATCAGGCTGCCCAAGGCCCATCCAAACTGGCCTTGAACACCCCCAGAGATGGGGCAGCCACCACTGCTCTGGGCAACCTGTGACAGCATCTCCCCACCCTCATGGAAAAGAGATTCCTCCTCACGTCTAGCCTAAATCTGCCTCTCTCCAGTTTATACCCATTGTCCCTAGACCTATCACTTCAAGCCTTTGTGAACAGCCCCTCCCCAGCTTTCCTGTAGCCCCTTCAGGTACTGGAAGGTCGCTGTAAGGACTCTCCAGAGCCTTCTGTTCTCCAGGCTGAACAATCCCAACTCTCTCAGCCTGTCCTCGTAGGGAAGGTGCTCCAGCCCTCCAATCACCTTTGTAGCCTCCTCTGGACCCGTTCCAACAGCTCCATCTCCTTCTTAAGTTGAGGATTCCAGAACCGGACACAGTACTCCAGATGAGGTCTCACAAGCGAGGAACAGAGGGGCAGAATCCTCTCCCTCCCTGCTGGCCACGCTGCTTTGGGTGCAGCCCAGGACACAGTTGGCCTTCTGGGCTGTGAGCACACACAGCTGGCTCTTGTTGAGCTTCTCATGGATCAGCACCGTCAAGGCCTTCTCCATGGGATATGCTTTTTCTCAATGAGTATATGTTGTAGCTGCACATTGAAATGATTCCCCATTTGAAATATTCGTTTGAATTCAGATAGTTTCTCATTGTCAAAAATTAGCAGATCATTGTAGTCCTGTCTTAAGATAGCATGCAACTTCCTGGATAACATATGTAGAAAAAAAGATTTGGACAGTTGTGATCCTTTGAAACAATAAGAAGCTTAAAAGAAACCATCCTCAAAGCAGATCTGGTGGTCGTGGACAGAGGGGAGTGGGGCAGCCACTGTCTCCTAATGCTGAAGAATCACTTTTGTCAGAACTAGGGGGAAGTAAAAAAAGGCTCAAAACCTAAAAATATACAGGTAAGTTTAAAAAAAAAATAAAGTACTGTAGGCAAGCTCTCTTCTACTGCCATACAGAAACTGTTAATATTTACATACCTTGTACCTATGCAAGATTAAGCTCAAGTAGTTGCCGCAAAAAGCTTTTTCTTGCTGGAGCCAACTGCTCTCACCACAACTGTTGTTATCAGGTCTAAAATGCAGAAGGATAGAAGGAGTAACAAACTCCCTAAATTAAAAATTACTGAGCAGAACTATAACATTTCAGACTAGAAAAATGTATGGGTTTAAATATAGTTTAACCCATTCCAGAATTACCATTATCAAAGTTACATTTGCTCCAAATTGCCAGGGAAAAGTGATTTATACCCTACGCTTACATTCCCAAAATCCAAAACTAAGCCATACACCATCCCTGCTCCTGTTTTAGGAGGATGGAGTGCGCTTCAGATCACATGTATTTACCCAAATCTGAACCTATCATTGCCACTCTCTGCCAAAAAAAAACAACGCAGTTTTTACAGTGAGAAGACTTCTAGAATAAGAAACCTGACATGGGTTTATGCAAGAATACATACACGATCTAGTGAAAAAATAGACACCTAAGCTTATGCATCCAGTTCGAGGTCACTACCACCTTATAATCAGTAACTGCTTTTTTACATGTACAAACCACGGTGACAACCCCCATGCTTACCTAGTTTTTCTGAAACACCTTTTTAACACATCACATTTATCAAGGCATCTCCTTTCCATTTCCTGAAACAAGAAGCTTTAGGTGATAAAGCAAAGCAAGAATTTCTCACCAGTAAATAAAACCAGTATCATGGTAATGACCAACCACTGCATACAGAGCAGTAAACATCCAGCTCTAACAACCATTTCAAATCTCCAGCAACTAGAATTGATGGATTTCGTAGGTAAGGCTGGATTAGCAGAAATCGGGGAACAAGACAAACCTCAAATCCTAGAGTCTGCACCGCCGTGATCCTAGAGCCACAGTGATGGCATGATGTGAAAGCAGCGCAGCCACAGCTGTGCTCCGCAGAAACAACAATCCCTTCACAGAATCAAGTAACTATATTGCTTCTACAACACACTTGACCCTTTCATGCCTCCAGACACTGCACAGCAGCACAGCTAATACGCAAGTTTTCAGAAAGTAGAGCAAGTCAAAGAGATCGCCTTCATTTATACCCCCATGATCCCCAAACCAATTCCCACTGAGCACACCGACAGGACCCGACACCGACAGGACACCACTAACACCAATCATTAATAAAACAGCACACACGTTGCTCCCTAAGCTGCAGCTGGAAATAATGTATTCGGAAGTTATACCTACAGTCTCAAATACATATTTATGAAGGAAAGTTAAGAAAATCATACATCATCAGTTTTTAAGTGTTTTTGTACCAACTATTTATCCCATTAACCCCTGGTAATTTATAACAAGCTGTCATATCATTAACACAATAAGTCAATAATTGCTGTCACTACATTTTCAACCCTATGCTTCTGTGACTTCAGCACAAGATATGATTAATGAGGCTTTTGCACAGACATATATACTTATACACACTGTACCTTTCAGCAAACATTAGTTTTCTTCAATCATGGTACATGTTAAATTTTCTTTCTTTTGCAACAACTGCAAAGACAACCAGGATGGCCATACTTGGAAATTTACTTCATATAATAGTATAATGGGAAAGGATAATAACAACCAAATGCTTGCCAAGTTCTTTTCAAATTAACATTTTTTTCATATATCTGTTTTCTGTCAAAACAAACCTTTGTTCAAAACCAAAACTAGCTCTCCTCACTGTAGAGATAATCTTCACAATGCAAATCAATTCACTTTTCCAACCTCGCTAACAAATGCTTCCAGAAGCAACAAAAATAGGGAGAATCTTATTACCAGCTTTCCTGCTCCTTGCAGCAAGCTGGAGGCTTCGTTGCCTAAATAGCTGCAACAAAACCATCAGGAACAACAGAGTCAATGTTGAGCACTTTTGAAAGCCAAGACAACGGTTTTCTAGCCCAAAACACTCTGTGTTTACTTTTACTGAACAGAAAAGCTAAGCGAGTCAAAGCTGCTTATTATTGCAGTGTCCCAGCAAGAAAGGGAGATTGAGATAATTAAAAAAAAAAAAAAACAAATTAAAAAGCTAAATAAATACAGAGACTTCCTTACTCCTATACTCTCTTTCGCTGTTCTTTCAGCAGTTAAATTTATAAGAGAGGGTCTTTTTCTTGGAGGGGTATTTTACATTGTTATGAAATTTGCCAAATTCACTGCTCCAATGGAATAATGTGCTATTTTTAAATGAAAATTCTTATCTATCGCATTAAATTAGTAAACCTGCCATGAACCAGCTTTTGTCACTGCTTTAAGCAAAGCAATCCTACAGAAAAAATACTTAATAGATGAATTTAAATATTAGAGTAAATTCGGAATACATCATCAAATTACCTTATGTCCTAACGCTGCAAATACTGACAATAAACAAATCCAGTTTTAAAATCTAAAGACAACTTTTACTATGCAGGTGCTGGCTTAAATGTAGATCTATGAAGGAAAAGAACATCACCTACATGCATATATTTCTTTTACCTAGTTCAACTGTTCTTTCTTCAGACTTCTGACTAAGTTTTCGTTCAAACTTGTATTGAACACTGATGTTAACAGGCAGAATAAACAACGAAAAATACCAAACCACTCAGCTCAGACTTAGTGGTTCAAAATTCCTGTCTAAAAACTCAACTTCTATTTATCTATTTAGAGAGAGCACGCACGCATACACACATTTCAGAACATCCTTTCCTGAAGTACGGGATACAGTACCTTATATCTGAGGATTTGACAGACTTCAAAACCACATCACGTTTAGCTTCTAAAAATGTTATTAGACCAGTCAAAATATCTTTTGACAGTATTGCACACATTTTAATGAAATACCCCAAAGACTACGCTTTATGTTAAATTGGTCTCCTCAAAGGAAAAACCTACATTAATACATAACAAATACTCCCTCATACAAAAAAAACCCAAAAAAACAAAAAAAACCCACCCAAATTGTCACCTTCACTGGAAGTGTTTAAGGAACGAGTGGATGAAGTGCTTAGGGACATGGTTTAAGGGAGTGTTAGGAATGGTTGGACTCGATGATCCAGTGGGTCCTCTCCAACCTGGTGATTCTATGAAAAGCAATGCTAATTAAATGTAGAGCATTTTATTCATTTGCTTTCAAAACGATTTTCTGAACATTTGTGTTTATGTCAATAATGTTTTATACCTCACTATGAATTAAAACCGCAAGTCATCGTTAATTTAAAGGTAATTTTCAACAAATTTTGGTCATCCTTGCAGGGATGTTAGAGAAGCCCTAATATAATAATGACTGTAGTGATAATAATAATAATTCTGTCTTAGGGCGCTGAGGACAACACACTAGAAGGACAGGAGAGTGGCATTGACTCACTGCAAGGGTTTGAATTCAAAACTGAAGCTTGGTTGAGCCTCCAGACAGCAGGCAAGGGGTATTTACAGGTCAAAACCTGTTCAGCCCTATTCCTTTTGCTAAGCACTGTAGTAAAACCCTCCCTCATACTGAGCTGCGAGCCAAGAAGCAGAGCAGCAAACCACAAGGAAACAGAGAAGCAGCGACTGACCCGACTGTACCCCGGTGCAGGTGGAGGATTTCAGATCACTCCCATTTCCAAACAGAAATAACAGCTTAATCTGATGTTTGAGGCACACGCTTCTGACAGCGGAGAGCGAGTAGTTATTTCTGACCACACAGGAGTAAGTGAGATACCAAAAAACTCCCCCTTTGCTTTGTGCTGGCAGTGCTGTGCGGCTTATCTATGCAGTGCCCCTGCCAAGAAACCCAGCGGGCAGGGCGGCGGCGTTCGCTCTGCTCTCCCAACCCTCTAAGCAAAGCAAAGCGCGCTGGACCCTCCTCACATCCTGCTATCAGGCAGCACACCTCCTTTACCAAGCGTGCTTCATGAACCACGGGCACACCCGGGGCACCTGCTGGATAAGAAACGTTCCCCAGCTAAAATTTAGACCAGCAGGTTCCTGGCGAATTGCCCACAGAAACCTGTTCCTGGGCCTCTCCGTCACGTTTTCTGATCACCTCTGGACAAGGAGAAGTCAATGATTTGTTCCTTGTTGCATGGAAAATACAATTAAAACATATATCCATTAAAGAACTGGCTTAAACTTGGGAAAACGTGTTTTTTTTTCTTTTTAAATAGAGTCTCCAGGGAGACCTTAGAGCAGCTTCCAGGACTGAAAGGGGCTCCAGGAAAGCTGGGGAGGGGCTCTGGATCACAGAGTGCAGGAATAGGACAAGAAGGAACAGTTTTAAGCTAAAAAAGGGGAGATTGAGATGAGATCTTAGGAAGAAATGTTTTGCTCTGAGAGTGGGGAGGCCCTGGCCCGGGCTGCCCAGAGCAGTGGTGGCTGCCCCATCCCTGGAGGGGTTCCCAGGAGGGACTGGATGATCTATAGGATTCCTTCCTACCCAAACTATTCTATGATTTTTAAAAACAATTTAGAATCACTTCCTCATGTGTGTGCGCACGTGCATAGACCTGGAGCTCTTATCTTTCTTTGACTTATATTTAGGCAAATAAAAAATACGATCCAACAAGTATTTCTGTCGGTTTCTTTGAAGAAAAATAGCATGCTTTACCAAATACAAGGAAAGTATTTTAAAGAAACTACATTTTAGCTCCTTAACTATACAATTCTGATGCCCTTCACAGGTCTGGCGTGCAGATAACACAAGTCTGCTTCACCCTGGAAGGGGCAGTACATTCACCAACATTACCTGCGCAGCGCAGGACAACTTTCATTTCAAATTGCACGCAAAGAAATTCGAAATGATTTTTAAAAATAAGAAACCAAGCAAGAGATGCTATCTGAAAAATAAACATCTCTTCACTGCCTGCAAGTAGAAGCGCACATGAAAGCTGCTGTTTTGTAGATTTAGTATGATAATAATGTTGATAACACATTGTTTCAGCTGTTGCCAGGTAATGCTCATGCTCAGCTGGGACAGAGTTAATTTTCTTCCCAGCAGTTGCTGTTTTTCAGATTTAGTAAGAGAAGAAAGTTGATAACACACTGATGATGTTAGTTTTTGCCAAGAAATCAAGGATTTCACAGTTTCCCACATTTTTGCTAGCATACAGGTGCAGACCTGGGACAGCTGACCCCAACTTGCCAATGGAATAATTCCATACCACAACATCATAATCAGTATGGAAGTGGGAATTTGACTGTGGAGCATTCAGGCAATTCAGGCTCCATGTTTGGTGTTCCATATTCTGTTATCACTGCACTCACAGCGATCCCTGTGCTCACTGCGATCTCCACTCAGGATGGGTTAATCATCAGGCCATGAGCAGTCACATTTTAATATATTTTTATACATATTCTTCTTCTTCTCTCTTCTTTCATTGCTCTATTAAAACTGTCTTTATCTCAACCCACGAGTTTTCATTTTCTTCTTCCCCCCCACACCACCAGGCGCAGACAGCAGGGAAGTGGCTTCATGCTGTTTAGCTGGTGGCCAAGAGCCAAACTACAACTGTGTTATAAAATTCATTTTCTCTAAACTCTGAAGTCTGGATATGTTGTGTTGTTTTGAAGTCACTGCAACATATCTGGCATTGAGAAATAAAAGGAAAATCCCAGAAATCACTTAATGCAGTCATGCCGAATATTAAAACAACAGAAGCAGCTCTTTTTCCTCACTAGAGCACCAGTTTCAAGCCTTCTCCATCTCTCATCTTCCAGTTCTCTAAGCCCTATAAGATAAATGCCTTCTCTGTAGCGACAAAGTTCTCAAATCCACAGTATTTTGGAAGGACAGACGCTGTCTTCCATAGTTCCGAGGCTCTCCCAGGGAACGTGTTGCTACTGCTCTCTGTTTTAAGGTTGGGAATATCAGACCCAAGCCACCCTGGCACGAGTGACCTGGAGGCATAGGCAAAGGTTGTAGAAGCATTTCTCAAGAAGAAAGAATCATCATGTTAAAAGCTGTTTTGCTGAAGATCTTGTGTGGTTTGCAACACCATAATGAGGTTGTCCCACCACCCAATTTTTTGTTGCTGTTTTATATGCTTACTTTTAAGACTAAGGACATCAAGGGGATGCCTTAATTATCTGCCAGACACACGGGACAAGGACATCCATATTGCACGTCAAATCACAAACAGTGCCAAAGGATATCTGTTTTGCTTTTTAGGTTTGCATGACAAAACAGCATTAGCCTCTGTACCTTCCAGATGTTAACCTGATATAGAATATCCCTCAGATACAAGCTGTCAATCCCCCCCCAAATCCAGAGTCACACTTTTGAAACCACTTCAGAAAATACTACGTTTGTGCAAATGATGTTCTTACATAATAAACACAATAACTGTGCTCATGCAAAAAGAAGAAATCTGCCCTGTAAAGGTAAAATAATCATGCCAGAAGTTTCATACAGAGGAGTGTCTATTTCTGTCTTTTATACAGGGCATAGCAATAATGAAAGCCTGCATTTCCTGTGCGGAATGATAGCTCCCTTTAATACAACTCAGCTCTAGTTTTAATAGGAAACTGTAATAGTTGTTAACCTCTAGGTCATCTTACATACATAGAATCCATAAACTGCTTTCTAAAATAATAAAATCATGCTTGAACAGGATGTGTACTCAATATATCGATGCTATGATATAAAATAACTTCTGCTTACAAAGGATTCTTTATTTCACCCCACTATTAATTTCTTAATGGTAAAATAGTTAGTATTTCATTTTTGGGCAACAACACCCAAAAGCTAAGAGGTCATTTGAGAGGGGCACTGCCTTCCAGTTATTTTGGGTAAAATTTACTTGGTAAATGAAAAAGATTTACTTTTCTCTTTTCTTTTTGTAACTGTTCTCCTTTCATAGATCACATGCAGGAAGCTTGCAAAAAGGCACAGTATGTGAATTATCTTGAAAAGAGGCTGTCGTCTTAGGTTTATGGAAATGGAGTAAATCTCAGGCTTAAACAGAACTAGAATAATGACTTCCTTTATATTCTTTCAGCATAGCATTAACAGCAAACACAAATCATCCAGACGATATTTAAAAATCTAACAAAAATAAAGGGGTATGTATCACACTCATCATTTAGTAGAGAGGCTTGTACCGTTCCTTGAGAATATGATTAACCAAGTTCAACAAGTGAGCAAAAAGCCAGTTCAAGACATACAACTCTCCCACCAAGTAATACTTGCTCAACTAGACTATTTACACCACATATTAAAATTGCTGTCTTTATGGCCGCAAGGACTGATGGGACCACAATTTAGCAAAGGCACCGGACTCGCAGCAGCAGAGGGTTCTGGAATGATTCAGGGCTTGACAGCTATTAAAGATACCTCCTTCTTTATCGGGAACACCACATTAGGCACTTCACTTAGCATACACCATCACGAACCCACACAGTAGGAACCCTATTTTATTGATGCCAGTGACAGAATTACACTTAACTTAGCTGAGTCAGGATTGCACCCAGGAGCCATCCATACAAAAGCTCTTGAGACAGAACGTGGCTGTCATACAACAAAGGACACACCTTTGAGGAGGTCCCAGTCCTTAACAGAACTAAAACCTTCTAAACAAACCAAGTCCTGAGCAAGGGGCAGCAGTAAGGATCACATAGAATCATAGAATAGTTTGGGTTGGAAAGGGGCCTTAAAGATCATCCAGTTCCAACCCCTGCTGTGGGCAGGGACATCCCACTAAATCAGGCTGCCCAAGGCCCATCCGACCTGGCCTTGAAAACATCCTTGAAACATCTTGTGCTGGTTTACCATAAAAACTTATTATTGCAATTTAGCAAGCCCCAAAATTACAGAATAAAATCTTCGTTTTGCCTACTGCTAGCAGGAAAAAAAAATGTTTCTCTCTTGGAAACTAAATAGCTGCCATATGCAAAAATACACATAATAAGATATCTGACAGCCTGTGATGCATCCCTGGTCCTCAGGGCTGAGCATCGCATACAGACAGACATCCCATCACCAAGCATTCAGCACAAAAGGCAGATGACGTTCTGTCATCGATGTCCCTTTTACAGTCATACAAGTAAGACTACCAGTCTCTGCAAAACTAGAGTTGTTACTTCTAAACTAATCTAAATAACTTATCTTGTGCTGTTGCAAATATAAAAGAACTGACAAATAGTTACTAAATGAACTGTGTGCAAGAATTCAGAATCCCTTATTAAGAGCTTAATAAAAAACACCCCCTCAAAGTACTGTTTGGTAGAACAATCTCTTGATTTAGATACAACCAAAACTCCTCTGGTAAACTTAAAAGCTCTGACACCCGCGAGGTATCCTACAGTAATGAAATTGTACATACAGACCCAATTCTTAAAAATGCCACTTTTAAAATATTTTCAAGTGAACACTTACTGTCACTTTAAAGATTACACATGGAAGTGTTCTCACTCGGTGATTTCCCATGCACCGAGAATTTGCATTGCTTGAGGTGATTTCCACTTTGAAGAACTTCCAAATCACAGAGGAGCTGTCCCTGACAAAGTTTTTTTACATCTTTGGGTTACTGCTTTCCCTTTGAGAGTTTTCTTGTTATTTTGTAATTCCCCTTTTGAAGATTTGCATATTGATGAAGAAGCGCCTTTGAAGATTTTCACATTGTTGGGATGGGAGAAACTCTTTGAAAAATATTCACATCATGGAAGATCTGCTTCAGAATAGCGCATATCAACAGGGTATCACCCTTCTCAAAAATAGCTTCATTGCTGTCTTCATTTTGTGAGACAGTCTGTCCTTTCTTAATGCACATAAATCTCCCACTTCGTAAAGCTCTCAAAAATACATTAAAAACGTGTTGTACTTTGTCTCCAGAAGTTCTAACAATAATTACCAAGTAAGAAACGTGAATCTGACAAAAAATTTACAAATTTTTACATGCTAAATAAGTATCATAGAAGCATAGACTGGTTTGGGTTGGAAGGGACCTTAAAGCCCATCCAGTTCCCACCACGGGCAGGGACACCTCCCACTGGATCAGGTTGCTCCAAGCCCCATCCAACCTGGCCTGGAACCCGTCCAGGGATGGGGCAGCCACAGCTTCCCTGGGCAGCCTGGGCCAGGGCCTCACCACCCTCACAGGAAAACATTTCTCCCTAAGATCTCATCTCAATCTCCCCCCTCTTTTAGCTCAAAACCATTCCTCCCTCATCCCGTACCTGCCCTCCCTGATCAAGAGCCTCTCTCCAGCTTTCCTGGAGCCACCTCCAGTCCTGGAAGCTGCTCTGAGGTCTCACTGGAGCCTTCTCTTCTCCAGGCTGAAGAACCCCAACTCTCTGAGCCACCGATCTCATTCACATAACACTGTACTGCAGGGCGAGAGGAAACGTCTCATGCAAGAGAAACACAAGGCCTTCTACATGTTGGCGTTACATGGGCTACTAACTGGATCATTTCTGTTCTAATCCTTCAGGACATCAGCACTAAACTGCCACTCAGTTCAATTTTGTCTTACAACAATCAAGTGTTTTTATTTAGACACTTGCATTTTACATAGTCATACTAACCCATTCTAAAACATCAGGTTTCAGCATAAATCCTACAAAATCATTTGGCAGCTTGACTTAATAATCAAATTACACCAAAAACACTACTCACAAGATGTCTTTCATTTCCAATTAGGCCTCAGTGTCCCCTAGTATTTCCAAGTGGAAAAGCAGCCAGAAGAACTCTATTTTTCAATACTTCATAATGCAGCTAATACTGTGCACACTGCAGTTCACTTTCCTGTCTTGTTCTACACGCAGACAAGTAGAACAGTTACTCATGTAAGGAACTTTTCTTTATATGCTGCTGCAGAATCCTAAAGCCTTCATTTGTGAAAGCACAACACAACTCCCAAGAAATCACAAAGAGACTCACTCTCCCTACAACGCACGTGTCAATGCACTGCGCCAGTCTGAACTTAGTAATGCCTGAACTGAGTCAAAAATAGCAACAGGAGAATCCCCTGAAGAACCTTCACACCTCTTGATGTCAGAAGCAGCGCAGCTGATGTCAGAGTCACCTTTTCAAAGCCGCCTAAAAGAAATCTGGACGTTTCCATTAATGGAAATGAGGTGCTTGCAGTCATTAGATGTGATCGATAATGAAAACCTACAAGAAGCTGATCTGTGCTTCCACATCTCCTGAAGCAGCAAAGAGCACTTCACTGTAATAGAGGAAAAACTGCTCCCAGGAGATCTCCTATTGTGCTAACGCCAGAAATTCCTGCTAGAAGCGGTTGTATTTCTATGATGTCTGACAGGCCAGAAAGGATTGAGATCTCAAATTATGAAACGAATGTGGAAACGAACAAGTCTAAGTCCAAGATTTATCTCTATGCTACTCAAAGTTCTGACACTGTTTTTTTTTTGCGTGGGGAAAAAGGACAAAAGTGTGGAGTGCAGAGGGGAAGCAATGTTGGAGGAGGAATAAGTTCATTAAGAAAGGAGAGGTAAGAAAAGTGTTGCCTGTTGATTCAGTAGACGATGAGGGTTATGATGTCAGCTGCAGCAAATATCCTCTGCAGTTCTTTTCATAGTGATTTTCCATAAATCACCATGAGGTGTGAGTAAATTAATTGCCATGAAAAATATCATTATTTTCATACCCGTGGCTATGAGATCACTTTGTTACTGTAAGCATGAGCTTTGCAGTCAGGAATAATTTCCTGAAGGCTTCTGAAGGCTTCCTACTGCAATGCAAAGGAAGTCATTCTCACAGAGCAAAGGGGGCAAAAGAAGTTAGAGAAATGAGCTTTATCGATCTCCATTCATTAGCTGGAAGCCGTTAAAGGTTTGTGGTAATTAATCATATTAAGTAACCATTGACCAGCCACAATTAAAAAATATTTAGTGGCTTGTTCGAGAAAGCTGTTAAGTAGATACTTCATCTATTCTCATGTAAATGATTATGCTTGGGTTCATGCAGTATATTTAACCTTTAAGCCCCAAATCTGAACTTTTTAGTACCACCTCCCCAAGTGCATATCGGCTCATTTAACCACCATTATTTGAAGACACCATCCTCATCACAACTGTGAAATTCTCTCCTCGAGCAGAGATGCACCTATGCAAAGTTTCAGTCTTCTTTTCCCCCAGCACCTCAAATTACCTGCTCCCACCATTTCTCATCCAAACATTTTTCAATATTTCAAATTGAAAACGCTACATAACATTAGTTTCCAGTGGTTTCCCACCAAAGCCATAATTCCTACAAGAACTTCTGGAAAGGTTTCACAGAACTCCATCAGTCATTCAGAAAGCAGGTTTCTGTTTTCTAGCCAAAAGCCATCATCCCACCCCCAACCAAAAAAAAAAAATACCAAACAACCAACCACAACCAAAGAACTTGTAAAAAGAAAAACAAACCAAACCAAAAACCACAACCAAGCAACAAAACCTCACCAGCTTTTACAAATATCCTATAGGTAGCTTTGGCCACAGTTGAGATGGAAATGACAACAGCTACATAGGTCTCTCATTATGCCTTAAGTCAAACTTTAGCTCAGGCCCATTCGCCCACTTAGAGCAAATACATTTTCTGGACAAGCTGAGGTTCTGCTGCAGCCTTACAGCCCAAAGAGCAAAGTTTCTCAAAAAGCAGGAACAGTGTCATTATCAGGCCCTAACAATTCTGGAGGGAACAAACAACCAAGCAAAAAAATCAAACACAACAGAAGAAGAGGAGGATCTGGGAAGAACTGTTTCTTATGACCCTGAGTAATGTATCCTGATCACCACCCCCCAGTCTTATTCAACCATTTCAAACCCTGCATCTATTTCAGAGGAAAATCATAGAATCACCAGGTTGGAAAAGATGTCTTGGATCACTGAGTCCAACCATCCCTGCCTGCCACTAAACCACGTCCCTCAGCACCTCCATCCACCCGTCTTTTAAACCCCTCCAGGGATGGTGACTCCACCCCCTCCCTGAGTAGCCTCTGACAGGGCCCAATGACCCTTCCTGTGAAAAATTTTTTCCTCATGTCCAGACTGAACCTCCCCTGGTGGAGCTTGAGGCCATTCCCCCTTGTCCTGTCCCCTGTCACTTGGGAGAAGAGGCCAGCTCCCTCCTCTCCACAACCTCCTTTCAGGTAGTTGTAGAGAGTAATAAGGTCTCCCCTCAGCCTCTTCTTCTCCAGGCTAAACAACCCCAGCTCTCTCAGCCGCTCCTCGTCAGACTTGTTCTCCAGCCCCCTCACCAGCTTTGTTGCTCTTCTCTGGACACACTCCAGAGCCTCAACATCCTTCTTGTGGTGAGGGGTCCAGAACTGAACACAGTACTCAAGGTGCGGTCTCACCAGTGCCGAGTGCAGGGGGAGAATAACCTCCCTGGACCTGCTGGTGACCCCATTTCTGATACAAGCCAAGATGCCGTTGGCCTTCTTGGCCACCTGGGCACACTGCTGGCTCATGTTCAGTTGGCTCTCAACCAACATCCCCAGGTCCTTCTCCTCCAGGCAGCTTTCTAGCCAGACTTCTCCTAGGCTGTAGCACTGCACAGGGTTGTTGTGCCCCAAGTGCAGGACCCGGCATTTGGCTCTCCTATTTGCTCCCCAATGAAACTTAAACAACCCTTGCCCTCACTTCCAAAATTCAATCCATTATCCCTAGTGCACCAACATGTTACATAAATCATGTTTTACGACAGTTCTCTCTCTCACTTCAGACCAAACCAGTCCTTCCAGAAATAGCTTCTTCTTCAATAAACTTTAGTTGCAGTAGGCATAACATGCTGACCTCCAAGGACAGTAGGCATATCTCATCTGCTGAAAGATAAATTATAACAGCCATTTCTAGCGTTAAATATTAGAGCCTTAAAAGTTTACTAGTTTATGCTTTAAAAATTAATTCCATGTTTAAATTACAACAGCTTCAAAACTGACTGCCCCCTCATGGAAGATCTCATTATGATCTTATAGCTCTTGATTGCTATTGTTCACCTTGTAGGCAGAGCGCATCACTCTCATCAGGTGCCACAGCGCCTGCAATAAGTGAAACTAAGCTTCATTCACTCCAGCAAGGTCTGCAGTGGTACACAGGGTCTGTTAAAATACAGCAGTTCCCTACTTCTGAAATAGATAAAGTACTTTTAAAGCCTAAGTTATGGTTTTAAGCACTCCTCGGCAGCCCTTTGATGTTACAAGAATACACTAGTTGCTTCTTAATTAACAATAAATCATAGAATCATTTGGTTGGAAAAAGACTTTTGAGATCAGAATCGAACCAGAATGCCCACTACTACAACAAATCCCTGAGCAATGTGCAAATACTTGGACAGATGGCGACTTCCTAGAGAAACATCCTCATTGCATCTGCATCATTAAGAGTTTCTGCTCCAGGCAGGATGCACAGACTGTCCCTACTAACAGTATCATCCTCTGTGCAGAGAGAAAGTAGGAGACTGGATTTTGTTATATTATGGGACATTTGTACAGCCCTGCTCACTTCTTATTCAGACCACAACAGGTCACGTACACTGGAGATTTTCATCTTCTTTTCAAAGTACAACTCTCTGACACCCTTGATACTTTCAAACATCTTTGTATACACTTGTATGACAAGTGATGTTGCGGATGCATCAGCTCTGTGTATGGTTTAGGTATTGTGAAAGAGAATGCTTCCAATGAATGAAACCCTGGAAACGGTTTTATGATTTGTTATTCTAGATACGTCCGGAAATTGTCGTAACTTTCATGGCTTTCTTCTGATATTCAGCACTGTTTTGACAGAACCAAAACTTCACATCCATTTTTCTTAGTTTTGAGTGAAACATTTTCCAGGAACACTTCTTAGGATCAGAGAAACTTATCCAAGGACAAATGACAGCGAATCAGCATGGACACACTGCTCGGAACAAGAAAACCTGAGATTGCTTATATTTTTGTCCATCCAGACCAAACAACTGAACTGGGATTATGCAACATCCGACATTATAAATGTAGACATTTGGCTACAAAATGCTGACAAATTTGTAGGTACCTTCCATGCAAACAGATTTTTCATGGAATTGTAATATTTTTGACTCTTGTATTTCACTAAAGAACCCCAAACAAACTCCATAAAAGGCTTCAGTGCCAACTGATGGTCAAACGCAAGCCGATATCAACATTGCAGGACCTGGCCCTCAGACACATCTTAAAAGAGAGGAAACGAACCAGATGCTTTGGCATAAGCATAAATGTAATTGTTTCCACCTTGTTTCCTTGTCCTTTCTTTAAAGAAAAATATTAGGCTATGCCAGTAATTAAGTGCTTACGCATCCACCTCCTCTCCACGCAATTACCTCAACAGGATAATAGAGAATTCCATGTTTTCTCAGATATTCACCTTTTACAGAGCTTACATACCAGTAAGAAATGAAAATATTTGAAGTGAAATTAATTTTGTGCTGACAACTCGTATAAATATGGAACTTCAATTTGAGTTTGTTTAGGTGACAGAGAACAGCACCTAACCTTTCAGCTTTCCTGTTCCGAGACAAAATCATCCTGAAAGTATAGCCAAAGCAATGAATTGCCTCTTTCTCTGAAAGAAAAGGTTATTTACATTACTTGGGACTGAGGCACAGCTTAATAAACTATTACAGAATGTTATCTTTGATTTTAAATTAAATGTCAAGCGTAGTTATACAGTGGTGAAATACCCTCAGCCGTCTGGCAAAAGTGCAACATATTGCATGCAAAATGTAAGGAGATAAGAGAGAAAAAACCAACCAACTAGGAAACCTGGACTGCAGAAGCACCATTCCCAGAATAGAACCAGACAAGCACTGCCACTCCAATTTACTCCGATGCCACACCATAACGTGGTCAGCCTTCTTCCAGGGAACCCATGTTGGCACAAAAGGGAGAAAGGATATGAGTTCAGAGGAGCTTGCACCAGAAAATAAAGGTGTACGAATGTAACGAAGAACCTTCGAACTTTGTCCTACTGTACAATTCATTAAAAATAAAATTAATTTGCATATGACTCAACAAATTTAACCAATCACTTCCAACACCTAAGCATTATCACAGCATGTGTGGTGCATTCAGCATAAGGCAAGAAAAGTAGCAAGCACACTTGTCTACAGCTACAAATATCATCCTTGGAAGCCAAAAATACATGGTGCCACTTCACAAAGTCCCTGCCAGACTACGCGTGTTGCCACTGAGGTAGTTCAGTGGCAAACCCCCATGTACCACTGGGCTGTACAGGGTGTCCACGTCCAGGTGTTGGCCCTGGGGCCACAGGAGAGCAGGGCTGCCCCAGGCCAGACTCTGCCACTTCTGCAATGACCCCACCCCAGGGCACAGCCGAGCCCCTCATGACCTCTGAATAAAGGCACTCGGGAACGGCAGTGAGAAAATATGATAGAATCATAGAATAGTTTGTTTTGGAAGAGACCTTAAAGATCATCTAGTTGCAACCTCTCTGCCATGGGCAGGGACATCCCACTAAACCAGGCTGCCAAAAAAACCACAAGAAGCAACCCTGAAAAGACCAAAATCAGAGAATGAGAACCATATTATCCATCAGACAGGTTTAATACAACGGCTACAAGTTGGACACAGCAGGACTCCAAGTAGCAGCAACGCACAGCCACTGTCTCTTGCCTCCCAACACAACAGAAATGGTACTCTGTTTCTCACCACAGAAACTCTGCTTCAGATACCATCACAGCAAAGTGGGAGCAAGCGTATTTTGGCTATAGGATGGCATTCAGACCTTCTACTCTTTCTTAATTCTTTTTATAAACAATGTGCCAATAACTGATCAGGAGCTTCAATTAACAATCAACATTACACTCTCACGACAGTCTAGCCCTATAATGTACATGAACTGAAGATATAAAATATTTTATACAAAAATAATCTGAGTAAAAAGTGATATTAAAAGAAAGGTAAAAACTTGGTGTCATTCGCCAGTCTTGTTTCAGTGGGTGAAAGGTAAGACGTAATCAATCTACCAAATAAAAATAGAAGCTTCATGTGGTCGTGACCGATCTACACAGACTTCAGTCTCAAGAGTCAATAGAGCAGTTTAAATTTTGAAGCATATGGCTTTTACAGCTTCAGTTAACTTGGGCCTTTTTACTACAAAAGGTTTAACGCACCTGTCATTTTTAACCGATGAAGTTATTATCAAGTTCAGCTAACAACAGAATATTGCATATTATTGAAATAATTAGTAACCAATTTTCTCAAAAGCCTGAGTTTTCTTAAGAAGATGACAATAGGTCCTTTAATCTTCATAAATTCTTTCAGGAACCAGTATTGACAACTTCATTTCCAAAAGTCACAGATGACAACCTGCTGCAATCTCCCCTTTGCCTCACAAATTACTGCTAATGCCATGAGAACGTTCATCCAGATGCTGATCTGTTGCTTATTCAACCACTATAGCTTCTAATACGAGACAAGTACTTAGGCATATTGTTACACTCAAGCCCAAGTTCAGGATCCATTTTCTGAAGGAAAGCTAACGACACTTAGAACTCTCCCTCCACTTAACAGCAAAGTGGGAAACACAAGATCACAGTGCTAAGCACCCTTTCATTCAGCACTGTTTCCTGTGCACGTCATGCAGGGCCATCCTTATTTCTGTGACTGTGTTCCCACTGACTTAATTATAATCACTACTCATCACCTTATCCACAGCCATACAAAAATCCCAACCCTGTTGTAAGTATTTCAGAAGTACGTTTGCCTTACTTTGCTTCACATACCACAGCTTACATTTGTAGCCATAAATTATATCCCATATAATTTAACTGCACAATATATTCTTACCTAGTTGTATGAACTATATAAATTAGATTTATAAAGTATATTTCTGGCTATTATAAAGCATTTTAAGGCATAAACGCATTTTAAGCATTTACCACAGATTTTGTGAGCTTGTGGAAAATGCTCAAACCCAGAAACCTTTCTACAAACCTCCACTGAAATTGCAAAATCAGAAGAGACCTCATTGACTTTCAGGGAGGTTTGGATGCATCGTGCTGCAGCCACCCGTGCAGCGTAGAGACAGCCCAGATAATCTTTGGGGCTATGTACAAAAGTAATATGATATTCAATGTAAATAATGTGGAAGAAAGTTATTGTACCCAAGACTGAAAAGAGAGCTAAAGTCAGCAGCAGGTTGACATCCTACTGACCAAAAGGTTTATTATCCCATTGAACTCCAAGAAGAACAAGACCTGGAATAGATCCCAAGTACTTTTTGAGAAACATTTAATTGAATCTGTATCTGAAAATATTATTTTTGAAATGTAATCAAAGTATTGAAATCAACCCATCTTGATTCTGAAATACTCCCAGGCACTGTATTCCCTCTCTTTGAGGGTGGGAATCATACCTGTAGGAAAACGTTGGTGCATCAGGTAACACCAAGAGGTCGGTACAAATAGGAACGTCAGGCACTGCACGCATATTCCAGGGACAAAATATTTTGAAATTGTTATCGAAGGAACAAGGATAAATTTAATTAAAAAAACCTAGCCAGCCCACTGTTAGCGTCCTTTGTGCAGACTGTTTGCTTCAAGAGACAGAACTATCCGTCGTAAAGGAATATTAAATCGATTCACTGTTTAACAGAGGGAGTCACACTATTGGATTTGCGCTTTTTCTTCAGCTTAACAACAAAATTGCTATTTGGAATTCTTTTTTATCATCTTTAAAAGATGTTTATACTAGTCCCTAATCAAGTTCAGTCTCGGTTACTATACACCAGTTGGCTTCACTCGTTTTATTATTCTTCATCTTCTGAAGCCTTCTGCAGTGTTGCCCTTCAGCTGATGAACGCATCAAGAGGTTTCACAAAAATCTACGTTTGCTCACTCTATCCCCACAAGTGGGTGAAGAGATTCAACAAATCGCTTTGAAAAACTGAAATGCTGCTACATAAATCCAAATTTTATATCTACTTCCTTAAAAAAAAAAGGAAAAGTCAATATAAAGATTTTCCTTGAAGCAAATAGAGCCCAGTCAGTCAGGGGATAAAGATTTTACCCTTTTTTAAGTTAACACCATTCAACCACTATCTCCCCAATAACTTCTGGCTATAGCAGTGACTTCTAGATACTTATATACTTAATCCTACATTATCCAACAGGCTTGGGAGCCAGCCTAATTTTGCAGGCATCTTCAAGACACACTGTAAACACTTATTGTTTCTTCCCAGACGCAGTGACACAGCAAATGGTAATCAGACATTATTTACGTGCAAAGCAATGAATGAAACCATGGCGAGTGTGAATATGCTAATGCCCAGTCACTAAAGTAATTATCCGCAGTGAAATCTAAACTTGTGTCATGTTAGTCCTGCTTCTGCTTCCTGATAATCTGATTTATCAAAGGAAAAGAAATAGTAAAAGAAAAAATACTTGAAAACCAGAAATACCAGGGAAAAGGAAAAAAAAAAAGCATCAGTTGCTTAAGTCTAAAAAATTAACCTAAATACATAGCAAGCAAAGAAAGTTCTTGGAGACATGGACAGCGGGACTGAACACACCCCCATCAAGTCTGCCAATGACACCAAGCTGTGTGGCACAATCGGCATGGTGGAGGGACGTGATGTCATCCAGAGGGACCTCGATAAACCTGAGAGGTGGGCCTGCATGAAACTTGGGGAGTTCAACAAGGCCAAGTGTAAGCTGCTGCACTCGCGCCAGGGAAATCCTAAGCACAAACACAGACAGTGTGGAGAAAGGAGACACAGAAGCCCTGAAGGGAAAGATTTTGGGGTGCTGGTGAATGAGAAGCTCAGCATGAGCCAGCAATGCATGCTTGCAGCCACAAAAAACAACCAACATCCTGGACTATATCAAAATAGGCATGACCAGCAGGTCAAGGGAAGGAATTCTTCCCTTCTGCTCTGGTGAGACCCCATCTGGTGTTCTGCATTCAGTTCTGGAGTCCTCAGGAAAGAGGGGACAAGAAACTGTTGAAGCAGGTCCACAGGAAGCCACAAAGATGATCTGAGGGCTGGAGCACCTCCACTATGAGAGCAGGCTGAGGGAGTTGGGGTTGTTCAGCCTGGAGAAGAGAAGGCTGCGGGGAGAACTTGGAGCAGCTTCCAGTATGGAAAGGGGCTCCAGGAAAGCTGGGGAGGCGCTCTGGATCACGGAGTGCAGAGATAGGGCAAGCAGGAATGTTTTTAAGCTGAAAGAGTGGAGATTAAAGTATTAGGAATAAATGTTTTCCTGTGAGGGTGGGGAGACCCTGGTCCAGGTTGCACAGTGCAATCACAGAGAAATCACCTCCACCCCTGGAGGTGTTCCAGGCCAGGTTGGATGGGGCTTGGAGCACCTCGATCCACTGGGAGGCGTCCCTGCCTGTGGCAGGGGGAGTGGAACTGAGCGGGCTTGAAGGTCCCTTCCAACCCATTCCACGATTCTTTTATTTTCTTCCATATAAATCCAGAGGGAATTAGAGCTTTCATAAAGATTTTCTCAACTCCAATGACTAAATTAGCATTCTATAGCTCTATTGCACAACTGCATATATCAGATTGCAGTGCATAGATTGGTCTAAAAATGCGAGAAAGTTATCGTAGTTGTCATGTTGTACGATGTTCACCAGGACTTTTTTTCCTCCTGTACTAAACAACCACAAAAGCACTTGCCACACACAAACAAAGAATTTCACAATATTTATTCTGCCCCAAGGATGCCATTTCTAGACAGTAAAAAGAGAAAGTCTGTTGCCTTAAGAATGGGAAAACTTTGAAGCGCATGCTTTGATTTTTAAGGTCATGCTAATGTGTTACCCACAGTAGATTACACAACATGAAGACACAGAAGAGAGCTTCATAGAAAAAAGATGGAAAGCTTCCACAGCGAGATCTAATTATTCTGGTAATACATATAATATACTTCAAGATTAAGACCATAGCGGGAAAAATTTTGTTTAAAAGCCCTTTTTTCCTAAAGATAATCCTCTGCAGGAACTTGAAAATAGTCTAAAACTGTGTATACAGGAAGAAAAGTTCAGCTTTTATAAGATAGATTGATTTCATGTAGGGACCTCAAACATTCAGAAGTTGCTACTACTGCCAAAGTAAATTTTTAGATTATTTTATTATTGACCCATTGGTCAATTAAAACATCTTTACTGTGCATTTTCTCACCACCATAAGACTACCGTGAATAGGACTTCTGCTGAGAAAGTTAAGCTACTGCAAGAACTAATTACGATTTTCAGGCTGAAAATAGGTGTATACTACTTTCAGCAGGCAGCTGGCATTTCATTATTTAAGGATGACATATCATTACAGTATTACATCTAAAGGTTAAAATTCTAGTGTGCTGCTGAAAATTTTAAGTGGCACACTGAAAAGCCACTATCATTATAAATAATGGCTTTCCCAGCTGCAAAGTGCAGTGGATGGCACGAATTAAATGTTTGCTGGGAGAAAACCTTCTCTAATAATAACAAAGTAAACAACAAACTATAGATTGTTAGCCAAAAATTAATTGAAGTCGAAGCAGGAATGAGTCTGGAAGCATCGTACCCCTTTACTGCCACTCAGAAGTCATTCTACAGACTATCCCTAAGAGCAAGTCTTCTCATGTCTGAGCAACACCCGCAGGAAAAAATTGCTTTGTGTCATGTAAGCGAGCTGTATTCTTCCAGCTCCGCACCTTACTTCTCTTATTGGGTACATACTTAATTGCCTCATTTGCAACCGCTTGTAATTTTGTTCTGTGCAGGCTGCCATAGCCAAAGCTGCTGGGCAAAGAATACAAACAATTCTTTCACAGAACACACATACTGTGAGCTCTCCTGGAGGAACATGCCAAGATAAAGGTGCAAAAGAAGATTCCACCTCTGGGAGACACAAACAAAGCGCTGACCTCAGCGCAGGAAAAGTTTCATTCGCAGGTGAGTGACAACACAGAACAGAACCTACTCAACAGAAAATACTACTTACACAGTGCTCAAGGACTGCATTGTAGCTGTGCTCGCTACAGACACTGATGAAACTTAGCAAGATTTCTCACCCCAGAAATCACTGTCAAGCAATGACTGCATCTTCAGTCCCAAAATAGTCTAAATGTACCCGTCTTCGGATATATTTCTCAGAGACACGTGCAAAAAATCCTCACCCAAACAAATAACCCAAATCCTTCTCTGTCGTCCGCTAGTTCTTTGACTTTCTTCTTGGAAATGAAAGAGAAAATAATGATCTGGAGTATTTTAAGACACTGAATAGCCAATGCAATCCCAACTGGGCTGAATATCAGTGCCGACTGCTTCCACAGAGAAAACAATCAATCTAAACATCTCTCGATCCCTTACAAACACATGCAAGGAATAATTTACTTGATAAATGTTTTCTTGTCTGAGTGATGCAGTCTTAGAAGAGATATTGAAAATAAACAAACCAAAACACAACAAAGTAAAGGTGGGGGATACTGCAAAAAAATTTCCAATTTCTCCCCTTTAGCATTCTAACATCCCTCTTCTCCAATTAGCTGCTTCACATTTAAGGATCCTCAAAACACTATAAAGAACATTCTGCTTTAGCAATAGGATCTTTAGACACTGGAAAATTGCACATGTTCCAGGGAGACTTCAAGTGTGTTTTGACACACACTGCACCAGACAAAATGATTCTGCCACTTGTTTACACATCAAGTGACAATATTATTGTGAAGTTCTGGAAGAAGTGATAGACAAATGGTAGCCTCCAGGAAGCACAGACTTACAAGTAGTGCTGCATTTTGGTACTGTACTCCAAGCTGTGGACAAGACTGTCACCTCACTGGTAGCACTCACCAGCGCTAGTGACAATCAGGCATACTCGCATCCTTTGAGATATGTGCCCTTTGTCTGCACGTTTTTTCCTAGTAAATCGGCAATGGTGCAGCTTTTCTAGGCTCTGCTTAGCATCACACCAGCATTAGTGACCTTCCAGTACCCAAAGGGGCTACAAGAAAGCTGGGGAGGGGCTGTTTGCAAAGGCATGGCGTGATAGGACGAGGGGCAATGGGTATAAACTGGAGAGGGGCAGAGTTAGACTGGACGTAAGGAAGAATTTCTTCACTATGAGAGTGGGGAGACACTGGAACAAGTTGCCCAGCGAAGTTGTGGCTGCCCCATCCCTGGAGGGGTTCAAGGCCAGGTTGGATGGAGCCCCTGATCCAGTGAGAGGTGTCCCTGCCCATGGCACAGAGTTAGAAATGGATGATCTTTAAGATCCCTTCCAACCCAAACTATTTTATGATTCTATGGTAGCAAGTTCGTTCTACAAGCAGGTGGTTTGAAATTATAGTTTAGATGACAGGGATAACAGAGCTACTGAAGAAGCTGTCTTGCAGATTACCAGTCACTCAGAGAAACTTAACTCTAGAATTTCAGACTCACTTTGGGCTTTGCTCAGGTATGATTTGAAAGCAAAAAAAAAAAAAAAAAAAAAAAAAAAAAAAAGAAATATTTTTAAATTTTAAAATTCCATTTACACAACCGACTAACTCAGAATTTGAACAATCAAGTAAATGAAGTACTTAAGATATTTCTATTTCAAAGTACAAAGGGAAAGAGAAAAGAAGAATTGAAACCCTACTGGAAGTCCTTTGAGTCAGATTTAAGAAACCGCCATTCGAAAAAAAATACTATTACTATACTGTTGTAAAGTAGAATAACTTGTTTCTTTCTTGAAACAGCAGTGGACCCTTTGGTACAGGTAGAACAGCAATGCAATCAACTCATGATCTTTATGAGAAATCAAGCTGCAGCTGAGGCCCTCAACTCTGCAAATGCAAACATAACCCAAACCTCCATACGTCAGCTCCGTCTCACCTAGAATGCATATGAAGTCCTGTGCAGAGTAAGTACTTCTGAGCTCAGTATGAAAAAAACCGAATTCATATAATATCTTTACTTCAAAAAAGGCAAAGATTTTTTTTTAACTACTTGAAAACAGCCATTTTTGTCTCACACTGTTCATTGTGCCAGGTGCTAATCTAAACTGTAAACATCTCAGCACATTTACATCGCTCCTCTGAGGTGCGAGAAAGAAAATAGCATTTGTTTTTCAGAAAGCTCACAGATGCACTTGACTATATATTTTTCATAATTCTTAATTTCCTCTTCTAAACAAAGGCAGAACCCATTTCTGCCCAGACTTGCTCACGTGCAAGCCCACTGGCATGAATAAAGAGAAACGTGACAGGACTTACCTGGGACACCTTTGCCCATTTAAGCTAAGAGTAGCTTTTTAGCTCCCACTGGTAGGAGGGGATTTTCAAAGGACTTTATCGAGCACCTAAACTGAATTCAAGTCAACAGCTTTTGTTTACAATACTTGACAGTTAATAAACACGGAGATATCATGAAAATATTTTGAAAGCATACTAGATCCTTATGTGGGAACTATTCTTTTTCCTTTGCCCTTTTGGGTTTTTTTAGCATCTGAGCTGTTTCTTTTAGCACTGGTTTCTCCTCAGAAGCTTTTGTCACAAAACTTCTCAGCTTGGAGTCATCTGTGAGCCAATGAAGAGAAATTCAGGTTCACATGTTGCCATTTCACCACATCTTGATATTGCTTCACTTGTGGTGCACCCTTGACGTTTCACAGATACTCGCTGGTTTCTCCCCAAAATGGTCTCTTGGACGTACCATGTAGCTAAAAAGCTGATGGATTTTGTAGATCATGTTCGGTGCCAATACCGTCAGCTGGACAGCACTGATAAAGAAATGAACTCTTAAGGTTGTTGGCATTTTTGTTTTACAAGGAGGTAAGTTTCAGCTACACTGAGAAAGTAATTGGAGACTATGAGAAACAGGACAAGACTGTGATAAAGGGCTTCAACATATTAACAATCTCTTCCTCAACCTTGCCGCAACTCTTCTTTGAGATGCCTACGCCTCAACGAGCTAAAGCTATATTCACATTTGGTTCACTTTTTTGTTGTGCACATACACTGCATGTTCAGCAGCGCACCAAGCTCTAACAAAGCCTTAGAGGAACATAGCAATGAAAGGAAACACAGAAAATGGAAGCTCATAAATTGTAAATCAAAACAATTAGGAAACAAAAAGTAGTAAAATAAAAACTGGAGCTTAAAGGACAGATCTTAGTTAACAGACAATTTCTAATCAGTGGTAGGAGGCAAAGTGTCAAATGTTAAGGTGAGGAATAGAGTGGGTTGCAACAGATTCTAACCATTACTACTAATAAGCCACACATACTTGTGAGACATGTTCATCAGGTTGCAATTAGATATGACTTAGTATCAAAACAGTATCAATATGACCTTTATCTCCAAAGCATCCTGCAAAGAAACTAAAGGAAAAAAAATCTATTTTTAAAAAAAGCAAATGCATCACAATTAAGTGCTACATGCAAAAGCAACACTTAATCACAGCCAAATAACATTTAAAATACTTCAGTTTAACCACGTTTCTTAAAGTAAAAAAAATATTTGCAGCCATTAGTAAAGAATTTCACCTGAAAATACTTTTAGATACTTTCATCTTCTACCTACTCCAACGCAATGGCATTCCAAGATGTTCTTGCTTCAAAATAGCTTAAATTGTTAAACCCACAATTTAGGAAACAGGTTCATAAAAGAAATTTTAAGATTTTAAGCAAGATTAATTTTCAAGCAGCATCTAAAATGCTATGGAACAACAGTGATTTGTAGAAATATTCTTTTCCCTCCATTTGCCTGTCACATTATAAGGAAGGGGAAGAAAAGGCTAAAGCCAAAAATCAAAAGCATTCATCACCACGCGCAGCATTCAGTCGATGAAGAACATAGGAAGCCCTAACTATTTTCTGAAGCCTTTCAATTTTTTCCCTTGAAAGCTAAATCCAGAACTTCTCCAGGGTTAAAATAATCCCACCAAAACACCTTGAGCCAAATAACGTTTCCAACTCTAGTAAGTGCCGCACACGTCTAAGAGCAGAAAGCACACTGCATCGCGTATAGCTCCAGAGCGACTGGGAGGTGAGCTCAGGCCTAAAGCCCTGTTGCAATGCGTGCTCTGAGAGAGAGCGTGCAACAGGTAATGCTTCCATTCCCCTGCAATTCCTGTCCTGCACATCATTCTGCAACACTTCTTATTTACTAGACTGCGGCGTACAACGTGCTCTTCCTGCACACTTGTGGGCATAACGACAGAAGCACAACGAGATGCTTAAATTGATTTCTACAGTTACCAATACAAAGACAACTCGCCATGCTGTCAGACTTCACCTATAAGAAAGTTTCCCCCGTTTTGTGAGGTAAGAGTGTTTAATGTCTCTTCTATTTTGAGACATTAAGAATCCATATATCAAAGCTGCCTTATGAATAGGTGGGTTTTTATAAATCAGAGCACTTGGGGGAACAGGTACTATAGATCGGGAATCTTCAGGGACAGCATTCACACTACCACATTTGGACACCTCAGAAGAGGATTTACATCTTCCAAAATTCTCTCTTTTGTGACACAAAGGGCTATTCCTCAGAATCTCACAGCCTAGACATGTACCTTAGTCTACACTAGTTTGACCACCCATGTCATCTGTTTGCCACATTGATCCAAACATTTTCCAAGCTCAGGCTATAGCAATTACGCTGCTATTTCCCTCTCTCCTGCCCAGTATTGCACCTGCAGCTCCCAACAAACATTACATGCAACAAACAGTTAACAATACACAGTTCTTTTATTTGTTAGGGAGACACTCTTTCAGAGCACATACAGAACCATAGAATAGTTTGGGTTGGAAGGGATCTTAAAGATCATCCAGTTCCAACTCTGTGCCCTGGGCAGGGACACCTCCCACTGGATCAGGGGCTCCAGCCCCATCCAACCTGGCCTTGAACCCCTCCAGGGATGGGGCAGCCACCACTGCTCTGGGCAGCCTGGGCCAGGGCCTCCCCGCCCTCATCGTGAAGAAATTCCTCCTCACGTCTAGTCCAAATCTGCCCCCCTCCAGTTTATATCCATTGCCCTCCATCCTCTCACTCCACGTCTTTGTAAATAGTCCCTTCCCCATCCTTCTCGTAGTCCCCTTTCAGTACTGGAAGCTGCTCCAAGTCCTCCTTGGAGCCTTCTCTTTTCCAGACTGAACAACCCCAACTCTCTCAACTCGTCATGGGAATATAATTATATGGGAATTTAAGACAGAAAGCATTAACAAACATTCTCCTGTGGCTACATAGTTCTTTAGAGCAAAAACAGTAAGAAAGATCCATTAGAGGAGGATGAAGATGGTTGAGCACCCAACACCAAAGCATAATCCGTAAACTGTAGCTCAATTTCTCACCCAGGTAGATCACTAAGGGGCTATATTCAGAGAACCCTATTCAGTTTGAAACACCACAAGAAGGAAATTAATTTCAATAAGCGAATCGGGAAAGTTTTAGCACTACAGCTCAGCAGCAGCACAATCAAAGCTGCCGTGTCAGAGAGAGATGGCAATACACAGGTTAACATTTCTCCTTTCCTCCACTGAGGATGCATGCATGCTGCCCAGAGCCAGCTCCTGTCGGAGGGTACCGACAAGGACTGGCAACGCACAGCTTCAATAACAAAAAAGTGGGAAGTTTCAGACCTTCTTAGAGAAGATGAAATACTTTTTAGATAAAGCAATGTAAATTACCTTTACTGACATGCAAACAGAGAAACCGGTGCTTTTAGAATCATCGTATTTCAGATTTTCAGAAAAGCTCAGATCTCATTCGTTATTTCAGTTTATTTTGGGGGAAGACTCCAATATCTGACACGCCAACTTGTGCAGAAGGTTCGGCCATGTACATAAAATCTGACCTTCTTCAGACTGTATCTGATCTCCACAAAGATGACATGAGAATGGGGATTTCGTCAAGGGATTTCAACTCCCAGTGTAAAAATCCAGTTTAAGAAGCAGAAAAGCATTTTACCATCTACGCAGCTGAGAAGATTCCTATAATAGAAAATATTCATCATTCATAAATCTTCATTGCATATATTTACATCCAATTTCATCAAAATGTTTGGTGAAAACATAAGCCAAATATTATAATAGATTAAAAATACATTTACACTCATTTTTCCAGAAATTGTCAAAATAACATTATCTCGATTTCAACAAATATGCATCGCTGCTTCAGTTCAGAAGTAAAGAGCAGATCAATAAGAGTGGCTCCAGAGTAAGAGAAGTGTAACAAAAAACCCCAAACATTATCACTTAGATATTCCTGTGTACAACACTGACCACAGCATGTATGATGGCAGAAGAGCAAGAACACAGACATTTTTCATTCCAGACTTAATTAAGAAAGTAGTTTAGACCAAAAGTTATATTTAATTTCTTCTCCCAGCTAAACACAAAGCAAGCTTTCCACATCTTAGCAAGTCCATATTTCAACTTAAAATTAGTTAAAATTGTACCATAATTATAATAAAGCAGAAATTATTTTAATATAGCTACACAAAATTATAAAATAAAATTTTATTTAAAAAATTGTATACATTCTGAATGGTGGGGTTTTTTTTTGCTATTTCTTCTGGCGAGTATTTGACCCGCATACTTCAAAAGAAAGATTTTTAGTGTATTTTTCAGCTATCATCAAAACATTTCACTCTGAAATTCATGGTTCCATCATAAGGTGCCTCTGCCAAAGAAAATTCAATGTAATTTCTAAATAAGATCAAGTTGCAACGTTAACACAAGCACCCACTAATTCCCACCTACCCTGCATTCCCAGAGCAAAGATTAGAGATGAACTAAAAAAAGCAACTAGGGTGAAGGAGAATCTGGGTTTACCTGATAAAGAAAGACGACAATGAAAATTTATGGTAAGCTATTTAATAAAACCTTATGCAGGATCCCGTACAAGTGTAATAAGGGCAGCTGCCATTCATTCTTCTAGAAACAGCCGTCTATTTTCTGTGCTTGACTGTAATTAAGATACTATTTTAAGCAGATTAGATGACGTGATGGGAGGAAGTAAGTTAACAGTTTATCAATCTCTATTAAAAAAAAAAAGAAGTCACACAACAAAACCGTCACGAAATCTGTAGAAAAAACAATTCACCTGCACTTTTAAAAAAAAAAAAGGGCTTAAGAATGGCACCACGGGAAATCAACAGGCTGAAAGGCAGGCCTGATTTTGCATCCCTCCCTACCATGTAAAATTACTTGTCTGCTATAACTAAGCCTTTGTCAAGTGTCTATTCTGCTTCACACGGATGCAGCCCCGCGCGGATCACACGCCCGGCACAGGACACGCCGAGTCCTCACTCGCGGCTACCGACAGCCACGTGCAGCCTATGGGCTGCCTCAGCGTTTGGACTTTCTTCAAGCTCATAAACTCCTCGATTCCCCAAGCGCAACCCTGGAAAAAGTTTCACAGCTCCAGTCACGCATGTTTCCAAGCACGCTACTGGATTCTATTACCACATTCTTTTTCCAAGGGATGCAAAACCGGATACTCATTCTTTCCTTAGCAAGAGCCTCCTCTCAAAAATTGCCTGTTTTCTTTTAAACTCCGAGTTCTACATGTTTATCAGCAGCTCCAAGTGTCTCACATATCTTCTATGCAGAAAAATATAGCTAACAGTGTCTATAAACAAATAAATCACAGTATGCTAAAGGTGAGCAGCTTTCCCTAAAAAGCAACACAAGTCCTCGGCAGAGGGAATCGACAGTCTGCAGAGCGTGTCCTCTCAGTTCCCACCTCTGCAGGTCGGGCCAGCGTGAGTCCAAAGCAGAGTTTTCTCCAGCTACTCAGTTTATCTTCTTTTAATAAAGAAGATGCCCTTGAGCATGGCAACCTGCAATTCCCAAGGGAGGAAGGGAAAGAAAAGACCAGTAACACACAAAAATGTGTTGCAAGTCTTATAACCTGTTTTTTACTTGCTAAAAATGGAAAGCTGAAGCTGCCTTTCAAGGAGTTATAAAAATATAACATCAGTTTCCCTTGGCTCTCTTGTTCATTACAGGTCGGGGGGGGGGCTTTTTCCCCCTCCCTTTCCTTTAAGGAAACTGCCCTGCTGCAAAGGGCATTAGAAATAAGGATTGTATTTCAACTGAAGACAGAGTGAGCAAAAAAGCTTCCCTAATTACATTGCTGATTACTTGAACAGTTCTCCATTTGACAATACAATTACACTGAAAGAGAGGAAAATGTCTTCATTACACCGAAGAAAAGGAGAAAGTGTGCTTTTTCTGCTTTAAAATTTAAGGACTATAAGCTGGAGATATAAACTTCACTTGAACTCCAAAAGGTCAGATAAACTTTCTGAAAATACCACAAATATCTGTGCCAAATAAATTGTATTTTTTATTCTTTCCAGGAACTCTATCACCTACCAGGGACAAGCCAACCTCAAGCCATAACAGTAACAGCTCCCTACAGCCTCTGTTACTGGTTCCATTTCAATGCCTGCTCTGCTGTATTTATATTACACAGAAGTCAGCAAAAAGCCATAACAACCCTGACACATCTGGCAGTGCCAGAGGTGCAGTATGGCTCAGTATTGCAGGAACACTTAAGCAGCTTAACAGGAAAGGAAAAGAAACCACCATTGCAAGCGCCAGTTGTAAAAGGTAACTCCATAAAAAGCTGCTGTGCTAACAACAGAATGGTGGCAATTCCCATCCCGATAATAAATCATCACCTTCCCAGGTTTAGCCTTTAAAATAGTTCCAATATTCATTGTCAACCACCCTTTTTAACCCCGCTTTCCAGATGGGTGACTCCATTGCTCCCTTTGCTGATGGCAGTGGAAAACCCCAGCTGGCTTCAGGTCCCTAGCTAAGCAGGTTCAGCTGGTTATCGAGCTCACTAAGCTGGCTGCAGTCAGGATCCCGCTCTTGAACTGTCTGGCTAGAGTTGGGTCTGTTCCCAGGAACCAAGCAGGACACAAGAATAATCATCTTTTGAACACCGGGATGTAAAAGAAATGGACGCTCACCAAGAGGTTAGACAGAAAGCCATTTCCTTGTCATGCCGAGTACTGCTCTTCTACTGCAGAAGAAGAGGTCTGAACCAACAGCACTGGGTATCAAACCACAGCCACTGGCTCAGTTACATCCACGAGTTTGAGATTTATCTGGTTTCATGGAGCATTAAGTTTCTTTATTTATACAGACTATAAAAAGCCCATTTGGTCCATGCCACGTAGGCCTGTTCCACCAACGCACAGACAGATATTCTCCCTACACAAGGGCGGGCGCGTTCAGAGCTCAGCCGGAGGCGCTGCAAGCCCCTAAAGGTGGGCTCCTGCAACCCAGCGGCCACCCCACGCACCCTTGTGAAACTTGGTGCTTTTACACACCGCACTCCAGCCAACAGCCCTGTGCGACAGAAACAAAAACGACGTCAGCTCAGATACTCCCAAGTTACCCTCGTCAACGAATTCCCACTCAAAGCCCTTCATGTGAACCAGGAGCAGATGTACCTTTAATTAACTACATAATCATACCCTTCACATTTTTAACTACTACATCCTTTCCACACCAACTTTGATTATTTTACAATTAAAAGCTCAACAATTAGCTGCCATTTAGTGATTTCAATTAATAGTATTTTATGAACAAAGTTATACAAGAGTAGTGGGACTTGAGTCCTATTAAACTTGCTCATTATAGAGCTCTGCAAGCTTGTTTACTGTAACTGCAATATGTAATTTTTCCCTTATGCTTTAAAAATAAAAAGCCCCATTTACATCATCCCCAATGGTCCAATTTCAACCATATTTTTTAAGGCTAAGGTTTTGAAGAAGAAAGCATGCATTGTACTAGTAGTCACGCGACATATTATACAAATAACCTGAATATTTTTCTATAGCAGGGCAAGCATATTTCCACCATAATTGCTATCAACAGCACAAATAGCAATCTTACTTCAGGAAAATACCTTTCTGCTTTCTTTTTTTCTGTATCAGGTCTACATTTATTAGAGGGAAAAGACATCTCAAATTTTACTGCCTAGCCCTCTTAAGTAACTCAAAGCAGTGAGTGCAAGCATCTCGAGCTCTACAGCCAAGAAAAGTCACCTTGAGTTTCTCTCCATTACACAGTACCCGTTATCTATCCCAGTAACACCCTCTTACATACACATATATAAATGCATATATACATAAATAAAAGACGCATATTTACATACAACCCTACATTAACAAGAAAGGATATTTTCATTTCTTAAGAGATAAGAACTTCTCAACCAACTTACCTGAGAGTGCTCCCTTTCTGAGTAAACTTCCATAAGTACCCACAACGCTCGCTCCCTCAGCTTTTTAAAGGAAACACCTGAGCCCCTTTCCACCCAGGTAAGTCTCCTCACACCAGCAGCTGATCTCATTCTGCTTTCATTTGTTTAGTTGTGGGGAAAGAGAAGAGGGGTATCAATCTCTGCTGATTTCACCTGGACTAAACTCAAAATCTAAGCTAATTTGTCATACCAGACACATTTCTACCTAGAAGCCTCCTAATATTCAGAAAACTCATACTGAAAGTTGTCTGTAGTGCTGTTACCAGCACAGCTTGCACAAGTAATTTCTTAGTTCTTGTGCAACATTGAAAAGATTTCATAAACAAGCAGAGAACCACATATGCTCTCTCTGCATGAAAAGTGAACTTTATCTTCCGCTGCCATCACAGTGAACGTTCCATCTCTGTATGCATTGGAGGAAAGGGGCAGCCACTCCATCTCCTACCAAAACTAATCTACTTTTAATGAAAAAACTACTCACATTTATAAGACTAGAAGAAGTACGGTATAGTAGCCTCGTGATTGCTGTATTCTGTGAAACATGAAGCCTGAGTTTTCGACTATATCATAAATATCTTTCTTTGTACCTAGTGGCATCTACCATAAAGGACATCAAGGGCTTTATGGCAACAAGGTTTGGTGGAACCCAGAAAATTGCCTCCCAGCAAAACGTCCTTCAGCTGCAGTCAGCACTGTCCTCCTCCTTACGCTATTTGCATTAATTTCTGCACAATAACAAAGCTTCAGGAGATCTTCATAGAGATATCCTTCATTACTGCAGCAGGAAAGATAATTTAATGCACAAGTCCCATTCCCCAGAAAGATGATTATAACCAGTAGTGACTTACTAAAAATCTGGTGGCAGCACCATTTTCTGTGATGGGTTCACTTGTTGGTTTGTTATGGTACTTGGTTTTTTGTTTTTTTTAAAGACACAGCTCTTCTACAGAACAACTACAGAAATCTATAGAAGATTATTAGCTTGAATCTCCTATATATTCATCTTAGATGTTACCTAGTTCAGATGTCCACACTGAGTGCAGCAAGAATTCATATCCCTCTACATGAGAAGAAAAAATATCTCCTAACTTTGAGAGATTTCTACCAGCATGGCCAAGAGTTCGGCCAAAACTGTACGTACCAACATCCATTACTCAGCTTAGTACTCATTATGTCAGAGGTCTAATTGTCCAAAAGAAAGCAACTGCAGTCAATGGGATGGAATCTGCTTATTTTCAGAAGACTGAGCTCTGCTGTGTTTGTAACTTCATAACAGTCAGATTCAGAATAGAGAGTTAAAAATAAATGCTGGATTCCAGCATAATTAGAAGAAGAGATTCTTTATCTGTTAGAACTGTAGAGTCCTAACGCTGAGCTAGAACTTGGGTAATACTGAGGTAAATCGAGGGTGGTACACTGGGCCTTTCAATCACATCATCTTGTGATCATCAACGCTCCATGTTCATAAAAAAACTTTTTAAAAATACAAAAAGTACTTAATCTTTTCCTTTGCAGGTGTTAGCGTGATACATTGCAATGAACATAAAAGCCGAGAGGAAGAACAAAGGCATGTTCCTCTTTTGTCTGCTCCCCCTGCTGCATAGCCCGACCCTGCAGATGCCACAGAAAGATGGGCAACACCAGGGAATGTTTCTGATGCTGTGCAATTCCTTCTGTACCCACAGATACAACACACTCTTGGTGTGCATATATTACCTGTTATTAACTATGACAGGAGTACACACAAAGAACGTATTGTATATACCATACCCTACTTGGAAAAGAACTGCTAGAAGAGCTCACCGATCCAAAAGCTCCAGTCGTATTCACTCTTGCAGAGCAGATCAGTTCAGACTCTTTAGCTGTTAATCTAGGCAGACCTTCACTTTTTCTGTTCATCATCTCCTTTCTACACTTAAGAGCACCCCACCTGCTGTCCCACAGTTTTACACTGACATTCTGTTAGTCAATACTTTACAAATTTGTTCTAACAATTGTGATGGTGCTAAGCAAGATCCCACGCTTACGTTTAATGTCATTCTTCTGCCCCCAGCCTGGCTTGGCATGAGTACTCCTGTGTTGCTGATCCTCTTGAGCCAACAAAGCAAGGAAGTGAAATCTAATAGAATACCCAATCAGATTTACTCATTGAGTTCTTTTCAGCGCTGAGAGAATGAGAGCCTGGAAAGGACCTGGAACATCCATTATATTTTAGATTTTCAAGAGTGTTCTACGATTTATTATACTTCAGATGTTTTTGATGCATTTTTCTGTACCATTTTTGTAGTTTCTTATCTCTAAACACTACCTTTGTATTTCATAACAGTATTACAATAAAATATAGCAACTGACATTTTGTATTTACATGAACAAGAGCGATCTGAAGTTGTTTTAGAGAAAACTTAAATTTATTAGTAAAGACTAAATTCTCTGCTTCTATACTTAGCTCTTTGGGGATTAATTTTGCCTATGAATTGCACAAACCTGCTCAGTTTTCAGCAATTAACATGATGATTTAAAGTCAATGGCATTCTTATGAGAAGAACATGAGCAAATTTTTGCAAGATGGGGATTTACAGCTGCCTGTTTTCAAATAAGAAGGTTTTTTTGCCTTCTTTTTAGCTCTTTCAAATGTTTAGATAGCTTTCTGGTAAAGATACATAGCATACAAAATACATGGTAATGCAATGTGTAATTAAGATGCTATTGGATCTCATTTGAATGAGCTACATAATTCAGGTACTCACATATTAAGAGCCTAATTAGATACATTTCTATCAAAACATCAATAAATAATCTATTTCACTATGTGGCAATATGCGACTACCAGGAGATTAACTGTATTGTTCATATTGTTATTAATTCAATATAGTCTAAGCCTATTTATTCCTGCAAACCTTTTATTTCCCTCGGTGAGTTTTTTGGGTTTTTTTTGATTTATAACATAAGAAATGTTATCTAAACAAACATTGCTCACAGAGTCAAATCCTGATATGACAGTCATCATCATGAATTCCAAATTTACTTTCTCTGAGAGTTCACTGCTGGATAAGAAGAGTCAGAGACTCCGCAAAAATCTCCTGCCAATCCCTCACGTAGGGATGGATTCAGAAACTATAGGTAGGCAGTAGTTAAAAGGCTTAAAATAGGCGCAAAATTCTGTCTCCTAAAAACATATCAATGTTAATGTAAGACCAAATGCGTTTGCCAGGGAGTTAATGTAAAGCAGCACTAATCCGTGTCTTTTCGCCAGGCGGCCGACGGCAGCCCCCGACGGCAAGCGCGCCCACCCAGATCCCCACGCACCATCAGGGCCTTTCATCTGCTCTGCCGCTGGCTTTTTTCTTTTAGCGCTGGGAAATGAGGTGCTGGCAATATCTGGTGGCTTTCGGGACACAAGCGGGAGGTGGGGAAGGTGGGATGATGACGAGTGGATGCTTTTATTGTAGTTTGATGCACTCCTCGCTTGGCTCTGAGCTGCAAGGGGCTCAGCTGGTCCCCTCCGAGCCCACTCCTGCGGAGCAGCACCGCAAGAGCCGCTTGTGCTCAGGATTTCTCAAGGTACTACAGCGCTGCTGGGTAGTAGAGTGGCTGGTGACTGGTGATATTGCAGTTCTTGTAAAGCCCCATCCCCCCGACGATGAGAAATCTGGTTTCCATTAAAGCACGCCTTCTGATCCTTGTGCATTCCTGGCCTGCAGAGCCGCCGCCTCCCAGCGCTCCCGTCTGAGCCACGGAGCAGGAAACGCCTCATACGGGGATAACTTCAGTCCTCCAATTTCAGCCCCACCACTGGTGCGCGAATCAGAGTCAAACTTTTGAACTGTGTGCTTCTCAGGGAAACTCACACCTGTTATTTGTTGAGCTTCACGAGATACCGACTGAATTCAAATGGTAGAAAAACACTCCTCCTTTGAAGCCTCCGGTGTAATTTATTTAGCTATTTCTGGCCAGTTCCTGAGAAACATGATACATGCCTGAAGGATTTAAATAAGCTTGTTCCAATTTATATTATTTTCCATTATGAAGTACAGCACAAACAGACCGGGATTCCTAACTGTCAGCAAGGAAAAGCCAGGTCTCCTTTGCAACTACAAGCAGCTGGCAGGGGGGAGGTGTAAAAACTGGAAATTAAAGGATGGGCTGTAAGTGCTCCCACAATATCTCATGGAAGATACTAACATGACCCAAGGGCTGGAGCACTTCCACTATGAGGACAGGCTGAAAGAGTTGAGGCTGCTCAGTCTGGAGAAGAGAAGGCTCTGGGCAGACCTTAGAGCAGCTTCCAGTGCTGAAAGGGGCTCCAGGAAAGCTGGGGAGGGGCTCTGGATCACGGAGTGCAGGGACAGGATGAGGGGGAATGGGTTTGAACTGAAAGAGGGGAGATTGAGATGAGATCTTAGGAAGGAATGTTTTCCTGTGAGGGTGGGGAGGCCCTGGCCCAGGGTGCCCAGAGCAGTGGTGGCTGCCACATCCCTGGAGGGGTTCCAGGCCAGGTTGGATGGGGCTGGAGCCCCTGATCCAGTGGGAGGTGTCCCTGCCCATGGCAGGGGTGGAACTGGATGGGCTTTGAGGTCCCTTCCAACCCAAACCATTCTGTGATTCCATGATGCCTGCTTTTTCAATTATGGATTTGGTTGAGGATCTCTATGTCACCGCTGCACTAAGAACTTTACATCCAAACTTTACATACGCTTCTCTGGAGCGTGTCCAGAGAAGAGCAACAAAGCTGGTGAAGGGGCTGGAGAACAAGTCTTACGAGGAGCAGCTGACAGAGCTGGGGTTGTTTAGCCTGGAGAAGAGGAGGCTGAGGGGGGGCCTTATTGCTCTCTACAACTACCTGAAAGGAGTTTGTGGGGAGGAGGGAGCTGGGCTCTTCTCCCAAGTGACTGAGGACAGGACAAGGGGGAATGGCCTGAAGCTCCGCCAGGGGAGGGTCAGGCTGGATATCAGAAAAAAATTCTTCATGGAAAGAGTCATCGGGCACTGGAACAGCTGCCCAGGGAGGTGGTCGAGTCGCCTTCCCTGGAGGTGTTAAAGGAATGGATGGATGAAGTGCTGAGGGAGTTTAAGGGAGTGTTAGGAATGGTTGGACTCCATGATCCAGTGGGTCCTTTCCAACCTGGTGATTCTATGATTCTATGATTCAAACTGTAGGTAGTATCCAATCCCTTCAAAAAAAGCAGCAACCAGTAAGTTGAGGGGTCTGAGTTCCCAGGTTGCAGCTTTTACAATATTTTCACAAAACAGCCTTCTGAAACTCTTAGTTTTGTGAACTTTCAGCTTTTCTAGGGAGAATTGAGACTGGATGAGACCAAAGATGTTTCCAGCTTGGAAAATATATACACCAGCTATGTTCTTGCAAGCTGTTTCAAAATGTGCATATCCTGGTGATAAAACCAACCAACATTGGCTGGAATTAAAAAATAACCCTTGACTTCTGTGCAGGTACTTTGAGAACCACACCTTTAAACAAAGCACTCACCCTTCTTTTAACACTTCAGTGTGTGGAGGAGGTAAAACCCCAATGGCTCAAACGCATACCCAAACAGCCATAGCTTCAGAACACAGTTTTTTATAAAAGCAAACCCACCAAATATTAACACAAATAGAGCAACAGGCATTAGCAGAGCCCTAACAGTGATTTTGGATCCAGGCGTTAAGTATCTCTCCGGGGAGCCGGCACAAAGAGAATCCCTGCAGCTTGGCAAGGCATCCCATCGACAAAGGCAGCACTTCAGCACCAAAATCTCTTGTGTTTACACTACAAGTAGGTCAGAGAGGCACGTAGTTTTACTAACGGCGTGCATTTGCAATGGTCCCCCATTAGAGTTTAGGGAGGGTTTCTCTACTGTGAAAATAATTAATTTTTATGAAATTTGACAGCTCCGATCAGAAGAATCTCTTTTATAGGCTTAAGATACTCATACATGGTTACATTTCTGTGAAACTGATAAAAACTACGGAAATTACTTTTTAAGTCTGCTTACATAAATCTCACTGCCTGCTGAAACAATTAATCAACTGTGTCTTTTCTTACATATGAATGAGAAAGGAGGCAAAGTCTAGAGCATTCAATCTGCAGTCATACACAGACTGCATATTTATTTCCTTTTATTAGTTGTGCATATTATAATTCCTTTTATTACTTGCTTTGTTGTGAAATCCACCCTAAGAAAATACTTTATCAGTTGCCTGTTATTATTTGGTACCAAATCCACATTTGTCTTTTGTCTGGACCAAGTTGTTTCTAATTTATTGCTCTGTATCATTTGCAATATGATCCTTCAAGTTTCCTCCCTGAACTCCTGACACCTGGGTTTTGTTATTTTAAAGACAGACAAGGACACTAGGGCATTCACTCCACACGTTATAAAAACAACACTTTAAAAGGGTGGCAGACATATGCATATAAACAGAAATAAAAAGCCTACCCTGTTCCCCCAAACCTTAAAAGTTTAATAGAGTTGGGAGTATTGTTTTGCTTCGACGTGGAAGAGCTTTGGATTTTTGGTGGGTCTTTTCTTTCCCTTGCTCCATGGTGACAGGTCACAATCTAACATAGCTTTCCCATACATATCGAAAGAAATTATGTCAGCTGAATTCCCGAGGTCAGCGAGGGCTGAGGAGCAGCTGGGAGCCATCAGCACCCCTGGCCCCGCCACTGCCAGCCCGGAGCCCAGCACCAGACACGTGGGATTTGAAAACCCGTTGAATTTAGGGGGACTAAATTCTTCTCAATTCATTTGTAATTTTAAGACACGGGTTTACAAGGTTTTAAAGTGTTTTAAACAAATATTGGGATTGGTAAATTAATTTATTTTATATATTTTACTTACATGGTAATGAGTAAGTAAAATTCAGGACTTCTCTGAACCTATGTAGCCCTCTCCCAGCCCAGAAAGAGCTAGGTCACGTAAATAAAATGTGTTTCTTTGCCTGCTGTTACAGGCAAACATGTCTATATTTAGGGCATTTTGTAGTTCAGACTGAGCTGCTTCTAATTTGTTCACATATTAAAATTACCGGGAGGAAAGATACCTCCTCGGTAGAGCGCCAAGCCGTGTGCCGCTGTCTGCCATCTTGCAGCACAACACAACTCCTTTTGAATTTTAAAACTGAACAATGCCAGAGGGCACACAATAACGTTATGGATGTGTGTGTTTTCTGTCTGACAACCACGAACAGAGAAGTCCGTCATGGACAGATAGAACGTTTTGAAAAATGGAAGACATCTAATCGCGGCATTATAGACTTGGAAGAATTATTGTAAAAAAATATTCGGTAGCAATAAATCATTCTTTGCTCGAATACAGCAAACTCTACTCAACCTCAATAAGGAACTTCAAACACACTATTGTACCAGATTGGGGAGGGGCTGCTCACAAAGGCTTGGAGTGATCGGATGAGGGGCAATGGGTATAAACTGGAGAGGGGCAGATTTAGACTGGACATCAGGAGGAATTTCTTCATTATTAGAGTGGGGAGGCCCTGGCCCAGGTTGCCCAGGGAAGCTGTGGCTGCCCCATCCCTGGAGGGGTTCCCGTCCAGGTTGGATGTGCCTTGGGCAGCCTGAGCCAGTGGGAGGTGTCCCTGCCCATGGCAGGGGGGTTGGAACTGGATGGGCCTTAAGGTCTCTTCCAACTCAAACTATCCTATGATTCTATGAAAATCCCGAAGTTACAGAATTGATATTTCCAGCTGGTCACATAGTCCGGCGCACTATGAACGCTTCCCCAGGCTTTTACACTCCTCTGCCGCCTCTGCCCCGGTGCTGCACTGCCTGCTGGGCCAGGTAGAATAATAACAGCAACAAACCCACATGATTTAACAGCCTTTGTTTTCTATTTTTAGTACTTCCTAAATAACCAAGACTAAATGGAATCACTAATGCTAGTTTGTGGTTTTCCTTCTGAAAGTCCTTAGGAAAAACCTTGAGGAAGAAAAAGTAATATACATGATTGAAACCTAAGAGCATACAGGATTTGACAGAGTTTGGCCCATTAATTCTTTCTCTCTTTGACCGTGGTTTTACCGAACCCATACAACGTGCTGAGCTCCCATTATTACTATGTACTGTCATGTTCTGAGAATCCTAATCTCATTTTATGAGCGCTATAGTATCAATATAATATCACTTGTGTTAATTTTTCCTTCAGTAGTCAGTCACTACCTTAAACATATGGCCATTATTTTCACACCGGCAATAATCAAAGGAGGTATAATTTGAAATTTTCATTTCAGTATTTAAGAAATTGAACGAGTATTTAATTTCAGACTTGATTAGCAGGCCCACTGACTTCAGCGAGTGACTGAAAATCAAACCGGCTGCTTTAGGGATCGAGTTTTAGAGGCCAATTTCCAAAATACTGTTCTTCAGAGAGCAATACATTCGTATTAAAATGACAATTTGGGCAATAGCCAAAGTCTCAGCTATTCTAAGATCTATAAAAATGTTCCTTTATGCAAATCTCCAGTTGCTTCAGTGCAGGGATGCAAATTTATATTAGCAGCCAAGAAGTTATGGCAATGACAAGACTTTTATTGTCGTGTTATTTAGGATGCCTCCTTTAAAATTTTTAAGCAAGCAGTGAGACTATCTGCACCCCTAATATGGGCCTGGACTGTTGAAGAGAAGACTTTGAAAAGCAAAGGGATAATCATGACCGTTAAAGACATTTTACATGAGCAAGAAATTTCACATATATGTCCTAACCTCTGCACGAGAACGATTGTGTAAAACTATATTCAGGCTCCTTTAAAACATGCACTAGCAAAGAGTCTGAGAGTCTGGTGTTTTAAAACTGATGCACAATATACAATAAAAAGCACAAATGCAAAGTGAAAATTTAAACTACAAAAATTAAATTTCCTTTAAGATCCTCAAAGCAAACATTTTTAAAATATTCTTCAAAATAAATGCTGCGACAACAAAAGAAAAAATTATGATCCATAGAAAAGGCCAAAATCCCTTTACTATCAATTGCAATTTCAGGGACTGGATTTGTGACTCATTAAAAAGCCTAATTTTTACAAAATATTCACCATCCATGCACTGAAAAATCAGGTATCTGAAAGAATTTTAAAGGTTTTTATGAAAATCAGAGCGCACAGACTACCAGGTGACTTCTGAGAATCAACAGAATACAAAAATACTTTGCTACTAGTACAACCTGAAAGAGTGAGACACGTTCTGCAAATAAATATATGAAACCCAAATTTCATCATGGATCTCGGGAGGGCAAATAATTTAGTTGGTGAATTTTGCTGCTTTCCCTCAAACTACCTATACATAAATAGTAAAATAGGTTTTATTATTCATATTGTCCTCTGAATAATTTATAAAATCTTTTTTTCAGCAGAGGTTTTTTTTTAAGGGACTGATTATTATGTAAATGTGCATTTTGTTGCAAAGCTCAAATGGGCTTTTTGGAATTCCAAGGTGAATGTTTGAAAGTTTCAGAGAGGTGGGAAAAGAGAAGGAATGATAAATCCTGGAAAAGCCTTATATGAACCCAAAATTTTCTCAAGATTTTCCACAATAGCAGGTCGTCATCTGTCAAATTTTTGCCAAGGACTTCAGTATGAATATGAAGGCTTTATGAAATCAAATCTTCACAGGTAGTTTCGCAGTCATTATCTATGTTTGAGGCCAGGCAGCTGATAGCATAAGCCCTTTGTGTTCACGAGCCGCACAGGCAAATTCAGGTCTAAAAATTAGTGCTTAAACCTATAGTATACGAAGGAGGGGGGAGGGGGGAGGTGGACTGGAAGTTAAACACAGCCAAATTAAAACAGAGGAAAAAAAAAAGAAAAGACATCAAGAACAAAAAAAAGCCCATAGTTCTATATTTAAAAAGTTTTGGTATTCAACAGATTGGCAATTTTGAATGACAAAGAAAGAAATATTCGCCTGGAAATGCAGCTGAATCTGTGTGAGAGGTGACCCAGATGTTATACAACACATAGGCCTCATGACCTTCATTTAGCCAAGAATGCTACAAAGAACATGGACGCACTTTTCCTCAAGCAGAAAGGTAAATCATACTCAGTTATTCGTTACTGTATGAAGTCATAGCTGTGAGATAACACAAAACTGAGTCCCGGCAGTGGAGGTGCACCGTGCTGACATTTTTTTCCACAGACACATATGAAAAAACCTTGTTTGTTTTGCATTTTCTATTTCCCAGAACTATACATTTCAGAGAAGTTTGTGTTGGTTTCTAAATAGCTTACAAAGTCCAGGACTTAAAGGTTTCAAAATGGAATAATTTGTCAGCGATATTAATGTTGGCACTACTTTTCTTCTAAATACTTTTTTTTTTTTTGTCCTAGGATAATATTTGGATAGAAAGACTACAATGCTTTCTTTGGTCCCTTTTATTTTCACTTGAGAGTGGATAGTTTCAGCATTAGAATAAGACACAACCCAAGAAAACGCTAGGGAGTCAGCCAGAACTAGCAAAACAATACCAGTCACTGGATGATAAACCTGCCATGGTTCTGATATATAAAAGAAGAAACATCAAGCATTTTGTATTCAGAAGCATTAATTAAACAAAACTCAGCCAAGCGACCACCTCGAGACATGTAACACTTTTAGCTGTTCAAACTTTTATACCGTAAGAATTCCTGCAGTGCACTGGAGATCACACTGGACTCCAAGAGAATGGACCCACAACTGGTTACGTTTAATAATCATTACATAGTTGTGGCAGCGTTAGACAACCTCTCACCACTGTTATTTCTAATTTTCATGGCTATGATCCAGCAGAGAAAGCTGAAAGGCTATTAAATAGAGTGATGAGAAACCAAAATGACTCCATACGTGTTGTGTACATTTGTGCATCCCTCCAATAGAAGCAGGAAAATCAGTTATGAACTCTTAAGTACTTCCTCCTGCTGCTCATGAAAATAGTAGCAAAACATTCAATTCTCAAAAACTTTCCATAGAAACAAACTGGTTGCAATAAAAATTTCTTAAGAGAAGGATGCCCTTGTTTGCAACTTAATGCCAAAATAAGACTCCGACTCTCAGCAGTTAAAAAACAATTTGGTGAGCAACTCGAGGGGGTCAATGATAGATGGGTTGGCTCCCAGCTCCACTCAGGGATCTGCATCCCAAGGCAGCACTTTATTCTTTCCTAGCACTGTCTGCGCTAACACTTGCTAATGTCAGTCAGATATCAAAATTCCCCAATGACGGAGGTTCCACCATTATTATAAATACCAGCTCGTTATTCTTCTGATGGTGCATGTGGAGGCATAAGTTTCATTTTGAATTATTTTCCATTTTGCTGCCATTATGTTTAAAAGTACATTTCATTAAACATTTTTTATACTATTAATTTCTGGGTCTCGGGTATTTAACAAAGACATAACTAATTTTAAGATAAATGGTCTATCAGTTGTTTGAATGCTGAGCTTGAGTACAGGTGGCAAAAGACCCAACCTATCAGGAATCTATGTAGTCAGTAAAAAAGGAAATTCAAGTCATATTTGAATCGGCTGTTGTTTAAGATGCTCTAAAGAGGTGTCCTGACTCTAGTTTTTAACACATACTGTGAAGGGTCAGAAGCCCATTCTGATGACATCATATTCCTTCAGCAGTATTAAAAGGAGGGAAAATAGAGTCACTTCATGTTTATATCACAAAGAAAAGCAGTGGCGATATGCTGCCGAGACTTACAGAAACCACAGTGATGGATACATAAAGGAAAAAAAAAATTGTGTAATTGCTTTTGGTACATAAATTCACGGTAGAAAGGAGTTTTAATGCCTTGTTTAATACCTAATTTCATATCTAATTCCTAAGTTACTCACTAGTGTAAGAGCCAAATCTTGAAGCATACAGGATAGAAGAACACATGCATAGGCTCAAATTAAAGGTTCAACCTGTCCATTAACCTGTTTGTAGCATCAGTAAGAAAAAATACTTAAACGTGTAGAGGTGAACAACAAGCACTCTTTAATACTCCAGTATCCAACAATTTGTATTTCAGGGACTCCCTGGAAAAAAAACAACAAACGTATTTTCTCCTTAAGTCACAACAGATTTAACTACCATGAGCCTGTCTTGAACCAGAGTAAGTTTTCAGCATCCAGGACATCCTGTGGTTAGAAGCTCTGCACAGCTTAATTACACGTGGTGTGAACAAGTTGCTTGTTCGCTCTGATGTTTTTCTTACTTAATTTTTTCCTGTTTCCTGCCCATAAAAAGCACTGAACAATCAATTTCTGTACTGTGTGATCCACGGGATACATTCTTATTTGCCTCTCCAGCTCCCAGTCAACTCTTCTCTAGGATGAAGAGCGCCAGCCAACTTAATTGTTCACAGCCCATAAGCCAACTCATGCTTTTGATCATCCTTGTTGACCTTCCCTGACCTTTTTCCAATCCTGTAATATCATTTTTGATGTGGCAGAACCACACACAGTACTAAAGATGCAGATGCATCACAGATTTATCCAGTTGGATCACGAGGCTCCTCTGTTCTGTTCTCTTCCTTTCTTAATATCTAATGTCTGAATTCCTGTTTATCAATTTGTGTAAATTGAGCTAAAACTTATCTAGAACTTTAATTTTCTGGCCTCAGTTTTCCTAGAAGTACCTGGTAACCGAGTCATATTGTTCAATATTACTCACTCATCCCTTCATGTAGGAAGGTTTTACTCTTGTTAATCACATTGTGGTTAGCTGCATTTTATTTTGTGTGCATTTTATTTTCTGTGCTATTTGAAATCAGAGCCACTGAAGAACTCATAAGGTCTTTCTGCAACTCTTTGAAACCAGCCCTTGTTAGGCAAGAAAAATCTATTAGGATTTTAGCAAAGACTTAGGAAGTTTTTAATAAAAGAAGTTGAAATTGTAGTCGTTACAGCTAACTTAAAAATGGGAATGACAGTCATTGATAAAGACAGTTTAAGAATGTTCACTAGGAACAAAGAGTCAGTTTAAAAGCCAGTCTAAAGCACACAGAAAAGTTTAAAGTCCATGGAAATATAAGAAGAAATATTTCTTCATATTGTTCTTAAATTTGTTAGGAAAAAATGTCATTTCTCACAGTGGAATTCAGCACTGTTACTTTCTTTGGATTAGGTTGGACCAGGGTTCCACCCCCCTTATTTTTCCCAGTGACCTGTCAGGGCTACTGTTAGAGATTCTATGGCTCTTTTAACTAACTTACAACAACAACAAAAAACCGCAAACAGCACAATATCACCACCTTCAGATTAGAGTAGCATAAGAAGTTTTAAAAATAACACATTTGACCAAGAAGCAGCCAGCACTTGCCATTGTTAACGCCAAATAAGCTTTAAGAACAGCTTACTGAGAGTCAGCAGAAAAACCAGCAGCATTTGTGAAGGAAGCAAGTATCACTCTTAGGAAAGATTACTATGACTTTTCTTCTACCAGACTGGTAAACTTTGAATTAACAAGCAATAAATAGATACTGGCTAGAATAATTGTGACAGTAGCAGTCTTTCAGAAACACAAGTCTGAAGATTTTTCCACTCATCTCCACCACAGAACTGGGTTTGTAACCTTAGCATTTCACCAACACCAAAAGGGCTCTCTTGGGACCTCATAAAATAGTTTTCAATAAACTCCTAAGAGTCCACTTCAAGTACAGCCATGCAGTATATACCGAACATTCAATTTTGGCTTTCACAAGAGGATATTATTACCTACCATGTTGCATTAAAATTAAAATCTACCTTCGTACCTACTGATTGATGTTTCATGGGTTCTAATCCTTGAGCCAACACAATGCAATCAAAGAATATTAATGTTGTAACACGGCTAATTTAATAAGCCCTGTCTGCCAACAGCACTGCTAGGGAATACTGATATCATGTGGCTCGAGCCAAGGGAAGGCTTGGAGCGACCTCTGCCAAGGTGTGTTCAGACGACTGTATCTGGCATTTTCCCAGATATAGTTTATTTAATGAAATATCTCCTATATATGGTCAGACAGGTAAAGATACGTCAGTGCAGCCAGAGGAACAGAAAATGGGGAAATCTCTTTATAGCAAAATTTATCTAGAATCAAATATATTGAAATAAAATATGGAGTTTTCTTCTGCCAGTGGGCACAATTCTGCTTTCATTAAACAGATGGAAATTAAACATCTCTATTAAAACAGAGCTAACTGTCTCTACCGGCATACCTTTTCACTAAAGGTTTCAGATATGAAAATATGACCAGCAACCATGCATCAGAGTGTACTGGCACTAACGAGACCGGTAAATTTTGCAACCTCAAATAATGTTACTAAATGGACAAAGATGGAAAATGGAGAGTTAGATCACTTGTGAGCAATCTGACAAGACTTTAGCTGTTTAAGAGGATCCTAATGACAGATATTTCACTAGTTAAATTAGATGAACGTACCAAGGACAGCTTATGCATGCTTTTATTGCTTATAACCAAACAGCAGTTAAACTGATAACCTGTCATTAAATTCAGCAGGTGGAAAAAAAAGAAAAAAGCAGCATCTGATGACAAAAAAGATTATTTTCTGATAAAGGAGAGAGAGGAGAAATAAAACATATCTGTTAAAAACTAATAAACCAGCCCAGAGACCAGAGGCAGTTTGTATGTCCCTATATTTATAAACAAATAGTTTTAAGTTTGCAAAGTATAAAGTACACTCTCCACCTGTTCTGGATTTGGATCTAAATAGTCATATCTTCCCCAGGTTTGGCACTAGGTAACTGCTCACCAACACACACTGTAGAGCAGTCAGACACTGTGCATCCCGCATGACCTCGAGTTCCACAAGAGGCAGGCAGGCAAAGCTCAGCAAGTCTTCTCCTCACCGAGGGTGAATGTTAAAGGAAGGGCAGCGGCCAGAGCTGTCACCCCAAACACACCAACGGTCTCAGCCCGTGGCTCCAGTCACGGTTAGTCATTCCCCTTCCGCACCTCCCAAAGAGATGAGCACCACAGCTGCTCCTGGGGGCTCTTCCAGGAGTGAGACCGTCTTTCACTCCCATAACAGAGGTAAGAGGGAGAAACGCAGGATCAATTCCTCATTTCATCAAGAATTTAATGGGAGCTAAGATTTTAGTACCAATACGATAAGTAAAGCACAGAACAAAGGAAAGATTACCTTGAGATATAATGATATATTTGAAATGTATACATGTACACAACTTCAATTTTTTAAGTACAGCATACAATTTATCAATCCCTCATCTTAAAAAAAAAGTAAAACAATAAAAAACACTCACATATTGTTCATCCAGTTTGTTTCCAGTAAATTTCTCTCATTCGATTTTTACTCTTTCCTGTGAGAAAAACAGAAATAAAGCTACTTCAGTGCTGCAACTGTACTGCCAAGTATGCTAGACTACTACAGCATAAGTTTGGCATGTTAAGAAACGCAGTTTAAAATCTCTCGCAAAGATCACAATGTTAAGAGTATAGTGAGAACAGATTAATTTTGTACCATTTTCTGTCTTCATTAAACTATTTATTCATTGGTCACACTTCCTGTTCTTTTCATGATCTCTTGCAACAAAAAGTCATCACAATTCTAATTAGTAATATCGGTAATATAAATTGTGACAGTGTGGAGGGTCTGTTCTGTAATTTATGTTCCACATTATCATGACCAGAATGCACAAGCACTCTTGTTCTCCAAGAAATCACTATCAATTTATTCATCCTGAAGTTACCGAATATCACTTCAGTCCAATGGAAAATAATGTGCATTGACTTTGAGAGTGGACAGTCTGGATAAGATATCAGAGATCTCCAGACAGAACAGTGAAGCAGCAGTGTTTACAGCAGTTAAAACAAGACCCAACAGTAATTTCAGTGTACTTCAGGTGTGTTTGAGCTGAGTTAAGAAATCAGAAATGTTCTCCCTTTAGGAGTGCCCAGAAATTATTCTTCTGCATGATGAATTATTTTGGATACATTCAAATATGCACCAACTGATTATTTGTTCCAGTTGGTAAATACAGAAAACTGATCCACTAGAAAGGACCATAAGCACAGACATCGATGCATGGATAACTGTATCTTCAAAGAAAATCAAGGAATCCAAGATGCTCAACTCCTAAAGTAGAATATTTTACAAAGTGAACAGAGGGAGCGTGCCTGAAGTGATTTAACGAATTTCACCTTCACTAAGAAAAAAACTGTACCCTCCTGATAAATTCACTTACTTGCAGAGTAGTAAAGAAAAATGATGGCAATTGTGTTACCTTGTTTTGGTATCAAATTCAACTTAGGTCACCACTGACCTTTTTTTGGTCATTTTTTATTCCTTTATGACATTCGTGTTCCCCACAACCTAACTTCAGAAAAATGAGCCTTGCCATTTGCAAGCATCACCGCAAGTATTCAAAGCAACTCACCTTAACATCTTTGTGAATACCTTCTGATGAGTAAACTGATTAAAGTTCCTCTGTATCCTGCTTTAAATAGGTTCTTACCTAGTTTCAAAAGCTTGCCTGAATATTAGTCATGTGCAAAATTTTGGGGGGCTAATTAAGCTGATCATTAGCTAGCCTACCTGATCTGTAGACACAGATTTGCTTCTCAGACGCAGTTGCTTCAATGGTTACAAAATGTGTGTTCTGAATGCTAAGGTGTCTAGATAAGAGCTGCAATTAATGTGGCAGATTTGTATTGCAACACTTCACTGGTACCTACTCTATGATCTATCGTCTAGATCAGCTAATAGTAACACAGATAAATTATAACGATGAATTCTCTCTGCGCAGCATTCGGTGAGCAATTTTATCTCTTACTTTATTACTTCATCATATGCACTACTGATAAATCTGTCTAATAATCAGGCATTTCCATACCTTGTTTTTTCATTAGTAATGCCCGCTGACGTAGCTGGTACATAATAAAGCGCTGCCTACTGGTAGCTTCAATAGCAGACCAACACGCAGATCTTCTTACCTAGCTGGAATGTTTATCCTACCAGAACGTCAGGACTTCAGCCACTTGTCTGGGATTTCCCAGTGAAAAATCACCACCCCCTCCCCCGAGAAACTCTTCAGAGAAGTAAGAATGGCATATCCAGAAAGTACTAGACTATACAGACGAGGTGTAACTCCAAAAATGTCAGTCTCGAGTAATGCATGCAGGTTTTCTGGCAATCCTAGGCAGAAATACGGGAGCCTCATCTCACATAATGAGCAGCCGAAATCTGTACTTCAGTACAGGTAGCACGTCTCACACAAGTGACAGCTGTCACATCAGCACATCAGTTCCCTTCAAACACACCAACATTTTAACCTGAATTGAGAGCAGATGAAAAAGGGTGTTGAAGATAACGCTTTTACTTCCCAGTGTGTAGGGGCACTACGAATCCAGCTTTAGCCCCTTTATGGGAAGAAAGTTTTTTGATATTCCATATCCACTCACTCAATGCCAATCTGCTACCAACTCAACTTAGTTTCCAAAACATAAACTGAAAAACACACAGAACATCCCTATGCTGTATGCTACCAAAATACAGAAGATGGCAACTTACTTGGCTGCAGAAACAAGAGAGCAAAAATATTTAGTCACTCTGCACAAGTGTCTGGTTATTTCTATAGGGAGAATTTTACACTTATGCTAAAATAAAAAAGTTTTGGACATAAATAGTGATGGAACAGCTGTTTAGATTACATCAAGAAGCAACTTCCCAACTGACTTTTTGCCCTTTTTTGGAAGTGATTTTTCCTTAACCTTATAACAGTCATGGAATCATAGAATCATAGAATAGTTTGGGTTGGAAGAGACCTTAAAGATCATCCAGTTCCAACCCCCTGCCACGGGCAGGGACACCTCCCACTGGCTCAGGCTGCCCAAGGCCCATCCAACCTGGCCTGGAACACCTCCAGGGATGGGGCAGCCACAGCTTCCCTGGGCAGCCTGGGCCAGGGCCTCATCACTCTCATCGCGAAGAAATTCCTCCAGTCTAAATCTGCCCCTCTCCAGTTTATAGCCACTGCCCCTCATCCTGTCACTACAAGCCTTTGTGAACAGTCGAATAGGCTGTACCTACACCTCATTTATGTGAACTTACTGGGACGATCATGCAAAGGCAGCTCTCTTCTTAGTTGCTGGTATCTTTGGTCACAAATAGAGAAACGAACATACTCTTTACAGACTCTCATTTCTTTCACAAAGCCTCCACTCCTCTTGGCATCTACACTACCTCACTCCCAGCTCTAAGACCACAGGGGCTTTGGGAGTGAACAACAGCACTTCCGAGGATGCCTAAGTCAATAGTCCCACCTGTACTCGCTTCCTCCATGCCCTCTCCCTCATTCTTTCTCCTGACCTCAAGGACTTTACAGAAAACCCCGACTCTGAATGCTACATCCTCCCCACAGTTTAGGTTTGCCTCAAGAGTCTTAACTTTGTTGTGAACAAATAATAGTCTTCACAGAACCAGCAAGAAAGTGCAGGGCAAAAGTAATCAGGAAAACAGCAACAACACTGACTACAGTAACTGCTATGGATTCAGAAAGGAAGATTTCAGTACCTCAAAAAAAAACCCCTAACTGCAGTAAGAGTCACTTATATATTTGCACATATATTCCTACATGATTAGGAATTTCTTCAACACAAATGCAAATACATATTACAGGAAAGACTAGTTCATATCTAGAATTACTTGATTTTGCTTTGCTTTACTGCAATCAAGCTGAAAGTACGTAAAAACATTAAAAATTCACAAAAAAAACCCCAACAGATGCTTATGCACTGGACAGTGCGTACATCCATTCAAAACCTTTTTTGCCATTCAAGCTTAACTGAGAAGTGATTAAATTCTTGTTGCCATCATAAAGTCAGTCTTACAGCTTTAAATAAAATGGTTGACTTCAGTAGCCTGTTAATGAAACTAGCAATTTCCTACGGAATGGAGCCATAAATGTCACAGCTTTCTCCGCATTTTGAAAGCTTATTGAAGTAAAACAGCAAGAAGCAATTTTTTGAGATCTCTAACACATAACCACTTGCTAAATACAGAAGCCAAGTTTACAGAAAATACAGCGTGTCTTTCTCAGAAACGGTTAAATTTAAGGACTGAAATTCCATTCAGTGTCCTTGTAAATGGCACGATGAAGAGTTTTAAGAAGCAAATTACTTGTTTAAATAATTCTAAGGCATTTTAAAAACTGTATTTTTAAGTCATTATTTGTAATAAAAGGAATACTACATAGAACTGTAGAAACGAAATTGAGATGCTGCAGCTTTCCTTTCTGCTTCACATATAAAGTAATCATTCAACCCAAAATATTGTAAAACGCTCATTTCACATAAATATTAACTTCTGCTGCTGATATAAGCTACTATATCCCAATACACTTACTCAATGAGTTAGTGAGAGTGGCTGAAGTTACTGTTACTGATAGCTAATGTTACCGGTTTTCTGGACTCTAAAAACACAGTTTTAAAGAACGAAGCTACACCGTACATGTAACAGCAAGCTCTTTTTGTGAGGCATACTTCAGCACTCAGTGGTTTTTCATTCTGCAGGAGGCATGTCCTCATAAACTACTCATATTAATCAAAATCCCTTCAACATATTTTGATTCAAACCACATATAAATGAAAGTTAAATACCTACCACTTAAAACCAAAAGAAAACAAAGGCTGATTTCCGAGTTTAGAAAATGTAAGTGATGGCATTGGGCACAAACACACTCCCTTGAAAAACCTTTCAAAACCCTACACTTTTAATCCCAGGTTGGCACGTGCATGGATCTGTGATCTCCCTTATACTTTAAGCTTCCCAACTTGGGTCACTGCAAGGCCTTGAAAACTGTCCAATTTTCACATTGTTCAGTACAAAATTATGCCCTGCTGTGACACTGCTACTCACTCCACATAAATCAACCAAAGGCTTTGCTAGACAGAGGCTCAGATCCTCTTGTCTCCTGCAATCATTTTTATCAGCACTACCTGTACCTGTGGGCAAGGGAATGAATATGACTGTACTCAGATGCCCTATTTATTGCTTATTGTAGTTTGCCCAGGGAACATGAACTTGCTGCACTTCATGTTTCCTTGTCCTTCGAGTATAAAGGAATGAACTTTCTATATCTGACAGATGCATGCTTCGCCAGAATATGAAAATCTGCAGTGGCAAGCCAAATCCCTTTGCCAAGGATAAATAAGAGTTGGTTCTCCTCCTGCCACCTCCGAGAGTTGCTGGAATAGACATCACTTCTATGCTTTTCACACCCTTTAGTTAAATCTCTGTAGCCTCCCCTACCACCCTTCCTCATCTCTGAAATATCTGCTGCTAAGATGAGTTAAATAGTCATTCTTTGAGTTTTTCCAGCTGCTTTTGATAGCTTTGGCGTTGAACAGTCAGCAGAGCAAGTCTTTAGAAAGCTGCAGTACTGTCTCAGAAGTAACAAAGGCAGACATTGATCTTGGCTGTCCTTTTTTTTGGTGCACAGGTTACATTTCTGCTTTAAAGCCATGTGAATTTGAAGGCAAAAAATACAGCTCTTGCATCATACTTAAAGCTGGCACCATTTGCTGTGAGAGGCCAGTTCACCATTAGGGATAACTGTTCAGTTACTCGGGGACAAACTCTTTTATCACTTCTCTACCTTGGGCAGCACTCTTTAAACCAAGAAGCTCTATCCATACTAATTTGAGTAATGCTTTTTTTTTATTTGAAGTATTGTACTTGTATTTCATGAACTGTTATTTGTAGTTATGGAAGTGCCCTGGGACTCCAAGACACTTTACAGCCACATTATAGTTCATATCAAACAGCTGCACAGGCGAAAGTAGCTCCTGAATTAAACAGCTTAAGTATTTTCCTTAGCCAAACACAGATCAACAAGTTGGATGGGGTTTCACTGAAAATATTTGTCTCACTATAGGACAGATATAAACATATGTTGTTTGTCTGCAGCTAATTTATACTTTCACTTCTGCAATGTTCTTAGTTCCCACTGGGGTAGGAGCAGCCAGGGAAAAGTTAAATCATAATCACATGAGTAAATTATCAGTGACACCTAAAAGCAGTTGCAAACTGCCTTATCATTTCAATTAAACTGAGAACTCAGCTGGTTTATGTCTGCATTAGTCAAGCAGCACCAATCGGGACATTATTACAGAGGCAAACACCATAAATCTTCATTGACTAACAAGGATGAGGAATTTCCTCCAACTGATCCTTACCCTGGACTTTTACACCCCCTGACAGGAAGCACAGCACTGCAAAGCCTAAGAGCCACATTCTGTACTTGCCCATCTCCTCCGCCGTGGAAATCAATCATCTTGTTGCTATCACTGTTAATGTTTTCAAACAGAACCTAATCTATGAACAAAAGATTAATAATAATTCTTTCCAAGAAACGCCTAACACCTTTATATGTTGATCAATACACAGGTTTAAAAACACTATGTCCAACCTCTTACAGTAAGGCAGTAAAATGCTATTAATCCAGGTTCAGCTGCCTGCCGTACAGAAAACACCATGGGATATCACAAAAAAAACCCCATATTTAACACAGCTTAACACTAGTTGCTACCACATTTCTAGCTACATTTGGTGATACTGTCTCTGGTGGGAATTTGTTCAGACATCTTAAATAGTTTTGGGTAGCATGAAATTATAGTTCAGATTTGGAAGATATTACATACTGTTATATCATAGAATAGTTTGGGTTGGAAGGGACCTTAAAGATCATCCAGTGCCACCCCCTGCCCTGGGCAGGGACACCTCCCACTGGATCAGGGGCTCCAGCCCCATCCAACCTGGCCTGGAACCCCTCCAGGGATGGGGCAGCCACCACTGCTCTGGGCACCCTGGGCCAGGGCCTCCCCACCCTCATGGTGAAGAAATTCCTCCTTATGTCCAGTCTAACTCTGCCCCTCTCCAGTTTATGCCCGTTCCTCCTCATCCTATGCCCACAAGCCTTTGTAAACAGTCCCTCCCCAGCTTTCTTGTAGCCCTGTTCAGGTCCTAGGAGGTCGCTCTAAGGTCTCCTCTGAGCCTTCTCTTCTCCAACTCTCTCAGCCTGTCCTCATAGGGAAGGTGCTCCAGCCCTCCAATCACCTTTGTAGCCTCCTCTGAACCCATTCCAACAGCTCCATCTCCTTCTTACGTTGAGGATTCCAGAACCGGACACAGTACTCCACATGAGGTCTCCCCAGAGAGGAACAGAGGGGCAGAACCCCATCCCTCACCCTGCTGGCCACACTGCTTTGGGTGCAGCCCAGGACACGGTTGGCCTTCCGGGCTGCGAGCGCAGAAAGATTTATTGGAAGATTTATCAGAAATTAGAGTGCTGAAGCGGTGTGTCTGCCCTTGCTCACAAAGCAACTGATAAGATAATATGTAAAAAAGTCCATCCTACTCCTAGGGTTTGGTTTGTTTACCAACTATGCATTTTCAAAGGCCCTTACTAGGGACACGAAATTCCCAACACTCCTACTATAGCCTGATACATAATGTATAAGGTTATAGAAAATGTGTATTCATGAGACTTGTTTGGCTTTTGTCAAAAAGAACGGTGAAAAATTATGATGGAACAATTTTCATTTCTGACACATTGTTTTTATAGTTCATTCATGACTGGGAATTGAGGGGTTTAGAATTTTGTCTGCTGCAGATGTCACAGAGAGGAGAGGAGCTACAGAGCTTCCTACTTGCTGCTTTGTTGCTGACAGTGACAGGAGACCTAAAGGAAATACTTCTCTTGACATTAAACATGATGAGTAAATCCCTAGGCTACTCTCCCACTTTACTGCATTAGAAAAGCCACGGCGCAAGGCATTTGGGAGCCCATAAAAATAAGTCTGTTTCATAACCAGAACTGGCCTATGGCAAGAATCTTTGAGTTTTCATACAGGACACAGGAATTGTTTATAATAATAATAAAAATTGAAAATCTAGATAAAAGCTTATAAAGCTTAGGAAGCCCAGCAGACAAAAGGAGTAATTTCTTTATGAATAAAACTTTTCTTCAATTGCTTTCAACACGTACACTGACTCTTTTCAATATATTTCCTTCATCTAAACATTTTTTTTCTTAGTTGTAACATCCAGCATCACAAATTCAGTGCCAATTGAGGAAGTCAGCATCTATAACAAAAATATCAATTCTTCCATTATAAGAAAAGGAAAAAAAAGCCCACCAGAGAACCCATTTAAATTCACAGCTGCAGCCAGTTGTCAGGTTAGTCAATTAGCTTTGATCCCTTCTGGAGGATGAAAGTTCTGGAGAACGGCACCAGCCGAGGAAACCTTTCAGCTCTGGTCCCTGCCTGAGCCATACGGCTCAAAGTGGAGTTTGGGAACTGACCTCCCTACGAGATTTGCAGGGATTGAGTAACCAGACACAATGCATCTGCTTAGAAGACAGAAATGACCCTCCTTTCATTTCTGAATGATTAATATTTGGTACTGTAGCTTTTTTTTATTTATTCCACGTGTTTATTTTGATGTGTGAAAACACGCACCGCGGGCCCCGGGGTCATAGGCAAACCCCACAAGGGGCAGAGCAGTCAACCCCCGAGCTGAAAGCTCCCTGCAGAACGCCGCCCAGAATGCATCCTCACCTCGCAGCCTCCTAGGTCTTACCTCAAAGGTCTGTTCCCCCGCAATGGCAGCTGGCTGGGCTGCAGGGTACAAAGGGCAAACAACAATGCTCTGTCTCACTGAAAAAAAAGTTGTGTGGGCTGTTTCCTCCTTCGAATAGGCGCTCCTTCTCCTACATCAAAGCACCTTCTGAATAGAATAGGAAACATACCATCTTATACATCATTCCAAATAACATTTCATCAGTCCTTTTTACAATAGTATCAGATCTCTCTCCTGGAAACGCTTTCCTCAGTACAACAGAAGATTCTCATTCCATCGCGTCTGGCCGCAGCTCTGTGGTCGCAGCCACCCTGCAGCCGGCAAACACACCCAGCTGTTTCATCTCCATCACTTCCCCTGAAGCGCTCCCACACAAAGCAGAAATTCTTTTGTTAAAAGAAAGAAAAGCCCAACCCTGCACTTTATATCATTAATTTGTTCCCAGCAATTCTGTTACTCTCCAGACAACCCCTTCCTCCTATGCAATGCTCCGGTTCCCTGCTCTGTCGATGATTTCAACTTTATCATCAGTAAATTTCTTTGCCACATTCCCACCTTGGTACTGACACCATCCAAGAAGATGTTTATGTGATTCCAAACCATTTCATTCAAAAACTCTGTGACCGCCCTGCTTTTAGGCAGAGTCGTCCCTGGCTCACCCCGTCAGTCACCTCCTTACCAGTTCATTATTTCAGTACTTGTCACCTTAAATACCATTTTTCCCCTGTGGGTACCAAACCAGCTCCCCGGACGTAAGCAGACCAGAGGTTTACATCTCGAAAGCTGCTGCCTTATCTAAGAGATCAGATCTATCTAGCCTAAATTGGTTTTCATTGGTTTTTATACTACTCCCCTTTCTCTCCAGTTTCTTCTTTTTGTTCTTTAACATCAGCCGAACAGTCCACGTGACGTAACGTTAACTTTCCACCCTCTGCTTTTACATCATATGTGGCAATATCGGTATCTTCATCCATTTTAGTACTAAACCTTTCACTTTGCTGCCCAGGGTCTATTATCCTTCTTCCTTAAAACCCAGAATAGTGCTTGGTTTGTTTTCTTCTGTCATTTTTCCCTGCCTGCCTCTTGTCAAAGCACATCCGTGCCTGATTACAGCTAGGAGAAAATGCGTCTCAGGATTCGGCTTCTCCTACTGATAAAGAGCCATCTCGCCAACACCCCTCTACAATCAAACCCCTACACCTGCTATTACATTCTCTGCTAAAACATGGGTCGGAGAGAGAGATGCACGTATTTGTTTCCTCATGTTTCCTAGAATGTTATCCTTTATTTAAAGTTCAGAGGTTAATAAAGGAGGACAGGTTTTTCTGCTGTTTCTTGTGGCTGAGGGGGGAAATTTTTATCTCTGAATTTTTAAAATGTGAAAGAGACACAGGACTGCAAGAACTCTGAGACGGATTACTGTGCCATTTTTTCCCCCATCTGCTGCTTCAGGCACTGAGATATTTATAAAGTAAGAAACAAAACTGAAAATATTAAGTTTCAAGAGAGCAGTGACAAAGCGTAAGAACTATTTCTGTAACAGGCACGGTTCATGAGGCATAAAGACATCGACTCTCAGATAAACGGAAATCGAAAGAATCAAAGACACCTTAATTAAAAGTTCAGTGTAAACATCGCAATTATAAATCTCCACAAGAACCGGGCAATAAACAAACTAAGCTGCTATATACGTGCATGCTAAATGGCCAGACTCATTTTTCTTCACACGGCCAAGCTGGGCTTCTTAGAGAAAATGATGAGGAAACATTTTGGTCTGCATCGCTGAGACTTTCTTTAATCTTTTAGGAATTAACTTTTAAATTAGAAACTACAGAAGTTTTTTTTAAGCTTTGCTTTGCTGGAGACGGAGAGCAAAAGCATCACTAGTCTGCTGCCATATTCTACATTCTTAGCTCATATTTTCAATTTATGCGGATAATTAATATATGATCATTTAATTCCTTTAAATTTTAATACGAGTGTTTAAAATGAGCCTTACTCAATGACCATTTCCCTTTATAACCTGCCACCACTCCGAGTCTTGCGGTATCCTTTTCATATTCAATAACTTTTATTTTTACAATCAGATTTTATCAAATTCAAAGGCTGTTCCTTTTTTATTTTTAAGAAGTACATAGGCATACATCATTCCGTAAAGCAATACACCAGTCAAAGCTATAAGGATATAACCACCTCTGTGAAAAGCCAGTCTAAAAATAACTTTTTTTTTCCTTTTTTAATCTATTTTATCAATTGTTTCAATTCAAGTAGATTTTAGGGGAGTATTCTGTCAAATTACTGTGAAGTAACTGCATTGATAATTGCAAATTCAAAACCATAAAACTCAAATTACTGTTCTTTCTTTTGCTGTGATGGAGCAAAATGAATCAACAGCATCACACAATCTGGCCAATAAGACTTGGTCTTTATTTCATTTCAAAATTAAAAATACATCTGAACTGCTCCTGAAAGTCTAAGGATAATATATAAAGAGTATCTTAAGAGTATCTTTAGAGTAATAAAGTAGACTTTAGATTGCTACTAGCTGAGATAAGATACCTCATAACTGGAGGAACGCAAGTATGACTTTAAAGCATTGGCCAGTTTTGCTCTAGAACAGCAAGTAAGTGCATTAGGGAACAGGGACCTACATAAAAGCAACATAAAGCTATTATCACACTTTCCATCATGGCTCTCAGCTGTCCCTGATAGTCTGTGACATCTGCGACGTAGCCTGCACAAATTCCCCATGTCCCTTTTTAACTTGATGCTTTTTTCAGTGAACATTATTAAGTAGGGAGGAAAAAAAAATCCAGAAACAAACCTGACACAACGTTAATTGAAGTCTGGTGATTTATGTTTGTTTGCTTTTCATCCAGACCAATTCAATCCCTCGCTGAATCTTTTATGATGCTCGTTATAGTCTTTACACCTGATTTATTTCACTTACTATCCTCTGAATCACCCAAATGCAGATGTATTTATTTTAAAAGATTTTGCTGAGACTCGGGAATATTTTTCGCTTTCTGTAAAGGCTACAGAAGCATCTCCTTAAATTAATCTTCGCAGAAGTATACAATGACAGCTCCTGCTGTTACAGAGTTCAGACAGGTTAATTTTTATCTGCCTACACGGTAGTAAAGGGAGAAAGTACAAAGCATCTTCTCCTCTTTCTCTTATATAGGAAGACTGTGGAGACATCGAAACTACTTCAGCAGTAAAGTGGAACAAGGGTAGAAAATGGTCCTGGAGAGAGGACCAAGGATAGAAGGGCTTCGACAGGTGATGTGACAGCAGACGTACTCGTACATCTGAATTGGAAGATTACCTATTTTTGCAAGACCTGTCTGCACTGTATTTTCATCTCTCCTAAAGCTTGGTTAAGTAAAATAATGTTCATGGATGACTTATTTCTTTTTTTCAGGGACAAAAGAACGAGAGGTATTCTTCGGTGTGGGGAGCACCAAGCACCACGTTCCATTGATTTCAACGTTAAACTGTCATCTCTGATGAGGATTTTGTCATATAGCTCAGAGGGTCTTTATGTAGAGAGACAGCGTAAAAAAAATTAAATAAAGGCAGATATTCAAAATACACTTTTCCCCAGCACTGCCTCATCAGCTTTAAAATTAAGAAGCACTTCTTGCACTAGTTTTAGGTTTCAAAGGAGGCAGGTTGTCTTCTTTAGAGCTACTTGTTCAAAAACCAAGTGTTTTCATAAATTCTCCATTTTACAGCAAGAACGTTACAATTCATAGCCAAAAAATAGCTTGCTATACTTGTACTAACCAGAGAAGAATATATAAAATATTCCAGTACTTTTCTGGTGCATCCGTTATCAGACCTCAGATGTTCAAGAAACACCACTCGGTGATACACAGGTGCCACCACTACAATCTTGCTGATGAAAGACAACCTTTAACTGCTCGGTAAAACTGGTTCCTTTTTACCGAACAAGAACCCCAGAAGACCCAGGGCTCTCCAAGCCTGAGTTTTGTAGAGATTTTTTTCCCAAGTGAACAAGTAGCCCTCAGGACAGCTGAGATCAGGAACAATTTGGTTTACGTTTGCACAGCTGATCATGAGAACAGATCTGAGACACTCCGCGTAGGCAGACGGACTCAGTGACACAGGCTTAAACGGTAATATCCTAAAAATTGGGAGAAGCAGTCTGTGTAAGACAAGTAAGTAGCAAGAAGTTCAAAATGCTCCCCTCTGGCACCGGCAATTAGCTGCACAAATCCAGAACAAGGAACAAGTAGTTGCACAGCAGTGCTTCAACAGAGAATACAGGGCGACAGCGGATCACCAGATGCACACGAACAAAAGTGTGACGCTACTCTTGAGGCATAAATAGCAGGAACAGACGTAATCGCAGCATTGGTCTTGCCCAGCACTTGCAAGATCACAGCTGGAATACCATGAGCAGATTTGGGTATCACTAACAAGAGGAAATACATCGAGGATGATCTATACGATTTGAAAGAAGAGCTATGTGAATTTTTTACTATTCTAATCAGAAATTGGTGTTAAGACTGTTTCCCGCAGTACACTGAACTGTTGCTATGAAACATAGAAAAGAATTCCCAGTACTGCTACACTTCCAAATATAACATTTGGGGTTTTTTTTAATGATTGGCTTTTGACAACATGCTTGCATTTCAGACATTTAATGGACTAGAGGAAAAGTCAAACAGTATAGCAATATGTCCAGCATTTTGCAAAACACCTCAAAATTTCAGCCATGTCATAAAACATAGTGGTACAATATGATTATGTCTGTGGACACACAGGTAATGCACGGTGAGACAAAGTTTGATTGAAATCCTCTGCGCTACACAAAACCACATTCCCCTTCTCCAAAAAAAAAAAGTTATAATCAGAAGATAATCAGGGAATGCAATTGTTATGTTAGCAAGATTTGCAAAGATGCTTCTCACATCTATAATGAGAAAATTATCTACATTAATATTTTGTCTTCCAAAACCGAAGGGTTTAGTACATGTCCTACCATGATGATTCATGACATGCAATCCATAAAGAGCAGTTCTGGTGGTTCAGATGTTGAACATCCCTCTGAATTATCTTTCATGGATCATTTTCAAATAATTTAATTTTTTTGTGGTTTTATTCTCAGGCCCACATTTTACTCCCTCAATTCCTTCCACACAAAAGAAAAGTACAATCCACCACATAATCTCCAAAATTTCTTATACTTTTCAGCAGCTCAAGTGAGCCAACATCTTCACAGCTCTCAAGGATGCATTTAAGGTGAAAGATGCTCGCTCCTGGCTTGCGGAGGGGGTGTAGGCACGCACTAGACAGCTGTTCATGCTTTCATACACACTTACCGGAATACAAAGTGAGTACAAGTATAAATTATTTTTAGTTATTATTAAGATATTCAAAAGCAAACGCAAACCAATCTAAATAGGAGAATGAATCCCCCTTTTCTGTTCCTCATCAAAATAATGTATTTTCACATTATTCCTCTAAATTGTACACAGTTTGTGTGTATAATATATTGAATATAACTGTGGAACACATAGATTGCAATAAGAACCATCTTAGGTGTAAATTAGCTCAATATTTATCTCATCTAATATGCAAATTTAGACAATGCATTCTCATTAACATCAGCTCCACTTCCTTTAAGCTAAACTAAATCTCCAGCCAGAACAGCAAGAAAAAGACTGTCTGTAGTTCTCTTTGAAGCTAATGAGGGTGTGATTAGCCCCCCGCTTTGTTATGAAGTGGCACACTCAGGAGAACTCACCCTGGATAAAGCACGTCATCAACGTAGGCAACCCAAACCCCAAAGATGGGCTTAGTACGGAATCATGCTAGGCACTAATAAACCAGAAATCAAGAAAGGGTAAATTCCACACAGCTTCTGAAATTTAAATGTGCAATAAAATGGAAAAGCCTTTTCTCCAGGCACACATTTAACAGCAACATGACATAGACCTTGCTGACAATCTGGAGAGCAGCGAGAGGATTTTTCAGGAGACGGTGCCTCTTATCATGCTTGAAATATATCACTTACTGCAAACCAGCGCATCTGCTGTGTGGAATCTGGGTTAGTATCATCTAGGGTTACAAGTGTTTAGTTTGCCTTTTAAAAACCCAACCAAACAAAACAGAAGCCCCACAAAATCCCTCATCAGAGCTGCACTTCTAATAAACGGTGCTGCCCCTCCAGCCTGCAAAGATTAACGCGATGACTTGGTTGCTCTGCTAAACAGGACAACAAAATGTTATTTATTAAACCAGTTTGAATCCGTCATTGTCCATTGCAAGTGGTTTTGATCAGCAATTTGAATTCTAACCCTTGCTCACGCTACCTGTATTCAGCCGAAGCAATGAGCTATTGGCTTCCAGCAGCCTTAAGGGACTGAAAGGGAGAAAATGCTGCAATCCAGGGTTGTTCGCAATTTCCATATGTTGCTAAGCACTTCAAGTGTCACCAGAATGGTGAATTGAGAGCTTCCAAATCAAAATATGCAGGGGAAGCAGAGGTCATGCTACAAAATAAAGAGGAGAAAGTTGCTCGCTAAAGTGAAGGGAAACAAAAGAGAAGAAGATCCACCTCTGAACCAGCTCTTCCAGAGAGACTTGACTGTATTGAATCCGATAGCAGATGAGCCCCCGACAACTTGAAGAGCTGCAGACACAGGCAAGGGCCGTATCACCCAGGCCGGGGCGGCTGTCGGGCTGTGCGAGAGACGGGAACGGTGCAGGGAGAGACTCACAGGGCTGCAGCTCGCCCCTCTCCCTGCTGCCACCCCTCCTGCCAGCCGAGAACCAGCCGCGCTGGGCTGGGGGAAAGCGAGGGGGCAACTCTGCTCCATAAAACAGGCAAAACCATCTATCACAGAAGCCTTCAAAACACGTCCGTGCGCGGTTCCGGTGGGGGGATTGGCGAGGTGAACACAGCACAGCTACGGCCGCTTGGCCAAGGGCTGGTTCCAGGAGCGTGGTTGACTGTTGTGATACACAACGGTGGCTGTAACACCACGGAACCAGCAGCAGCAGCGCATCTATCGCTCCTGAGAGAGATGCTGACGCACTGTCTTAAACTGGGTGTCCCTCAAAGTTTTAGTCCTAAAAAATAGTAATAAAAACACTCAACCTGTACTGCAATGGCATTAACTGCTCTCACTTACTCTAATCCCCATTCCCAGGGGGTTAACCTGGAGCTGCCGACACCACCAGACGACAGCCAGCCATGCTCCTTCTGGAAAGCACAAGGAAACTCAACTGGAGGCTGCTGTCGTGGACCTGTCTGCTGACAGAGCACGACATTTCCTGCCATCTTCATCCTGCTCCACATCAGAAAAGCCTACCACAAAAGGGCAAATCAACCAAGCAGACAGGTTTTATGTTCTTTGGGAGATATCTTACCAGCTTCAGCCCATCTCTGTCATCATAATCATTATTATTATTATTGACAAAATTTTGCAGTTCAATTCCTGGGTTTGTTCATCCCCTAACCCTTCCAGAGTTGGGAATCTAAGAAAATCTAAAATTACAGAATGGTTTGTGTCAGAAGGGACCTTAAAGATCACAGAATCACATAATGGTTTGGGTTGGAAGGGACCTCAAACCCATCCAGTCCCACCCTTGCCATAGGCAGGGACACCTCCCACTGGATCAGGGATTCCACGCCCCATCCAACCTGGCCTGGAACCCCTCCAGGGATGGGGCAGCCACCACTGCTCTGGGCAACCTGGGCCAGGGCCTCCCCACCCTCACAGCAAAACATTTCTTCCTAAGATCTCATCCAAATCTCCCCTCTTTCAGGGTAAAACCGTTCCCCTCCACCCTCTCCTTGCTCTCTCTGATGAAGAGCCTTCCTTAGCTGTCCACAAGAAGCAGATCTAGCCCGTGTTCCATATTGCAACAACCATCTAGGCGTCGCTAGCCTCTTTTATGGCCAAGACAAGCCAAGTTCCTCCAGACACACCTGTTTAAGCTACTCCATTGCATACCCAAAGCGGGGCACCGAGCCCTTCCAGTGGCAGAGGTTTGATCAGCAGCACTCACTGTGTTTTAAGACATTGCCAAAAACACAGAATACCAGAAACAGGAGGAACTAAGAAAAAGCCACGTGCACCTTTAACGCCAGCAGAGTGTACTAACATTTTAAAAACCTGACAGTGCTTTTATGGTTTATAAATCCATTTTGTTTTATTTTCCTTCATCCTATTTGTGGCAGACTCATGTACTCCCACTAAAAATTCTTTTCAACTTCAATATTTTCCCTTTGCAGTATAATCTTGGGGGGAAAAAAAAGTGAAAAAAAAAAAAAAAAAGTACTTTTCACATTACTGAAAACACATCTAGCATGTTTTATAGTCTCCAGCACCTGGGAAAAAAACATAACAATTGAGTGATATGACATTTTTGGGAGAACATGAAGGCACTCACTAAATGAGATTTGAGCTTTTAGGCAGCTTTAGCACACTCTGATACTAATCTGGATCAGATCTCACTTCCAGGAGTGATGTGAATTCAAAGCTTGGGCCATTTTCCAATTAGAACAAGGTAACAGGCTGGTTTTTCCAGGTAACTGGAGGATATGCACAGGTCCTGACCCTCCACAACAAGCTTTTGAAATGGAAACCTCGATTTAGACCTGTCTTCTCAATGCACTTACTCCAAGTTCACTGTTCCTCCCCTATAACCCCCAATGCCCTCTCAGAAATGCCACTCTCCCAGCGGACATCTCCCTTCTTTATTACTCTCGCAGAGCTGTGATTTCTTTCCTGAGGCCTTACTGCAAACTATGTCAATGGCACCACTGCCATGAGTCCTTTGCAAGCACCTTCCTCAGATTTGTGAAGCTGACTAGTAACACCCACCACCCACAGATATTGTGGAAGATGTGTTACTGGGCCCGTTTCAGCGGTTCCCCAGAAATCTTCCCTTTTAGGAGATCCGTGACTCCATAAATCCCCTGGGGACCTCTCAGATATCCACCTGGCTGCTCGCACATCATGGTCAGGAGCCCAGCCCTGTGTTCCTCCAAGCATCTTTGCTAGATCTTTTTGCTATCTTTATTACAGAGAAATAGAAGACTTTCTCATTTGTAAACCTCATCTTTTTTCCACCTTGTTTTTTGCCTCTAGAAACTCATGAAATGTTAAAGCCAACCACCTCTGGAGTAGGAGACGATTATCTGACCAGGGCACCAGCTTCACTTAACAGTCACGTATTAAAAGACACGAGCCTTGAAAAAAGAGATGAGCTGAACATTAAAAGCAAACCACACCCATCTTCTGGAAGACAAAATCCAACCACACTAACACTAGCATATATAACCAAAATAATGCAACAAGTCATCTAATCAACATGTCACAGGAGTTGGAAAGAAGTGTAAAAGTACAGCTTGTACAGGTTGGTGTCCTGTACAATGAAGGTGACGTAAAGGAAAAACCCAAAGCATGAAGTTTCTCGGTCCAGATCACTTCAAACAAAAACTGGATTTCTTGAGGTATCTGAAATTCTGAAAGTTGTTTTCGTTCTGAAGTCAAATGAAAAGCCCGAAATTTGTATCTTTCACAAAGCAACGTATCTTGAGTATTTTCTCACATTTTCACAGCATCCATTTGTATTTGATGTGTGAACTTTGCAGAAGACAGTACCCCAACACAAACGATACTTAGATACGAAGGAAAGGATCATGAAATAGAAAGTTATCAGAAGTGCCCAGATGAACAACCCAGCACTGTCCTGCTCTGCGTGTACACGGCGCACAAGAGCGAGACAGCACTTAGAAAGGAACACCAGAACGAGCACCAGAAAAGCATCTGTTTCACTGCCTTCCCTCGAACCACATGAAGATCTACAACATTAAGCAACAAGAGACATAGGTGCAAAATATCTGGAATATCTAGATCCAAACCTACTGAGATATCCTCATGCATTGGATTCCACTGTGCTGCAGATGAGCATCCCTGTGCAATTTCAGTGCTCTTGGAAACCCTGGATACACCTCCTGGATAGGAGGCTCGGTACTGCTCTCCTCAGCGGGTGGGATATTCAACTCGGGACTTTTGCCACCCTTCCCAAGTGTGTATTTCCAGAACTTCTAATTTACTTTGGAGGTGAGTTTTTTCCAAGTATTAAAATCAACACTACAGAGTAGCAGCAGGCAAACAGGAAGGTTATCCTTCTATACAAGCAGTTTTTCTTTGACAGACATGATGGAAATTAGCAGTTGATATGCATGCAACATTATGTATCTTGGCATTAAGGAAATCCAAATCAATGCGGAAGTAACTATCATTTGATTGCAAACAATCACCCTTGCTGGCTTAAAAAAATGACAGGTAAATAACTGAGAGGTCCCTTTCCCCACCCTTATAAAAATCACAGAGATCTCAGAAGACAATTTTGCTCTTGACTTCTTTTTATTCAATGTATGACTAGAATAACAGCTCACAAGAAACTGACTGATCGAGCTATTTGCCTTTAAACAAGATTATCCTGTGTAATTAATGGAAGTGTCCTATGCCCAGACATCACCCCATTAAATGTGACGTGAAATGTAACCAATAAATAATTAAGTCTCTGATTAGTTATAAATAAAAGATCACCAATATAACATTTTAATAGCCACACTCAATCAATTATCAGTATTAACTAGTAATTACTGAAAGCTTAGCACATGAAAGAAATGAACTAAATGTGTAAATAGGAAAAAAAAGCTATTTGAAAAGGGTATAATTAAGGAATTTCTTATTTCTTGTGCAATCTGTGTCTTGCATTCCTATATAAGCACTTGTTTGCTTGGCTAAAACGGTTACACACTGCATGTTAAGAATGACATGATGCAAGTGTCAAGTTACCCACATCTCCAAAGCCCTCACTCATGCTTTAGAGTAGTCAACATTTCAGAATGTAAAAATATTTTTCAATAATGCAAGCAGTTCATTTCTTATTAATTATTCCTGTCACAATGACACCAACAGCACTGACATATCTTCCTCAGTAAACACCACCCAACAGACACGGTGGAGATACTTCAGATTCTCCCTCACTTGGTCACGGAGGCATTTCTTATAAAAGATCTGTAAGTCACTGCTTATTATGTATCTCTGAGCATCCACACTGGTGAGGTTCAGTGTCTGGTGCTCACTGCAGCATATGGAGGAATCACCGCTGCTGAGTCCATACCCAATAGTTGATGTGTTTTATTACCCAGCAACTAGTATTCGCTTGTTCCAGAAAAGACAGTTCCAGCACTTATTAACTAAGACAGTACAGACATCTTCAAGGTGTTGGGTGGAAAAAAGACCCAACAAACCAAAACGTGCGTTTTGATATGCAAGAAAACTAATGCAACAATGAATTAAGTACTTTAATAACATACTTATTAACATACTTAATAATATACTTATTCAATCTTCTGAAAAGATATAACAAAATGTACTTTTAACCTCTATTATCATATATTAAGGAACCTTAAACTAAACTAGGCTGTTTGGATGTCTTTATAGTATATAAATTAATACAAAATTACATACACAGTTATCACTCCCTATCCTTACATACTTCTGTAACCAAAGGAAAAACATCAAAAAAAACAAAACGGTGCAAAAGAGATGCAAAAATATAATGCAGGATGAAAGCATTCTGCTAATTGAGCAGGTGGCCTGCCACACTCCACATCTAAATAGCACAGGCTCAGAAAATGGTAGGAGCATCAGCCACAAAAGAGGAGAGTTTCACGTTAGATGATTTATGTGCACATGACTTGAATACTACTTATACTATTTCTGTATAAACAGCCTTAGTTATTTTCAGGCAGACGAGAATTCTTTTCTTTCTGAAGTAAATGCAGGACATCAACATCTGCAATTATACATGCACAGAAATGGATACTACGCACTAATAAGCTACAACATAACTGAAGTGATTTCAGCTGAATCTAGTGCACAATAATCAGTATACCACATAATTATCTAAATCACAGTATCAAAATCAATGAAGGAATAGTAACTTTCAGACAAAGTAAATACACACTCACATACAAAGAGGGGTTCGTCGTTCTTTCATCTAAGGACATGACCTAATTCATGCCATCTTAACGACAGAAAATATTTCCTATAATAAAAAACATCTTTGCATAATCAGATGTTGTTAGAATTTGTATCCTTCTAGCTGACATAAAAGTGACCCACGAAGGCAGCTGGAATTTCAGTGCTGCCATGAATAGTCAACATCCATGCTGTTCACTAATTGCAGTCAACTATTTTGACTTAATTTTATTTATTGATCCTGGTATTCACAGGTTATGATGCTATGTATAGCATATGTAAAATATCGTCTTCCTTAGTGCTAGTTCTGTACACAACTGTGAAGCAGAACTAATACGTTTAACTGATAAATACATCAAAGGGAGCATGTCTAAAGCAATAAACCTCTCCTGTGGTGGTGATGTTTATGCTCTACAGGAGACATTTTGCTGAGTGTGTATGTCCCTTTTATGTAGCTATTATTATAAGGGAAGCATTAGTTGATTTTATTGCTTTCTAAACACTGTTGTTCACCATAGCTCCATTAAAAGTAGCTGCGTTCATTAATGAAGTGAAGAGAGGAGGTTTCATTTAGGTCTGGATGAGTTTGTTGGTACAATGGCTGTAACATCATAAGCCCAACTCTTCTTTTTTCCTCATGGCCTCCTTATTCTAAAGTAACCATTGGGGATCAATAAATCTGCATTTACACAAAGACTCATATACAACTTAGATCAGCAGGCTGACCTTGAAAGTTCTTGTAGTTCTGGAAGATTCACAGAACTGGATTAATCAGCACACACAGAGAAACTCAGTCTGGATTCAAATTTTCATATCTCCCTGAAAGAATTCCCATGAAGTTTCCATTAGTTTCTGTTTATTTAAGATCACTATAAAAACAAACCTCGTAACAGGTTTCTGATTAACCAGAAATAAACACTGACTGTTGCAAAACAGCTTTACCACAATAATATATGCAGTGAACGTGTGTCCCCAAAAATCCATGCTCGTGCATAACATTTTGTGATCAAATATTTATGCTCAGACTTCTACAGTTTCAGTACTATGTTCATAGTCAGGACTTCAGGAATGATACCTTCAGCTTCAAAGGAAGGAAATTCAAACTTAGAAAACTACATTTCTTTCTGCAATTGCTCTCCAAGTTTTTCTCCATCTAAAAGTTCTGAGTGTTAGTGTGAGCAGCCTCCTCGTTCTGGAAACCAGTGGCATAACTAACATCAGATCCTCTGTTCTGAAAGATGCCGATAAACATCAGCACTGGAACAGATTGTTCAGAAGCTGAATGTGAATCCATGAAAGTTTAAGAGTCAAAGTTTAGACAGCAGTCGTGCTTCACCTGACCTGGTGGATGGGACAGAAAAAGCTGGACCAGAGAACTCCAGGGATCCCCGCCATGGTTCTACACTAAAGATTTAGGAGGCATCCAGTGCCACCTTCTTTAATTCAAAATATTTCCACACGTGCAATAATTTAATCGTTATGGTAATTAATATCACAACTGTTACAATTTTTTTTCCAATAGACACACGAAACAGCACAGAAAGGCGAACTGCGGAACCAGCACTTCATATCAGAGGAAGACTTCAGTACAGAATTAAGAAAATCCACCCAGACATATGCCCCGAGCGTGTTCCAAAACAACTCTTCTTGGCGAGGTCAACTTTGCAGGGAAGACTAATTTCACTACATCTTTACAGCAATAAATACAGTGGAGATAGCATAAGGCATTTTGGGCAAAAACAATGCTATCCATCCCAGAAGTTTGGAAATTGCTTTCACTAGGTTAGAAACAAGCTAGAGTTATAATTAACACTTAATGTTGGAAATTGGTCATCGACCACAGTATAAACAGACTTTACTACCACAGAGTTCTACGTACTTTGCGTTTCAAAGCAGAACACCTGACAATATTTAAAACTTCTTAAAAGAGAAACTAAACCCTCAACAGACAGCATAATTAAACATTCTGATGTCTTGACAAAGTGAATTTACAAGCATAAAATAAATTCATTATTTAGAAAAGCCACAAAAATAACTTTACATTTACAGTAATTGAATTGGAAGAGGTACAAAGAATTCTATGTATTTTGTGATTAGAAACTATATATTAAAGAATTGCGAGGGAGGGTTAATGCTCTCCAGGCAATATCCTCTCAGTCTAGCTTCAAGACATTCCATAGCATACTCCTTTTGTGTGCCCCTGAGAAGCTAATCGGGGGTTCTCATTACGATCAATTAGGAAAGCGCTGCTCCAGATGGATAGCTTTCAAGTAAAGTTTGCCAAAAAGTCTCTAGACAGCTTCTAACTGCTCTGGAAAGGGGAAGAGTGTTAGAAACGCACCAAGTGCCAATATCACATGCTTCCTTGATGCGTGCTTTAAACAAACATCACCACCTGATGTTTGCCAGAAAAACTTAGGTCAGCTATGGTGTAACAATCCAGTGCCTAAATCCATCTCTGTTTTCCATTTAAGCTATTTCTTGATGAACATGTAAAAACGCCTCCTGAAACATATGGGGTTTTGAAAAGTCTGTTTTATTTGGAAAACCAGATGAATAAGAACTCCATTACCGAGTCTTTCTTAAAAAAGGATCCAGCTATTTGCCATTAACTGTGATTTGTGTCCTGCAGATGAAGGCAACACTAGAAGAAACTATACTAATCCATGGACCCAATGAAAAGCTGCCAAAAGGTAGTGGCTCTTCAGCAAATGAAAATACGTCGCTGGAAAAGGAGGATGTCAAAGGCAAATTAAGCTGTAAATTAGAGTCAAAATAGGGCAAGGTCAGCAATGCAGAAGCAAGCAGGTGTTCACTTGGTGCAAGATATATCACGTAAAAATTTAAAAAAAGTAAAAGTTCAGATTGTTTGGGTCAGGTTGCAGCTTGCCCAGGCTTTGCAGACAGGTCACAGGCTGTCCTCATGTCTCACGAGATGCAGGGGTTAGACGAAGGGGGCAAGAGGAGCGTCCAGCCCTAAGGACCCCCGTAAAGAAACACTGCAGTGCTATCCATCACGCTCAGACTGCTGAATCAACATTTATGGAATTCTTACTCACCACAGGGCAGGACCTCGACTATTGCTCAGTAACAACCTCTGCCGAGGTGTGGGGCACAGCGCCAACAGCAACGTGCAAAGCAGTAAAGGGGAGAGATATACGCGTTGGGCAGATTTTGAGCCATGATAGCGTCTCTCACACTTCAGTCTGGGACTTAATCCAAGTTATTTAAACACTTGACAGAAGAATGGGACAGTTCAGCGTGTGTGTGGTATGCTATGTATCTCCCTGCATTGCTCAGTATCATTAAAAAAAGAAAACAAATCCCAAACTATGTATGAGAAGGAATGTGGATCTTCTTAAATGTTTCAGCTGCTCAGTGGGTATTACACAGGACCCAAAGGAGAGTATCCAGGGTAAAGCAAAGCTGGGTGAGAGTTCTCCAGAAAAAGGATTCTGTTGGTAAGAAAAAGCCCGGTTCCTTCAGTCAAAATGTTTCAGAACATACTGGGTTTTATTACTTTTCTATCAAAAATGTTTTCCTGTTCCACATTGGATTTTTTTTAGGGAAAAAAAATGATGCCAGTGCTACAGAAGTGAAGTTCAACCCCAGGGGCGGGACAAGTCTTGCAGCCTGATTGCTGTAACCACAGGCAGGCCAGCTCTAAGCATCTCGAATCCTTGAATTTCCACAAAAATTCCTACTGGGAGCCATGTGGGCTTGGCAATGCTGCATTTACAAATCCATGGCAGGATGTGGTTGCACAATCAGAGCGTATTTGCTGGATCCTTTGTTGTGGTTGTTGTTTTAATACATTAATCTTCTCCAGCCAACTGTGTCTTGCATTATCAATCTTTCATTAACATATCCCCTTCTTCCCGAATTTTTTTTTAATACAAGGATTAGTGCAGCTGTGTCTCATCAGACCTCTTGTGTCTTTTTCTGGGACTTTGTAAGGGACCCTGATTAAACACTGTCTCAGCTGCTGTTCTCTTCTGCATTTTTCCTTCCATGTTGCCACTGCATATTAAGACTCTTATTGTTCCCTTTTGTAATTACGTTAGCACTTGGGCACTTTAAAGAAAAGAAAAAAACGTGTGTTTTCCTGAACACTTCCTCTCCTCCAGCCCACCCTCCACTACTCTGTAACTGAAAGCCATCTGAAAATGCAACAGCATGCCTTTAGAAGCCTCAGCAGAGGACGTGGTTCTGGGTTCTCCTCTCCTAACATCTGCTGATCTCATTGTTTTCATAGATTAATCTTCCCTAATTGAGTTGTACGTTTTAACAGAGCTTCCATTCAGAAAGAAAAAGCTGCAAGCCTTTTGCTGGGGGGTCCTTCATGTCTGTAGGTGTAAGAGAAGACAAGCTTTCCACCGCGCACAAACTGTGAGACAAAAACCATTATAGTTTCCACTGATTAATAAAATACATGTGAAAGAAAAGGCATCTAAAAAGGTCTGAGAATTTTCCTATTCTACCACAGTCTTAATCTGATCCCCATTGTTGACTTGCAGCCGTCACCTGTTACATACAGCTACTCAGTAAAAGAAAGACACCGGAGATACATCAGACTATTAAAAACCTAGGAACTGTTTTGGACATGTATATTTTTCTTAATTGGTATTTTCATAACGAAGCATCCCTCAAAGTTCAGCAGTTCCATGCAGTGAAGTTCTTCAAACTCTCAGAACACTGCAGTTTACGGCTCTTTTTCATTAATACTTACAGACTATCTGGATAGTGGTTGAGGACTACATAACAAAACTTCTCTTTCTTGTAAGTATTCACAGAATGCAGATATTTTAGTTCAATGTCATTACAGAGTGCTTTATAATTATAGGAAAGAAAATTAGAAGATGTATTCGTAATACAAACTGCTAACTACTTTCAGCTGGCAACACTATGTCCTTGCATGAAAATTATACTATTATATTCCATGACTGCGCATGAAGTGTAAAGCTCAATGGCTCCTATAAGAGACAAAAGGTGGGAAAAAATAAATACAAAATTATTTGAGTTACTACAAAAAAAAAAAAAAGACTAACATTTGCTTTCCTTAATCTCTTTGTTCTCCTCTCTACAACAAGGTAGAATGCAAAATTATATTTAGCCTTTGCAGATATTCCTATTTGTCCAACCTCTCTCAGAAATAACAGATGATTCCTAGAAAGGCATTTTAATGTGACAAACTTAAGAACAAGAGATCATAAGAGCTGATGTAAAGAGGGCTAAAAACAGGATTCATTTTTATTTCTGGGAAAAGAACATGTTAATGTCAATGAGCGTGTAACAGTGCATCTGGTCCTATACAGAAATACTAGTTTCACAGAACTCCAGCCAGGAATTTTATCAATTACGTAGGATCAGAATTTGAATGGAAGGCAAACAAACAGATTTTCAATATTCTAGTATGCTCATGGAACCATATCTCACTTGCTACTTTCTTCCACCTACACCCTCACACGAGTGAGAAATACTTTAATGAATTTTGAATGAAGATGTGCACACCATAAGAGTAACATTTACTTCCTCTGTATGGAAATGATTTGCTCTTTAGATATATATCGAGAATGTCCCTGGAAGAATTTGGCAGCAACTTTAAGCGAGATGATGATTTACGCACTTGTTCTTTTAACAACCCCTTTAACATATAAAATTTGCTTTGGAGATTTCTTCTTTGCATAGCCAAACAAGTAATTCTGCTTGCAAATAGGCATTGATGCACCATTATTATGAAATATATAAGATAAACCATCAGCAAAACAAGAGACGATATTAACTAGGAAAGAAGATGGCAGCTGCCATTTTCTGTGCTGTTGCTGTGAACAATAAACCAAGAGCAAAATACCACTGGAAAATAATTCCATCCCTTCCAACGGCCAGCCTCTGTTAGTACACCTTTCTTCCTATTTTCCTCTATTTTCCACTAATAATTACTCCATGGGCCACCTACTGCCCTTGATGTCAGAGGGAGTTGCGCACGCAAACTAAAGACAACAAATTGCTCTTCAGATCTACAGTTATTTTTTCCAACTGCATAAGAAGCTATTTTCTAGACTTTGCTATAAATTCATGGAAAAATACTTGAAATTTACTGTCTTTTCCTGAGATACCTATGAAATGTATGATAGTTTTCACAATTCATAAAGTAAAATAAGGATGATTTACAGCATTCTGCGATGGCTGATGACAACCAAGGACATTCGCAGCACACTGTTCTTGTACAATAGGCCATAAAAATCGCTGCAAGACGTCACTTACTGCCCTGCCTTGCAGGTCCTCCCAGGAAGGAAATCAAGCCACCCCAGCCTCCCTGCGGCTGTGGGAGCCATTTCTGGGAGGAGGGAGGGAGTTTTAATCTCAGTAGCTATTAGTCTGCTGTACCTCACAGCTCAAGAGAACCAGTAGACTTTTCGCAAGTCAAGTATTTACCTTCCTGTTCTCTCTATGCTTCTAAATACTAACACAATTTGGCTGAAGCTACAACTACAGCTGCAGTTCAAGGGCTTTCCCAAGATCCAAGAAATGATTCAGAAACTAAGTAAACTTGTCAAACTGTTACTGGTAAATTCAAATTCACTGCCAGGTTCAAGAAAAGGGACCCTATTAGGAGAAGGAACAATCCAATATACACCCATCCACGTCACAAGGGATTTTAAAATTATTACATCTGCTGCCTTCCCAAAGCTGTATTTCTTTCTTGACATTAGAATGAAGTGTCTGCTGTTTTTCAGTAGAAATAAATTTGTCTGAGGGCACATAGACCAATGGACAGCAATTACCAGGTTTTATTAGATCTAAACTCTCATAATAGGGCACAGTCACATTATTTATATGATCAGGGGAATAAATTCTCTTCTTGTCTTTCCACGGTGTTGCCTCCAGAGCAATACAAACCATAGCAACAACTTTCAGGGCATTTTTCCCAGCTACCGGAAACAACACAGCAGCTAATCTGACCAGAGACCAAGCGTCTTCTTCTTCCCATACAGCGCAGCTGGGAAAGAGGAACAAAGCAATGCCATTTTTTTTGATGGTTTGGAGTATTTGGCTGCCTGTGATGGTGAAAGGAGAGAGCTGCAAGGAGCTCCTCCTGTTCTCTGGGGGATTCCATTGGAGCAGGACTGCTTCGCAGGGTAATGTCTGGAGGAACAAGCAGTCCTGCCTTAGGCAAACCATCTTTCACCTGCTGTTCACTTGATACACCACCTACTTACTACACCCTATGTTATTGCTTGGGCCTCCACAATGTCTTCAGGATCTCAGTCGTTTCTCTAAAGCGACTTCCAATCTTGTAACAAAGATTCTATGCTTCATTTCCATAAATCATTTGAAAAAGTTTTAGTTGACTTTAGATATACCACAAAATCATTACAAGGAACTGACAGTGATTTATAAACTCCATGGCAAGCCTGTGCCTTCAGAACTGAATTCACTGCATGATCGAAACACGACTGAGGTTTCAGCAAACCAAAGAACGGGAGAGGAATGCCCTACTAGGAAATGCAGACAAGTCCTCTTCGTATGAGGACAGTGATAAGCACAGTAGCAGAGGAATACACAGTTCTCGCAGGAGCTAGAGCTCACTCTCTCAACCTCACCAAGTAAAACAACAATTATTTCTATCCATTATCTGTCTCAGATCAAGGATGGAAAGATCAGCATCTTAAATGATCACCTAGAAATTATTTTAATTGAGATTATCATGGCAGCACGTTACCCACACACATAAAAGTAATTTTTGCTGTTACATTTACAGTACCAGAAGCCCAGAACTGCCATATTCCAGTCTTGGCTTTACTAAAGAAAATGTGAGTTAGCCCACATTTCCCCTGTTCCTCCATTTGTAAAAATAAAATAAAATAGTAAAATATATAGTCTTCACTTAAAGTCCTCTCTCAAATTAAGTAATGTAACGGTTAAATAGCTAATATTTTACTGAGCTTTGAAAACAATGTGTGACGATCTAATGCTCTCTTTCCTCAACAGATGGTTTAAAGTAAATCCGGGAAGCCTTACCCATGGAAAAAAATTACTAGCCTTAAGAACAATTCATATAGCAGATATCTGAACACATGGCTGCCTTTCAACACTTACGTTTTAACTAGGAATACAATTCAAAAGCCAACATCCTCTACAAACTTTTCTCTTACAAAGATTCAACACTACATCTCTCTCTTCCCTCTCCTCAAATGCGATCTTCCCATGCTATTTACTGAGCTGTTATTTCTCAAGTGATGTAAATACTGCTCGGTAATTTTGAAGTAATATAGAGGTTGGTTTTCTTTAAGATTTTATACAGATAACAACTTACTATTATGAATGAATAGTCTCAAAGTGTTGACACCGTTAGCAGAGTAGATAAACTTTTTACAACAAAAACTACTTGGGAAAAACCCATAAGAAAATGCCTCCAATTCAATAATCTCAAAAAAAGTCAAACTTTTGCAATTCCTTGAAACGAATATTTAATTAAAAATTGAACTGAGGTCTAAATTTAAATAAAATTCTTTCACTATGAACAGTAGAAATATGCCAAGAAAGATTTCTGTTTAGTCTCCTTTGTTCAAAGTTAAACAAAATCCTTTTTCAATTTCTCAAGACTATAAAACAACAAGAAGAATGGTAATCTCCCCAAGGATGAAGCATTCAGGCAGGTATTTTCTGTAATCCAAGCCTTATCATCCTCCTATTATGCTCACCCTTAAATTACAGTCCATCGCTGCCCTGTGCCCTGTCACCAGGTAAGGTGCAACCTTTCCCATTCCATCTCCTGTCCCGTACACCCTATTGATAGTTAAATCCTATTAAAATTACAACTAGAAAGCAATCCTCTTTGCTATTCATAAAACTGACTGCTGATCTTTCCCTAACTGGTCTGCTGATCTTTGACATTCATATGAGTGGAAAGAATCTTCTTCAAGTGGTCAGGAAACACTCAATACACGGTAACCATCACTGTAAATAACAATCAGTGTCTTAAAGAATCCTGCCACCATTCCAGCAAAAGCATGTGAAGAGAGTAAATATTGATAGGGGTCAGGGCTGTGCCGGAGGCGGTTCAGTACCATCGGCTGTTAAAATCACAGCTACTTCCAGCTCCTGACAGCCCCAGCAGGTCTCAGTACACACATCCTTGCCTGCACTTAGGCTCCGAGGGCTCCAAATGCCACAGGCTCTTTGCCGGGTTTCCAGGCTTTTTGAGTTCCTGAAGCCCCAGGCAGGTGCATCAGCCTCTTCACGTCACTGCCTCTGGAGGATATGGAAGTCCACCCGGTCTCTATCGACATATCTGCATCAACAGCAGAGCAAATACCTCCAGGTTACCATGCTGGCCCCAAGGCCACCCAAGGGACACCCTCCAACCCCTGCCAGGTAGAGTCCGGATCTGCCTGTCACACAGCCCAAACCCCAACATCACCACAGCCAGAGTAAGATCTGAATCCACCGTGGGGCCTCTGCCATACCCAGCGAGAGGTAAGCATGCTGCCAAGCCACCCACAGCGCGCGCTCATCCCAGTGCTCCATCCCACCCCACCCCTACAGCCTAAACCCTGCCCTGCCTGCTGCCATCCAGGGGCCACTGCACTAGGACACGTGGCAGCTCACCTCTCCGTCCAACACCTTCACTTACACATCCACAAAACTTTGACTGGTGTCCCGCCAGATGTGCACTATTCCTGACTCACACAGCCCAGAGCCCTGGATTTTACGTATTTGGAAACTCAAACTCTGACACAGACTCATGCAGGGCCACCAAATACACACAGCTCTTGCAGCTCCAGCCTTACAGTACTACTCGTTTGCCAGGACCACTACAGAGCAGGAGATTCACCTAAGGAGAGTTAAAGGAAGGTTCGCTGCTGTTTTAGTCCCCAACAGCATAAGCTTTACTCAATTGGATGCGCTGACATTTGAAGGAGCTTCCTTGCAGGCACAAGAACACAGCTTTTTTTCAGGTGACAGTCAATAAAACAGGTAAATCTGGGGACAAGGTCAGCTTGAAAGCTTACCCCTGCCTTTCATAGCGCTTCTTTAGAAATGACTGGCCGTGTTCTGGACCCAAAGTCCATGGGCTGCTGATACAACAGCAAATTTATCCACAAACAGCACTGTATAACACCCCTGTGTTCTGATTAACGGATAACTTGCCATTCCTTTCCTCATTCTGGCCTCAATCCAGTACTACTCCCCACATTTTCTGCTAGTCATTACCATCTGTGGCCTATTATAATTAGGATGAACACAGTATGCTTGATTTATATTTATTTCCCTCTCTTATCTCTTTCATTCATGTTTTTTTGCCTTAATCAAAGTCTTGCTATCATTTGCAGACATCTCAAATCTTGACTACTTAAAGACCACCTAATGTAGTCTGCACATTGCAATGACTTGAAAGGCAGTCTTTTGGGGGGGGGGGGGTGCATCATTTGCACTGTCCGTTGAATCTTGTCAGCTAAATGCTTACAAGAAAGATGAAAATCTTTAGTTTCCTGAAGATACAAAGGCACAGGATATAACACTTCCATGAGTGCTTATGTATGTGTCTGCCTGCAGTTGAATGAAATTATGATACAACACCTTTAGCGGCTGCTTTACTCCCCCTAGAGCCCTTTCTGACGTGCCAGAAAAACAGGATATTCCTGTTCAACACCTTGCTGATCCCTAGCAGGGCTAATCAGGTGCTGATAGTAATAATAAATGACATTAAATGACACATATAGTACAGAGGAGACCCATCAGAATTAATGCTATTGGAAATACTGGTCCTTCTTTCCATGTTCCAAGCAAAAGCAATTCCCATCTTACTGCATTAGCTTTTCCTTTATCTGTGCTTATCCCCTTCTTTTTTTCCCCCTTCCTCCTCATTCTCTGGCATATCAATATGCATTGCCATCTTCTTCTTTTCCACATCCTAAATTCCCAAAAGTTTGGTCTGAGCATAATTTATTTCAACTCCCGAGCACTCTCAGCAAGCAGATAACAAGCCAGGGGAGTCAGTGCACAGAAGCTAAAGGACAGAAACACCCTCCACCAAGACCCACTGTACACACAGACTGAATGACAGTTAAATACATATTGTAAATAGAATTTTCCCTTCTGCTACCTTTGCGGAGTACAAGAAAAAAAAAATGCCAAGAAACAGGGGACTAGAATCAGAGTTATAGAATGGTTTGGGTTGGAAGGGACCTCAAAGCCCATCCAGTTCCACACCGGCCATGGGCAGGGACACCTCCCACTGGATCAGGGGCTCCAGCCCCATCCAACCTGGCCTGGAACCCCTCCAGGGATGGGGCAGCCACCACTGCTCTGGGCAGCCTGGGCCAGGGCCTCCCCACCCTCACAGCAAAGATTTTTGCCTAAGATCTCATCTCAATCTCCCCTCTTTCCGCTTAAAACCGCTCCCCCTCGTCCTATCCCTGCACTCCCTGATAACAGGTTACTTTCAGACAGCTACCCAGGCTATCAAATGCTATCCAGGCAACACTTTTTCCATGATAATCAGTAGCATAAACATCAGTTTGGCCACTATGTCATTCCCTTTGTCTTATCCAAGGGCAAAGTCTCCCTTTTCTCCTTTTTTAGCCCTTTAATACTTGACTTGTATTTTTTCTGAGCAGCTTGACGACACAAAACAACTTCTCACAGAAATACTGTAATTACTATGAGGTGAAACTGTGTTGGCGCCTGTTCTGTGAAGACGTGCCAGGAAACACCAAGTTGTTGGTATAGAGGGTGCCAAGTTCCATTGACCCGCAAATGCCTCCTCTGTTAGAGCACCTGTAATTCTCATGCACTTCAGCCAGGCAGAACAGGAGATACAAGAGGACATGATCCAACCACAAGGAGCAGAGCCTCTGTGGTAAGGAGAATGGGCTGAAGGGGAAGGCATGGATGGGAAAGTTTTCTCTCTTCCCAAAGTGTCTAACAGAAACAACCAATGTGAAATATTTCATGTAACAACTCAACCTGCCACACCACCACCAGCTTTAGAAGGAAAAGCAGCATTAAGAGCCACTTGTTCTGCATTCTTCAGTGATGACCATCTATCAGAAAATCATTCATTGTTATTTTGGCATTTCTAAGTGAAAAAAAAGAATAAAAAGTCAACAACGCAAAAGAACAATGGCACCGTGAAAGGGCTGACCAGCATAAAAATTGATTTCCTGATTTAATTACGTGAAACTTATCAAAATGAATTGCTGCTTATTCCCAATACTGCTATTTCTTAAGACAGCCATGCACAAAAAACAGGGAAAAAAAAGTCGTGTGTCAGCTGAGTATGTCCAAGAAACAGAAAACAGACACTATCATGGGGACCTCTAACAATAAATGCCCAATACCAAGTGGAAAAACAGAGGCCTATAAATTCAGATAATAAACAATCTACTGCCCTTACACTATTCCCCTAACTGCTCCATGTTCAGAAAAATACCTCTGCCCTCTGACATGTGGATTAAATCAGTAGGAATCCCTCAAGTGTAAACCAGGGTATTCACTGCTAATCTCATCGAGATGGACATGCAACATGACATCACTAATCTGTGGGGGAAACAAAGCAGTCGCTGTATTAAGCAACCGAAGGAGTGCAGAAATCATTTCTTTAGCAGACGTGGCCTTCTAACGGACGTAAAGCCAAACTGTACTTAAAGTGTTTAGTATGACCTTTAAAGTACAAAGTTGCCTAAGTCTGGTCTACTGCACAGATTTCACTGCAATTAAAAACTTGTACGTCACTGGGAACACAGAAAAATACAATTGCTATGCAAAGCCAACATTTCAAATCCTCTTGTACTAGAAATCACATTGAATTTTACATTTCTGTGGCATATTTCATTCCTTAGCCATATCACAAGCCTATGAAACTCTTCCCATTAAATTAATGTTGTATGTCTCCTTTACCATGATGTGCCTGATTAAAATGCCAGTATATAGATTTTTTTGACCCTTTCCTTAAAGGCCTAATCCCATAATACTTTATAAAGATCTTATTATGTAGAGATTGAGCTCTTTTTTCCCAAATCTTTCATCTTACTCAGTTTGATTAGGGTCATGGGGCCAGGCTCATCCCAAGTATAATTCCACTGTAGTCAAAAGAGCTGTACCACTGATCATACCAGACCACATAAGCAAACATTTGGTGCCCTACATTTGGCAACACAAAAGGATAATGTCGTATTTATTCCATTTTCAGTCTGAAGCATACTTTGATATATCATTTGAGACGCTAATGAGTCAAACAGCCATTCAGAAGAGTAAATACTCCAAATATAACACACTATTCAAATTAACTCCCCATTCTCCATACTTTGTCCAAATCTTCCCATCATTTCAGTAAACACTTGGGATATGATGCGCTGCTTAAGCTCTCAGGATGGAAATTATCTCATGCAAGTTATTTAGCCAATCCATCTGAGACTGCCGCTGGAATCTCCCTGTCTGCTCAACGGTCAGAATTCACCAGTATCATCTTAAAGATCTTTTTCTTCCTACCAACCATGCAGTAACTTCGCAGTAAATTACAACTAGTTCCAACTGTCTAGTTCCACATATACCAACCTGTATCACGTGTCATTGGAACCAATGTCATCTAAGGACAAAAAAACCTAAACTACGATATATCAGCAATGTTTTTTTTCTTCTTGCCCAATAAACCCCCCAGAGTGCTGTAAACTCTGCCTTGTTCAACAGCGATGGATTGTACACAGGGACCACACTGAATAATCCACAGCTTTTACTCATTCGGAACGAAAATGAAACAAATGGAAGCATAAAGGAAGAAGGGATAAGAAAACAGTGAAAGTCCCTGGAGCCACACTGTTTCTAAACAGCAAATACTTAGAATTTTTATCCCATCATACAAAACTCAGACTTTGAGTGTCCACTTTTAAGAGATCAATAATCCCCATTCACTTAACATACTCCACATTTACTACTTTCTCATTCTTTTAATAATAAAAAGGTGCCACGGATAATTAAAAACAAACTCAGTCCCAGCATTCATTAAGAAGAAAATATGACTTTCTGAAAAGCTGTCACACATAATAAAGCAATGCTATCTGCCTAGAGTTACGGTGATTTCAAATGGATAAGTCTCGAGGAAGAAATCCACCAAAACGCATTTAAATTGATTGCTATTTTACAAGAGGGAGCTTAAAAATGCAGTAATTAATTGACCTACTGTTTGAGACAATTTCCCTATAGTTAACAATCACTCTTGCAAACGATGAAAAAGACAGCGTGCTCTCATTAGAAAAAAAGGCTAATGAAATCAGTGCAAACTAACATTGCCCATCTTTCCAGGATATATTAAGTGTAAAGCAGGAAAACAAAGATTATGCATGGAATGGGATAAATCTGAACTCACTTTTATCTATGCAATTTCACTGCACCTAACAGCATTACTTCAAATTAGGGCTGAGGTTCTCCTAATGCCCTGACATTCTGAACATTTAGCCTTAGGCCCATAGTTACCTGAGTGAGGAACAGAGTAATTTGAAATTAATTGAAAAAGTCATTTTAGTGTTGGAGGTTCAGAAAATTGTATGGGTTTATTCACTATAAGAACATTTTCCTTACTTGTTCATAGCTCTGAAACAGATTGTGCAAAATACCTTGAAACAGAGTTCACGAACCTATCCGCAGTCGCCTAATTTGTCATGCACGGAATTCCTAATCATTTTAATTATCTCTCACCAAAAAAATAGCAGAAATTACACACATATATTCTGAAGACACCTAAAGGCTGTGCACACACCTACTGCATAAACACCGCTGTTACTGCTTGCACAACACCCAAAGCTCAGAGGTACAACGTGAACATAGATCTGTTACGATACGAAAAGTACACGCGCCGCAGTGCCCCGTGGAAGGGTCCTTGCTCTCACAAGAATAGAAGAGCGTCAGATTAGGTAAAGTGGACATCTAGGAGGGAGCACTGCATTCCTAAATGGTACGAATTCAATGACAATGCAGATTTTAGGTAGGGGGAAAGGCAGCACAAAGACGTGAGCACCCTGAAAGTTGGATCCAGAAGCAAAATGGTGCCCTCTATCTTACCTCTCCCCTTCCTGCTGACACCTGACATTCAGTCAGCATTTTCAGCTGAATATTGACCTGATGATTTCAGGGAATTGTCAGTCACTCCAATGTAGCTCTTTCTAAGCTGTAATTGTCACTATCGAGTAAGCATAATTTAGACTATTTTGCTCCAGATGCATTACCCAAACTCACATACCGTGAAGTTCACCCACTACCTTCTTGCCTGCTCACTTGTTTGAGTTCCTCTGGAGTTTCTTGTTATTAACACACTATTTGATGACTCAAAGGAGTTCCTTTTCATCTGCAAAATTGGAGATTTCAGTGTTTAGTCCAGTCTCCAGATCATCATTTTGCATAGAATTAGCACCAATCTCTAGAGCAGCAGATTGCCTCTTCTTGAACCAAGAAATTACCACCAAGATTGCTGCTTCTTCTCAGTCAGGGAGAAATTATGGGTTTCTTTTTCCTTTTTTTTTTTCTTTTAGCCTTTGATGTGTAATCTTCTCAAGAATTTTTTTAAAATACAAATAAATTATAAGCCCACTAAATCCTTTTTATTCTCATAATTTATTGACACCTTCGTGCAACACCAGCAGGTGTGGACTTAATCCTAACAGATGAAGTGGACTTCATCCTAACAGACCAAATGTATCTATCTACTTCTAATTTGTTCTTTAGATGAACTCCACCACTTCACCATGGGCAGACATTGTGCTTATCAGCCCATAGTCCCTTTTTAGTGCTCCATCTAAAGCCTATTTTGCAGCTTCAATGTACATTTCAAATATATTAGGATTGAAATCAGATGGAAATTCTGACTTTGAGCCAGGCTTGATAGTAAACTTATGAAATAAAGGCTTTGCAAAACGCCTCCTGTTATTGAAAACGAAGCATGAGAATACTAACATTTGTTTGGTGTAATTTTTCTTACAGTTTATAAGCACCTAAAGATTTCAGATCCAACGTAGATCCTAATGAAGAATGCAAATTTCACAGCTCACAGCTGTGAGAAAAATACCAAGCGTGAACAGCTTATAAATTTCAGTGAAGTTCTCCAAAAGCTGTGGGTTTCTCTCTTACAATTGGCCCCACTTCTATGAACAAGTGAATATACACTGAAAAAATCATCACAGTTTCTACCAGGCTCTTTAGAGCCACGCTACGGATTTTCACAATAGCCTGATTCAGACGTCAAGAACGACCAATCTATGTTATTATGCAGTTTAATTCCAGAAATTTAAATGTTATTGACCTATTAATATCAAAGATCATAAAATCTTCTTACAGCAATTGTAATCTGATTTTTGGTAGGTGTTTGGCGTTTTTTGATTTTTTTTTTATGTTTAAGGCAACAAACTGAAAAGAAAAGGAGTTAAGGCAAATGCCAATACACTAGGCTTACATTTTCTTTGTTTAAATATTCTATTATTCATTCCTCCCTTTCACACAGAGTATATATTTTAAAAGTTGGGTCAATGGGTTTTACTTGAATGGATTTATTAAAATATGTGGATAACAGTTAATGTCTTTTTTTGGTGGGAAATAGCCGTGGTATATACGCTACCGGATCAGATCCTTTAATCAAACAAAGAACCGTCAGAGATTGTTCCATCTAAGGATTAATTGCGCCAACTTAAGTCAGACAAAATATATTTTGGCACTGCTTCTGACAGATGAAAATAAAACAAACATTAGGGATCAGCTTGCAGCTAACGATATGCAAAATTAAAGAATATAAAAATTTTAAACTTTTATGGGCGCGCTGATTAGCTTTTGTTCTAAAAACTGCAAAGAAGAGACTTTGCTGTTAATCTTGTTACACATCCACTTAGCAAACAGAAACAAGGAACCTTAAAAGCCCTGCTATTCAAACAAGATAATAGACACTGAATGAGGACTATGGATTCGTGGCCTGTGCAAAAATGGCTTCTTTTTTTGTTCATTTGGAGAGAATTAAAACAGGAAAAACCTCAAATTATCTCTAAAGTCATGTATGACCGTGTAACTTGATTACAAAAACTATAAGGCCTACACATTTTTCATTTGGAGGTTAAATTCTCAATTAATTTTTCAGCATGTTGCCATCTCCACTGAGCGCGGGCGCTAACCACAGCAAAACAATAGCTTTCATGTTCGAATTCACATGTTGAATTCAAGGCACAGACAGGGATCTCATAGGCTCAACAGTGCTGAAGCCCAAACTTGAATTATTACATAAAATCAAACTCCAAAACAACATTTTCCAGATTTTTTAAATTCTAGTAACAGAAAAAGAGTTATTATTGCCTACGTTTACTCAACATTTTGCAGACTCATTTATTTTTTAGTGAATGTAAAAAGCTTCAATAGCCCTCATCTTAAATGCTCTTCAATGAACCACATGAAGAATAAACAGGATGCATGCAGAAATATTTTAAAGTTCAGGTACTCAATGAACTTTGTGTAAAAAAATAGGCATAAAACCATAATCTACTGCGAAACGAAAATTAGCTAGCATCCTACTGATGCCCGAATCGCTTGTGTTGTTATTAAAGAAAATCCAAGTAGTTATAAAAATACCTAGTTTCTGTTGTACAGATTCTCTCTCCTTCTCACCCTTCGTTTTGTTTAGAGCAGAGGCAGCTCCGGACCATGAGAACTTTACTATGTTGCCTGTCCCTCTCTGTGTTTTCCTGAGCCAGTCTAAACACATTCTTTGTTTCATAAATGACAAACGAGTTCCTGCGTGCAATAACATTTGCATGAAAGTAGCTTTAGAATAGACATAGATTGTACGAAGAAAGATTAAATTTGAGAAAGCACAAATTCTAATGGAAGAGTTCTGCTCAAGGTTGGACTCAGAAGAAAGAAAAGTATCTAAAAAGTCAAACGTATTACAAAAACAATAAATAGCATTTCCATGGTAGCATAACTAAATTCTTTCATGAACTACAGTTAGAAGAGAGGCAGCTTGAAATTTTGTCTTTCATCACAGTCGGGAAAACATAGCGACAAAGTTTAGGCCATTGAATATTAACAGCAACCCCAACCACACAGTCTGCAGCCCTTCAGCTCCGAGCCCCCTGCCCAGCTCCCCAGAGCTTCCAGCTCCCCAGCTCGAAACAACCCTCACTGATGAAAAGACATCCTCATCGTCAGAGTACAACAGCACATGCAGAGAGTGCTCTTGGAGTACAGCGCATTAATTGGACTGTTTGCCCATTTTTAAGTCAAATTCTCATAGAATTATAGAATGGTTTGGGTTGGAAGGGACCCTAAAGGTGACCCAGTTCTACCCCCTTGCCACAGACAGGGACACCTCCCACTGGATCAGGGGCTCCAGCCCCATCCAACCTGGCCTGGAACCCCTCCAGGGATGGGGCAGCCACCACTGCTCTGGGCACCCTGGGCCAGGGCCTCCCCACCCACAGAGCAAAACATTTCTTCCCAAGATTTCATCTCAATCTCCCCTCTTTCAGCTGAAAACCGCTCCCCCCTCGTCCTCTCCCTACCCTACCTGATCCAGAGCCCCTCTCCAGCTTTCCTGGAGCCCCTTTCAGTCCTGGAAGCTGCTCTAAGGTCTCCATGAGCCTTCTCTTCTCCAGACTGAACAATCCCTACATTTTCAGCCTGTCCTCGTACAGGAGGTGCCTCAGCCCTGGGATCGTCTCTGTAGTCTCCTCTGGACTCACTCTGACAGATCCACGTCCTTCTCTTCTGAGGCCAAAATGTAAAAAAATAAAAAAATCCGTCCTCAGGATGGATGATTATAGATGGAAATTACAGATGAATACATAACAGCCTTCAGTAATAATTAAGACTGTGAAGTATAAAACAAATCACATTTTAATATATTTAACTTTAAGACACGTAAATTTACATCAGGTCACCAGAGAACATGAGATCAACTGCTACTCACAAAGATATTGTGTGAGTAGATAATAGAGGAACTGAGGTACAGATTGCCGCATGTGATTTGGGGCTGCTGAAAATAGAAACCTCTCACTGAGCAAAACCATCCATGTGGTTTTCTCAAGTTGCTATTCATCGTTTCAGTCCATGAAGAGTCGCTGAACTAATGGTCTCTCCCACGTCAGCCAGTTCTCCACACAAATTAATCTTGACCGCTACTCTTCAGATGGCAGTGGACAGAAAGAAACTACAACAGAAGAACAAGCAATAAATGACGTGTGTACTGGGCTGCGAATTAACATAGGCTCCTCTCACTTCAGCCACATTGGGTTTTTAGGCTGAGATAGGGCTTTTTTGGTTGCTACCAACACAATTTCCTCACATTTAGACAATATGAGTCAAATTCTATTGCTAACTCTTCAGTGTTAATGATGGAAGACATTTCCACTTTTTTGAAGCTGCCACCCTTGTTATCCACTTATACTTTGTTTACCCAAATACAGCGATGAGGCAAAAAGTCACAAATAAAGAGTATGAAGCGGGAGGAAGAGTCTAAGAGATAAGAAAACATCAATAAGACTGCAAGGCAGTAACAGTGGAAAAAAACTACTTAAAAACAGTATCATGCAAAATAGGTTTAATGTCTAAAGTTGGATTATAATTTTGGATTTTGCATCATTTAAAGGTAGAGCTTGCTTTTACAATCTACCCGCTTTTCTGTATAGCGGTGGAAAGGCTCCTCAATGTCAGACCATTAATCTTATGGTCCTTAAAACATTTCTTTGTTTAAAACTCTGAAGAAAGACCTTCACTCGAGCACAGTTGCAATCAATGGAGAAAACATTAATCACTTGAGAAGTGGTGTTTCAAGACTCATGAAATTGAAATGAATCACAATATGAAAAATGCAATTATTATTGAGGGCTTTGTTTTGTTAACATTCAGTCACTCAATCTGCTCTACTTATGCGTTCTTTGAGGGGGGCAAAAAGTGTTTTGCTGTTGTTTTGCTCGGTAGGTGCTCTCTCCATCCCCAGGTCTGGCCGCGGGCTGCCTCTCACCTCAACCGACACAAAAAACCTGCAGCTTCAACATCACCCTGACGGTGGGCTCAGCCCCACTGTCATCTTCCAATCCAGCTCCTCACTTTAAATTCCACACATAAATAAGCCTGAATTTCCCAGTGGCATGACAGTATGATTACTGTACGATTATGTGGGGTTCGTGTTTGTTTAAAATGGCTCTGCTATGGTCAGAGGGCGACCAACACACACACGCGACCTGGCAATAAGCAAGAAATTCACTTGCTGACTGTTTATTAACCTATTAGCTTTGAGAGACCTGTTTATCTAACAGGTCTGGTACTGCAAGGAACTTAATGAATCGGTGTTCAGAGCAATGTGTCAGGGAATCGGCTCACAAGTACAGTCTGGGACAAGAATAAAAGCGAGCTCATGACTGCAGTAACTCCTCTGCCTGGCAAAGGCAGCTTGGGCTAGGGAGAAAATCAAGATGTGCACACTGATTTCTCAAGTGCCTGACCAGTCACATCTGTTAAATATATTAAAGAGTCTACTTGGAGAAATGTGAGGTTACCAGAGCTACAAAAATGTGATCTCCATGATAGATAGAGTTGAAAACAATTTTCAGAAACTGATATAATTTTGGGTTTTTTTTTTTTTTTCAATTTATGGTAAATAAATGAGACAAGTTTCATGCAAAATGAGAAATCAATTCTTTTGAATAAATTATTGGTTAATGTTTCAGTAAAGCATCAACATTTTGGCGAAGTGGTCCAAGGAGTGTGTTGGGTTTCGTCCAATGCAGCAACATCAGACTGTAATCAGAAAGGAGAACTTTAGTTTTCTATTGCAACAGTGATTTTGGTTACAAGAGAAGACCTGACTGCCCCTCCTCAAAGGTCAAGACCACATGCGCTTCTGACAGACCTTGGCTTTTCTCAGTGGCAGAAGATTCATCTGAGCTGTTACCACCAGAGGAGACTTCAGTGGACAGAGTCTGCTCCTTCCAGTTTGAGGGGAGTTCTGCCACGCAAGCAAAGAACGAGTACTTTGCCCACCAGTACCCACACAGACATCCTACAACACAAGTGTATCTCAAAAGCTCTTTCAGGAACAGCCCCATTCATTTCTTTGAGTCATGTTGTGTGAACAATAAAATCTGCCTGTTTTAAAGGATTACGGTCTGTTTTCTAATAAAGAAAAATAGCCCTATAAGAAGAAATACATAGATTGCAAATATAGATTGAACAAACAATGCCCTCAGCTGGGTGCACTAAAGCCGACTTTACAGCACAGTGGTAACAAATTAAAGTATACAATGACTTTAGCTACAGGTAGCTAGATACAGGCATCTCTCATTGGAGACCTAAGCTTTCAAAGCATGTTAATCCATCAGAGAGATGCAGTGATTGCCTAGTAAAAACCAAACAGACAAACCACAAACCAAAACAACTAGTCATGCAATAACAAACTTTAACCTTTATGGGTCATACCAGGAAAAGAATAGTGCCACAGCTACAACCATCCGATTCAGTTTGCCTTTTTGTGCTCAGAGAATACCCTTTAGAGACATGTTTTCTTTGGCTTTTTAAGTTAATTTCAACAGGTTTTAAGTCTGCTTTGGCGCTCACCTTCATTTGCCTTGTGATACAAGAGACACAGCCAGGAATGTTTCGACCATCAATGACTAATGAGACAAACCTGTGATTACAGACTGTTGGCATTGCTAGGAGCTGTGTGGAGGACACGCATGAGGCAAAGACGATTCTAACTGAGTCAGCCGTCTTCACAGCCACACCACCTCCAAAGTGGAAAAGAAGTTAAATAAAGAAACAAAGAAAATAAAAGAAATATGTTCTTTTTGTGGCTGTTATGTTAGGCTGCCCTCAGACCTGGGAGAACCAAAGACAACAAAAACGTCTACAGAAGAAGATAACAAATGCAGTAGCTGCCAGCAAGAAAACTGAGGTGACACCATCAAGTCTAGAAACCACTTCACTACCAAGGCCACAGAAGCAGTGGAGAAAGGTGGTTGAGTTCACACGCACACTCTAAGACTGAGAACTGATTGCTTGAAATCACCCACAGTAAGTGGCTCACACCTTCTAGCCAAAAATGAAGACTACCATAAACAATGAGTTCACTAAGAATAAACTGAGAGGAATGTCATCTAGCAGAGAATTTCAGCTTTTGACAACAAACGGGAAAAATCCCTCACACTGTGACAAAATTTGGCAACTGTGTGCTTTTAAAGTCTACTAACAAAATGGCTTTTAAAGAAGTTTACATACATGGAAAGTTCAGTTTCCTGAAGATCTTACGTTCCATACAGAAGGACCATTACAACAAAAATGGAAAGATACGTATTATTTGTTAGTTCTGTTGCTGGGAAGTTCTCCTACCGTACACTGCCTCTATTTCCCCTCTCCTACAAAATTAATCAAAGAAACTTAAGCTGAATCCCGTAGTCCTTTCTCATATTAATCTTCTCTGTAGAACTCACCTAATGACTCAAACTCAAGCATGCCAATTTGCAGCTTCCATCTCTAAACACCTATGATTCATTAGTACAGAAATTTGACTGCAAACTGCAAACGCAGAGCACCTGTTCTGCTATAGCTGATTTCAAGTGATGTTTTTGAATTCCATAAATTTCAATGTATTTAGATTTCACTTCTCTAGAAGAGGCAAAGTCACGCACGTGCAGCTATACAAGAACTTTTACTAAAGAGATCAAAGGAATCTTTGCAAAATAATGTACATATTTCATAGAACCATAAGGAAATACAGAGAGGATAGCAACCAGGTGGCTGCTGGCACTGCAACACAACGGTCTGTGTCTTCTCAAGCAGAAGGAGATCAGGAGATTTGAATCAACCAAATATATCTATAATGTACGTATTTCTCCCTATTTTTTATAAACACGCTGCTTTATGCATATATAATTAAATTTTCATATATAAAATGTTACTAAATAACAATTCTTACTCTCCTGTGGCTGTACTGCAGAACTCTTCCTTATATTCAGCAGGTCAGTATATAGAATTCAAGATTTCTTCACTCTTCTGCTGGCAGAGCTCACGATGGATTTAGAAAAGACCATGTTACATTGCTATAAAGCTGCATTTTCAAATTTCATTCACACATCAAAAAGTCACACATGCTGAAGAGCATCACAGCTAACTAGAGGCCAAATATGGTCACTGAACTAAATGTTTCTCATTTGCTAATTATTTTCAAATGGCATTTGATGGAGATAATTTATTTGTTTGCATATTTTTGTCTCATTAGCAACACGTGTAATTTCAGTTCCGTTAATTAACTACATTCCTCCAACCAGGCAATCTCAGCCACTTATTCCTTGCAAATCTTCCTTCTTCGACAAGTTAGACGAAGCTTTTGCTTGGAGCAAGTTTGTGGATGATGGGGCAGGAGCTTTAGGTGAGGTGACGGCAACAAGTTTTTTTTCATTATAAAGCCTGGTGTTGCCAATTCAGTGTACCAGTCATCAAACGCAAAATGCAATTGAGAAGAAGGAAAAGGAAAAAGTCACCATGAGGTAAAAATAGAGAAAAGTCTGCAGGGGAAGAAATGATGGAAGGGGTTCACTGATGAGAGGAAATTTCGATCATGGTCTGTGCTTCACTGTGTAAAGAGTATTGCTCCTTCAGTAAGATGCAAAATAAAGTTTAGCAAGACATTCTGCTTTTTAACTAGATTGTGGGCAGTGTGGAACTTGTAGCCCAAACAATTTCAGCTCAGACTTAAAAAAAAAACCAAAAACTCAAACCCACAAACATTTTCTTTACTTCTTCTCTGCCTAACTTACAGTACCTAACGGACAGGCTGAGAGAGTTGGGATTGTTCAGCCTGGAGAAGAGAAGGCTCTGGGGAGACCTTGTAGTGACCTTCCAGTACCTGAAGGGGCTACAGGAAAGCTGGGGAGGGACTGTTCATAAAGGCTGTGGGGACAGGACGAGCGGCAATGGGTATAGACTGGACATAAGGAAGAATTTCTTCACTATGAGGGTGGGGAGGCCCTGGCCCAGGTTGCCCAGAGCAGTGGTGGCTGCCCCATCCCTGGAGGGGTTCCAGGCCAGGTTGGATGGAGCTGGAGCCCCTGATCCAGTGGGAGGTGTCCCTGCCCAGGGCAGGAGGGTTGGAACTGGATGATCTTTAAGGTTGCTTCCAACACAAACTATTCTATGATTCTATGTAGCTGCGTTGTCCTCTGGACTTGTTAATCAGTCACATTTTTTAAGAATTACTTAAAGCATAGGAATACACCAAAGGTCAGCTCAGAAGAGAAGCCACGGGTTTCTTTTGTCTGCAAGTTTTCAACCTCAACTATAAACCAGAAATAAACATCTGATTTTTTTATATAGATCTGTGAAACACATCATGACTTTGATATGTGATATTAATTTACATACACGTAAGAAACAAGCACAGAAAGTAGCAACAGTACTTAGGTAGTGAGTAGATACTTTATTTAGAGATTGTTTTTCAGACTAACACCTAATATAACTGGGATTTGTTTAATCAAAGCTACATTCAGATAAAAATTTAGACAGAAAAGTCTACCTGTGATGTATTCTATAATGATCAGACAGCAGCAGTTTATGTATTCTAAAATCACACTTCCATACTGGGAAACCTTAAGACAGACCTGACAAAATCATGTGATTAGGTACAATAATTTAAAGAATAATAGTCTATTCAGTACTCTGGGTGAGAGCACAAAATTTCGGCTCAGATATAAGCCCTGTAGACTACACAGAAACCTGAACTGAAGACATTAATGCACATTTCAACAACTGTTCACTGATGGGGTTGCACAATACCTCCAATTCTGTAGAACTCTGCACAAATCATGTCTAAAACAAATTTTACTTTCAAAAGAAAATGTTAAAACAAAAGGGCCTTTGTTTCTTTGGCTCTTTTCTTTCCCTTCCAATGATGCACCCACACAAACATTCAACTGTCCTGTTTTTTACAGAACTGCTTATGTGGTGGCAACTTAGTACAGTTAAGAGTCTTCAGAAAGTTCTTAAAGCAGATGGCAGCTTTGTGCCTACTTGAACATCACTAAATACTCTTCTTAATTCTAGTTGCTATTTTCATGCTAAGCAGGTAAATCCAAGTAACACCTGATTTAATTATATTCTACTCAATGACAAACTACCAAACCAGCCTTCTGCATTTTTTCTTGCAGATCTTATTAATTTCTCACTTAAATGACTGATACTGAAGGCTGTGTTTATCTAAGATGTTATTAGGATGAGAGATAAATTCCATTTTTATCACCTAATCTTGAAGTACAACAGCATCATGGGTGCAAAGATTTGCTTTCTTGACATTAGCTTCTTTTCTGTAATTTGCATCAGACAGGGCAGTTGGGTGTTTGCGGCCATGCCTGGGAAGCATTACACAGCCGTTTGTCAAGTTCAGAAGCTCAGCAATGTGGAACTTAATAAGGAAAAGTCAGTTATAAAGCTTTGGTGGAGGGGCTGTATTCTGCAAACACGCCGTACGCCTCATGGAGTCTGATCGCTTTGTGTGCGTCTTAACAGAGAAGGATATTAGTGGATAATCCTTTGTTTGGGATCCATTCCAAATTTACAATATCAAGTGACTCAAGTTGGTGCAAAACTGTAACCTTGGGGATTATCTTAACAGGTTTGATTGAAATACACTTTTCTAGAGAAACTTCGTAGCACAACAGTCTAGGAACCGATTATAAGCTAGGCTTACTTTTAACATCCCTCACCTTGAATTTTTCCACGCGTCTGACAGTCTTGCACTAAATGGTCTGCAAAGTACGAACAGTAACCCATACATCTGATCTTTCATTTTGCTAATCCTTTGCTACAGCCCAAAAGACTGAAAATACCTTATTGATGCCACTGGATCTTTGTTGAGCTTTTTAAGCACCGTGTGTCAGCATATCCTGGACTTCTAATACATTTGTTTGAGATGTAGTAAATTCCAGGATTTTGCCACTATGCTTTGCAGAAAATTATATTCGGTCATGGGGGGTGGGAGTGATATCGTTCTTTCTTCTCTTTTCAGTGCACTAAAATGTTACTGTGCAACACAGTATGTAATCGTAGGATGATATCGTATGATGAATTAACATATTTTACTGCACTTCCAAAATATATTTTATATATATGTAAAAAAAAATAAATATATATATTCCAAAATATATATATAGAGGCACAAATAACATGCCAATACTCCAATACTTACTAAAATGTAACTACAACAAAATAATGAAGTGCTACAAAAAAAAAAGAGGCAATCTGGAACCATCTGGATCAAAACGAGTGATATCTCTACATGTATGACCGTGTCAATGCAGGATGATAATTTAAAGTTATAATGTATGCTTTAAGCTATTCTTTTCTATTACCAGTAAATTATAAACAAATGCAATATATCAAAGAAATATCCCCCAAGAACACTTTTATCTCCTGAAACCATGTCCAAAGCCGTAACATTTCTTCATTTCAAAGACGTCCTACACTACAAATGCTCACACTAAGTGGACATCTGTTCGTTAAACAGATACTGACTAGTTCAAGCAGAGTCTTAGACCTGCTGAACATCTCAAAGGAAGAGTTAGGCCCTATAAAAGCCTGTGCCAGCTAATATGCAAGTAGTAAAACAAAATTAGACACAGAAATATACAAGCAAGCAGACACTGATAATCAACTCAAAAGATCCAGGAAAATTTTAACATATCCTTTAGCTATAAATTTAGATCTTAATTCTTCCCCCATTCATGCTTTGTGGGTCTCTTCCTTTCAAAAGGAAATAGCCCCAACAGAAGATAAGACCAGTATATTTCTCCTATCTCCTGTCCTCAAGCATAAACTCGTCCACTTGATTCCAGCGATGCTGGATCTCCAAAATGGCTAAATGAAAAAAATCATTTGTCTGGCCTTGATCAACTGATCTGAAATCTGCATATGGATAGAGCTTAAAACAATATATTTCCCTAACCCACATCATTAAATAAAATCATAGAATAGTTTGGGTTGGAGGAGACCTTAAAACTCATCCACAGTTCCACACCCTGCCCTGGGCAGGGACACCTCCCACTGGATCAGGGGCTCCAGCCCCATCCAACCTGGCCTGGAACCCCTCCAGGGATTGGGCAGCCACCACTGCTCTGGGCAACCTGGGCCAGGGCCTCCCCACCCTCATTGTGAAGAAATTCCTCCTTCTGTCTAGTCTATATACTAAGCCCTTTTTCCCCTCTAGTTACAGAATGTTAATTATCAACATAACAAATACCCCTACTATAGACACTCTTCAAGATGCCTCAGGTTTAATTTTTTTTTTGATTCATTCAGCATTCCTCTCAGTGAGAAATCTTGCAGTGGAATTCTTCATACAGTAGGAATTTTAATTATTCTAATTATTAATTTTATTTCAGTTGAATAGAAGCTGAACAAAGTGAGTTTTAGTTATTAGTTGTATAAAAGTTTAATTCTTATGTCAATAAGGCTTAAAACTTTCCCATTAGCTAGTGTTCCTACACTAAACTTCTTAAAAAAGGTAAATTATTGTAACAATGTCAAATAAATGCATCCTCAGAGAAATATACACAGAAGAAGTAATTTTCAATGGCATTATTGTGGAGAAACATCACACCGCTCATCAACAACATTTTAAGAGCTCATTGAAATAATAAAGTGGCTGCAGTTATTTCCATTAGGAGGTTTATAAATAATATCTGCTGTTGGGTACATTAAGAGACCACAACTGTGTAATAACTGAAATGTCAGCACATCTTCTTTGTGAAAGTTTCTACTTCTAAAAGAAGGCCTCACAATTCCCACCTCTTCCTTCTGCCTCAATATTTGGACCGTGGAGCAAAACAGCGCTTGCCATTTCCATTCAACTGTCTCTCCAAAATTAAATAAAGCCGTATATAAGGCAAAAAGTACTTTACACACTTATTGGTATAAATACAGTCTCCTTAAGAACCTCCCACACACAAACTTACAGCCCTTTTGGGCATATTTTTCTGAACTTTTTCATTTTGAAGCAACAGCAACCTGGAAAAGAGGGCAACAAACAAGGCAAAGTAGAACTTGGAGAGCTGTCAAAGTCTGATAAAACTAAGCCGCTCCAAGAGCATAATAAATCGTGAAGTACCAACTCCATTACCTCTATTGTTACAAAGAGGCTCTTTATTATGCTGAAATCTTTACTTCCGAAGAGTTCTCAGTTATATAACCAGATTTTTTCATGAACAACATGGAAGCTGACATTCCGACAAAAAATAAGAGCTTTTGGATAGTGATGTCTCTAGGTATTTTGTCTGATACATCTTATCATTTTAATGCCCCTTCAGAGCCCATTGGACTTCCTATAAAAACTTACTGTTTATGTAACTTACACAATAATTGTTTTCTGTCATAGACTCAAATCTTTCGTTCAGGTTAGAGGAATGCTGTGATGAATTTTTTCACAGCAAATCTGAGACACTTAAAAAAAAAAGTTTAATCCCATAAACAGGCTTGTGTAACATTCCCAGTACTGGCTCTTCAACAGACTCCAGCACTCTTCTATACTCAGAAAGTCGGTGGAGACGTTATGATAAAAACAGGCTGACCTTCATCCTCAGCTCTTCCATTTTGCCCAACTGACACTATACTATCTACTAAAGTTTATTACTGATGAATTTATGAGTTCCTGTTATTTACCCCTTTCTTCCCCAGCAAACCACTCCAGTTCTGATTTAGTCAGAGCATCTATTGAAGGTAAGGCCATGCCATTTGACACCATGAGCAACCACATCCAGTGGAAGGTGTCCCTGCCCACAGCAGGAGGGCTGGAACTGAGATAGTTGATATATACACCCATGTGATCCTCTCATTATTTAGTTGCAGATGTCCATGTTTTAATGCCATTCTGAAATTTTGAGGAGGACATCAACTATGTAAGAACTTATTTGTAAAACTATCTTACTAACCAGTATTTTTACTGCTCTTTGTAGACGTGTTATCCAAACGTGATTCATAACACAAAAGGTCACAACAGAAAAATGTATCATAACCCAGCGTACTGATGCGAATCCAGTCTTCACTTCTGTCAAATCACGTCTATTAATCACACAAAAAAAAATTGGGTTAAAGTATTGTTATGCAATTTTTCTCTGCATGAAAGACTCTTCGATTAATGTAAATTTAACATTCCTATCAATGCAAGCGGTCAGATATGCATCTTTCCCACCTAGAAAGCAAACGGCACCACAATGATATACGTAATCATATACGTAATGGAGAGGAAAAAAATGACAAGAAAGTAAAACAGATTTTGACAGGAAGTCATGACTGAATGACGGGCAGAAGCCATCGATAGAGAGAAAGACGCCTGAGATTGCTGTCTGAAGCCAAGCCATGGTGAGGCCCCAAAGTCGTGCTGCATTGCAGCCCCTGAACTGGGACTAAAGAGTGGCTTACAGATGCTTCCACATACATCTTGCACATCTCCAGCCACATCCAGTACATCCTGCATGACACATCTCATTTGCCTGAGATCCAAGGCTTCCAGGATGACTACAAGAGATTACAGAGCCAGCGCTCACACGCAGGAAGAACTCGAGGCTGCAAGAGACCTTGGACAGGACACAAAGGCTACTACCCGCAAAGATACCATCCTTTAAAGGTAAATATTCGGGAACTGAGGTTTATATCATCTAGCACATCTGTTTAAATGTACCCTAAAAAATGATACTTCCTGATGCGGTCATTGTGCTCATGCAGACAGAGAAAGGTTCTAACACAGGCGGCTACATCTGAGCATAATTTTAATTAATCTGATAGCTTCATAGAAATCATGACTCAAAATGTCAGGGCTATCAATGAAACAATATTCCAACTTTCTATTATTAAGAACCATACAAGGTTTTTTTGATCCTCCAAACTAATTAGGCTGATGGTTCAGGCTGCAAAATACAGCTGTTTTCCTGACAACTTTAAGTTCAGCCAACTCTGAACTCTGTTTCATTGAACCCTTTCCACACTTGTTTCAATGGCAACAGACTGCAAACGCAGAAAAATACCCACTTTAATTAACTTTTACTCCTTTCCAGGGGGTGTTAAAAGAAAACCAAGAGCTATTACAGAGACAAAGTGAATGAGCCTTCCAGGCAGCGAAGGCTATTACATTCAATTGTTTGGCAACACTTCTATTCAAGACTAACAATTTCAGAGACTTATGTTCTTAATAGAGCAGACTAAAACTCTTCTGATGAACAATTTTCCATCAGAAACTGCTGATTTTCTGGATCAAAATGTTCTACGGGAATGTTTATTCCACTAAAACTCCTGATGGAAAGAGGCAGGCGAGCTGGAGGGCTGGCAGACCCGCTTGGAAGCCTGCCTAGGAGCCAGCCAGGCTGGCAGGAAAGCGGGCAGGCTGGCTGCCCAGCGTGTCCCCTGCCCAGTTTGCTAGTCCCACTCCTCTAAGGGGTCAGGCAGATTATGTACTATAATAATATTTAGTGTGAAATTAGTCAACGTTTATAACAAAAAACCTACAATATTTCAACTGTATCAAAAAGAAATCCTACAGTAAGGTTGGCATGAAATGGTGTTCCAATTTTGCAGAAAAGTCATTTAGAAATTTCCTTGTGTGAGGAAAATTTTATTTTTTTTTTGTTCCAATTCAAAACCATAAGAAAAAAAAGCAAAGTGAAGTACTGGAATTTCTGCAGAATAGGAGCCCCAGGTTTGAACCACAATGAGCTATACACCAACCCCATATGCTAAACCAGAAACCACATAAAGCTATGGCATTTCTACAATAGAAGGCAGAATCTGAAGATTCTTCTTGCACAATATTATCTTTATTTTTCCAATTACATAAGGAATGTATTAATCTGACAGACCTGAGGGCTTATGAACAGGGTTACTCTCTTCTCTCACTCATTCAGAACTCATATATTTTTAAAAATAAGTGAATCACTGTCTTTATCACTACTAGAGGTTACATTGGCACGACTTGAAAAACACAAACTCGGATCGGAGAGTTATATCTCCTTTGTGTCTAGTAGCCCTCAAGAGCATCTGAGCTACTGATTCACATGACCAGAAGGACAAGTCTGGCAATCAATCACAAGCACCAATTGCCACACATACCCAAACGCAATGAGCCATCTGACGAGAATGGACATTGCATACCCTTTCTTGACAAGAATTGCCGTTCTGGCATCCAGCATGAATGGAGAAATAAACCAGTACAAGTAGAAAATGCATATCAGGGTCACGTGACATGCGCATCTAGGATGCGCAGCCTCCGCATCCCCACAAAGCACCCTATGACCTGCCAAAGTGCTAGATATTGCTGTGTGTAACTTCATCTTAGTTCTTTTTTGTTTATACTGTCAGGAACAAACTTATATACACAAAAATCCAGATCACACTTTTAAAATACCACAATAACTTAAATTTCCAAAAACCTTGGAGAAATTGTCCCTAAAACAACTGCACTTAAAAGCTCCAGTGTTGAATAAAACGGAATTACTCCACTATTGCTTGCTCCTTTGCAAATTTGCAGGGAAAGTAGGTGTTTTATTTCTTTAGTTTTTTGGTGCGCTGGAGCCGGGCTGCTACGCAGGTTTTGGACATTCTCTTACATGAGATCTGTTGCAGCTTTATTACACTGTACAGGCGAGAGCCACGAATAAACTAAACATAACCAAGAGGATTCACATATATGCTTCCCGAGATACCCTGCACCACTGGTAAACTATTTCTGACAGACCTACAACGTCTTTTACCAGTTTGATATCACCACCACGATCGTCTCTACAAACATTCGGCAGCAGTAGTGGAAGCCTGTAGTTAGATATCTAAAAGTTGGCTTAGAACTGGCAAAAATCTACATGCGCTGTTTGATTGTTTTCTGCTGAAAACCCCTGGTTTCCATAATCTTCAGAAGTCAATCCTATCTATGTTCCCAGCATTTAAAAATAACTCTGCACTTGCCACATCCAGCAGTTTTACTCCCTGCATTGCAAACACTATATATAGCATGCATGAACTCACGTTGAAAAGTAAAGGTGACACAAGCACAATGACGCAAACAGGACATATAGATTAGGGAGTATTTATAGACCACAGAAAGGAATACCCCACCAATATTGTTTGACCCATGAGGCAAGGACAGAACTGAAATGTCTTTGCCTATATATTACATACACAGATCGATTGAAATATATTCTATTCCTACAGTAGCCAAACCTTATGGAAGAAATCAAATACACTGTTAATATGGTGGTTCTGTCACGTGCCACATACTAAAAAGATCTGGAATAGCAGAGAAAAAATACCTACTCGAAAGTACTAACATTGCAAGAAGTAGTGCTGATGATACACACAGGGAACACTCACACGATTCAACTTAAAGTCCTATAAATTGCAACAGAAAGAACTCCTAAATTAGCGTTCTAAACCTGAAGGTAAAAAGGTAAATATTTCCTCTAAGTGGCACCTTCCTCTGCGTCAATATTGATTCAGGCTGCCTATCACAACTGTATTATTTTAATAAAATAAAGCTAACTCTGGAGTTGATCACAGTCGGGCGTCTAGACCCTTAAGAATAAATGCCATCAACATTTCAAATATGAAGAGATTCCATAAAACTAAATTTGTACTGCTTTTACTTCATTTAGTTAACCTAAATTTCCAAATCAGAACTAATGTATAACTCTACGGCGAACTAATCAACAGCTTCCACTGGATGCAAATCCCAATTCTCAAGTCCCTGTTTGCAGCTGGTAGGATGGGGAAGCAGGATGCTCCAGTCATCCCCCCTTGTTATCAGGTGTATGAGCCTTGCACAGAAGATAAATAGCATCTTCACCCCTCCAGAGGAGCTCCAGGTGGTGCTCATGAACCCCACTACAGCCTCCTGGGCAGAGTAAGAACAAGTTCCCGTTCAGGAAACTAAAAAACAAGTTGCTCTTTACGTGACGCACATTATATTGCTATTGTTTGCTTTGTGAATGAAGTTGAATTCAAGTTCCAGGGAGAAGTCACGACATCTGGGATTTTACCCAGCATTTACCCAGATCTACCCACTTCCAAAGCTGTTTAACTATTAAGGTTTTTCTCTTCCTCACTTGATCCCACAGTCCGGTTCTTCACCAAGGGATCTTAAGTCACCTGCAGAAGATCCTTAGCTGACAAATTACAGTCCATATAATCTAACAGGATGTTGACAGTTGGTGTCAAGTGAACATCTGCATAAAACGCACCTCAGCTTTAAATCGTGCACTGTCAAAAACAGGAATCATTTGGATAAGTTTGTAAGATGAAGATCTCCATATGTTTAAAACCCTGCACTTTTCCAATAATCTTCCACGCATAAGCAGACTTCAACAGTGAGCTTTGGTAAAAAGAGATCGTGATAACTCAATTAATTGGTTGAGTTACCCGAAAGACACTTGCTGTTTTAAAAGTGTGTATGATTTGTGCTGTGGTACATCATTAGTTAAAGTGCTACACAGTGTGTAACTGTTGGGCATGACATGAAGGAAAAGGAAATCAATCAGATTTAGCATCCAAGGCAGCTCACGAGGCAGTGCCACTCATCTGAACTGGAACAATGGAGGTTTGTGACTAGAATTTTCTGTAGTAAGCTGCACAGAGATCTTAACCAGAGTTGTGGGTTTCCATATCTTCTTAGTCCAATGTAAGTTTTACTGGCTCGTTACTGCCAATTAGGAAAGACTTGACTTAAAAAAATTATTGAAAGCTGCTGAACACACTCTTACAAAGCGCAGTATTAATTAGATCTTAGACTCTGAGTGAACTCAGACAATGCATTAACAAGAGTAAATATTCAAGTTTTCCACTAACTGTTTTATAGTACCATAGCCATAACATAACACTTTGGTTATGATGGAGGAAGCATTTTATTTAACCTGCAGTTTCGGGGCTTTTACCTGTACACTCATTCCAGAACCAAGCAAGGAGCACCTGGGAGACTCAAGGGGTTCCATTGCATTGCTGGAATCATTCACTACTAGAAGCAACCTCTAATCAAACAGGAATTAATGACTGTCATTCTGTGTCATAAGTGAACTCAATAAGCATTTTCAGACCAAGCTAACTAGAAAAAAAACTATTTTTTCCCCCACCGTAGCACCTGTTAATTCCCCCACCCTCCCACTCCATGACCTGTAAGAAGTCCCATTAAATACAATTGTTTGGAATTTTCTAATAAACCATTTAGCATTAGGGGAAATAAAAAATATTAAAAGATCAATTTTGAAAAAAGCTACCTTAGAAATTTATTTATGGACGTCACTTTTATCTGTAAAATTCTTTGGGCTCAAAGCGAATTTCTAGTCAAAAGTCAAAGCCCAAAATAAGCAGCATTCCAACAGTGAGGTGATGATAATACCATGCTTCCCAGCAGGATTTAGAACTGGCGCGTTTAACATTTGAAGCATACATCTCCATCAGTGAGCTTATTGACTTTCTCTCGCTTTGACTATCTGCCTTTTCACTGACAGATAAATAAAATTAAAGCCTTGTTTTATCTTGATGTAGAATAAAAACAATTTAGTACTTATCGGAAATCTCCGTTTCCAGCCACCTCGAATTCACCGGATTAGATGCTGACAGGATAATGTGAATATTACTTATTAGCGATATACTTCTTTATGTTAACTCTTCCTATACAAATAATGAGTAGTAAAATAGCAGTAAAATTCCTATGCAAATAACGAGTAATAAAATTAATAACCTGTAATTCCCTACTGAAAGAAGAGTATTTTGAAAAGCTATTAAGAAAACTGGCAAAAAAAATTATTTTGCTTTTTTCTTAGGGTATGGGTACAAGAAAAAACAGATGTTCCCCCCAAACCACAAACATCCACCACAAACAAATGAAAATGAAAAATACTCCCCCGCCCGTGTATATGTACTTAATGTGCACAAACATGTGCATCCCTAAAGTCTTATTAGAAAAAAACACTTAAACAACTTATAAAAGTTGTCCTTATAACATTAAGGAATGAGAACTACACACGTGTATAAGGACCACTTGCAAAATCAAATCCATGCACTGGTCTGCAGTAAGAAGCTTCGTTCCTTTTTGCAATGCCATCCTCTGAATATTAGTGACAAGTGATACAGTCTTCTTGCGACATGAAAGAGCTTGTCAAACACAGACCACAATTTACAACACCCGTAAGCCGCAGTTCGGAGTGTCTATGGAGTGCAAATGCAAATGCAACATATTTCAGTTTGTAGCACCATCTCATGAGTTTGTCATATAATACAAACAATGCAGGTTAATGAAAACAATAGAATCATAAAATAGTTTGGGTTGGAAGGGACCTTAGAGATCATCCAGTTCCAACCCCTGCCATGGGCAGGGACACTTTACTGGATCAGGTTGTTCCAAGCCCCATCCAGCCTGGTCTTGAAGAGTTCTGGGGCAGCCACAACCTCGCTGGGCAACTTGTTCCAGTGTCTCACCACTCCCACTGTGAAGGAATTCTTCCTTATGTCTAGTCTAAATCTGCCCGTCTCCAGTCTATACCCATTCCCCCTTGTCCTCTCCCCACAAGCCTTTGTACACAGTCCCTCTCCAGCTTTCTTGTAGCCCCTTCACGCACTGGAAGGTCACTATAGGGTCTCCCCAGAGCCTTCTCTTCTCCAGGCTGAACAACCCCAACTCTCTCAGCCTGTCTTTGTAGGGAAGGTGCTCCAGCCCTCCAATCATCCTTGTAGCCCTCCTGAGATAGCAGATGCATGAAGCATGTGGAAACTCTCAAGTCTTTCCTCTGTGTTCCATCATGAAACTGACTACAAACATTTGTAAAATCCCAGGAAGCACAGCTACTAAGATGAATTTATTATCAAGTGGTGTTATCTGTTCCATAATTTAAAAGTGAAGGTCAATATCTAACAGTAAACCCTGTTTTAGTGTTTGCCTTCATCACCACAGCTTCCTCCAGAAACCAATCTGTTTCTCTGAAGATCCATGTGCTACATCACATTCAGGATAAAAACTTTCCCGACATGTTTAGAAAAAAAAAAAGGAAAAGGAAAGATTTAAAAAGAAAGATTTAAACAGCCCTACTAGAAGATTTCTTTTCTACATTAAAAAAAAAAAAAAATGTATACATGGCTTGAAAGAACATATCATAGAATCAAAGAATCAAGGAATAAGTTGGTTTGGAAGGGACCATTAAAGCCCATCCAGTCCCACCCAGGACACCTCCCACTGGATCAGGGGCTCCAGCCCCATCCAACCTGGCCTGGAACCCCTCCAGGGATGGGGCAGCCACCACTGCTCTGGGCAGCCTGGGCCAGGGCCTCCCCACCTGAACAGCAAAACATTTCTTCCTAAGATCTCACCTCAATCTCCCCTCTTTCAGTTTAAAACCATTCCCCCATCCTGTCCCTGCCCTCCCTGATCCAGAGCCCCTCCCCAGCTTTCCTGGAGCCCCTTTAAGCACTGGAAGCTGCTCTAAGGTCTCCCCGGAGCCTTCTCTTCTCCAGGCTGAGCAACCTCAACTCTTTCAGCCTCCCCTCAGATGGGAGCTGCTCCAGTCTCTGTGGTCTCCTCTGGACCTGCTTTAACAGATCCATGTCCTTCCTGTGCTGAGGATTCCAGAACTGAACACCTTAAATGTATGTACAAATCCTGATACACAACTTGATTCCTTCTGACATGTGCACCAGATCTCCAAGGAAGAACTTTCTGATATTAGAACGTTAATGTAGAGAACATCAGGGACTGAATGAAACTGTCTCTAAAGAGCTGAGATAAAGCAACCTCAGGCGCATGGCAGTAGGGAAAGGTTGGTTACATGGACCATTCCTAGTCTTTTACTGATTTGTCTTTTTCTTCTCTTTAAAGCAATGACTTTTTCATCGTCCAAGTAGCTGGAAATTCAAAAGGAACACCAGGAACAATCTCTTAACACTTTCTGCAGGAACATCCAAGCTGTGGCTGCAGAGCCAGTTGCCCCCGCACATTCCCTGGAACATGTCCTCAGAGTGCTGTACAGGCTGTAAATAGTAAAAGCAATATTGTCCTCCAAACCAATTTTAGCTTCAACAATTCCCACAGCTCCCTGGCTACTTTCTGCCTAATCTGCACCCTCTGTCAAACTGGTGATTCAATTCATACCTCCCGGGGTACAGGAAAAAATCCTGTTGTGAAATCACTGATGGATATGCATTTCTAAGGGGTTTTATATTAAGAAGTAAAAAATTGTCATCCTTTCATCAATTCATTCTCCAAGCACTTTGAGTAAATCTATCTGACCTCCTCATTAATTTTGTCAAACAATAATTTTGTATGACAATGGCTTCACTGCTCTTATTATTTCATTCTCTGGAGTCAAATCTCCATGCAGGAAAGTCTCATACGGGATTCTGAGAGTGTTTGTCCATGCAAGCTTTACAGAATTTTACCCAAAATAAAAAGCAGCATCACAAACATTACCATAGAAACAAACTACCACAGAGAGACAGTAAGGAGAATAAAAAGGAAAAGCTAATTTATAAAGCCAACTCACACTGTTCAGTCTGTTTAACAGATATATCGCTAATAAAAAAAAAGAAACAGATTTTATTAAGCACTGAACAAACAATCAAAATAATATTACTATGCCCTTTATATAAACAGGGGCAAATGGAATTGATATGAAGATCAAATAAAAAGCTTTGATTCTGCAACCTTCATAGACCTTCCGTAACATCCTTCTGCTTAAATTCCTCACATCATTTCATATCAGCCTCTGATCTCCTTTTGCCTGACTGTCCTACAATTTTCTCCGCAGCATCCCTCCATACCTTGACCATGAAAATGCAATCCCAATAAGTTACTAGGACTAGCGGCAACAGACTTTATCTGGAGTTATTTTTTCAACAATGCAACACTGCGCTCACTTCGTTGTAATCTCCTATATATATAAAACATACTACTTTCCTCAAAAAAGAGAAACCACTCTTACAACACAACTGTCTCAGATGGAGATTTTTTTCTTAGAGCTCGACTTGAAAACTTGAATATTCATACTAAACTATTATTTCGGTAAGATTATTTAAACATATTTAAATAAAACCCCAATAGAACCCTAGACAGAAAATTTTTTTACATTTACTCTTAGTTGTACCAACAAAGTCAATTTTAACTTGGGAGAACTTTTGAAGAGTCTTTAATGGAGGTTCAGTTGTGGACTGTATTTCTCTGAATGCATTCCATAGATTTACCATGTCTTAAGTATCAAATTACTTCAAATATTTGGCAAAAACATTCAACCTCTCAATAACAGCAGAACCAAAAATACAAATCTTAAATACACTCAAATGCAGCAACTCTGGTGGACTGAATCTTTCTGTTCTCCTCCCACTGCTGAACACCTACATGCATGGGGGTGTTTAAATTCAACAGTAAGCCATGAACTGCGCAGAATCACAGTAACTGAATCTTCTCAAACAGACACACTTTGGCCTTATTTTTAAAAAATCATGGCTCTATGCATTTTTGTTTGAAATTTTGCACGTTTAGAATTGCACTTGTTCTTCAATCTTCTCCTATTAAAGATTCTTTTGAAATAATGCTTGTTTGGTACAAGTAACTTGCAAAATAAGGGTAAAAAGAAAACTTGTTTATAATGGGTCTGATTTAATCCCAACAATAGTTCCTTTCAACATTCCTCAAACACTGTAATTTCAATATGCTGGGAGTGCTACAAACCATTTTAGTCTATAGACCATTTGGGGTACATCCAAGAAACAAGCAAAGCTAAAGGCAGACATTATAAACAGATAAATAAATAAATAAACAAATCGAAAGGCAGAAATGGTGCATATTCTCCCTGTCAGTCCCCCAATGCATTCTTCCACGTATTGCTTGCCTTTCATTCCCATGTTTTAGATCCACAGTCTTCAATTCCCAGACAGAAGCAATACCGATGGGGTTCAGACACAGTTTCCCCACCTTTGGGATAGAAGACGCCGTGCCATGCTCTTGCTACAGTGCTGGGACACTGTATTCAAGATGCGGAAATCCCAGTGGTTCATCAACCGAAATGCAAGATATTAGAAAGCTTTTCATAAATCTTGCACATTACTAACTCCGTTAAAGTGATGAGGGGAGCGGACAAGCTTTTAATTGTATTCCTTGCCTTCACCTTCCCTGGTCTTATCATCATTCTGCCACAAGACAACATCCAGTAAAACATATTTTCCTTTCAGCAGGCTGCAAGTTCGGGTCCTTTTGGAAAAAGTGGTGTTACGATTAGTCCTCTTTATAAACTGAGGACTTGATTCTTCGCATAGCCTTCCACAGACTGTCTCTTTTAGCAGCCCTTGCTACCTGCAGTTATAAAGAGAGGCGAGTGTTCCCCAAGCTTCTTATTGCAGCAACACTTCCACAATGATATTAAAAAAAAAAAGAAATTCACAAAAGTTACAAAATAAAACACAGATGTGCGATACCCAAATTCTTACATGGTCTCGAAGTGCCTCGGAATGAAATTTTTATCACTCTCCTTAAGATCTTGTATAAAGTTGCCAGTTTCTGCAAAGGACCCAATTAGATCTTTCATCGACTCATGCTGAGAGAACACAGCAATCGAAACCGCGAGGGCTGAGACAGATAACTGCTGTGCCCAAACCGTGCCTTCAATTGCACAGATATCTAGCTTATCAGCAAGCCTCCAATACTGAAAAAGCATGGAGAAAAAAAACCACACAATAAAAATGAGAATATGATAAAAGTGATGATCTTGTAATGAAACTTGTATATACAAGTATGTGTATGAAATAGTAACGAATACCTATGTTTTTCTTTTTCCTTCATGGCTATGTATATTCATACATATAATAAACTTGAAAAACAAGCAAACAGATGAACAACCAGATAGTTAAAAAGGATCAGTATTCATTGCACAAGCAAAGTCGTCAGATCTTTGGATATAATTGAATTGCGGCAAACCAACTGCTGCAGACACCGGTCATCTGACATAGTAAACTGCTCATTGACATGGTAATTTTTTAGTTAATTATAGTATAGGTTACAAAGATCTTACATATTCTGTGTTAAATGAATCCCCCTCCTGACAGATGGGCTCTAGACTGGCCTCTTTTAAAGCTGAAACGACCAGTTCTGGACTCGTTTCTGGTGATGGCTTTGTAGCGTTCCAAGGCTGGGGTGTGGCAAGGCTGCACAAAGCGCAGCAGCGTGGGACCACAGCACTGGCCCCCGTGTGAGATGGGCAAACAGACAAGGAAGGATGGGGAGAGATGTGTTTGAGACCAAAAATTAAACCAGCTATGAAGACGAGACAAAAATGCAAATATCAGTTTCAAGGCCTGCCCTTCATAAACAAGGTGGTCCTCCAGAACATCTATGCTGGCTATGCTTTAACGTCACAGTTCAGCCAGCAACGCTTTCTGTGTTTCACATACTTTCTGTTAAAAAAAGAAAGTGAGGAAAGTGAACGTGAAAAAAACGGCTTACTGATTTCCTCAACATAATGTCCATGAATTTTTAACAAATAAATTTTAAGTCCCTTTGCTGCAGAACTCTCTTCACACTCACCTTTTCAAAACCCAGGAAAACAGTGTTATATTACTATTTCTTAAGGCTTTAAATTATAGAATAAACCTCTTTCACTTCAAAGTTTTACAAATCCATATTATATTTTGAGCAAAACCCCCAGATTTTATACCATTCCTTCTCATTTATGTTGTCAGATGCACCGGGCTTAAAAGCGAGACAGCAGTGCTGCTCCAAAAGCAGCACAGCAAACAAGAAAAACAATTAAATCCGGTATGTTTACAAGTGAAAGTCTGCTGTAAATAACCATGTCAAGTAGATCTTGCTGTGGGAAAGTGGGATCAGAACATCGATAAGCACTGACTGTGAGAAGGAAGGGTGATCAGCAATACACTGCAGAAGGCAGAGCTGAAACAAGAGACATAACCAGACCTAGCCAAGCTACAGGATAAAGAAAAATCAAGGAAAAAAAGTAATAAAAAGTAAAGAAGACCTAGTAAGCTGGATTGGAGGTGGTAGAAGGTGTATGGCAAGAAAAAAGGTGACAGTTCTGTGTTTTTCTGACTGCTTTGCATTTCCTTAATAGTTTTTTTATCTTTCGTCAAGTGTTTAATTCCCCATTTATGAACTCATTTGCAGCCGACTGCTTTACACTGCCAGCACAGAATCTGGAATACCCAGACTGGAGAAACTTCTAGCTCTATCTGGAAAACCTATGCCTATGACTGACCACAAGACCTAGGAAGAAGAACCCGGCAAACCAAGACCATAAGTACTTTGTACCGTACATTGCTGAATAACTCTCATAGGTCTAAGGGGGAGTTCCCCCTAATGCAAAGATATCCCTTCTCTCGAGCCATGGCCAATGCCAAAGGGCACACCAGCCTGCCAACATCCACCACTCCAAAAGGGAGAATACATTCAAGTACTTCGAAGCCTTCAGGGAGCAAACCCTCAGCATAGTTAGCCCAGTCTTTCTGATGCTCTCATTTCTCACTCAAGTGTCCACTTTTCAGAGAAGAAAGCATCTGATCAGTGATGACTGTGGCCTTATGAAGAGTAAGGAAACTATAAAGTAATAGGAAATAAACAATGCCAAAGAGGAGCCAGACCGTAAGGCTTCTGCTTTGTTAGCCTGGTCTGGCATTTAGAGATAACAGAATAGCATTCATTACCAAATGTTTTGACAGTAGAGTCATTTCAAATAATCACATTTTACTCTTTTTTTTAACACTCATAAAGACTTTTATAGCATAAAAAAAATTTCCAGTTCAACTCAAATCTTACACTGTCTGATAAAAAACTCTCTCCATGAAAAAAAGCCGGCCATAGCTCATTTTCTAATCATTCCTTGGCATTAAGAGTTATGAGAAATCAATTATAATCACTATTAAATAAGGGAGTCATCACCAATATGCCAGTAGCCTTGACAGGAAAGTGTGTTAAGAGCACAATCACTAAATAAAACTTCATACAGAAATCTCTCCCATGGTCTGTATAAATGTGGGAAGCTGAAGGGGGAAGGACAACAATCACTGCATAAAAGCCTACAACAATGAATAAAAGTTAAGTTGATTTTCCAATGTCTAATATTGCTTCACCACTCTAATTAATATACTATCTATAAATAAAGATGAAAGATCACTGGAAGCTATGTAATCAATTTTGATAAGCTTACAAATCAAAATAATCCTGCAATTTCGATGTCCGACATCAAGTATCAGATGGCAGTGTCTAAAGCATCAGGCAGTTTCAGCCAGCTGGATTTCACTGAGAAATCTCCATTTGGCCACTTCAATTTGCGTTACGTCTTTTCTAAAGTTTCGTTGAAACGGCCTTTATCCCCCCTGCCAAAACTGTTGCCTACTACATCTGCATTTTCTTCATAGAAGCCAGGCACTAAACTTCTACCCTCTGGAATATTCACAATGAAAACCCATATAATTTCACAGGTCAATTCAGGTATTGTTCATCCTACTGGTCACAAAAACCTTAAGAATTTGTCATCTGGTAACACTTTCAGAATCCAAAGCTACGCCACATGCCAACGGTAGCATCTTTACTAAAATAAACTAGTTCATTTTAATGTAGTCTTAGGTTTGTACTGGTATTCTACTATAATTTTGAAGTCTTGAACCCGTCTCCAGCCAAGAATGCACCTACAGAAGAAAAAAATGTAACCAAGGAAAATTCTATTTCTTTAGAAACAGAATCATAGAATTGCTTGGGTGGAAAAGACCTTTGTGATCATTGAGTCCAACTGTACCTGTTCACTACTAAAACATATCCCTGAGCACCTCATCTGTCTTTTAAACACCTCCATGGATGGTGACTCAACCACTTCCCTGGGCAGCCTCTTCCAGTGGCGATAACCCTTTTGGTGAAGAAATATTTCCTAATATCCAATCTAAACCTCCCCTGGCACAACTCGAGGCTGTTTCCTCTCATACTATCACTTGGTTACCTGGGAGAAGAGACCAACACTCACCTTGCTACAACCTCCTTTCAGGAAGCTGTAGAGACTGATGATGGCCTCGGCCTCCTCTTCTCTAGAGGCTAAACAACCTCAGGTCCACCACTACACCCCCACATACATTCTTGATGTTGTAGTCCTGAGATACAAAGTCATTTGTAGAAGAAACCACTTCATAAGATAGCAATTTAATTGCAAATAGCAACACTTGTATTGCCAAATGTCTTCTAAGACCTCGATTGAATTCGAACCAACCAATACTGTCCTTCCATTTGATTTTTGGCTTTTGAACAATTAGATCTTCAAGGATTAATTCTTACAAGCTCCTCCTGCACAAAGAAACAACAAAATACTTCTGTGCTCATTTGAATCTCAAAACGGAAGCACATTTGTTTTCATTCTGCAAATGAGCGTTACATTCTTAGTATTTGACAACCGCTGTAGCCGATTAAATGGTCTGTGCAACAAGATGTACCTGCATTCAAAGTCAGCAGAGGGGAGGATACAGGAGAAAGACAGCCGCAGGATGCAATGGTAGCCAGACCTAAAGTACTTTGTTCATTTGAATTTCTTTCCAGCCATCTGTATTTTGTCTTTACAGAGTAGAAGCGTTGCCTCATTCGCCCTTGACGAGATATAAATTAAGAAACGATGCTAACACACGTTCTTTTTAAACAATTGCATAGATTCTCATTTCAAAGGACATTTTAAAACCATTCTCCCTTACATAACATTAGCATATGCTTCTTAAGTGCTCCTGAAATAAAATTTGTATCATCACAGTCACATGGTGTTATTCCGTCTACAAAAGCCAGTATCAGCTGCCTCCTTGTTGAGACTTGAATCAGAATTTCCTTGCTGCAAATGTTTTCTCTCTCTAGGGTATACAATTTTACCTTTCAGTCCTCCTGAAAATTATAAGGCAATCTAAAACTATCCTCCACTCCCCTTTCTTGTATGAGTATCTCTCTTTCACCAGCCCTCTTTCCAAGAAGAAAATCAGCATTAATTGAAATAACACATGAAAACAAAATTTCTGATTTCTTTTCAGTAAGCACAAAGTCTGATTTATAGTTAACCTTAAAAGGTAATATTACTTTTAACATGTTTAATAAAAACAATGAATGAGCAGAACAAAAATGAAGGAATTACGTACACATATTCTTTTATAAGCCATAATTAATAACAGTAAATCTTGAAATGTTATTGTGTTGCAAGATGCACAACTGCTGACCTTGAATTGTGTAATGTCTATCATGTTGATATCTATCGCTGTCAGAAATACCACCTCTACAAGCACGTGAGACCTTGTATTTAACTAAATCAACTGATCAGTGCAGCACTGCCAATCATTTTGTTTTTAAAATTATCCAGTGTTTCACATTCCTGGTATACAGTTGGATTGATTAAATAAAGATATTCATATTCATAATATTACATTACAAGGCAGGGATAAACCCAGACATTTATATATTTTTAGAACAAACTCTACTCAACTGAAATTCTGATAGTGGCTCGTGTTGGATTGAATTAAATTTCTATTTCCCTATAAGCTCAGGTTAGGAGAGATGTTAGTTTCTTATGTTGCAGATTTATGCACCTGTAATTACTTTAAAATCTTTAAAATTAAATAGGCTTAATTTCAGAGTCTCAAAAGAAAGCAACAATACATTATTTAACACATAGTTCCGCAATACTGGCAATACTGATTTTGGGTTCTGACAATCCTATATAAAAATAGGATACCCATTTCAAATGGGCAGTTTCCCCTGGGTTTTGTGCCAAGCATCCGTGCGGAGTGGACTCGCTACAATAAAAGCAATGCTGAGCAGATATTCCTGCCCCCAAATTTAGGTTTAATCATACTTGGATTGACTGAAAAATGCTGCCGTGCTATTCAAAAGAAGTTAAAAAGGGGAGTGTGGTGGGAAGAAGCAGTTGAGTAGCTGATAAGTATAAGAGTAGTTAATACAGTATCCATTTGGAAACAGAAGATTATATTTCTTTAGAAACAAAGTGATTTTGTGCTGCAGATTTAACCCAGATGAGAGAGTTATGCAAGACTTAGATTTGATAAACGGAAGTCTTTCAATGGGATGGAAAGACGTGAAGTCTTAACAGAAGAGGGCACGTGAGCCATCCCCCAGCATCGACCACACACATCATATGTGCCTTCGCATCTGTCACGCAAAGCTAGCTCCTGCGTTTCCTCAACCACTCCACTTCTACACAGGGCTCCGGCTGTATTGATCAAGGATAAAATTTTGCCAGGACAGCTGGAAGAATGCAGCAAGCGTAAATGAAATCAGCAGGACTACTTCTGATCTAGGGGAACGATTTCTGTTGAGCCCATTTTGCAACTAATAAGGCCTTACGTGAGCAAGACTCCTCTCCTCTGATTTATGTAATGTATAAACACACCAAATTTTTTCCTTCGTGGTGGCATATCTGCTGCCTCAGCAACAAGCACATCTTTGCAAATTCAGAATTTGGAATATAGAATCTATCTTCAATCACTGCTTACCTAAAAGAGCCATATTGCAAATACCATCAACATCTGAAATATTTAATCACCATCACATTGATCTGCAGCCACTGGAATATCACGGCTTCAATTCAAACACGTTGGCACAACAGGTGAAAAATTTTATGTCAAACTTGACTTGGGAACATACTGTATTTTGAGAACACTACAAGTGGCAGAATATAGATATGAGAGAGGCAGATCTATTCAAGTGTTAACGTGAAGGTTAGCAGGTCTGCTGTTCTCCAGATGAGACCACACAGACCGGCCCAGAACACGGGAGTATTCCACACACTTCTGCCCACTCAAATATAGCAAATATCTTTCTCCTTTAATGATAATCATTTCAGTTCAATGTTTACAGTTATTCCCCCTCAAAATTAAGCAAGGACTCATACAGAGTAAACAATTGGTTATCTTGCTAGGTACATGAATGCCTAAACCTTTGCTTTTTCTAATCCAGTTTCACTATTTTGCTGTCAAAAACCTCAGTTTTCATTTTTATGTCCAGATGGATTGCAGGCTTGGATAACAATATAAAACTGGTTAATCAACTTTCATGCCATATTTATGAGCAACAGGGAGATTTTACTGTTGTCTGCAGTTTACCAGGGCATACCACGAAATCCAGCCAGTGTTTTATGCACCCTTAAAATTGCAAGCTGCAGCCCACTTTGCCATCGGTGACCCCAAGTCTGCTACTAACAACAATCTCTCATCTTTGCTGAACATAGATTCAGTTAAGTTTATTTTAAAAAAAAATAACACCCTTCCAGCAAGCAGAATTATTTTTTACACATGGAAATTATGATTTCTTAAACCTCCTGGTTATCCTGTGTAAGAGACTTAACAGTCAAGAAACATCTATCTCCTCATTAATTAGTTATGGCATCACTACCGCCATTCTTAATGGAAGTTTTTGACTGAATAAACAAATTCCTCTTACAAAACTGTAACTGTATCTCTGATTATCATATTTTGACAATAGTGCTGCTTTGGTTTTACCTGAGCTATTTTCCACAGTGAGCCAAAGGACTTGCATGGAAGAAACTGTCCAAAGCTGGCATGGCATTCTGTATTTCATAAATCACTTGTGGACATTTATGGCAGCAAGGAACTTAGTAATTAAAATCAAATTCTATGGCTGTTCGGAAAAGTCAAGACTGATAACAGGCAACAATAAACAGCAGATATTTGAACCATATCAATTACATATAGCTTGCAATTAAGATTGTTATTCATAAATTATAATGTATAATGTGTTTTGCCTAATCACACGACCAAGAAGCATAAGAGTGGGATATTACTCATGTTTCAGCAAGTGGCTTTACTGCACCACTGTCGCTTAAGCATCAGAACTCGGCCGCTTTACCCAAAAACAAAGGCAATACTAGCAGACTTTCAACAATGAATTAAATTAAAGTCAGCCCCTAACAGCTTACTTCACCTACTCATGAAACCTGAACAATTACCACCTGTTCCACATTCTGGTTGGGGTTTTGGGGTTGGTTTGGGTTCGGGTTTTTTGAGTGGTTTTGTTGGGGTTTGTGAGGAATTTTTCTTTGTTTAATGACGTAATTTAGCACAAACCAAGTTACGTGGAGATTACACGTCATTTTGACTTGTATGTTATCAAGACGAATAAAAGAAGAATATTTGAAGGCTTAATGTAATACAGAAATATGCTTTATCACAAAACAAAGGTAGTTTATTCCATTAGCTTATAATGCACAGACAATTGATACCTCTCAACGTAGGCACCAGAGTTATTTTCTCCCAGTAGGCAGCATTCTGCCATTCAGAAAATTTAAATCTGACTTATCATTTAAAAGTAGTTGTAACATGGGAGGCTATAAATATATCAGCAAAGCAGGACTAAGTATAGGACTAAATATATCTGCAGGTATCCTGGATCACTTTGATTTTAAGGACTGGAAGGCACAAAAACCCGACAACCACAGGGTGGCCGGGGGAGTATATGAACTGGCTCAAAATTTGGAAATAGTATAATGAGTTCCAGCAGCAATGGTTTAGCAGACTTGAAATGAAGCAACTAGAAGAAATATCTTCACAGACAATTACAAACTACTTTAATCACATGGCTCTGAATCTTGAGGAATACATTGATATCTACAAATTGCTTAAACCTCTCCCTACGACAGCAGTTCCTGAATTTTAATTTTCCTGCTTTTTCCTTCTCCAGGAATCTCTTAAGTTGCACTTTCTAAAGCCAGCTGAGGCCAGGTCCTAGACTCTCAAAAGCTAATCCGATTTTTTTAATATATTATTGTCAAAACTAATTTTGGCCTTTGAACTTTCCAAGAAGCTGCATCTTTTTATACCAAACCAGTTATGTTCATAACCTCATTGCTTTTATTTTATGACACTATGGTTTGGTTGAATATTTTTCAGTATAATTCAGTTGTCAATAATGCCTTTAAAAAAATCTTAATGGAAAAAAAAGGTTTCTTATTGAATAAACTGCACTCTAAGTAACAAAAAGCTGCTTTCTATTTAGTTTATTTCTCATGACACGCTAGCTACCACAAGCAATATCGAGCTGCTTTCTAAAATAATAAAAGTATGCTGACCTCTAAAAACCATTCCACACTATATTTTCCTTCTTCCTATAAAAATGTCCTCAAAAGACCAGCAGCAACAATCACCTTGGATTTAGTAGCATCAACTGCCGTACCACCTCGTCAGAGGCCAGGGCTGTTAGCGCAGCTCCAGAACTGACTTCAATGAGATGCACAAATACGCAGACTGATTGGGTAGCAGGAAATGAAGGAGTTGCAAGTTGTTTAGCTTCCTTGTAATGTTGCTGGCTATAAACTGGAGAGGGGCAGATTTAGGTTAGACATAAGGAAGAATTTCTTCACGATGCGAGTGGTGAGGCCCTGGCCCAGGTTGCCCAGAGAAGCTGTGGCTGCCCCATCCCTGGAGGGGTTCCAGGCCAGGTTGGATGATCCAGTGGGAGGTGTCCCTGCCCATGACAGGGGGTAGAACTAGATGATCTTTAAGGTCCCTTCCAACCCAAACTATTCTATAATTCTACATATGCATGGGAAAAATCAGCTCCTTGCTGACACACCGACTTTGTTTCTGGTACTCTAGTCGATGTGGTATTTACAAGTGCTACGTTGCATTCACTTTTGGGCCAGTAATATGATGTCTAAATCCTCTGACACAAGCAAGAACTACAGAAAGCTTCAAAGGATGAAATCAGTGTTAATTTAATCAAGGAGAAAGGTCTGCTTTGCAAAAATACTGTACTGAGCCAAGAGGCGATTTGTTCAAAAACAGCACAGCCTAGGATCCTACTGGTAGTGGGTCGAATACATAAGCCCTGATGTCCTTAGAGTGACCTCCGAGAAACACACATAATCTGCATGACAAACAGTGAATCTAGTCTGCTTCAGCACGTTTCTGTGATTAATGAATGACCAAACCAAGAACATTAGGCATGCATTTATTATTAAAACAAAACATTGTTTTGGCAGTTTGAGTGATGATGCCAGGACAAATTAGATGCTACTCCCACATGAAGCAGTGCTTTTGTTTCAAAGAGCATCTAGGCCATACCAACCCAGCACAATTCATCTCGAAGCAGGAACAAAACTAATAAACACTTCCCCAAACCTCTTACCTTCCTCACCAGCCACACTGCACTGATCCGTTGTATTAATGTCTCTCTCTGCTCATCTGTTTTTCCTCCGACTGGTGTTCCACCCTTCTTCCACGTCCCCTCTCCATAAAAACAGAAGAAAAATGTATTTCAGTCTTTTATAACTGAAAACATGCAATTTTCAGATCACTACAAGAGTTACACACTACTATCCTCCTTTTGTTCTATCAGTAGAGATAGCTCCTTGCACTGAAGAACCTGAATTTGTGCAAACCCAGCATGAGACCCTAATCCCAGCAACTACCTAAACGTTATTAGCGTTGACTTACTAAATTTAGCAGCATAATTGTGGTACAGTAAGGATTCACCTTCAGCTGCAAAAATAAACTCAGTAGATGTATCTTATCTTTGCCTGTGAAAGTTAAAAAGATCAACCATATGTTCCTTTCAGAAGGCTTTTTGTTCCATGTTCCAAGGACCTGGTGAGAGACTTCCAGTTCCAGATGAGCAGTATTTCCAAGACTAGGATCTGCAGAACTGTTCAGTGTTTGACACAGAGAGGCATCCTTGCTGCGAGTTTTCATTTTTTACTGATCCATTAATACTAAAAACCATAAAAGCATGTGGGTTGGAAGGGACCTTCAAGATCACCCCGCTCCAAAGCCCCAACACCTCCCACTGGATCAGGTTACTCAAAGCTCCAACCAACCTGGCCTTGAACACCTCCAGGGAGGGGACATTCACAACTTTCTTGAGCAACCTGTGCCAGTGCCTCACCTCCCTCATCGTGAAGCATTTCTTCCTAATGTCTAATCTAAATCTTCCCCCTCCCAATTTAAAGCCACTCCCCCTTGTCCTATCACTACAGGTCCTTGTAAAAATTCCATCCCCTGCTTTCCTGGAGCCCTATTCAGTATTGGAAGCTGCTCTAAGGTCTCCCTGGAGCCTTCTATTCTCCAGGCTGTACAACCCCAACTCTCAGCCCGTCCTGATAGCAGAGGTGATCCATTCTTCTGATTATCTTCGCGGCCTCCTCTGGACCTGTTCCAACAGTTCCATATCCTTCTTATGCTGTGGACTCCAGAACTGCACACAGTACTCGAGGTGGGGTCTCATGAGAGTGGAGCAGAGGGGAAGAATCGCCTCCCTATTTGAAATAGCAAAGACTCTGCCTTACAAAAACCTGTTCTCTTATGCCCCAACATCCACATTTCCGCAACTGCCTCATTAAATCATTTCATAACAAACACTCCACAACCTCCCTGCAATCTGTTCCTCTACAAATGAAACTTGGGGATTTAACTAATATTGAAAAGAATAGGCATCAAGAATGAAAAATACTGGTTTTAGAGCTCCAGTAGAGTTTCGGCTATGGAGTATAGCTGCTGCCGAAGTATCAACCATGCGCAGAGGGAGTATGACTACCCCTTGTGCCACACTGATGTGATCATTACAGCTGGCAGATGGCACAGTATATTAAATCTGGCACTACAGAAAGCCAAAAGCCACATCTACAAAGCTTAGAGGAATAAGCGATCATCATTCTGCCAAAAATCTCTTTTCTAGAATTATGCTGTTAAGATATATCTTAACTTTAGTATTGTGTATATTTTAAACTTGTATTACTTTTGTCTTTTCTTTGCTTCTTTATTATTTCTGCTGAGATATTTCTATAATCATACAGAATATAATATACTCCACGTACCTGAATGGCAAGGGAGAGTTAGAGCTTACTAGATCATATGTATATCTAAGGAACTCTTGGTTCTGTACAATGAAAAAAATGAATACTGTAATTTTACAGGGGTTTCTTCAGTGGTCCTTAATCAGCCTGGTAGCATATAACTAGATTCACAACAAAAATTAAAACTTTAACTCATATACTCAAGCTCTGTCGTAATAACTACTTAAATTCCCAGATACACAGCAGTAAGGGTCGTTTCTACCTCTGTCTGAGAAAAAGATCAATCCACGGGCAGCCCAACCCAGTGGGAGGTGACCCTGCCCATGGCAGGGGTTGGAACTGGATGATCTTTAAGGTCCCTTCCAACCCAAACTATTCTATAACTCTAGGATAATGGGACACCCAAGTATTTCAAAGCATGGTTCTTACAAGAATATTATATAAGACAAGCAACTACAGGTACAGTTTCCTAGAACAGGTCCAAGTGCCAAACTCTCCCACTGAATTCAAGTGAATTCTGCTACTGGTTCAAACTAGATTCAGGACTGGACTTTTTAATAGCAGCAAGCACGTTACAAGAGCGTAACACCAAACTTGATGCCGATTTCATTCATCTGAGCATCAAAAATACAACAGCTTTATGTTGAGAGTGGAACACTGAGGCACGGTCACACACCGAAGTCTGAAAAGCATTGCTGTTCAGCTAAGCAGGTTTAGCAGCTCACATTATAAGGAGACAGAATTAGGAACAGGAAAGAATAAAGGCCTTACCAGTACTGAGGACTGACCACGTCACCTTGGGTGCTTTATAAAGCAGGGTAATTCATAATTAAACATCTTATAAGGAGGAGAATTAGTTGCTTTAGGACAAATAGGCTGCCGTGTGAATCGCCCAAGAACATAACGCTGAGACATTTCTTAAAATCCCATGTCTGTCTAGACAAATAATTTATTTTGGGGTGCAAAGCAATTATGCTCAAAAAGAAAAGCATCATAATTCTGTCTGAACTTTTTCTGCAAAACAATTGTAATAATAATGAAAGTATCAATTCTTTTTTATAAACTAATTCGGGGATAAGCGCGGAGCACATAATATTCATATTCAACTTCCAACAGTCTCCCAACTCTAAGGTAGCGTATACCAGACTATGTAGTTACCGGAGCAGCTACTTCTCAGGTTTTGAGGCTGAATATTCTATTTTATGTAAGTACGAAGTTACTCTTGGAAACGTTCTCCTTCTTGTATCACATTTCTAACTGATCGGCAACCTTTCCCTGCACACAAACCAGCTGCAGATGGATCACAGCAGAACCACACAAAGACACAGCTTTCCACATCAACTTTTCCTACATGAATATGTCAATATTAATAAACCAAAGAATTTCAGCTATTTATAATTACTTATTGCCTAACTCACTTTCAATAAAAATGCTTTTTAAATCAGTGGTTTAAATAAAATAAATTTAGCTAACACTGTTAAATCTCTAAGTTATACTGTCATGTTCTATAGCCCTTCCCTTGACATCAGTGTCCCTCCCAGGCATTAATTCTGTAGTTAGTCTTCTGAAACTACAAAATTTCCCCCAAACCCTTGTGTTTTTAAGTTTAGCTCTTTATTGCCACCCCCTTCTTTTTAGCCCAAGTCCATCTTTGTTGAGAACCCCACACATCCCTTAAGAAATCCCACGAAAGGTCATTGCTATTTGCAAGTACAGCCTCTGTAGTTTAGAAGTTCAGCATATAGGTATGGGGTGGGTTTTGATGCTTTTTTTCTGTGAGTGTGCTTACATCTGCAGGCAAGTCTCGGTGTGCTGCAGGTATTTCAGTCTCTTGGAACTATCAACGTTTGATAATCTGTGGTCGACTCCCATTATCTACCCCCGACGCGGTTCAGAGTTAGTAAGCACCAGATTTTCTTTCACCCTTTTAGCCAGCCAAGTCAACTAGAAAAGAAAACGACAGTCCAAAACCCTGCTTCATCGCAAAGCGATGAAATCTTCCAGAGAGTTATGGACCTCAAGCTAATTATAACTATACCATTTTTGCTCCTGGTATTCCCTTCAATTGTTGTGCTCAAGTACACAATTGACAGTAGTGGGACTATTTTGAATGAAACATCTGTTCACGACTGCAGTCCAGTGGTTACTTTTAGTCCTACTTGCCAATGTTCTGCGTTTAAAGACATATAGCTAGCTAGCTAACAAGAATAGAAAAATAATATTGGGAAAGGAATAAAATCCTATATTTTAGGATTTAAGCCACCGTTAAGTAATAGAAATGAGGAGAAAATCTTCTATTTAACTGGGAAGGCCCATATTACGTCCACTTACAGAAACACTTCTGAACCTGCCCCCAAAGCACAGCTTGTTCTTCTCAGTGCCAGGCACAGCTCAAGAGGTATCAGAAGACACTTCCAGTAAGCCCTAAATTACATTACAATCTTTTACAACCCGTCTCTCCTCAACACCAAACACACAAACGTCACAGGGAGACCTTGGCAGGTTTAAGACATATAATTCAAAAAAAACGAAATTAAAAAAAAAAGGAGGTGGCTAAACCAAAGTTGAGGGAAGGCCTCGTTAATTCAGGTAGGAAGCAGGATGAACTTCCAAGAACTTGCCTGCAGCTATAGAGGGCATCACCTACCTATTTGCCCGATAATAGTAATATTGAGGAGATCGTAGGGTCTTTATGATCCTCATGTTATGAAAGATTGAATAGCTATAGTATCACATAATGCCTAATTCTATTTGTAACCCAAAAGGAAAACTTCATTCCTCTGTCAGAAATGAGCATAACAAAATTTGGCGTTGATGACAACGCTGTCCTGATCCACACTCACACTGCAGCCCGTGGGAGGTGAATTCACTAAACATATGGTGCAATGAGGCTGCAATTCAGCCATGAAATCACCCTCATATTTTTTTTAAGAATAAGGAATGTAGTGTTGCTTTCCTGCAAATGACACAAGGTATTTCCTCAGATGCTGTATTTTGCACTTTCCGCTGGGGCAGTCCACACGGAACATGGTAGAATTAACAGCCAGGTACAAATCTAAACTGCACGCTCCTTTATAAGAAACCAAAGAGCTTTGTATAATCCTTAAGTGTAGTCTCTTCTTATGAAGAAACTAAAACTTAAGATGTTCAGGTGCCAAGCAAAACGCAGCCCGTACACTTTCTCCTAAATACCTTGTGTATCCTTACAAATCATGCTCAAAACAAAGGATATTGTACTCTCACGGGACGCATTACCTCCCAGAGCAGAGCACAGCACAGCAGAACAGACAATAGGCTCAGGTTTTTCAAGAGTTCCATCACAAACTCTTTCCATGCCCTGCAGGAAGCGATTTCCAATCTGCCTTAAGCACAAGAATGGAGTCTCTCTGACTATTCTCTGTATTATTTTTCCATGCCCAGGTATGAATGATTGCTTAATATTTTTGTTCCACCTATCTGTTTAGGAGATGTGGCAGTGGGGGAAGGTAAGGAAATTTTATTTCAGTAGAAGAAAGCTATTTTCAGTAGCACCGCTGAGCTCCAACAATATAAATTTAATTCTATAAATATTCTTCAACTTTATTCAGCACAATCCTTTTCTCAACTCAATTAAAAAACAACAAGAACAGGCAGAGGGTTGAACGGCTTCAAAACATGAGTTTCACTGTGGCATGGCATCAATTCTCTTACCTATGTAAGAAAACTTGGACAACATGGTTCAGAATATGAGATAGTATTCTCCCACCTGTTCTATTTTTTTCGTCCTTAGCTGAAGGGCTTCCCTGGACAAGCAACCTTACCTGGCTACTTTAAGAAAGATGTATGTTAGCGTATGGTTGTAGCTCCATAATCGAGCACAGATGCTCTTTTATCCTGTTTGTTAATGATCATGGCAGTGTTGATGACCCTAAGATCACCGCAATGCTTGGAAAGCAGGTCTGCTTGGCAGCAAGCATCTGCTATTAAGTACATTAAGAAGTTCTACATGTGGAGAAGGAGTTGTAAAAAGGGTACTAAGTCCCAATACCACAACTATAAAGAACGTTCTTAATTTGTTTCAAAGTCATATGAATAAAGCCTAAAACATCTAACTCAACGGAACTTCTAAAATACTTGCAATCTCTGATCAGCAAAGAAAATAATCATAGAATCACAGAATCACCAGGTTGGAAAGGATGCACTGGGTTATCGAGTCCAACCATTCCTAACACTCCCTTAAACCATGTCCCTAAGCACTTCATCCACCCGTTCCTTAAACACCTCCAGGGAAGGTGACTCGACCAATGACTCTGTGAAGAATTTTTTTCTGATATCCAGCCTGACCCTCCCCTGACGGAGCTTCAGGCCATTCCCTCTTGCCCTGTCCCCTGTCACTTGGGAGAAGAGCCCAGCTCCCTCCTCTCCACAACCTCCTTTCAGGTAGTTGTAGAGAGTAATAAGGTCTCCCCTCAGCCTCCTTTTCTCCAGGCTAAACAACCCCAGCTCTCTCAGCCGCTCCTCGTAAGACTTGTTCTCCAGCCCCTCACCAGCTTCATTGCTCTTCTCTGGACACGCTCCAGAGCCTCAACATCCTTCTTGTGGTGAGGGGTCCAGAACTGAACACGGTACTCAAGGTGTGGTCTCACCAGTGAGCAACCAACAGTTTTCTCAATCTTTTCTTATTTGCCACACACATATGGGATTTCTCGGGGATTTCCTTTCTTCAGAAGATTCTTCAACTTTAAAGGATTTCAGAAACAAGCCTACACAAAAACTCCACTTTAGTATGAAATCACAGCATTTTCAAAAGTACTCCTTCGATTCACATTAGCTGTGAAGCGAATACAGCACTACTGGGTTTATGTTCTTATCAAACGCACACAACTGCGCATGAATGAAAAAATCATGCCTGAATTCCACACACTTCCAGACCTACCAGTATGAGCTAATTGCTCATTTGCTATTTTGGATATTTAAAAGTAGAAAGTAATCACAGATTATCTGAAAACGGGTTTTAGGGGCACCCAGTTGTGCAGATTGGTGTGTTCTGTAGCAGCACTCTCATTTGTGACAGAAACATACCTGACAATACAACATCGTTCCTGTGGCACTCAGGAGAACTCTGTAATAGAAATCAGCTGCTATGATTTCCTGTAGAAAGCATGATTCACTCTGGACCAAAACCAACTTAAATACTTTCTGCTTTCAGTTAAAAGTTAAGAGATTTCTGGCAGAAGATGTTAGAATTGATTAGTAGACTGGTTTACCCTTTTCCTCAAACAAAAACACCCTGAAAACTCAAGATGCCACCAACAAACTTGGTTAAACCTAATAAAAAAAGTAAGACCACTGGCAATAGAGGTTCAGTAGCAAAGTTTATATTTCACGGAAGGTTCTAATGCTAAGAGCTGCGGACTCCTATAGATGGCAAAATACACACTACAAAAATTCAACACCTACTCAGCTACAGGGAGGTTATTTCATCCAGCCAAAAGCAAAAAGAAAAAATGGAATTATTTGGCAAGGAATACACTTCACTTCTACCTAATGGTACTGAATGTTATTAAAAATGTTTTAAGAATCATATTCACCAGATTGCTTTTGAAAGCAAGCAAGCTATAGCGCAGCATAAAACTTTTACATTTTTACACTCAGTCAATATTTAGCATTCAATCTCAGGATCTCACACCCCCACAACTGGAAACCAGATATTCAGAAGTCTTTCCTGGTCAAAATCCAATTTAAAACTTGAGAGCTCCTCCTTCAGCTCCCAGGAGAAAACACAAGAGAGTAAAGGGCCGCGAACCCCTCAACATCTGACCCTATCGTTACAAGATCAGTGAGCCATGTCACAAGAGGGGTCCTCTAAAACATTATGGATAAGAAAACAAAGACAGCAAATGGACCTGCTGAAGGTCAAAGTCCATAGAAGGAAGAAAAGAAAGAAACAACAAGAAATGGAGAGCTCCTAGCAAACCTGTTTCTGTCTTATGTTGATTTCTGGTTTTGTTTTTATTTATCCTTGCCAAAACTTTCTTCACAGCAAATAAACACATCGTATTGCTTCAGGTTTCCACAGAAATATGCCTGCCAGACCCAAATTTCCCAAGTTTTCATCTACTAAGGACTTAACCCCTACTACACATAGAAAGAACTAGTGCAGTTTTCACGTAGAACTTTCTAGTTTCATAGTTTCTATGTCTCTTTTGATTACTTAAAAATATGTTGCTTCATCTTTTTCAACATTTATGTTTCTTTGTAGCATCAAAGAAAGCTGAAATCCAGGGATTTGTAGGAAAAGATTTTTGTTCTCTTACTAGCATCAGTGCAACCACAGTTTTCAGCTATGGTCCCCCTGCTTTTATTTTTCACTTTTGATTAAGGAATAAATATGATATTCTCCCTTTCCGCAGCTGGCAAATCTCTTCTGAAATCTGGAGCCATGCTGATGCAAAAGGAAACAAAAGCACCTTAAGTTTATTCTAAACAGACTCTGGTTTCTGATTTGTGAGACAGTTCTCTCAGGGTTATAACTGTAACTTAACCCATTGGACTCAATAAACTTTAAATAAGATCACATCACAATGAACAAGTAAAAAAGCACATGGTTTGACACAGATATTAATCAATCTTTAAAGTCTTTTTTTTTCATCTATTCTCTGTACAATTCAAAATACACTTGACTGGAAAAACTAAATTCTATTTTTATCAACAGTATGGTAATGTATAAGGAACTACTTATAGCTGTTTTAAAAGTTTTTAGAATTTTTAAAATACACCAAATACAAGAGAAATAATATCTTCTTACATAAAAAAAGTCAAAGCTAGCTTTGCACCTTCTCTGCTTTAGATATGCCCCGGATCCTTCTGGAATTGATGAAACAGCAAAAAGGTTCAAGAAGACACCTGGATTTGCCCTCATTTTTGAGTTTTACAGAATCAAAATTCCATCTTGAAAATTTGTCGATACCACTCTAAATATTATTTGTAGCATCTTTAAGAAACGTTTCATGGCAAAATTACATGGTATGCAAGCTCACTGTTCGCATATTTGGTTTAGGGTTGGCAAAATCTGGCATTTTCAATTTTAAGGGATTATCTGTAGTCTACAAGAGTTTCTCAATAAAAAAATTGGTAATCATCAAGGTTTTACCATTCCAACCATCGTAAACCCAACAAATTTCTAAAACTGGCAAGAATTACCAAAACTGGTCTTGAAAATAAGTATCGAAGGACTTAAGGCCAAAACCCAAGTGTTCTGCAGTCGTAAAAGAGAACTGGCATAGGACGTAGGCCACATGTCTTCTACACAAAGATAAAATTCTTGGCAGCTAGAAGAAGGAGTAAACTACCTGGCCTAGAGTCTCCAAAACATCAGAAGAGGCATTACCAGGATGATGTAATTCCATGGTAAGCTTCCTTATGTCATAAGCTGAAGACAGCTGATTAGCTTTAAATGCTTTAATACTTGGTTTCATTTACACAACGGGATTTCCAGCACACGTATTAATTACAGAATCATAGAATAGTTTGGGTTGGAAGGGACCTTAAAGATCATCCAGTTCCAACCCCCTGCCATGGGCAGGGACACCTCCCACTGGCTCAGGCTGCCCAAGGCCCATCCAACCTGGCCTGGAACCCCTCCAGGGATGGGGCAGCCACCACTGCTCTGGGCAACCTGGGCCAGGGCCTCCCCACTCTCATCGTGAAAGAATTCCTCCTTCCATCCAGTCTAATTCTGCCCCTCTCCAGTTTATACCAATATAATGTCCTCTCAGTCGATGCAGTAACACGTTATCGTTGATTCTGTCTAAACAAAACACAACAACTGCAATTTGGTAACACCTCATTGTCAAGAGGTCACTCATTTGTTGGTAATAGTAGTTACTTGTCTATAAATGATCTGACAGGAAAACGCCTCTGTCTGGTGTCAAGAAATAAGACTAACTTCTTTTTTATTATTTAGTTGTGCAACTCTTCACATTATTATATATATGTGAATTTGGATTTGTTTCAAATTCCCATTCAAAGGTTCCATCTCTGTGAAAGACGCAAACAAAACAGTCAAAAAAACCCAAAGCAATATTATTACCTTCATTTTCAAACATTTATGAACATTGATTTTTAGTCTGTACTTCAAAAATGAAATTTAAAAAAAAAAAGCCATTCTTAAGTCTTAAGAGGTACTTCTGCTTTGTTGTGGACGTTAATGTTTATTTAGAGTACGCAGAGAGGCTGACAGCCTCTATGCATATCCTAACGTTTAGACAATCTAAGACATTGTAGTAGCATAAATGAAATTAAATTTCTCCTCCTGTGCCTCATAAAAAGACCTCTGTTTATGCCACTATCATCATAACTATTTGTAAGCCATATTACTGGCCCAGAAATAACTACATAAGGAAGACGTGAGCACAAATTTACACAGAAGAGCTTCTAGAAGCTCTACCTTAACATTTCCTAGCATCATTTGATATGCTTGGCTGGACCTCTGAGTAAAAATAAATTATCATTTTGCATTTGAAGGTGTACTTTTGTAGCGGATTAAAATTCATGCATCGTTCATTTGGTGACTGCTTCAGGCTTTCTTTATAGGCAGCTTCAAAAGGGGGAATATATATACTTTTTTAATGCTGGGCTGCCTTTTTGAGCTGGACAAATATGAGTTACATTGTGCTCTAAGGGAAACAAAAAAGGAGCATATTAAAAAAAAAAAGTCATTTGTATGAAGAAAATAACTCCTAAAATAGACATTTCCACACTTCCAGGACAAATTCATCACTACCAGAAAGAGACTTTTTAAAGACATTCTTATTAAGTTTGTTGGGAAAGTAAAGCATCTATAACAAAAAGTCCACCTCCTTTCAAGTTTAAATATCACTTTGCTAAACATCTAACTCATTGTTAGAATCTAAAGACTTGCGAAGCCTACCAAGTCATCCATTTTATCAACAGAAAATGTATTATTTCATTATGATTCAGCAGAATTACTGAGCTTTCCAATCTGAAAATGCCTACAACCTTCAGCTTTGTTCAGAATGAAATTCTGGGCATAATGTTGAGTCATCTGTGCCTACAGAAGGAAATCTGGTCAAGAGAATCGTGACATAGTTTATATATCTCCTAAATATTCATTTCTTTTGTTTAGGAGTGTGATTTTTCTTTTTCTTTTTTTTTTTTCCTGCAAAACTAAACTAAAATTTGCTGCAAAACAAAACTAAAATTCCACCCTTAAAATTTGTCAATACTTCTCCAAACAAATACTACTCAAAATCGTCAATACTAATCAAAAAAGGTTATATTTATAGCACCTTTAAGCAACTCTTCACGGCTAAAATTACATGGTATGCAAGTTCACTTCCATCAGCATAGCCTCTGTTCTGGTTCTGGCCCACAACCAGAACGCAGCTTAGTCCTCTGAATTTACCACAATATATCACTCCAGTATAAAAAAAAACCCTTTCTATAGAAATGACTGTATCTAGAAATGGAAAAGATGCTACTTTAATCAGGCAATTTAACTTTAATAGGGAAAGAACACAGAATACAACGCATAGAAGTGTTTTGAGAACCTTGTTCCTCTCCTACAGGTTTTCAATTCATGTCCCGCAGGGGCACGGAGAATTATGCAAAGCGTCTGAGAACGAGGGTCAAGGACCAAGTTCTCTTGTAACAAAATTAATGCCCACTTTCATAATTAGTTTTTGGTAACATGTGGAAAGGCAGGCAGGTTCGATTCAGTAGGGATTCACGCACATTCAGCAAAGTATTAAGGTGTGTGAGCAGCACAACAGGAGAAAAACTCTGAAGGATTGGGAAACTGGTAAATAGATTAGGAAGGTAAATCGCCATAACAACTTGTAAGTGAATGAATCTTACAGAATTCTTTCATGCAATATTACTTTTAATGGCAACTAACAAAAAGATTTGCTTTTCAGAACAGATGGAAATTTATCATGATATTGTTTACAACGCTTTTCAGAAGCAGGATTTTACACCAACTGCTGTTTTGCGCGACGAGGAAGAGCTGCTTCTTTCAGCGGTCTACAAAAAAAAGCCCCTCAAATTGGAATAAATAAATAAAAGTACTATTACCTTCTACACCACTCAAGACTATTCTAAGTACCGTTCAAGCAGACAGTAGGGTTGTCGTCAATTTAAAGAATTCAAGATTTACAAGCTCCTCAGAGGAATTAGTCGTAGATGGCACAGATATCTCACAACCACGGGAAGGGGATGGAGCTAAAACATGATGTAAAAAATAGTACATTTTCTAACTGTTTGGCTAAATAGTTTACTGGTGGGATGTTTCTGGGAAAATCTACAGCAAGACACTGAGGCAGAGATTCTAAGAGACTCTTCGCAGCATTTTCCTTTCAGCAGGCTGATGTGAAACAGCCACACAGTGCAGGAGACAGAGCTGTGCAGAATTCCCATCGCTGCACACCCAACAGCAACGATGAACCCCACAATTTAGATGGATAAAAACCTTAAAATTCCAAACAGCATCATTTAAAAATAAAACTCCTGGGAAAATAAGCTCCCCTCACCAGGAGCACCTGACAGAAGTTGCAGTTCACAAACCCAATGAAAAAGGATTGTTTACCACGGTCGAGATGCGTGACGCTGTCCTATCTCAGCTGCCAGTGGCACCCAGAGAGCTCATTTAATTTAGCAGAGCCCAATTCTTTGATCCAGCAGGAAATCTCTATACTACTTTACCATCACCTTCACAGATTAAGTGTGACCTTTTGTTGTTTCACTAATAACTACTTACAAAATATAACAGCAGCGAACTTGAATGTGCAAACATTTGCTACAACAATTACAGGTCTGGCCAAATGAAATTCCCGATGCTGCAGTCCTGGAATACATGAGCAAGCATCATAAATCCAGAACCAATTCTGTAGGCTGGGTTGTGCAAATAAGCTCAGAACAAACACAAAATCCTCTGAAATTGAGAGATTCAAAGTAAATGAGGCTATTGGATAACACTATAGTAGTTTAATGTTCTGATTTTATAAATGTCGAATAGCAGAACAGGGAGAGAACTTGCTCCCGAGCAATACATTATCCCAGGAGTAATGAAACAGAACTGACAGATGTGAAAGAAAGTCATGCTGATATGTTCTAAAGACATATTGCTTTTTTTTTTTGTAGTAAAAGAAAAATAACAATGCTTTCCAGGGAAAGCCAGTTGCATATAGCTATATTTTAACAAGGTTGAACCTGGACAAAATATCAATAGGACCCAAAAAAACAACAACAAAAAATCCTAACGCACTGATAAGTCAGGCATCTGAAACGGATACATTCATATTACTTGACACAAGGAAATTCGCTGTTCTGTACATCAGACAGTCATTTAGGGCCTATTCCACTGTAGTTCATTAAAGACTTCTATTGACTTCTGTGATCTTTGGTACAGGAGCCGAGATTTTGTAACTATAAAAAGAAGTCATTCCACTTTGCACAGGTGCAAACTAAGGTAGAAAAATAAAATTGAAACCTTAATGAATTATTTAATGGCATAAATAACAATTTAAAAGGTTAATCCAGTAGCACCATGCAGACAGCTGTTAAACAAGCCCTCCTCTGGCTGCTGAAGGTGAAGAGTACTGTGGAAAAGTCCAAGACTTGTCCGCCCCGTTGGAGGAGACTGCAGCGCCAAGATTTCACTGGCTCAGAAAGCACTGAACTCCTCCTTTTTTTTTGGTATATTACCTTGATAATGTGTTCTCTACAACAAGCTATTTTAACATCTTTGTGATCTCAATTTTTTATACATGCTGGGTTTTAGCCAAAAGGGTTGGAATTTTGTTTCTCCGCTCTGCTAATCAAGTCAACTGGGGGTTATGGATTTTGGAGATAATGCAGCCTAAGATCTTGCAGGGAGTTCGAGTCGTGAGCGCTGCAGGGCCTTACAATTCATCATCTTTCTCAGGCCGTTTTCACACGTTTCACAACTAGGGAACAACCAGGATCTCATTCTCATAGACCCATAGTACAACAAACCAAAATGGATGTACCTCCAATGATGATAACAAACGGATGAAGGAATGGACAGGAGGGTGAATGCGAGTGGCACACCAAGGGAGGCACAAGGAACACTTTATAAGCCAGCACAGCTCCTCGTTTCACAGTGGTATCACTCCAAGTCATGGTCATAAATTCCTGCAAACGCTTATCAATCACTGTGACCTTAATAATTCTTAAATATATGTGTGTGCTTCTATGTAGAAATATATAAAGGTGCTCAATAGTCCAATTTCTATTCAAATCCTATGTGCAATTCTCAGTTTTGCAAGGATCAGTTTTGTACGTATTTGATCCACACCTGGAAATTTAATACAAGTGTGCAATGGTCCCAGTAACAGACTGTGAGGAACAGCACTGCTTTTCTACTTGATGAAAATTATTTTGGGGTTATGATCTGCACTGTATGAAGTACTGCCAGATAGTTACCTGTGAATTGAAAAGTCATTCCTTAATTAAGCTACATTCCTTCCAATGAGCCTTCTATACGTGAGTATTAGACAGGAGGGTATTTGTTTGCCTCCAGTCTTGAAACTAGGCCTAAACCAGCTCAATATTCTTTAAATACACTGTGATTCTCTTCTGTATTTACCAGGTGTGTATCAGAAGACAGATGAACAATTTAATCTCCAGGACAATTTAATTTTCAGAAACATTGTACGGGTGCTAAAAACATCTTTCAAAAGGACTTCCTTTTGTTTAACAGGTTGCACGAGTATTAGTAGGTTAAGACTAAGAAAAGGAGCTTGAGGAAAATATATTTTAATTAACATTGATTAAAATTTCAGACGTGAAGCACGTTCATGAATATGAATTGTCCTTTGCTAAGAATGAATAATAGATACAGAAAAATATTACAAGAGAAATACATAGCACACCTTAGCTATTATGCAAAGTTAAGGACATGAAAGTAACCTTTTTGGTTTGTTATGCCTTCCTAATTCAATTAAAAGAGAACAAAACTAAGATGAGGATTACATTTGCAATGACATTTAGCATCATTAACAGCGTCTGCCAGAGAGCTTTGTTCCTTTTTAAATTTCCTTGAAGACAAAACAAGTGTATAGCTTTTGAAACGTTCTAATTTTTAAAACAGAAAGGATAGTACATATTAGTGAAAGCCTGTACAACACACTATTAAAACACAGCAGCTTCTGAATCCCATTGATGAGGAACTCATCTGACATAATACCTGCTTTTTGCACAACGGTATTAACTCACATTACCGAATGAAAAATTAAAATAGCGTAAATATTTTTAGTGCAACCATCTAGCATTGCCACATGTTCTCACTGTCTTTTTTTTGTTGTTAAAATAAAACCTTCTTCTCTTCCTATGATGTGTCCTCAAAGGACTACAGTGGGGAATCCAGGTTTACATTTATTTAGGGCAAATTTCAGCCTTTCACAGGTACAACAGACAATGCCCTTACAACACATGAATATGAGTGCACAACAAACTCTTACAATCTATCTGCTCCGCTGTGCGGGCACTCCCAAAGAGAGCTAACGCACTTCAATTTGTGCACCAAGGTGAGACATCTAAATCATCCCTTCCAGGAAAAAGCAGTGTGTGAGAAGCAGGCTCACCAAGCATGAAAGCCTGAGATCACAGCACTGAAATAGAGCTGTACTGGTATCTGTCTGCAAGGAACTGGACTTTTCTGTTCAGGCACCTAACGCCAGATATATTTAGTGTAAACAGAAACTTTAAAAAAGGAAAAAAAAAGGAACAAAATCCCCCAAACCACAGGCGACAATATCCACACCACTACTAACCACCAAAATGAGCCATGTAATTTTAACTAGACAGGAAAGGGATGATAAAGACTCCAAGCAGAAAAATGAAAGGATGTTTTCTTGATGTCTACCCTTAATAATTAAACTTGTTACAAGTCTGAAAAGGAAGCAATCTCTCTTTATTCACATCTTTTTTCTGTTACCACACATTCAACAGACCATGTTTCCGCATATCCTGCTGGCAGCACCCTGCCCACCGCCAGCTCTCCTGAGTGGCTTCTGCACAGGAATCTGACACTACCTCTGACTTTCTTTTTATTATACTGAATCACTCAGTTACTACTGTGTTTTCCCCATTTGTTAAATCCCTGTAGAAACCCTATTTACAACCTACAGTCTCCAAATTAAGCAACATCATATTTCCATTCCTAGAAAACAGGCAAATACGAAGCACCAAAGAGTTTCCTTTTACATTCTTTGCTGCTGTCTCTATCTCCGTGTTGATGCTCAATTCCTACAGAGTAGGCTGCTTTTTACATAACAGCTATGTGTATTTGATAATGCCATAAACCACCTACAAAATCCTCCTAAACCTTGGTCAGGCAAATCTATTCCTCAGGAGGTGCAGAACTAGGGTGCCAACACTGCCCCCTCTCCCCACTTGAATGATCTTTATAAATATCTAATGGATACTTAACCTTGTCTTGCCAAATTTGCATCGCAACCTAAAGAACGCTTTCTTGTTATTTTAGGTGAAAGTACAGTAAACACCACAACAAAACCGTTCTGCCTTTGATTCTCTTTGGAGGTTTCAGCTGACTGCAACGTGAATTTTCAGACTTGCCAGGTATTTCTCATTATAGCAGTCACTGCATACAAGTTCATTTCCACTGATTAGTAGAAATGCTGCCAACCTTGCATCCCGGTTAGCGTTGCCTACAGCACGCACAGAGAAATGGCTTGAGCCAAACATACAATATGCAACCTGGGCTCCAGGAAGACGCTGCTGCCTGAAGAGCACCACTCTTGTCCCACTCTACCCCCGTCGCACCCACCCACTCCCTTCCCCGTCCCGTTACTCCTCATTCACCGCAGGCATTTGTCTGCTGAGAAAATAGAGGCTGACAGGGAAGGTCGGTGTTGTGACCAATTGTGAGTCTCTGCATACAAATGTGCCTTTTAGCTGTTGGCTCCACAAACAGTGACCGCGTCGTATTATTGATAAATCCTTGAAAAGACTCTAATGTATCTTCATTTCACAAAACAACTGCCTTCAAGGTTGCTCCGAGAAAATAAGCAACCGGAATGCTGAAGAATTCTCAAAGTTGGCATTCTCCTAAAGATTAAAAGATAATAACACTTCTATTAGAATCACTCTGCTACGCTGTACTGATCTCTTCAGGGAGGCCACTGCAGGTCTAATATGAACAGAGCAGTTTTAGAATTAATCACAGGGGGTTTTATTACGGTTCATAGGGCTCCTCATTCAAATGGCATCGTTTGCAATATTTATGGCCTAGATTGGTTGCCATTATTAAGTGCAAGTGTGCCACATGGTGTCTGGCCTGCTGTGTTAAACCACAAAGTCATTCTTCAAAAGTAAATCTTATCTAAACTATGCACAAAAAGCCAATTACTTTTTGATTTACATTTTAATTTCACATTCAGCTTTCCCCTTATATACAAAAACCTTACTTAATCTTTGTTTTGGATTAGCTAGCACAGACATACAAGGTACACTTTGTAGTTTTAAGTAGACCGTTACAGCATATTAATGCACTCCGCTCAGAAAGATATATATTCGGTCAATGACAAGCTACAATTTCTCCATGAGAAGCAAATGAAAAGGTAGAAGAAATAGAGCAGCTTGGAAATTGGACTGGCCACTGATCTTCAAGATAAAACTGACTCATTAAGGCTCTCAACTTAGATTGTGCACTTGAAAATGAAGAAAGTGCTCACCAATGTCACTGCAAGCCCTCACTGACCACTTCCAGTAGTAATTTAAGGTATGGCCTTTTAATTTCCATGCTCCCTGCTGCTTCTTTTTTTATCTTCTTTGCTACTTCACCTGCTCAGCTAGATCACCTCCGTTTACCCTACATCACCAGTATTTTCTTGCTGTGACCGTGAAAGAAGTTTGATCTGAACAAAGGTGAATGAGTATATGCACTCTTCACGCTAAGTTAATAAATTACGTGAAGTCCTGGGAAAATGTTTGTGTGGGCTTTTATTTGGTCTGGTTTGTTTAGACTGGCAGAACCTGTGAGAGCGCTCTCCTTTTCCCCGCCCAGTGCTAGGATGGTCAAGCAAGCTCCAGGAGCCTGCCAGCATACTAAACAAATAATTCAGCCCTATCAAGGACACTCAATGTGTTTTACATTTACACTCCTATGACAGGGTTGGCTCTCTTACTGTCATGTTCTTAAAATCATTCCATACAGAAGCCACAGAGAGTGCTGCGGGCAGTAGGACTGGGAGGAGAGGAAGCCGATTTGGGTTTCCTGTTCTTGGCAGGGGGAAAGGGTACTTCATCATGGGGGACGATGTGATGGAGAGCTGCTCTGCAAAGAAGGACTTAGGGTGCTGGTCGATGAGAAGCTCAACATGAGTCGGCAATGTGCACTCGCAGCCCAGAAGGCCAACTGTGTCCTGGGCTGCATCCAAAGCGGCGTGGCCAGCAGGGAGGGAGGGGATTCTGCCCCTCTGGTCCTCCCCTGTGAGACCTCATCTGGAATACTGTGTCCAGTTCTGTAACCCTCAACATAAGTAGGAGATGGAGCTGTTGGAACGGGTCCAGAGGAGGCTACAAAGATGATCTGAGGGCTGGAGCACCTTCCCTATGAGGACAGGAAGAGAGAGTTGGGGTTGTTCAGCCTGGAGAACAGAAGGCTCAGAGGAGACATTCCAGTACCTGAAGGGGCTACAAGAAAGCCGTGGAGGAACTTTTTATAAAGGCTTGCAGTGATAGGACTTGGGGCAATGGGTATAAACTGGAGAGGGGCAGATTTAGACTGGACATTAGGAAGAATTTCTTCACTATGAGAGTGGTGAGGCCCTGGCCCAGGCTGCCCAGGGAAGCTGTGGCTGCCCCATCCCTGGAGGGGTTCCAGGCCAGGTTGGATGGGCCTTGGGCAGCCTGAGCCAGTGGGAGGTGTCCCTGCCCGTGGCAGGGGGTTAAGAACTGGATGATCTTTAATGTTCCTTCCAACCCAAACTATTCTATGATTCTCCAACGCAGATAGCCTCTCTGCAGCGAGCAACACCAACACATCAGAGTTACGTCTTTGTGGAAACTACACAAATTAGTAACCTTTGCGTAGGCTTCCATGACCGGCAAAGCAAACTCAGCAACCACTCGATGATAAAGAAAGATGAAACATTTCACATTTCAAACTGCTTCTATTGCTACCACAGCTTCTCTGGGATGAATAATCCTGACATTTCAGCAACCCACTGGCCCACTAATGATACAAAGAACAGCCCCATGCATGCAGAAAGGCGGCAGCTGCTGGAGGCTGCCGAGCTCAGAGGGCAGCCTGAGCCCCCCCAGCCTCTTAGGGGCACAAACGACGCTGCACCTCCTGCTCTGGGCCACAGTGCAGCGGTGCAGGTGCCTGGCCTGCGTCCCTGAGCAACCTTGAAATGGCTCTCCAGGTCCGGAGGCACCACAGGGCTGTAGGACAGCCCCCCGGCACAGCCCTGCCTCACTGCTCCCGCACGGCGCTGCTTGTCCTGACCATGCAGCTGGAATCCAAGGATCAAAGAGTAACAGAGAATGGGATGCTTTGATCCAGAGACAGACTGAGGGAAGGGAGTTCCTTTCGGTTGCATCTCTTGTCAGCGAGCAGAGGAGCAGGCCTGCTCAAGACCACACGTACACATCAACAGATACATCCCAAGGTGCAGATTTAGGCTAATCAAGTCAGAAATTGCATTATAGACAAACAGGATCCTCCTTCCATGACTGAATCCTTTTTGTCCAACAGAAATGCATCCATGCTACCATTTGAAGTTCCAGCTTTTCAGCTCTTACCTCTTTCTCTTTTAACTACTCAGTGGAAATCTGACTGAAAACATGTAGCTTTTGGGATGGTTTGATTGTGAAGATAAACCTTACTGTACAACCCCCCTCAAACCCAAAGTTTACCTCGATATTTTAACTCTCAAATTCACAGTGAAAACTAGTTTGGAGAATACAGGCACACCCCAGATCTCTCCCCTCACAGGACAGCATTCACTAACAACCATCAGTGCTAATGCATGGAACTGTCAAAGGAGGTTCTAATCATTTCACCAAAAAAAACCCCAAGCCCTTCCTGAAAATTAATTAATTAAATTAATTTTGTTGTCCAAAAGGGTTTCCAACATTCCTGGTAAAATATATAGATAATTTTTATCCTAAAGTTCAGAGTCTATTAATTTTTTAGTGAATTTGGGGCAAGAAAACTGCATTGACCTTTGCAAGGCCATATAAGGGATCTATGCACCAATTTCCCATTAAACCTAATCATTAACTTACAATGAAATTAATAGGAGCTACTTGTCTAAATATCTTTGTTGACTTCAAAATCCCTCATATTTTCTTAACTCTATTTGCAAGAAAACCTTTATTATGACATTCATTTAATTTGAGGGACTAATTATACATGGTAAGCACATACCTAAAGGCTTTGAAGGATGTAAACACATTGAAAGAACTTGGAGATTAACTGTGTATATGTGCTTAGTCAATGTAGAAGAGAAGGTATGGTGCCCCATACTTGCTTCTCCTGAAAGCACGGCTATGAAGCAGTAATATGGAAAAGATGACATAAAAATGAATTGGCAAATGCCTCCCAACCTCATTAAGACTGTAAGACATACATGGCTACAAGCTCTTAATTTGGTAGACAAATGCAATGCCAAGTTCTGCAGAGATGCATCTGCTCTCCAGTCCCAATCTAGTCACAGTATTCCCTGCCGCAATCCTCCCAGGATTCCGCTGTGAAGCATCTCCACGTATTTTCAGATTCTTCTAGACTAAATAACCTGAGAAACAAAATAAGGTCTATGACACCTACAACAGTATCATATGCTTGAATACATACGCAACACACACGTATTTTCATCTTTCACCCGTACCAATCCTCTCATAACTTCCAGAAACAACTCGCACAGTAACGGCTACGAGTGAGCACATGGCTAACAGAGAAACCAACCCAGCAGAGCTTCAGCCTGAGCCAAGCACAGTGCCTCGCAACAGGCCTTTAAAGCTATTTGCTTCTGCTCTCTCTATATTTTCTACACTGAGCAGCTTATTCCTATCTTTGTTGATCTTAAAAGTCAACCATGTAGTCTATGCTATCTCCTAAAAATGAACAAAATCAACACTGAGATTGCAATAGAGAGGTCTGAACCTCTTTCCTCTCACAGCATCCCAGGACACCCACTTATGCTCTTATTTTGAGAGCAAGTGAAAAATTTGTTTTGTTTTTAAATGACTGCATATTTTCTGAGTAACAGAACTTACGAAAACAAGCACTTGGGTCCTAGCACCACCTTATTCACCCATCCTTACCAGCGAGGCTCCTGAAATAACATATTGACTATCATTCTCACCTATAACAGATTCAAACCTAAATCTCCTGGAGTGAAAGATTAGGAAGTTAATCCATTTTGAAACCTTACTGCAAGATACTAATGCTTTAAAAAACAAAAGTGATGGATGAGTGTTATTCAGGTCAAATAAAATCAGAGTGCTAAGATGATCTCGTCAGTTTTCAGTTCCAACAAACGGTGTATTAAGAAAACTTCAAACCATAAAATATGACAGTGAATTTGAACCACAGAGTTAATTTAAACAGTCATTATTACTAGTTCGTGTCCAGTTTATGCGGATATTTAAATATTAAAGCAGTTATAAGGTTATAATACAGTTTTTAATAAGTTTGTTCATGATCATCTACAGCATGGTTGTGGAGAAACAGCTCTCGTAACAGCACTGTTTTCAATATCTTTCCATAATATCACTTTCAGTCATTTTCAGCCTCTCCTGCATGGCTATATGTTTCTACATGAACAGTGTGTCAATCTTGATACACGCACACATATAAATGCAGTATATCTTTTCCATCCCTAAATCCAGCTTTCATATTTATGTATATGTATATGTATATGAATGAAAATAGAGCCTTCTGAAAACCTCCAAGTGCTATATTCGGTACCCGAAGTTCATATTTCAGGCTCTAGTGGATTTATGCATTGTTTTTACTGAAATTGCCTATGCAATAATGTTCAAGTGGTTGTCATAAATTATACACTCATATTTATGTCATAATTTAGCGTGCACTTGAGAACTGTAATTCAAATTCCCTTGGATTTAGTTGCCCAGCTAAAGGGAATGAGACTAATTGATACGTGGAAAGGGTGACACTTTGGGTAAGATGGGAACTCTCAAAACAGATATAACCAGAAAACATCTCCAGAGGATGTCAGGGAAGGCTGAGTATTCCAGGCTGAATACATAGAAACTGTCCAGAGAGTACAAAACAGGGCACCACACTTTACTGGGGCAAATTACGCGGCTCCAGCCAAGATTCAAGTATTCTCCGTGCTTTGACACGTATTTCAGATGTCCATTAGAGGCCCAAGGGTACCCAGCTAGAAGCCACTGCTATGCTGCCTGTAGCTTTCTAAAGGAAGAAGGGAAAACAGGGAAGCAAGCAGGCAGGAGCTCCTGAAGGACAGACAAAAGAAGTATGAGACAAAGGATTTTCTGACACCACATTTTAAATAATGCTGGACAGAAACTGAATATATTTTGACATAATTTTATCAAACAATAAAGATGGCAGTAACCAAAAAGCCCACCTCAAAGCTTAACTCCTATCTCTCTAGGAAGAAGTGAGTGCTGTGAATGACAAAGGTATGATGGGATGCAAACTCTTGCTGTAAAAGTAGAATTCACATTGGCTTCAGGCACTCAGTTACTTAAAAGGCTACGCAGACTTTCACTGCAGGCAGTGACCAGCACCATTAATTTTACCATTTATCTCTCAATACAAAGCACGGAGCAACAGCCTTCTAAAGAGCACCAGCTGTGACACAGCAGTCAGCGTGATGGCACTCTCTCTAACGGAGAGCTAATCTCCCTATATTGTGTATTTGCTTAAGAATCCTTAATAGTGTAAAAACATTAAAGACAAGCACTAGGAACGTTGTTATAGTTTGGGAAATGACTCTTTGCCATACAAGGTACGGCACCTGCTTTCTAGTTTGACCCAGACACTATAACCCTATAGTGTCATTCTAAAGAACAGGCGTGTCACCATTTTGTCCTTGAGGTTATTTTATAGATAAAATGGTAAGAAACTGCAGAACAATTATAGAGGCACTCCTTCAAAACACTCTCTTAATTTTACTTGTTTTCTATCATACATACTGCCCTAGAAACTGCAGGCGACTTCCTGGGCTCGAGCAAATCCATATAGTTCTGTCCTCTGTAATGATTTCAAATCACCGACCAAAAATTACTTTTAGCCACAAGCTGACAGGCAAAATCAACCCCTCATGGACACACTTTTACTTTATCATAGCTGAAAGATGTAGAAATTTAACAGTAGTAACTGCTTCACTATGGCAGATAAACACAACTTCTCCCTCACCAAGATACCCTAAACCAGCACAAGATGCTGAACTTCCATCTAGCACAGCCATGACTTAGAGTAAGTCCACAGGCAACAGCATCTCCCTACAAGGAATTGCTAATAGCACAGTGACATTTAAGTAGGAACACATTCCAGATATATTTCTAACTCTCAGCAAAGCTTGTTAGCTCAGGCATTGTGGCAGAATAACACAGAATCCCAATGCAGGCTGAGTCACAAAAATTCAGAACAAATATCTTCCCAGACCTTCTGGCTTTGCAGTCGCTCCAGGAGCAAGCCTGGGTTCGCTCACCGTTACCAAACACGTTCCCATGGCTCTGAAAATGTTACAGGGAAACGGTTTGAATTCTGCAAGTAGCGTGAAGTTTCAAAGTATTAGAGCTCTCTGATCCTAGGCGCTGTCAAAACACATAAGGAAAAGGCAGGGATGAGCAGACCCGCTGAAACATGGTTCGAGATGTATATGCCAGTGCAACGATTAGATATTTTACTCGACAGCACTAGCTACAAGCCAGCTCGGTAGCTCTCAGTAGTTCAGACCTTCTGCACAACTGTCTAAGCAGTTCAGGCATTACAGGTACTATCACAGCCAGCCCGGGCCACCAGCGACACACGCAGCCCCTGCTCAGCAGCCCCAGCCCCTCCCCAGCAGAAAGGAAGTGAGGATAAGAAGGGAAAGACCTGCCCAAAGAACCAGTGCCACAGCTTAACACTGCTTTGTCTGTTTTTTCAATGGAAATATAAAATATCACAGTAAAGAGCATCACGTGCATATATCACGTTCCTCCAAGAGTTATTTAGCTTTGATTCTGACACAAACAATAAAATGCACCGGTGGACTTCAAAGTCAATGACCACTTTTAGACCTACTTAGAGAAGCAAGAAACCCCCAGAATAAGTCATCTTCACTCAAATGACAATGCACCTTTTCAGAAAAGTAGTTTTAAACTGTGAATGATCATCTACTCATTACACGCTTGACTAACTCCTCGAATAGAGGAAAGCCACGCATGACTACAGAACAGATATAAAAGGCAGATGATATAGGGACTTCCTGTTGATGGAATCTGATTGCTGGTTTCTATAAATATGAAAATACATTTTGGTGTTAAAAGCAAAGGTAACCTGTGACTTAGCCTCCTATCTGAAACTGCAAAGGCTTTTCACACTGAGAAAAAGCCTGGACTGTGCCTTGGATGGAATGATGAACTAATGCCTCAAATCCATACAGTGTAAATCTGATTATACATTTGTAACTCTCATTAGGGTTTTAATATGGCAGAGATTCACTGGGAATACACAGATTGAGGTTCATTTTCATTTTCCTACTGGGAGGTGTTTGCCGCAGAGAAGCTCACCTTTTTGTATTGTACATTGATATTCTCCCTGATTATTTCTGACTCCCCATGCCCTCATCAAGTCCCTCTGATCTCCACCTAGGGACCACATCTAAAACCTCACTCATCTTAATCTTTTAGATCAAAGCGCAGACTGAATACACTCAAAGTCAAATTATGGGATAAACTACTTTCAAAGCTAAACTCATAAATAATAGGCAGGAAGCCTGTAGCAGGGGGAGGCTACACAGCCTCTTTCACCTGAATAAGATGAGACTTGCTCTATGTATATTCCTCCTCACTAACAGAGCTGCCAATGGAGTGTATAAGCCCACCATGAGCAAGTCAGCTTTAGGGAGAGGAGCGGAGAAACCTGGAAATGGATAGGGGGGTACTGAGACTTTTCACCTTTGCCAACTTCCAGAATGTTTCATATAAAATTCCTTTTAGAACAAGGCTCACCACCCTGGTTTAGAAATTAGATGCACTTTTATTTAGGCTGACAGCCTGCCTGTCCACCTGCCAATGAAGAAATATACCGGCAAAGCTATTTTAATGCTTATGAAACAATTCGCAGTTTCCATACCCAGAAGCAGCTAAGAAAAGCCAGGTTACTGCAGTACTAGAACCACATGATGCCTCCCCTGCGGCGCACTACACATATTGCTACAGAGCATCAGTGGGACCCAACACAATTACACTAAGAGCCCAAACACTTTCCACCTCACGCTGCTTAGTGGCTTGGAAATCTCTCTCCAGCCTGCTCTAGGAGACCACGCAGGTGTGCATAACGTAACTCTGGTTCAATTTATCCGAGGCTGCTAAACCCACGGTGTTCATTACCCTGAGTATCTGTCATCCAAGCTGAACATTAAGATGTTTCTACATCAAATCAACTCCCAGTTGAGTGCAAAGCGATGAAATCTCCACTACCTGCAGTAGAACTACACTAGTTCTACCAGATATGGGTGCGATGTTGCTGCTGTAATTGTTAGACCTTCTTTATGTGCTGCCCATTTCACTGCCAACAAAACCCTAGTTCAGAAGTCAATTATCATATCCTAATACAAATTTCTAATTACTAGGGATTGCTATGCTCCATTCACAGTTCCTGACAACAGTACTACACCTACTCAATCTCAGCTGCCTGTATTACTCTGGCATAATGAAAGGGATTCGTGCACAAGAACGCCGAGCCTATTCAGCGCTTAGCTGCATATGTCAAATTAGCAACTGCCAATTCATACTGGTTGAATCCCTTTCATCAAAGATAATGAATCACTTCTGTTAGCATATGGCTACACACCATGTGTCTGACTATACTTTTGCCCTCTGAAAAATTATCTGAAGAGCTATTTACTGAAGTTTTAGACACGGAGAAATTCAACATTAAAAATTATTGATGCCCACCATTATCTGTTTGCATACACAGTCGGCAGGCTGGGCATGGAATGTTCACATAGCAGCGGTGGATTAGTATTTCTAAAGTATTTCTATTATTGATTTAACCACTTGAAGCTGCTGGAAGCAGAATTCCCGTCACAGCCACTAATGCAAAAGGCTTTGGGGAAAATTCCTACTGTGAAGGTGTCCAAAAATGTCCACCATTTCCAATGGTGAAATTTCACTTTTCATCACCATCATGTACAACCGAATATCTCCATTTTTATTCAGCTCAGCTAGATAAGGAACATGAAATGGGAAAAAGCTACTATTTTCTATTCTCATTTACTTCAGTCCTATCTAAAGACCAGATCCTGCAGTCTACCCACACTCAACAGCATTTTTTCCCTTAGTTGTTTCATTAGAGCGAAGGCAATCACTTGCAAAGTAGGGCTACTCAAAGAGAGAACAATATCAGTGTAGCTCTGTGTGATCACAAATCCATTACTAAGATCCTTAAAAATGAAGAAAGTAGTTTTGTCAGAATTTGGAAGGGACCAGACTCTGCAGCACTGTTAGCACTGTTACATCATCTCTTGGCAATGCAGAAGGCAAATTAGCTTCTTAATCAATTAAAATTAAGCATTAATAAGTAAATAACATGAATCAAGAAGGAAAAAAACCCACTTGGTTTCAAGTTTTGTCTTCTCTGCAATTTAAAATTCATTCTGATTGAGACTGGATGTGGAGTCATAGTCTTAAAGCTACTCTAGAACAGTTCCACAATTGGCATGTCTGTCTTTGATTACTCCCTCTCGTAATTAGCTATCCTGGAATAACTCTTGAGTAGACAAGCTCTTACAAGGTTCATGAAGCAAACACTTCAGAAACGTAATGATTTTCAAATTCACTGATGTGCATTAAATCCTTTACTTATTTTCCATGTTAGTTCATCTCTATTCTAAGTGATTATTGATGCAAACAAAAATTCACATTATTCCCATGAATCCACTTCATTCATTGCCGTGACAATGCTGCATTTCAATTCTGTAAACGCTTAAAACTAAAACTACAAAAACCTGGAATTTGGGAAAAAAGTTCCAAAATATAAGCAAATAGGCCTAAGTGTCAAAGACCAAGGACACGGCACTCTCACCACACTAATTCAGACATATTTTACAGTGAAAAATAAGAAAGTAATGTAAATTCTCATATGTAAGTACAAAAACCTGCCCTATAACCAGCTCAGAATATCCGTGCATACTGAATATTCGTGTCTGCTTATGCACTGTGAGTAGCTACACATTAATATGTTAAACTGCTTCAACTAGTTGACCAGCATCTGCAGCTCTGTTGACTTGAAAGGGCATTCAAAGCATCAGTAGTCCCACCAGAGTGAGGGGCATTTCATTTCAGAGTATTATTGTTTAAAATCCATAAGTAAAGCACAGTGGAAACTCTGAAACAAGTTGCCCTTTTAAAACATGATTATTCTATTCTGGTTTTACTTAAAAAAATCCTATGATAAACATAATAGTTTGGTATGAAGCTGCCAGCAGGCTTTTCCTGAACCCACTTGGTCTATGGGTCCAACTAATATGTAAATGTATTGCTCTCAAATACATCTCTGGCAGAAACGTGAATTGGAGGAGAATGACTTTCTATTTTAATTGAAAACAAACAAATGACACAGACACACACACACAAAAAAAAATTAACCAGAGCAGAAATGAGATAATTGCACAAATTCCACTACTAATCAGGGAGTTTATTATACAGAACTTCGGCCTGTAGAGATCCAAGAGTCTAAGGATCCAGCGCACACTGAGCACAAAAACTGCTGTCTGTTTGTATGCTGTGTTTCAGCGGTGCTGAGCAGAAAATACTGCTTCTGAAAAGCAGTACGACTTAGATTTATAGTGCAGGAGAGAGATAACGTACCCGCTGAACCTATGGCTCTACGAGTATGCCACTGCTTGACAGGCCTATTGTTGATTATACTCATTTTCTACTTCAGCAAGCAGCAGCAAAATTTTATGAGATCCACCCCCATAGATGTTTGTTCCCTGACACAATCTGGTCTACAGTTACCCAAGTTGCTAAATATGATTATTGCCTGAGAAGCAAGGAGAAAACAGAAATAATATAACCAAATATGCTAATCCCAGTGATTCTTCTCCTGTCACCCCCCAACAAGAATGTCAATATGAGTCACTATCATTCAAATCCCACAAACTCCACAAACAGAGAAACAAAACCAGTAAATTAAGTTAATGAGAAGAAAGACGGGCTATTTAGTTATACTCGAAGCAAGCACATGCTTTATATCTTTCCCAAACAGTAGTGGGGTTCAGGGCTGTATTAAGGAAAGGTAAAAATGTTTGTAATTACATACCTGACAAAGAGTGAGTGGGTGTGAATGAGGACAGAACTATTCATTCCAGTTGAGACTCAAAGCTTAATAACAAATATCTATTAATATACAGAATACAACATAACTTTTGGTGCAATTCTTTCACTCATGATTTCTGCATACAATACTTCTGAACAGCCTGTTCTCATCCTGTAAATAAAACTATTCTCTTTAGCTGCATTGTCCCTCGGAGTAATTTAAGTGAAAGCAGAGCACCATCCTCTCTGTCCGGCTTCCCTCGGTTACTTTGGATAAATCTGAGGCATTTAACACCCTGCATCAAGCAGGTGTATTTGTCAGTGATCATTCCCCTTGCTGCATTAAATTGCATCCTTACATTAGCAAATGTTGCCAAACATAGCAGCACTGACAACTTCTCATTTCCAAGCATATTAAAGGGTTACGTCTTAAACCAATTTTACCGTTACAGATTTAGATTGAATCTGCCTCGGTAACGTTGTCCCATTCTGGGCTGATGACGAAACCTGAGCTATCCATATGCTTAATTGCACTCTCAACAGTCTGTGGCACTGATGGCGTTACAGTTGCTGTTTATGGAATTGTTCTCTAATTCCCTTTTTTGTATACTGAAATATTTTTTCCTAAGACTCGCTCACATCCCGATAGAGAACGGTATTTCTCATGAAAGGTACTTGGCCTGCAAACTGCAGCAGAAGGGAAAGGCAATGGAAATGAGAAATCATGGAATGGGGTAAAGAAAAGGTAACCGTGTACCAAATCGAAAAGAAAATCATCTCAAATGTCATCTCAGACACAACCAAGCTCCAAAAAAAGGGGCACCAAGTTATCCAAGAGCCCAAAGAAGCCATCCAGGTCCATTTGTCTTGTGACAACCTCTCTCCAGACAACAACTACCTGCCAAGCTTCCTCCTAGGGAATATCCCAGCTGCCCAGCCTGGAGAACACCCGCGAGGTGGCAGGAGGCAGTACACGAACCACAAAGGAGATCCACACTATACATCGAGAGCAACATAACTGTCGGTGAGGGAAGGATTCAGTCTTGGGAAGAAATATGAAAGGGCAAATGTAACCATGAATGTTCACAAAGTCATTCCTTTAAGTAAATTATTTATATCTAAGAGAACTCAATGGGAAACACGCAAATTTATATGAGTACCAAAACTTTTAGACCATATAATTTATGCTTTCTTAATATTTGTCAACATTAAAAGTTCACTTGGCTTGTTGCCTGCTTTTTTAATCTTTTTCCAGGTGTACGCACAATCTGAAGTACCACCTAAGAAATTTCTTAAAACAGCAATTTGACTGAAACTTTGAAATTAAATTCCCATTTCAAATTCTGACTAAAACAATTTTAGAATTGCTTACTGGAAAAACTCGTGGTTTTGTGGAGGCAATCTTGGAAGGTATTGTTTCTAACTAACTGAAGGAAGAATGACTGCGTGGCTTCTAACACTTTGGGAAAATTATTTTATAAACACTCATGTCTGGAAAAAGAATTGTAACTCTTTAAAAGCAGTCATAAGATCCAAGTCTTTTACTGAATCATTTCATCTGATTGGAACGCTGCTTTCAACACTTGCAAAACTTAAAAGAAAAAACAAACACCAAAGAGATCTTTCTTTCACTCTGCTGTATGTATTGCCCCCCTCCTCCTCACTAATGTATGCAAATACATTCCTTAGAGGTGATGATTTGTTACAGCATTGACAATTTTTGGAAGTAAGATCTCTGAATCTCTGTCTGAGGTATATCTGATCCAATCACCTATCTCACCACAAGTACCGCTTGGCCAGAGGTGATAAGGCAGTACCGTTTTCCACAAGTACAAACACTAATATTGCCTTTGGGGAGGCGCTGCCCCAGGCTGCCCAGAGCAGAGGCGGCTGCCCCAACGTTCAAGGCCAGGTTGGATGGGGCTTTGATCACCCCAATTCATTGGGAGGTGTCCCTGCCCATGGCAGGGGGTGGAACTGGATGGTCTCTGAGGTCTCTTCTGATCCAAACCATTCTACAATTCTATGATTACCAAAATTCTACTCTTGGCTATACTGCAGCACTGATATCTGCAAACGGGCTAAAGCCCCTCACCCTGTCACCACATCCGTGAACTGTCAAAAGGATATAACGATAGAAAGACCTTCTGTATACCGCAGGGAAAGCATTTGAATGATTTTACGCTGGTCAATGGGGTTTAAAAGCACTCAGACATGCATTAAAATATGTCTGAGACAGGAGCTTGAAGTCAATTTTCAATTGATTCCATCCAGCAGATGCCGCTTAAGTAAGAACCTCACAGTCTTTCCCCAGAACCATTTTTCCTTCTTCGTCCAGAAGGCAAAGGCTTAATTAAGAGGGTATCACTCTGATTTACGTTCTGCAAAGTACGTATTGTAACATTTCAATAATCATTTTTATAGGTGTAACATAATTGGAGTAACTTAATTCCCTACAAAGAGTTGAGAATTGTGTAATACAGTGCACAAGCTGGATTGTAAAACCCCAAAGTATCATGGTTTCACTTAAGTCTATTTCACCTTGCAGATTTATTGCTCTTCTACTTAGAAAGAACAAGTTAAAGAGAATCAATTTCACAATTTTAATATATAAAGAAAAAAGAGAAATCCATCTACCGCCTGAGAGGTTGGAGTCATATCGATTTTGCTGGTTTTTACAGGAGTGTAATATCAATTCTGGCTGCAATTATTTTGCATTACTAATCAGCTCATTACAAGCCAGTAAGACAAAGTTAGTTTATGATACAACACACTTGCAGTTCATTTGCCAATACCAATAAAGTTTCACAATGCATCAGGTAAAATATTTTTGTCATTTACGATATCTAGAGGCTCATTTGCATATCTGCTTTATTGATAATAATACAGCTACCACAGACAGTAAAACCATGTTGCACACGGCAAAATACACTTAAAAAAAGAGAAAATATCTTTTTGACTATAAATTCAGCATCTGTAAAGCAACAAGGGATATCACAGTAAAAGTGCTTAAGTTGAATAAGATTCAACTAGTACCGTGCTTTTAGTAGTAATACAATAGACCTTAACACCTGGTCCTTAAGACGCAAACTCGGGCACAGCCACAGGAATTATCTTTTAACGCCCTCTGACGCTGTAAGAGCCACAGGACAGGACCCTTCGACATCCACAGAACTTCAGACACTACAGGACAAAACTGTAAGCAGCATCTTAAAAGAGCCGGACTATTCAAAAATCTCTCCATAAACGTATAGTCCATACCGCGCAGTTGGGGTTTGAAGTTTCAGGTGCGCTTCAAATACACTGAAATTTTCTTTTTTGTTTTCCTACTGTACTATTTTCTCCACAATAAGCTATGCTATCATTTAGAACACAAAGGAGAAGGAAAGAAAGGGTAGATTTGGTCCCTGTTGATTTCCATAAATCATAAAACTTATTGAATAAAAGAAAAAAAGCCTCTTGAAATTTATTTCAAATAATGACACAGAATATGAAATGTAAGGACAAACAGTTCACTGCACAACCGTTCTTAGAAAATAAAGTGTGATTTTTTATTTCTATTATATAAAATCTGCTCTCCCCAAAACACAGGTTATGACTGCAGAGTTCTTTTAGCATGATGTTTGCATTCAGAATTCTCAAGAATTACTCTACAGCATTAAGACCGACAAATAAATCCTTAATCTCGGTTCCCTTCCATGAATGTTGAAGTTCTTAAGTACCTCCTTCAGCATATAGTAATTTTTCTTCGCCATTTCTAATTTGGTTTACAGTATGAGACTTAGTATCAACAACCAACACTGGCTATCTGTTAGGAAGTAATTGTGAGGAGATTAATGACACGGACTCCGATATCTTGGATCAAAGACCTTCATTGTTCTTAGTGAGCTCCTTATATACACAATGTTATGTTGCATCTAAAACTTGGCATCATTTGATTGGTTACAAACAACTGTTCACGTGTATAAGTTTATACTACTATTGGTTAGTTGCTACTGTCCACACGCCTAGATGAAATGCTTACTTGGTTAATTAGCTTTGCATATTTTATATGCTTTTTCCCTAAGTTATCATGATTTCTACTTTTCTAGCTTACACCTCCCTCTCAGCTTCTGGGCATACAGTCATAGCTTACTGTTGCTACCTGTTGTTTCCTCTTACTGCACTGTTCGTGGTCCTTCAAGGGCATCGTGGCCTTCGTTAATATAAAATGTTTCTACATAATTGTTCTATGCTATTACTCATTATTGTCTACTCAGGTTTTATTTACTCCCCTGCACTCTGTTTTGGTTTGTAAATGGTCTTCATCACTGTAACTCTCTGCCGCTTTCCAAATTATTTAGCTGCATAGCTGAGAGAGCTGGGGTTGTTTAGCCTGGAGAAGAGGAGGCTGAGGGGAGACCTTATTACTCTCTACAACTGCCTGAAAGGAGGTTGTGGAGAGGAGGGAGCTGGGCTCTTCTCCCAAGTGACGGGACAGACAAAAGGGAATGGCTTCAAGCTCCGCCAGGGGAGGTTCAGGCTGGACATCAGGAAAAAAAATTTCACAGAAAGGGTCATCGGGCACTGGCAGAGACTGCCCAGGGAGGTGGTTGAGTCACCTTCCCTGGAGGTGTTTAAGGAACAGGTGGATGAGGTGCTGAGGGGCATGGTTTAGGGAATGTTAGGAATGGTTGGACTCGATGACCCAGTGGGTCCCTTCCAACCTGGTGATTCTATAACAGTGTTCCAAGTCAGGAAGGTGGTAATAGGGAGATATACAGAGACTACAGTAAAGAATGTACACCAGACTATCCCATCCGAGACATGTCAAGTAGGACTGCTATGTGCACTTCACAGCGAGTAACTACTCGTATACCAAGCTCAGCTGCACTGAAGAACACCAGAAATATTGGCAATAATACCAAAATGTCTCAAGTTAGATACAACTCAAAAAACCCACCAAACCACACACATAAATCTGAAGAGTCCCATGATTCAGCAGTCAAGCTCCTCTTCTTTTCCAACCCAACTATTTCATAATGTCTCTTCTGCACAGGAAATGGATTTTTCTGTAGTCTGAAATAAGACCAAATTTAAGCAGACAGTAATAAAAGTTGCAAAAGAAGACCCTGGCAAGTTTCAGATCTCTGCTGAAAAGAATAGGGGCAAGAACAGCTTTCACGAAAAGGCCAACAGGCACCTATTTTAAAAGAAAGGAAATAATCCATTTTCCTAGTTCGGTCTTAAATTATGTCCGCGTATAAAAATGTCCATTCAGCTGAAGTTTCCCAGAATGGTTCCCTCTTAAGCTCATTCCCAGGCAGATGAAGACAAATATTTACCATGGGAATTTAAGTACAGCCTCAGTAAAGGCCATTTTCATCAGCACAGGCTGTGTATTAGGCTTGTTGGAAGCAGATTAGCTGAATGTCAATAGTTCCGAACACTCACATAACTTAAGGTTTTATACTAAAATTATAGAACTTTTTTTCATTCCTTCTTCCAGCTTTTACTTTTATTATTTCTACAAGCACTTGCTTTATTTCAGCATCCTGCTTCAATGGTGCCCAGAGGCAGGACAAGCAGCTATGGGCACAAACTGGAACACGGGAAGTTCTACCTCAAGATGAGGAAAATGCCTTTCCTGTGAGGTTGATGGAACTGGCTGCCTAGGGAAAATACAGAGTTCACTTCCCTGGAGATATTTAAACCTGCCTGGATATGATCCTGTGCGATCTGCTTTCGGTGAACCTGCTCCGGGCCTGGACGGTGTCATCTCCAGAGATCCCTTCCAACTGCCACCATTCTGCAATTCTGAGAGATGCACAGTAAGGAATGTCTTCAGTTTTCCACCACACTAAGTAATTAGGATGCCTAAACCATTCCCCCAAATTCCAACAGGCATCTCAACTCTTAAAAGAGGATACAACCCACACCTTGTCAATCTAGCACACTGCTATGATGGTCTTCAGACAAAACCACTAAATACAAAACCTTAAGAGTAACATTTAACACCAGGTATGGTTTTGGAACTCCAGATCATGTATCCACTACTATTAAGATACACTATTACTGTGCCATGTAAGAATGGAAATTCATTTTTCGTGTTATAGTTATATAGTTTAATATTCTGAGCTTATCTGCTAGATATCATCCCTATTAAATATTAGGCAGTGTATTTATCATACTTAAATGCTTCACAGTTACCTACCCTGAGCGTATTTTTATCAATATATACAAGCGATAAGAAATACAGAGTACAGCAGAAATTCAATTGAGAACCAACATTACCATCCATTTCAGAGTTCCTAATATTTTTATCCGTTGTGAAAGGTGATTTGCCCTGAAATGAAATGTTTATCTTGGATAGCCTACCTCACAGCAGCAGCCCTTCAAAACGCTCCTTGAAAATACTTTCAGATATTATCTCACTTCTTCCTCCTTCTTCCTCCTCCCCCTCCCCATTAGATTCTAGGCAGAAATATTTGTTCTTCCTTTACTGTGCTCAGTGTGGATAGACTGCTGATGGGAAGAATTCCTGTTCTGTGTATTATACCACGCAAGAGGTACCCTGATGGTTTTCTAACACTGAACTCCACTCAGCACAGCAGTACCGACACACTTGCTAAAATACCACTACTTAACCAAGAAAGGAAAGTAGGACTACCGTAACAGATATGTTTAAACTTGTTTATGCTCAGTATTCAGACAGAGAGACAGATTCAACAAATAAAACAACCTGAAGAAGTATTGTATAATATTATCTCATTAGCTTTCTTTTAAGCAATAGACAGCACTTTCATCTTTGCAAAATAGTAAAAAAAAACAACAACCTGCTGCATAAAAAAAGGCCTTTCAAAGATTATACGCACTGTTGTGAGGGCTTGAAATATTAGATTTATAGTGTAAATAGATCTATTCACTAAACACATGACTTCTAACACCCACATTTACCAATTATGCCAAAAAAAGAATTTTACATTAAATAATATATTTGTGAATTTTCACATTTCACTGACTATCTTGGACCTGATTTTCACTGTCTCCTTTGCACTGTAAATCTTGGAGAACACATCTATAATTTAAAAGGCACAGGGCACATAAGTGATGTACGGGAGGGTAATCCTCCCTCATCCTGCAACTTAAACACACCAAGACCCTCTTTGTATTATGTACTTTAGGTCTTCATACAGCATCATGAGAATAGAACAGTTCAATAAAGAGACCAGAAAAACTGAATTCACTCCAGATCTACAAAAAGGTTATTTTCATTTGATCACAGTATACCAACTGGAAAGTCCAAGTTGGTCAGGTGCAATGCTAACGAGACTTTTCTGCGCAGCAACCACAGAAAATTGGCACTCCTAACACTGCTCTACGATCACAGAACACAGTCAGAAAATATATTCTTCTGTAATCAAGACTACATCATAAATGCAACAAGCAAATTCCCTGGGCAGTGGCATTTACCTTAGCTATAAGCCTGCCTTATAATAAAAGGGAGAAGAAAAACTGTGTTGAGAGGTTTCCACATAGCAATTCAATTTTAAATAAACTGTAATATCACAGCGGCTGCACTAATGTGATTCATCGGCGCGGCCAGCACAGCTAGAGTCGAAGAACAGACCGTGCTTATGGCCACAGAGCAAAGTATTGTCACCGAACACACACTTCGGGGAAAGGCTGAAATGTAGAGAAGGAAGATCAAGTTGACGGTCCCCAAAATATTCAGCTATACCATCCGTGAAGTCTGTTTAAAGAATACAAATTGTCACGGGATCAGAGTGTCCTCACAGGGCAGGAATAAAGCGATGCAGGGGAAGGGCATCACAGCAGTCTGGGCAAGTCAGTGGCTTCAACAAGGGAACAGAAAAAGGCAGCAGTGAGGTAACAAAGATCTCGAGAAGCTGCTAAGAAGCAACCAAGGTTAGTGCACACAGAAACTGCAGAGAGCCGTCCCGATACCTAGTGACTCTGTGATAAATTACAGATGAAACACGAACCATAAGTAAATGAGGAAAATCCTTAATTTTAAGCTTAAAATATGGGCTAACTAAGAATGCTAAGAAATGAGCACTGGGGGTTGAAACAGATCTGTTCAATGTTCCACAAAAAAATAACAAAACGGGAAATCAAAACCTCAGAAGTAAGGAAAACGAGCTACTAATAGCCACATGCAGTCATATCCTGAGTACTGCTTATAGCTTTGTTCCTCCATCTCTAAAAGACTATAGATTTCATAGACGCAGAAAAAGGTTCAGAAGAAGCGCATGAAAACTAGCTAAGAGTGTGGAACAGTTTATACATGTGTGTATATATATATATATGCATGTATGTGTGCATGCGCCTATGTTCATATATACACACACGTATATAGTAAATAACCAAAGGATACAACAAAGATCTCTGAAACTGTACGTAGCCTGAGGAAGGAGGGACCAGCAGATCCCGTCCCTGCAAGTGTTCAGCACTAACAAAAATATTCAACTTCTTTCCATAACATACAGTTAAGTGACACGTCCTGTCCCTGGATTCTAGGAATGCTAAAAAAACATCCCATATTCAAAAATCCATTAAATGAGGAGAAGAAAAATCTGTCAAAGGCAGCTAAACACACACACACAATAAATTTAGTCCAGAAAGTCCCTAAGTCACAACGCGCAGGAGCCTGAGAGAATGTTGCAGGGAATTATTACTACATCTCTACCCTACTCTTCCAAAGTATCCATCATAAGAGGGCAGGAGGCCTTTGGTACAGCCCACAGCCGCAAGGCTAGATATCTAACCTGTTACCAAGGTCAAATCCAGACTACTATTACTGTTTCTCCTTAAGACATTTGGTGATAATTCAAGAAAATGACTTCATAGGATTAACCATGGTTTCACATTCCACATTCTGTTTTTATTTACAATTCATATGTTCATGTATCTGTGCAGGCAGGGCTGCCCACTTCTTACCCAAATAAAGCAGAAAAATGGAAGGTCTAAAGCAATTAGTCAAGCTACAGTGCCAGTACTTAAATGAACCATCTGTTCAAAGGTATACAAGACCAGAGTGCTTTTGAGCCATAAGGCATCTCTCATTCCTGCAGTATCTATCCATGATTTAGCGAGAGCCATCCTAGGTTTGAAAGGTTATGTGGGCTGCTGTTTTGTAATTAAACATAAAAAGGGCACTGACGTCATTCTCATGTCACACAAAGATGTAATCCTGCCATAGGCTTCTTTTGATTTCAACGAATCTTTGTTTTGGCAGAAATGTACATGAACAATTAAAATACTGCAGGGAAAAAACATTCAAAATTTTTTTCCAAAATGTGTTGTGCAAAAAGTCGTGTAAAAATTAAGGGCAAGCAATGGACTTAACAGTATTTCACCATGAGACAATGGAATTCTTCTTGAATGAAGAAACTTGACCCTGTCTTACTGTTCAACTAGAGCTTTCATTTTGGTTGGAAAGGGGAAGCAAAGGGTAGGAGATTGCTTTTTTGTCTCTGCAGAAACAGATCCAAAGCATGACTACCTCCACCATCCAATTCTAGAAGTATTTTATTAGTACATCACTGACATTTATATATGCCAAGACTGAACATGCTCATTATGACTGTTTATTAGACAAAAGGCTACTAGTAGAATGATAATTAATCAGTTGGCATTGATTGAAATTCTTGATGAAATGAAGCATGAGCTGTTGAAAAATAATTGAATGTAATCATAAAATCCATGCATCATCCACAGAAAGCACATTTATTAAACCACAATTCATAACTAAGATATTTTTCCTAGCTGGTTTTCTGCTCTTTGGAATCTCTCCTGTCGAATAAAAAAAGCCAGATGTTCCTACAGCAAATCTGAAAAGAACAGATATCCGTTAAATATCACAAGCAAGAGCACAACATGAGTTTTGATATGTGGCTTATTAACAACCTCAGAGAGCTTTTCTAAAGCACAAATCTAAACCCTGGTATTTGTCGTGATAGTTCAGGAAAAGAAAAACAGTTTTATATTTAAAAAAAAAAAAAAAAAGAGTTCATAAAACCACAGCAGCTTTGAAAGAAAATAAGACCAAAATAAGTTTTCATTCTACTATAACAGTAAAACTTAAAATTAACTCAGGAGACATTTAGCCAGTCTTTCTCAGTACTATTTTGTGATGAAAGAAGAACATAATGCAAAGTCACAATTTCAAAAGCATTGACAGAAGTATCCCTTTGTGTACAGAAATTAAGTTGCTGGTGGTTTGGTTTTTTTTTACTCTATCATTAACTAAACACTGACACAGCCAGGACTGCTAAGGCTCCCAGTATTAAAATCCGCAGACCATATTATCATCAAACAGATATTTAAGAACTGGAAATGGTAAACTCATTTTCCTTATTTTCTGAAGATTACAATCAAGTAATTTTATATAAATTCTATCCTGCGTAATGATTAGTGCAACCCTTTTACGAATTGAATTAATTCTCCCTCACACTGGTTGATACTTAAGTAAACATGAACCTTGACCTGACAGAAGATAAAATAATTTTATTGAAGGCAAAATTCTAATCAGTTAATCCTAAATGTTAGATCAAAATACATCTTTAATCATGTAACTTTATATTAAGCAAACTAAAATGTCTAATGTTTTAATCTAATTCCAATAAGAATTTTTATTTCTGCTCAGTATCTAAAATTAAAGTAGTTAAAAAAACAGTTTAAATACGTGTCATTATTACCACAAAGAGCGAACAAACATAAAAGGGACTGATATATCCACTAAATCACAGAAACATGTATCAGAATATTTGAAGTACAGAAATATTTCTGTTGCAGTGGATCATGTATATCAGAAAATCTTACTTATATACTTCTTCTCACATCCACAGAGAACAGGTTAGCGAGTGATAAGAACAATTCTTTCTTCCAACAGGATGCAGTCGCAATGTGAAACTGGAGGTGGGACTAACAGGTAAGCAGTGACTATAAACATCTATTTCCAAGTGACATTTCTTCTGGATGAAGAAATACCTTCTTTTTGCAGCACTAATACTCGCGTTCACTGCAGCTGGTGCTACAAATTCCTTAACTGGTACCCCTTGCTCAACGTTAGCCCCAAAAGAAAAGCTGAATCGTGTCACATAACCTCCCAACTCTGCAAGTGTTATTTTAGCATCTATCTGGCAACACCAACAGAGCACTGACCTACTTCTGCTGCAGAAAATCTTTCGCAAAAGTCCCTATGAACAAAAATCTGATCGTTCTAAACATTAGCTGAATAAGTGGGAAGGAGAGGAAGAACACATTGTGCAAAAATTTCTGCTGCATACAATTCCATAGCCACCAGCATCCTCTTTGCTAGAGGGTACCAGCACCGATGCCTCAAAGAATGCCACCAGAAGTAAGAGAAACTTACTGACAGTTCCACTGTCAGACTTCCAGCCTGCGTTTTCTTCCTGGCACTGTTTGTCTCTGTCAGAAGAACTTTATTAATAAAGTTCTGAGCTTACATGCTACAGAGGAAACAAAGATAAGAGCATGGGATAGGTTTTATTTATGACATTAAATACAAAAAAACCACAATAAACTAATTTAAGATACAGCTGAATCTCTTTTTTTTTTTTAGGTGAAATAAACCACAAATCTTAATTATTATTAAATCAAGTAAACACAGCTTTTAAAGCAAAATCTTCTAGGTTTTTTTTAACACTACTTTTATGGTGCTCAGCTGCCTCCCCTCTTGCACACCCTTTATCCTGATGTATATAACAAACTTTAAATAGACAAATAATTACAATAATAATTTCAAACGCTGTTTGAATGGGGCACTCAAAAAATACCTAAATTGATGCCTAAGCTGTGACACCTACAGAACATAACAACTAAGCTGTTAATTGTTGTCAACCTGGATTTTCAACAGCTTTCTCACGCCGCAAAAAAATGTGATTACATTGATCTGAAAGATCTGATTCGAGGCAGACTTGAAGGGAAGCTACTGCTTCTGCGCACGGTTACCAAAACAGCCACAACGGCAGCAGAAATAGTACAGCACTCAGTGAAATCTTCCTATCGTTATGTCATTTGGACATTCCGCTAAGCAGAACGATATGACAGAGTGACTATTGCCACCACCGACAGAGCATCTACAGTTAGGAGATAGAACAAGATGAGCAGAGGCTCAGCCTGCGTATTACAGATAAAGACAATACAAATGCAAGTTCCAAGAATAACCTTGTGAAGAACTTTTTCAAATAGATTTTGTTTCTATGCATTATTTATCCACATCTACATTTCAGCACAAATGGCTTGATTCCAATTAATTGATGTTTTCCTATGGGAATTTGTTAGAAACCAGTATTACAAGGATGCTGGTTTATGCTATATTCTAGCTTTGTATCATCACAGGTAGCCAATAATTATAAGCTGAGTTACTTAAAGTAAATAAATAGCAAACAAAGCCTTCATCTACTTGTTTAAATCATGAAAATAAATGGCTTAGGGTTGGGGTTTTTTTTGCAGAAGTCTGAGTAACTTTGGTCCTTTCCCCGCTATTATTTCTGAAACAGTGCATTTATTTAAGATGGAGTGTTCCATAATGTTAAAAAACAAAATGAGATCATTCAGAAATTAAAAATTTAATGAAAGTCCTCATAAAGTTCTTTTAATATGATAATAGCAATTATTCCTTCTCTTCTCCATCAGTGATCTCCCCTTTACTTCCACATTCTGTGCGTTAAACAAAGCAGCCCAGTCCAGTAAGCAGGTAGGAAAAATCCTCAAATGCAAACTCATTGCAGCCTTAAAAGTCTCTGCGAAATTCCACTGCTTCGCCCCTCTCACATTCCCTTCCTGCCCCACCGCAGGCTAAAGATTAATGGCTTTTCCCCCATGCTTTGACTGTATTCAAGCCAGACAAATGATGAAGCTGCAAAGTGATTTATTCCAATTCCTGACCAACTATACCCAATGTCCCTCAAGAAAAAAAAAAAGCCTCAGCGATGTCTGACTTCGCTCACCTATTCGGCTGAGCAAATTTGTTAGTCTGTGAAGCAGAGGAAAGAGGACAGCACGATACAGCTTATGGAATAGTTCTTATGAAATTGGAGCTCCTCAACATCAAATTAAGGACAGACAAAATTAAAATATAAATTCATATTTGCAGCTTTTGGAGAATCCATATTAGAATGAAATTATTAGATCATATGTGACTAAATCTCACGGCTATGTTTGGATTTCACGTGGTGCCACCGTACGCTACCCAAGATACTGCAGTCGCCCCATGTTTTGCTCGGAAGAGAGAGGAAACCTCTGCAGATATCGCTGCTTCACTTACCAGGTGAGGTACAGCAGCAGCGACGGAAAGCAGGGAGCAAGTACTCTGTGGGCAGGGCACGGGCGACTGAGAAGAGAAAAGCTGGAACAGGAGAAACAGAAGAGCTGCACCATGTGCTAAGCAGAGCAGAGACAGGAAGCAGAGGGAGACAGGGATTTTATTGGCTGCAATCTACGTTAGTACCATGTGCACAGCCTTCAACTGTAGGATGCAAACGTGAGATCCCTTTTGTGTGTGTGTGTGTTTTCACAATAGTATCATAAGTGAGTTAATTTACAGAAAACAGATTGTAGAGTTGTAAAGGTTTAAGAACACACCGGCAGGAAAGGACGACCACACGCTGACTCTTCATAACAGCTGCACGTGTGGAAGTACTACGCATTAACTTCCAGTGCTCCCACCCTGCAGCAAACATGCTGCCTTGACTTACCTTGCTGCTTTTCCCTCCTTTCCCGTTCAACTTTTCCATACCCTACAGAATTGGCCTTTCAGTATAAAGCATCATTTTTTTCCCCTCACGTTCCCTCAGGCCGCTCTAAAATGGTGCAGCACCCACAGGGTAGGAAGAAGTGCTGCTCTCATTACATTATTTCCAGCCTGACTACAGACATCTGGAACTGAATGGATCTGCTACAATATCGCACAATACTTTCTGGCTCCAGCACGAGAAAGCTTTACTTATTTCTCTTCAAATAAGAAGAAGAACTCCTACTGTGCTTCCCTCCCGCACACGAAGGTAGCAGTCCTCACCTGCCCCCCCTCTGCTTTCACATCAACCTGGACCACACCCTAACATCCTCCATACAGAGCGAACACGACCCAAATGCCATTTCAGTTTTTACACTTCTAAAAGGAATGAATGCCATGATAAGTACTTGATGCATCTCAGCATCAACAGTGACAAACACAAGCCGTGCTACTTTCAAACGGTATGACAGGAAGGAGATGGAGCTGTTGGAGCGAGTCCAGAGGAGGCCACAAAGATGATCCGAGGGCTGGAGGACCTCTCGTACAAGGACAGGCTGAGAGAGTTGGGGTTGTTCAGCCTGGAGAAGAGAAGGCTCCGGGGAGACCTTAGAGCAGCTTCCAGTGCTGAAAGGGGCTCCAGGAAAGCTGGGGAGGGGTTCTGGATCGGGAAGTGCAGGAAGAGGATGAGGGGGAACGGTTTTAAGCTAAAGGAGGGGAGATTTAGATTAGATATTAGGAAGATTTTTTTTGCTGTGAGGGTGGGGAGGCCCTGGCCCAGGGTGCCCAGAGCAGTGGTGGTTGCCCCATCCCTGGAGGGGTTCAAGGTCAGGTTGGATGGGGCTGGAGCCCCTGATCCAGTGGCACAGGAGCATGGAACTGCATGACCTTTGAGCTCCCTTCCAACCCAAACCATTCTGTAATTCTATTATTCTATGATGTACACGCAGCAGGAGACGTAACAGTAAGAAAGGATGTTTTTCTTTGCTGGTTTGAGAAACCAAAACGGCACATCACGTTGTCCAACTGCAAAGAGATCACCTTCTTATCTGGAGTGCATCCAGCAGCGCTTAATCTGAAACAGCTTTCAGCTGCTTATGGGATGCTACACCCACACCCAAACCATAGGCTTCTACCACTGATGGTTATGAACGAGGCCTCAGCAAGGTCTGCACACCCTATAACCTTTCTAGGGCTGATTTGCTGCACAACCTTCGAAGGTAATGCAGAGAAGTCCTGAATCCACGCCTACAGCAGTTGTGAAAGCTGCTGCTCCAAGATAAGAGCATGACCTCTGGGAGAAGTGGAGGAATACTGCTTCCAACTATAACGGCATCAAGGTCCTAGTGATGAAATAAAAGGATCCTCGCTGTTGCTGAAGACTATCTGCCTTCTACTTAGCTCAAGTGAGGGGTTAGCACCATCTTTACAGGTTTTACAAACTGGGAAAGAATGTTGTCTTTACAGAGCTAATTTCAATGTTCAAAAAAAGGTGGGGAGAGGAGCGAAAGAAGCAGTCCCTGCAATCAGCAATGACCGCGCAGAACGAACAACACTCACTCCCAAGGCTGAAATATTGTGCAACGCTAAGCTTAGTAATGTGAATGTGTTACTGCTTCTTCCTCCTTTTCATTTTGAAACCCAGAAATGGAAAATAGTTTCCTTGCAGCCAATGAACTCCAAATCCAAAAAATAAAAGTCACATTGTCAATACTAGTCATTCAGTTATACATTTGTCACAAAAAAATGAAGAATTTACTTCAGAAAATGGCAGATCAGATTATGAAAATAAAAGGCCTAATTTTGAGCTTGTTCTCTTGTAAATGTATTGCAAGAAAATTATTTCCTCATATTTTTCCAGAGGTAGTGGTTCTGCTCCCAGCAAAGCAATGGGAGCTGAAAAATTAAGCTTGCTGCTTACTGATCAATTTTTATGTTACAGTCTCATGGACAAGCGGCCCAGTCACAGAGAGATGCTATTGTAATTAATACTTCTACAGGCAAAACGACGTTGACTATTCATTACAACACTTTTTTTCTAACTAGGTATTTTCAACTAGTGGGCCCGACAGAATGGAGAGAACCCCTCTGTGCACAGGTTTGCTCAAAGAAAGGTTGCTCACTGTCAAATAACTTCAGTTTGAACGTTATAAGTCAGCTGTATTCTGAAATAAAAATTCACAGTTCCTTTGCCAATAAGAGGCTGACATGTAGCACTGAACTTCTTATCAGGCAATGAGAACGTTGAAGCCCTACGTCTAGTCCCAATTTCAGCCCTATTTTCTTTCACATTTTATTTTTCATTCCCCAGTTAAGTGAAGCAAACAATACTATTTGTGAATGTTGAGAAAACTACTTCTGCTTTTGAAAATACGTATTTGTTTTTGCCTGACAACCCTGTGTGTTTCAGTGATAGCAGGAGAAAAAAAGAATTAAATTTCCAAGTAAACTAATAGCTAAAAGATTTTGCTTTCAGTGGTTTGTGTACCTGCCAGGTAATTTTCTATCTGAGATCCATGCATGTAATTAGTATGGAAAGGGAAATACGGTGTCCAAAAATTCCTTAGACTTACTTATCTCCTGCTACCTGTCTAACTGACAGAAAGCCCTTCTGCCATTCCAGACGGGAGTAAAAGGCCCCTGACTTGCACAGAACCCCCCGAATACGCAGAATAGGATGCACAGTCAGGATCAAAAGCAGTCTCCTATAACAATTTAGCTTGGTGGCAAAAAACCCAAGCTAGAATGCCTGTGTAGTATCCAGGACCTTTCTCCTTCAATGCACTCAAGTATCAAATTAGCTCAGCCACGCTAAAGCAGCGGTCACGTATCACAGCAAAATTGGTGAAGAGGGTCAGCAAACAAAGTTGTTCTAATACAAATAATTCGCCCAACTGCCTAGTTCTTTAAAAGAAAAGACAGCATTTTAGCAAATCGCACTATTACCACAGTGCCTCCTGATCTTAGCCAAGAAGTGATTCCTCATTCCCGGTCACTTTGGATTGAGGAATGTCACTAACTCAGCTTCTGAACCATTTGGGGTGTTTTTTCAGCAACAGCTAAGCCATGTCCCAGGCTGATAGCATTTTAACGATCCTTACTCAGCTCTGCTGGAGCAACAAACAGAGTATGAAATAAAAGCTCGAGCCACTCTTATTAGCACATATATTATACGTACTACATTTGCAAAGGACTTAAACTTATCTAAAAGTGTCAACTTCTGCTTTTCGTGTCATTGTGTATTCTGCTGCGCCAGACCAGACGCAGCTTGGCAGCGTCAGACATGCAACATCAATTCTAAATAAACAGGAGGTCACAAAGCTCACATTCGCAAAGCTATTATAGAAATTGCAGGCTTCATCCAATCTCAAATCCCAGCACTCACTTAAAAGCTCTAACCAGATAATTAAATGCAGGTCAGCTTAAAAGTGGACAATCTTTTTCAGGCTTTGTACAATGCTCGTCTTTTATCTCGGAAGGCTGACAGATCATTGTCAAAACCAGGGTCTTCCCGGTAAAAAGTTTTAGCGCAGAGAAATAGGTACAACAGCGTAGGAGGAGATGCTTAAAAGAAAATAAATCTCTAGCTCACTTTCTTCAAAGCTAGAATTCTTCCCTTGTCTGAGACACACTGAGGACAGGTTTAACCCAGGGTAACTCTTCTGTAGTCTAATGGCCTTACACCAACGAGTACTTTGACCCAATCTGTCTGAGACATGCCTGGAAAAATAACCTTCCATTTTCCTCACGGTCCTGCTGCACAGAGGGAAATCTTTCTTGTCACTCCCTCTAGCTCTCACGTCTCAAGTTTGTCTAGAAATTCCCCCCTGGCTGTCTTCACCCCTACAAGCCATCCTTCATAAGAGCAGGCCAGATTAGATTGTCCTTCGCTCCAGTGGATTTTATTCAGATATATACCACTATAAGTGTTAGAAGAACCTGGCCTTGCTTTTTGAGCCCTGCTATGGTTTCTTTTCTAATCAGAACAGAGAGAGGCAATCATAACAAATCAATTGCTTGACTTGAAGCAGGTCTGCTCGGACGGGTTCTCCACTTTTACTCTGTTTTTAAAGCTAAAATGCACTTAAATTATTTTTATTAAAGAAAATCTCTTTGTGGGAGATGAAGGGGTACTGGAGACGAGGAAAGCTAAGGAGAACAATGAAACCCTAACATTTAGGTAGAAGAAGGCTACTCAGGAAAGGAAATACTTTCGTGTAGCTTTAGAAGGCTTGAACCAGCTTCTCTTTCAACTCAGGCTATATTCTTTTTCAACTTAGATCTATTTTAATCTCAATGGAACTTGGCTTACTAAGGCTTTTGTTCACTTAGCACAACTAAATCTACTCTGTAGAATAAATGGAATTATATTCATACAAATCTAAGTATGTTTAATACTTCTGGTTTCATACTATTCTTGAAATTGTTTCAATGTGAAAAGTTTACATTCATTAAAACTCCCTTTCACAGAAACTTATAATTTTTTCTTATCTCTCAAAGAAAACAAAGCAATGTGTTCTTAGTGGTAAGTGTTGACAGATATTCATTGTCAATCTGTTCTACAAGACATCTAAACATCTTAATCTTTTGTTGTGAAATCAATTCATAATTTAATTCCTGAAGATTAAAGACTGCCTGATCTCACTGTAATTTTTTTCAGTCAGTGTAAAAAAACTAGTGATGCACTGCACCGTTAAATAAGGGAGTCCAAGTCATGGCAATAACCAAGAAACATCATCCAAACCAAAATAACAAAAAAGCCCCATTTACATGGGACCCCTAGAAGCCTCACGTTTAGAAAAATTTTCTACTTCAGGTGTTTTATCACTACGTGGTAAGAAAAAGTATCTCTCTACCCAGCTAGCATTCAGCTAATTATCATGACAAGAACAGCAAAAAAACCCAACATACCCAAACCACCAAAGTGCTTTGTACTGGACAATTTTATTTCCACAAGGGACTCCCATGCAATGGCATTATTCAAGACATTTAGAGCCAACAGATTGTTCAAGATAAATGAGCTATATCAAAGAAAAGAATCTGAGCTTAAGCACTTGTTTCTCACCCTCCCGTTGCTCCCTCACTTATGTTTCTGCAGGACATGGCTTTCCTTTCCAGCGTTGATAATACTGCAGTAGAAGTTTCTACTCTGTAACTACTGTTGGTAGAGTAATTAATCCACATTATTTCTGTACACTCCATAAACAGATTCTAAACTCTATTTTCCATGTATATTGGCACAATGCAAACCTCTGACATCATCACTAGGATGATTTAATACAGATTCAAACAAACTGCAGCTTAATTTGTGATCCTCTATATAAATGTCTCTTATTCATGCAAACATAAAAAACTTATGGATACATAAAACCCACATTTTTGACTTTTGTGTTTGGGACTTCCCAGATAGAGCTGTATACAAGCTTGTATAGGCACAGGTACATCATTTAGCTTATTCTCATAGTAGCCCAACAATCCGGATCCATCCATCAATCCGGGAGCACAGCAGACACTCCTTTCCACAGTATTCCTTGGCATCAAGCTATCACCGCGCAAACACAAACACAATCCAGCATCACAATACACTACTGAGTAATAGCAACATAAACACATACTTGCCAAAAGCAAATATGAACACTAAGCAAGAGGGGGTGAAAATTTTATCCTTCCACTGTAGGGTTTTTTGATAACTCTTATTGTTTCAGAATTACATCACATCTCCCTCCTCTCCTCTTTTTTTTTTTCATTTTAGTACCAAAACACAATATATAGGTTTCAGCTGAACTTAGGTACAGCAAGATGTATTGTACAACCTGCACTACGAGTAGGATATCTGAAGTGACACGCCAAGTCTTCAGTCTCTGATATAAAGCTGAAACATTTCATACAAGTCTTGGACAATGCCTTCTGCTGTCCTCAAAGGAAAAGACATCAATTGCTGGCTCTTCACAAGTTAAAACCCTTCACACTCCTCTGCCCAGCACACCGAAGACACAGCTATCTACCACAACATCCTTTTCCATCCCTCCTTTCCTAATCACAAGTTGAAGTGAAAGGATTAAGCTCTCATTTACCTGATTCCTAACTGAACAGAAGTTAGTTTTCTTCTTTTTAGACACCTAGAATTGTACATAATTCAAGTCATAATTCTGATCAGCCCTTTAGGATAAAAAAGTGCATGAATTTTGATATCAAAGACATTTTGTACACTGAACTCCAATTCTCCCGCTTGAATAGACTCTTACTCCTATGAGTGGATGAGAATAGGTCTGCCAAACTGAAGCTGGAACTGAAGCAACTCAGTTAGTCCGAAGTGAGAAACACAATTATTTATGCTATTACTCAACAAATATTTTAATAGTTAGAGGAACATAGGTCAAAAGTCCTAATTCTGAATCAATGCATCCTGTTTACTCTTCCATCACAAATAATTATTATAACTTTATGAATAGGTATGTTATATACACACCCCCAGCCAGCACACCTGGGCACAAGTCTTTATTAAAGAAAGGTCCTATGAAACTAGTTAAAATGAAACTAGTTAAAACTTTCACCCATTTCTTCCAATTTATTACTTGCTTTGGAAACACATGATGGAAAAACTTTCCGATGCTGTTTGTAAATACTGAACTTGAAATTCAAAGTTAGGCACTAATCCATGGAAACAAATTGATGTGAAACAGAAATACTTGTGACATATCCAAACATCATGCAAGCAGCATATGTCTTCTCAACTGATGTAATGTGATTCACAGACTTACAAGAAAAAGCCTTCTTGTACGATCAATATGGGTAACTATTTAAAGTATTTATGTTACTAGTCGTCTGCTTTTAGATCAACACGTAAAAGGCCACGGGTACATGTGGAAAAGCTCTGAGCCCTTCATTCGTGAATCGACATTAGCTGAAACCTGGGTAACTGCAAGCCTGAGGTAACGGTTGATATAGATCTTACTTTTGATCTCCAGAGAATTAATACGGAGAAATATATATTTCTACGAATTGCTAATTTGTTGATATCTTCTTTTCTTTTCTTGGTCCTTCACTATTATTCATCAAATATCTTTGGATAAAGCCATGTTCTACATGTCAGAATTTTCAATCTTTGTTTCAGCACAGAACTGAAATTACCACAAGGGCAGTAATTAAAGTCTTAGATTTTTAAAACCAGAAAGGAAACCCCAAATATCCCGTAGTGAAGCGTATGTATCTTCTTGCCTCCCTCTCCTTTATTTATTTCTTTAAGATAGAAAGATCCTACTACAGTCTTCCATGCCTTCTATCTACAGAATAGCGTTTGTCTCCCTAGACTCATCCTCCGGGCTCCCCTTGGGACACGCTATAACTGACAAAAAGATAAAAACCTTGTTAGTAAAATATTTCAGCTTATGAAAACGAAAAGTCAGATGCACAGAAACACAACCATGAGCTGTATCTCTGTATTCTAGCAGCCAAGTAAACTTCAAGGAAATCTCTGACACAGAGGAACAACGGTAAATGAAAATTAGAAAATGGATTTAGTAACAATCTTTTTTTTTCAGAACTCTTGTGATTTTGAAGATAAAGCAGATTTTTTTTCTTATTTAACCTATTAAAATCTCGCATGTGATAACTCTGTTCCCAAGTCTGGCCTTCATGGTTGAGTGCAGTAATGTTTTCCTCTGACTATTGCTACCACTTACTCTCTTAGAATCTTAAAGCCTCTGGGAACTCAATGATATTAGGACAGTTGCTTTAGCAGTAAGTGTTAACAGTAGAAAAATTAAATTACAATTAGGTAAATATAAACTAATCATAAATTTCACTCCAGCATTAGCTGGTGTGTCTGCCTGCCAATTCGCAATCAATTTTTAAGTGTCTCACTGGGCCCTTTGCAAGGCACTACAATTTTCCTAATATACCCATCGTGTAGGCTGTATGCCTGAGCCCGCTAGACAGCGCGTGCTTCACTTGGAAGAAATTCCCAGGTTTTTTTACTGCTGATACATTTGAAAGTGAATTATGAGAGCAATCCCAGGCTCCACCGTATCTGCATCACGGTGGCATCAAAGCCAGCAACAAAACAAGAGAAACGGGTGATGGTAGGTTCTCCAAGCAATTCCTTCACATAGACTCAAATTCAGCAGGACACGAGGTGCATTAAAAATGTCTGATTCAATCTTCAAGCCTCAAAAAAAAATAAAAAAAATAAGGAGCACACTTTGGTGGTGCACAAAACAACGAGCGATTTCTATTATCCCTACGTGCTACAAACGCAGCGGGTGCCACCTGCACTTCTGATTTATAGACTTCTTCACCTATATGCTCAGTCATTTTGGAAACTTACAATTGGTGTGTCAAAGTTCAAATATCTTAATTCACACACATGCTAACTTCCATACATTTGGGGAGCTTGAATTTTCTTAGAATGAGCAGTTGTTCTTTCTGAGGACACCTGAAGACTATCGGCGGGACATGGGGCAGACCCAGCAATGGGGGACCCTGCAGCAGAAGCAGAAACTGCTACTCATGGGAGGCTCTCAACAAAAGAAAAAGAAAAAAGAGAAAAAGCACAGAGATTTAGCAGACCCCAAAAAACTGGACTGGAAGAAAAAATCCTTTCTGAAAGTGCAAAAAAGTGGGAGGATGATTTACTTATGAGTCTTACTTTAATCTGTTTCAATAGTTCTTTAAAAACTTTCTGTGGTTACTTCCATTTCTCTTGCTTAAAACCTGGGACGTTTCAGTAGTTTCTGTCTCCCAGCAACAAGGAAAAAAAATCTAAAACTCTACCTTAACTTTCTGGTAAAATTGGGTTTCAGTCATCACATGGAAGAATTTATTCCCAAGGTGCTTTTAAGAATACCAAGTGAAAATGAGCACAGGATGCACTTAGAGAAGAGATCAATAAAATGGGCTTCATATTCAGTTCTGCAGGAGTCCATTGATCATTACCAATAAATGACCATTAACAGTCTCCAATTAATTCTTCAGACTGGCAAAAGCAAGTATTTTTGCCACTGTAAGTGAAGAATTCCCTTGTACCACTCTGTTTGAAGAGCAAAGCACAGAAGTCCAGCTACAAATTATATCATACAGTGTTTGAAGGAGGAAAAAATGGAAAATACTTGATCTCCAACAGAGAAGTATTTCCATTTTCACTAAAAAATGATTCACCAAATAGTCTGTTCTAAGTATTAATACACCCCAGTATGGCCAGTAGTAAAATTACTGCCATAGAGCAGAGAATTAAAATTAAAAAGTAACCAAATACATACAATTGAAACAAAATTGTCTGAAATTAAGATATCTTTTTTTCTAAATTATATAAAATAAATTAAAAAGTCAAAACGTAGACTTCATTCAGCAGCCCACAAATATTACTGAGGCTTCTGCTCAAATAATGTCTGGGACAGGACTATAAACGCCCCATCCCTGAGAGGTTAAAAGTGCCCACCAAGTAATCCGGCACAACTTTCTCACACAACATTATTCCAGATGTATATCGCTGTGGTTGAGCGGAACTCCATTTCATATTTATGAAATATCAGTCACAGCTACAAATCTGAATCTTCAATGAGTGCTGCTACTCAGCAGACGTTTCCCAGCACAAAAAACAACAGAGAAATTCAATATAAAGGGTTACAATAAAAAAATAATACCACTGAATAGTATTGCGCACTCCAAATCATTCCTCTTTAACACTATGCAATCAGCTTACATTACCTAGGGCAGGGATAAATATCGAAAAGAAAAGACAACTACCACTGTTTCATTCCTGATTTTAAAGAATATGTTTGATTGACTATTCAGGATAAGAGAAACAGTAAAAATAGAACAACCTTCACTATTTGGTGTTAAGTACCGAGTCTGTCACTTAATATTACTTATCATTCTTGCTTCCTGGTCCAATACCAGCATGAGTGACATTTTTCCATTTCCATAACATCAAGACTGAAATGCTTAAAATATCTCATGAAATGCAACTCTCGACATTGTAAACTTCTAAGGTATCAGCGTAAAGGGAAAATAATGCCTGTGCCATTGGTAACCTTGTATGCCATACAAGGGTAAAACATGCGGTATTCTTCCTTTTTCCACTTATTTGATAAATTGAAGATTATAGGCACTGATCATCAGGTTTCCAAAATTATTTATCTCACCTCTATCCGTTGGCTCAAGTATGGGAACAAGTCTTAGATATCTGCATACTGCAAAACAAGTCTGGTATCAACCCGACCCAGTCCGATGTCTTTTGCTGGTGGATGACGCAGCTCTGCTTCTATTCACAAAATGTTCCTCCCACATGAACCCTGCTGTTCACCAGCACGTCACCAGGAGATAAGCTGAAAGGGCATTTTCACTCTCCAGAGTGTGCACTTCAGCATCCAGCCCCAAAAGCCACCCGTCCTCTTCCCCACTCAGTCCAGCGTTTGCTCCTTGAACTGCTGTCAGTAAACCGTTCAACTGGAGTTCGCAGGTCTGTACTTCCACAACTTGGTTGAACACGCTGAGATATGGCCCATTAAATACACAAGACTGACCGGTCTCACGCTTTTTTTTCACAGGATAAGCATGGTTCCTCTGGAAACTAATAAACATCTTCATCTACTCTTCCTTGGAAAAGAGCAAGAGCACCACCCTTGTTAAAGGCTGCTTTCCTACACCTCATCGATCCAGTCTAAGTGATGCATGGTGCATTCTCCCTCACCGTATCTCAAGCAGCCTGATGTAGGGATCTTGCTGGAGGATGCAGACAGCCAGGACAACAGGAGAAGAAAAAGAAAAAATAAAAGAAAAAGATCTTTTTCATCCCAAAGAATTCCCATTTAACTTTCATGCAGAGGACAAAGCTTCTCGAGGGCTACTGGAGCAGTGCAATCCACATCCAGCTGCTTATCCTGTGAGACAGCCATGACCTGCAGACTGAAAATTTGTTCTCTTGCATGCAAATAGGATCTGGTCCTGAGCAGGGCTGAGTGCATCGAACTCCTGGAGACTTCAAATGCCAAATAAGTGAAGCTAGGCTTTAATTTTTTTTTAATATGCCGTGCTCGTTAAGGCCTGTTTTCTTGCTAACTCATTTTCACATGAATTCTACTTGTCTGCAGTACTATTTGTCATTCAACATCAAACAAGCTGTCTAACCACCCCATACCAGACAACTGCTCCTAAACCTGTTTCAAAACTTTTTTTTTAAATCGGACAAAAAGAAACTAAAAAACTAATAGCGCTCTCTTCCTTTGAGTCTCCAACGATCTGTGAATGTCCTTCACCTCTGCTCCTCCCTGTGCACCTCAAAACTTGCCATTTCAGAGCGGAAAGTTACCTAGAGGAAGGAATTCTCATGCAGCTGTGACCAGTACAATGCCTTTTTCTCCTCATCCCCCTTCCACCAGCTGAGTGTAGCTGGGTAACTGTATTAAAGGTGCAAATGTGTCAGAAAAAAAATAATTAGCCAATGCTTTTCACACCTGTGGAGTACAACAACTACTTTCACATCAAAGTTTTATTGCTGTCTAACAAAAGATGAACAAACTTGTCTAGCAAAAGTATCTTCTAAATCTACCCCCCAAATACCTGAATGCTGCATTATAAAATCATTATTACACAGTGATGTTAGTTGCACCAAGATGAAAAAATATGTGACACTGCTCATTTCAGCATTCCAAAAAACGCATTTTAGGTAAAGTGGTAGGAAAAGTTGCACCTTGAAATGTCATGTTAGAAATTACTCTTCTCCTGGCACCATTAGGCAAACAACAATAAAAGCTTAAATTTCAGCATAACCGGAAAGTAAAAAAATTATTACAAAGTAATTATCATCACTAAAATAAATAAATAAATAGAAAGCTATTATGCGTTTTTCAAAGGTCTGGGTGCTCTGTAAACTTTCCCCACTGACATCAGACTACCTAAATTTATGTTAGTTGGTGACCTAACACAGCTTTAATACTCGCACTGCATGGACACAGAATGGCTTTCTTTGTGTCTTACAAAAATCTTTTTCAATGTGCAGACTCCAGGCACGTTCAGGTCAAGAGAACTGGCCATCGTCTGGGACGTGTTTTCATTGCTTCATTGGAAATACTAGAATTAATGAACACAGAGTGTGTCTTCACCACGCCAAAACAAAGGACACCTGCATTTGGAAAGTGGTCTTCCCCAAGTTTTCTAGTTTTTATAGAATGGGTTCCTTTTATGGCATGATTGTATTTGATGACTCAAGAGTTTCCCATAGTTTTGCTCTTTTATATATGCTATCCATAATTTCACAACATACATATAAGGGGTTTTTTTCCAGAAGACTCTATGCAGAACCAAGATCCTCTACAAGACAGGCAGGAAGAAACATCTATTCTGCTTTACTGCCTCCAGCCTAGCCAGGGTGAGATTTCATAAAGACCTTAAGAGGAAAGAAGGTACCAAACTGCCAATGAAAGCCAAACAAGATAATCTTTTCAGGAATTTCTTAAAAAACCTCTTCAAAAAGATGAGAAGACATTAAGTTTTACAACAGGTTTATGATGAAACCCAGTGCAGTGAACAGGAACAAATCAGAGACACAAAAACCCAGAGGGCATCTGAACAAAGCCTCCCATTCCATAGCTCAACAGCTGCCTGTCCTCACCCAGGTTATATTTCAGTACTATTTTTGACACCAAATGGCAAAGCAGAAGCCAAACACACATTACCAGGCAAGCCTAGCTTGCAGCTTTTGGCTTCAGTGACGAAAAAGCTGAAAGTGTTAGAGAAGGCAGCCACAGAACGGCTATCGGGATGAAAGTAGACAGCAGCTCCTCTCCAATGTGTGCAATAACACAGCATTTCTAAGATAGCACTCTGCAGTCACAAAAAAAAGTGGGAAAATGAGTAAAATGTCGAAGCCCAAAAAGCTCCTGAAAGCTTCTCCAGCCCAGCAGCTGTGGAGACCGTTTATCTTATCAATACGAGTCTCATGGGAGTGTATTTAATTTAAGTCCCTGAAGTTAACAACATTAGAAGATACATTTTCTTGATGATTAAAAATTAAATACACAAGTATTTCAAAGCTTTTGAAATAACTTACAACTAATGAAGGACTAATTGCTTCACTACATGTCTTCATATAATGACGGATAATAAATTGGTGTCAACTGTCTTATGTCAACTTTTGCATCAGTTAATTACATGTTTTCCATCAGTCATCCATAGCCATAATTAAAATAAGAGAATATACTTAGGATTAGCTTTCTGTTTTAGAAAACAAAATAACCGAAGCAAGTGTTAAAACTTGGTTGACTGTTTTTTGATATTAAGCTGACACAATCATTATCAGCATCTCGAAAACCAACTCCATGGCTAGTTGGTCAAGAGCAGTTATACTGTTGAGGCTTAATTCACCACAGGAAAACTCCTTTTCTTTTTTTTTTAGGAAATCTAAATCTAGTTTCAATTTGTTCCTTCTTATTTCTTGAAATACCACAAGCAACACCTAGTCACTTATCAGATTAATCAACACTGACATTTTTTGTGAAAAGCAGCCTAACGTGTGAAATTAGTAGGCAAACATCACCTCTGTTTTTATTAATATAAAGAACAAGCAGGTCTGGAGAGGAGGTACCTTCATCACCTCTTTTGCATTCCTTACTGACGGGAGGAAAGACTGCAAATACAAAATCAGTCTATAGCAACCGCAGAGATGCCGTGTGAGACCCAGTTAGAGAGAAATCCCACGTAAACAGCTGTATTGAATTATCCAAGTTTCTTACACAAATAATTATCTTAGTTTTAAAAGCCTTTTGAAAAACAAGCAGAAAGACATTCCAGCAGGTCTCTCTCAGAATCTTCCCAAACACAAATGAGCAATTACAAGACTAGTTCCTAGAATTAGAGCTGCTGCTCTCTGGCCCCGAACTGAAGTCATTGCTTCAGCAGAGCCAGCAAGTCAAACCCAGCTGGCATTAGATATGGAGAGAGAGAATACCAGGAGCTGTTTTAGAGAGCCAAGGGACTCTGTAAGGCAGTATCTCAGGTTTTGAAACGTTCCCTGCCAGCCTTCCGGAGAAGGAAAGCCTTGCGAAAAGAACAGAACAAGACACACAGAAAAATAACAGGAAAATCACCTCCACCAATATATCTGCATATATCAGAACAGAGATGTTTATCTATGGATCCAAATATATATTTCTCATAAATATCTTATTCTAAAATTGTAGTTCATTTCTGCAAGGAGACAGTGACTCTCAAGCCATCTGAAATAAGCAGGAAAACTCTAGACAAAAGCTTCTCCCGAGAGTGCGAGTCCTACGCTTTAGCGCTGCAGAGAGGCGCCCCGTCTTACTCCAGAAAGAACAGCAGATGCATTCACAATGTTTGAATTGTCAGAGGCCCCAGAAGCTCACAAGAAACTTAATTTGCTTATTACCCTAGAAAAACAGTAGTGATTGGATCCGGCTGTTCCTCAGGCTGCAGAGGACTATTTTTAGAGCAGAGTCCCCAGGGATTCCTCCAGGTGGTCACGTTCCCAGTCAGCCACCAGCACAGCCCAGGCAAACACCAGCACCGACACGAACCAGACACCTAAGTGCATCTGCACAGGCGACAGCGAGAAAGTTCTCTAAAGGCCACCTGCAGCTGATCAGAGAAATGCACGAGGAGAGGGTGTGGGTTTGAGATTAATGGAAACTAGAATCTGGATATCAAAAAACTCCTGATACCATTTATTTTCATCCTTTTTTTTTAATATATACTTTTAAAAGTAAAACAACAACAACAAAAAAAAACAAACAGCCAGCTTTATTTCCAACGCTCCAAAAGCGAGAAATGAATTTTAACTTAGGGTTTGATTCCACACCCCAAAGGCATTTCAATGGCAAAGACAACTCAAGAGTTTTTCAGCTCTCTAGGACAAACACTCCTGCCTTCGCTATACTGGAATACAACTTCCATACCTCTCACATTTCAGTCTGTACATGTCTAAACTAAGTCTATGAAGTTACCTTTCAAAAATAAAGGAAAGAAATACCCCAGAATCCCTCATAAAAACATCCTCCCTCATCCCCAAACAACACATTGCACTACCTGGAAGATTAAAGCAAACTTGCCAACCCTGTCAAGCACCAGGACCCCGGAGCCTTCAGCATCTCAATACAGGCAGGATTTATAAGACAAACAAACAAGTCAGGCTCGTGTTCCCACACCACTGGCTGCAAGCAGAAGGGCCAAAGAGCAAACGCATCCACTGCGGCGCCCCAGCCCCAACCTCTTCTCCAGGAGCACGCAGCTGCGTGACGAGTGCAGCCTCAGCCACAGCCAAGGACGCCTCCTTCACCCGGTGCCACTAGCAAGGCGTCACTCTGGAGCTGCCCCTACCGTTTGCCATCCACAGCGAGTCAGTCAAGCACAGCTCTTCAAGCAGAGACAGATCTAAGCGAAACGCTTTTTCTAACCGCTTTGAATGCATCCCAACCTTCAGTGAATCAAGGCAAGTGTGACGGTACCTCACTTGAAAGAGTCACGGGGGCACCTCTCACTTCAGAACGACTTCTTGCCTCTTCAGAGCTTTTACAGATTGCTCCTCAAACTTCTCGAGAGTGCATCCTTTTCAACTGCCATTTAATTCCCTGGAATGAACTTGAAATATGATGGGCATGAAAAGGAATAATAAATTACGGGATATGCAATTGCCAAAAGGGATGCGCAGTCACAGAAACCCGCTGCGTACTTCTCTTGCCTATTGGATCTGAACTCGCAGCCTGTCCTGGATGGGACACGCATGAGCTGCCCTGGCATTTTCTGATGATGCTGAGTTTGAAACTCTTCAAAGAGGCTAAAAGGAAATCACCAGAGGGTGAGGGCTGGCAGGGTACCAGGGTCAGGCAGTGGGAAACCCCTGCGGTGGGTCACTGAACGCATGACAAGTTTAGACACTTGCATCATAGTCCACTCTCGGTCACTATCTTACATATTGTCACTGAAATAAGATTTTAAAGTCAGAAACTTAATCAGAAAAGCTGTTTCCAGTGTTCCACTCATCCTTTCTTCATGTATTGAATAAGCTTCTCTGAAAAAACGGTTTAAAAAAACATGAAAAAGCTTTAAACAGTAAACTCTGCCTCTGTTTGTAGCTACAAGTTCACAGTGAAGGTGCAGCATATAAATCACTAAGAAATATGCCCTTACTTCAAAACCTTAAAATGAAGTAATTTGAATTTTTTTTAGAAAATTATACCATTTTTTGTTAGCAGGGTCCCCAAAAAAATGCCGTTTTAACATCTCCACTTAAAATAATGTTTCTAAGTGAAGAAGCTGGAGTGATTTTCTCTCCCGATTTGCTTGTCTTCTTTCTCACAACAAACTATCGGCGACCTTGGCCAGGAGCAGCTCGTATCTGCCCACCCCCCAGCCCAGCAGGACACGATGGTGCCCGGTGTGTACTCTGAAATACAAATCGTAGTTATTCCTACAGTCAAAGCAGCATATTGGGCCAGTTCAGTTCTTTCAAAAGTAAGTTTAGAAAAACCCTTTAAAGCACAATCTGACAGCTGCATAAAAACACTCCTTGAAAACAACCACAACCCATAGTTGAGATGTCTCTAAGAGACAGAGCAGCAGTCCCAGCTCTGTCTGCAATTTGTCCTTGTCACAGAGCACCGGGAGGACGTGTTAATTCCCTGAGGGGGCACAAGCGCTGTCCTCTTTTAGGTTTCGCTACTGAGAATAGGACAATCTAGTGTATTTTATCTGAAATTTCATTCTAGTGACAATTGTCTGTTGAAAAGTAGCATCAAAATCGCAGAAGTTTCTTGGATGGAAACTGATGTTTGATGCTGCAACATTGAAGTCTATGAGGGTTTTGGCATCTACATTTGTGAACCCAAAGTCAGATGACCCACTCTTTTTATTTTTTAGCATGTAAGTCATACAAATCCCGCCAACAAGAGCTGCCAAAACAGTACGCTGAACCAGTGCTGGCTCTACAGATAGTCTTGGAAACTGTAGATACATTAATCAGAGTGGTTTTCATAAGCTGGGAATACAAAATTGAGGGAGGGGAGAGTAGGTACAAGGATCTATTTGCTTACCGCTTCACAAGTTAAGAACCTCACGACACCGCAGACAAACTACCACATCAATCTTTATAAGAAAACAAAGAAAAGGTACTCTCTTGCTCTCATTTATAAAACTGAAGGGATGATAATAGTTTATGCCATTAGGATGAAAAGTCAGACTCAACAGATCTCAAAAAGAACCAACAAAACCAAATCCCTTCTGGCTACCTTTGGTTAGGGCGAGCAGCAGGTACCCTGGAAGCACTGTGTTCCATAGGACCCAAGACAGCCAACAGCATTTTAACCTACACATCATCTAATAACATTCAGAGGTCAGGATGTACGTTGGAAATAGAACGGTTGCCAGTGGTTCGTAGTGCCAGTATATTCACAATTGCTGGTCACATGAAAGAGAAGTTATAAGGAGAATTAAAAGAAAAGTATTTACTATGTAGCCTGTGCAATAAGCCATGATAAGTAAACTGACACATCGAATTCCACTAGAGACTTATTTTCTTGCAGTGGAGTGACAATCTCCATCTACTAATATTCAGTAACTTGAATTTCACTATCTATGAATAAAGTAAGAAGCAAATATACTGTGAGGGATTTAGTAAATTAAGCAGAAAACATCTCCCCAAACAATACAGTCTACAGATATTGTAGATATTGGGGGAAAGAAGGAGAAAATACATTATTCATTTAATGTCGTATAAAATAGTAATGAGATGGAGTTGTGTAAAAATAGATCTAGGTCAGATCACTGCACTCACCTGTTTACAAATCGTAATAGTCAATACAAGAGTTGCCCTAACTTGCTTGGGTTTTAATTAGCCAGTTCTTTCCAGTAAACAGCACCATATAATTTCACATACATTTCCTCAGAGAACTGTTCCAAAAATCTGTTTGTTGTTAAAGAATAATTTGGTGACAAAAGATCAAAATATACAACAAGATGGCTAAAAATCTACCTAATTACATAACACAAACTCACCGGATCTCAAAGTATCCCCTGCTCCTCCATAAAAACAGCAAACCCCCCAAAAGACAAGTGTGCAATGTTTTTTGTGTTCATTCCTACACCTGACTGCATCTGCTGTCACAATTTTATATTTTTTTCCCCAAAGAAACATCTGCTCCCTGATGTTTGGAATTATAATCTACAAGTACAAGTACTCGTTGTCAAGGGAAGCGATGTCAAAAAGTATTAAATGCTATTTAAATAAATGCATTTATTGTATTAAATGCTATCAACAGTAAAACCTCATCAGTAAATATATCATTTGAATATTAGCAATCCAGCCCCGGTACATGGTTTGTCTGCAGCTGAGAAATAACATGTCCAAACCTTTGTCCCACTGAATTCATGAAGGACTTTGAGGCAGATCATAGTGGAAACAAGAGGCCATAGTCGATTTACTCCAGTTTTAGTAACAGTCTTTGCACACCCTTGGAAAGCAAGCTTTAGCCTGCATTCAAAACCACCACATTCCCCGGTGCACACTGAAGTCAATTCAAATCTTGACATTTTTCAGGCAAGTGAAAAGGATAATAAGCATTTTCCCAATTTTTTTGATTGACCCTCAGAAATAAGAGGTGTAATTCCTTACGGGGACAGGGCTACTTTGGTAACAATTAGGAGCTGTTACCTAAACCAGGACGCCCCCTCATCTTGGGCGCCCACACTGGTGTTCTGGCACTGCCTGCAGCAGAAACGTAACCCGAGAACAACACACAACTATATCATTCAATGCACTTTGTATTATTCCATATTCCAGATATTAAGCCTCAGCCTTCTCCTTAATAGATAAATAATGAACTTCAGAAAACTTTAATAAGAAATTAAAAGTAAAATAAACACAACCTTCAGGGACATTTCTTCATATACATTTAAGTTTACTGCAAGACCAAACACAGCCAGTGCAGGGAGGACAATCCCAGTTTATTTGACTAACAAATTATCTTTTTAACAGGAAGGCACATTTGCTTCCAGCAGAGTCACATTTAAGAAAGTCCCAATGTGACGTAGGTGTGTGCCCTCAAGTGCAGTTTCTTAACCTTTCTGAAGTGCAAAATTTGAATTGAAGATTGTTATTCTGCAATTAAAATAATTCTAAAATAGCTATCGTAACATATGTGCAACTGAAGGTCACAAGGGCAACCCAAGGCTTTGCTACCTTTCAGCATTTGAGAACTAACTTTTAAAAAGCCTCTAAGGATGCAAAGCAGCTTTTTGACCTTGATATTATGAAGATTTTTCCTAATATGTATTTATTAGGATAATTAGGATAAGGAATAGTTATAGTCAAGCTGTCTTCTACACCACCAGTGAGAGGCAAGACTCTCTACATTATCTGGAGAGTCCAGCAGAGGACACAAAGACCATCAGAGGACTGGAACACCTCTCTTGTAAGGAAAGGGAGAAGGGCCATCAGAGGAAGTGGAAGCGGAAGCAGAGCAAAGTGAAGACTGAGGGGGGACCTTATCCATGCTTATAAACATCTAGGGGGCAGGTGTCAAGAGGATGGGGCCAAAATGTTCTCAGCAGTGCCCGGTGACAGGACAAGGGGCAACAGGCACAAACTGGAGCACAGGAAGTTCCATCTAAACACTAAGAGAAACTTGGCTATAAGGGTGATGGAGCTGGAACCGGCTGCCCAGGGAGGGTGTGGAGCCTCCTTCAAACTCCACCTGGATATGTTCCTCTGCAACCTGCTGGACGCGAACCTTCTTTAGCACAGGGGTTGCACTGGCTCATCTCCAGAGGGCCCTTCCAAACCCAACCCCAATCATGCTGTGATTCTATGACTTGAATGCTACTGTATTCTGCAGATAAATGCTGGAAAAGGTAAACAGATCACATAGCTCCAAGTATCAGATTCATTTTGAGATGAGTACAAGCAAAATGCCCAAAAGAAGCTGGAACATACTGTGCTGACAAGTGACAGACATGGATCCAGCGCACTGTTTCAGAGACTGGCAATTAAAAGGACAGGCCGCCCATCTAGCTGCTACCATTAAGGAGACAAAAGCCTGTGGTGCAAAGTCTCGTTTCCAGAACTTCTGCTTCTTAGAAGCAATCTAAACCCTCTTCTGTGACTGAAAAGGAGATGCTTTGAGCTTGGCAAGAGACAACAATAATAAGGACAAACTGTGATTCCTGTTCTGCGAGCTCATGTGGGGACATACGGCTGCACAGGGAGCTGCTTTACTCCACTGAAATCCCTTTCGCAGATGACAGTTTGGGGAACGGCAAGGGAGCCGCTACTCGTACTCTTGCACAGATGGATGGGAAAAGGACACAGCCGACACCCCACACAGCAAACTGAATTAGGAGTGACGCTGAGCCAAGAAGAGCGTTTATGGTGTTTACTCCCTCCTAGTAAGGGAAAATAGCTGAATTTTAATTCTTAGGCTGAAAATAGCGGAGTGTAATTGAACATTCAATAGCAGTGCTACCACATCGCTGCCAGGGCTCAGTCCCTCCTCAATCACACACTCCCGTTTTCTCCCTGCGGTGGGGCTGCGCTGGCACAAACAGCACTGCCACCAAGAGATCCAGCTTGGGGAAATGATTCGGCAGAAAAACAACCCATCAGCAAAACATCATCGGTTAGTCACCTCCCCGACTTGGCTTAACACACAGCAGTACAAATTCCATTATTAATAGGAGCAGAAGTAAGTGACAGCATGAGAAAGCAGAAGGGAGAACAGGGGCATGGCTGCTGAAGCCGCAACTTCCACCTGGAGTTATTTGTCCCAGTAGGCTTTGAGCCATCCTCCTGCTCAGCCCTGCTTGCATCTGAGCCAGGGAAACTTAGTGCATCTGAACCCGTCACACTGCAAAGCGTCGCACCTACCTGTCCTCCGCCAAGGCAGAGCACCCGGAGATGCGGCCGAGCACCTCCCTTTGGGAGAGGAACGTCAGCTTGCGGGCAGGACGCTGCAGTAGCCTCCACCACACAGATAAAAAGGACAGGAGACCACTTCTCCGGCAGGGTCACTAATGAATGGGGCGAGGTTGTGTTTTATAAAGGACAAAAATAAAAGCGGAAGACATAACTGCAACCTTGAGATTAAATGCCGTGCAAGCTGGGCAATGCCAAAACCAAGTGTAGCTATGCTCTAATCATTTCCCACACCACAAGCTCATAACAATCTGGCAATTCTGTCCAGAATTATTATATTTCAATAATATTTCTTGAAGAAAGTAACTTTGCTGAATGTTTGTCATGATGACCCTGGTTTCCTGGATGAATGAATATTTCCTGGATGAAATATTGCTTTCCCCTGTGCTTCTGGACTTCACATTGGGATATTCAAACCTAAATGCCCCACAATAGTCAAACAAAAACGCTTCACCTTGAACAAAACCCAAGCTTAGGTGATCTTTCCCATCTATATCTACTTAAAATCCAGCATTGGTATTTTTTCAAATGCATTGAGCTGCCATACGTGTATCAGCTGCACAAATCCTACAGCAGTCTTAAAATTTAAAGAACTAATCTGAGCATCCTACAGCTGTGAAAATAAAAACAACTTCTTAATTCAGCTCTCTGACATAATTTTTTAATTTTCCAAAGTCCCTTTGTGCTTTGGTGATTCTATTCCCAATTTAGTTGTCTGCGGGCAGACCTTGTGCAGATTAGTCTACTATTACAATACTGGTATTTACACACTAGTGCAAACAAATAGCCAAACAGGACCAAGCAGCTGCTTGCTCTCTAGTTTCTATGCCAATGAAAGATAAGAGCTGAGCCACCTTAGGCTCCTTGTGCAATCGTACAACCCAGAGTCAGTCTTTTCAAGGTAAAACTGCCTTCAGTTGGCACAAATCCCAGTGTCTTATTCTGGCTTTATGGGGCTTTTCACTGCTACAGCTGTCAAATTAGTGACAGTTCAGTATGGCTTGTTGATGTGCACACTCAAAAAAGTACGAACCAGGCTGAGACCATCTGATCTCATTTTTACTTCTTACCCTGTTCTGAACTGTCATACTGGATGCGTTCCTTTCTAACACTTCAGGGTAGCGAGAACTCCACAGTGGGTCTGAGAAGTTCAAGATAAGTTCAGTAAACCAATTTGTTAATCATCTCCATGAATTGTGCTCTCATTTCTTATGAGGCTTTGTGTAATAGATTTTATAAAACCTTAATGAAAATCTAATTAGAGCCAAAGGTCTTTGAAAGATTTCTTCCTTTTTTTTCTTCTTCTCCTTCTCCCTTTTTTCCCCCCCTTCTAATTATGAATAGTAGTAAGGGACAAAAAGGGACAATAAAGCAAGGGACGGAAGAGAGAACACTTCAGGGTAAGCTACAAATTGTCAGTATTTTTCTTTCATATTCATTTGCATCCACAGCACAAAACTTGATGAATTTCTTGATGTTTCTGTACTGACATTCCACCACAGGAACTACTAAAATGGGAGATACCTGGACAACAGCCACAGCACTAAACCCGCACAGCTATCCTCCAAACAGGTCAGTCTCCCACACGTGTATGGCTTTAATCCCACAGCTCAACGTATCTTTCTTTGACCAATTATCTCAGTCTTTACCAGATCTTCATAATTACGTATAGACTCTTGGAGTTAAAGAAGGCAGTACCAACAAAGCTAAACCATCTATAGCTTTTGAAAGGGGCTTTTTGGTTGGTTTGGGTTTTAATGTTATTTTTGGTATCCCAAACATATATATATATATATTTGATGCTTTCTGTATTTTAATTCCTTTCGAATACAGATGAAGGTCAGTGAAAACTCAAAGGACAACTAAAAACATCTCTATTCAAAGATGCATTTCAAGGACACACTACCTAGCTGTTGCTGATACTGGCCCCAACACCTGTAAGACAGCTGAGGATCAGTCCTGTTCCAAAGTCATCTTAGTTATTCACCCCTTCCCCCTGCCATAAATTCTGCACCAAGTTTTACGGTGGATATCTAAGCATGTAAACACACACTGTGGCTCTCAAGAATTCACCGATGTGGAATACACATCGTATAAGTAATCAAGTTGGTTTTAAGGAGGTAATAAACCACTTGTGAGGTAACTGTGCTATGAGTACATACAGCCCAAAGAGAGTATTTTCAGGACAGAAGGTACAGTCACACATTTCATTCCCCTCTCCTGCCCCAGTTATTCTTCTCACAGCCTGTTTGAACAGGTGATTGTACCTACAAATTACACCTACAAATTCTCAACAGATGCCTTCACATTGCCTCCCCCTCCATTTATTAAAGAAAAAATTAAAAAGAAAAAAATACATAGCAATCAACTCAAACAATAGATCTTACTTCTTATAGAAACAGTCGAAGATCTTTAAGATACTGATTCTGCAAGATGTCAGTATTTTGCAATTGATTTACATATCATGAGCTCAAAATACAATTCACCAATGCACACATGTACGCTGTGAAATACAATCATTCCAAATATTTGCAGGTTTTGTGTAAATATGGAGGGGAAAGGAGATCTACATAACATAATTCTGCCTGCCATTATACTCAACAGAAGCACAAAGGAGCTCTTTTTCAAGTCTGTCTTCTTTCACTTAGTACCTTTGTTTCTAAACAGGCAAACATAGAAAGTCTTTAAGAAAAGAAGTTGTTTGGAGAATTTTTTTCTTTCCTCTCCCCTTGGAAATACATCTGTGTGATATGCAGAGATTTATTCTGTTTGCTTACTTGTTCTCTTTGCAAGTTCTTTTTCCTTCCCTCCCCTGAAAACGCTAGGCTTGTCAGCAAGTTTTAAAGACAAAGAAACTAAGTTTGGCTACTAAGTAGCCCTTCAAAATATCCAAATCTGCATTTATAATGAAAAAGCAGCAAGCTTATTATTGCTTATTATAAAGTACGAGGAAATAGAGGGAAAAGAGAACCGCAAGCCTTTACACCTCACCTAAACAGTATGCAACATGTCAAAGACCTTGAGGGACTAAAATAATTAAATCAATTTGTCCTATGATTCAACAGAAACAAATGACAAATAGTTTCAGCTGAAAAGAACAAACAAACGTACCAACAGGGAACCAGATCCTGAGGTCTTTGTTCACTCTTAATCTGGCAACTCCCACTGAGATCGAGTGACTTTGCTGGAAGATGCGACAAGTTTAGATTGAACAAGGCCGTTAGGATTTTTCCCCATGAATAGACTGTATCCAGGAGTATCACAGAGACAGAGCTGTGTGTCATACCGGATAATACACTGCATACGAGTGAACAATAAAACACTGTCACATAAGAAGTGAACGCTATTTAGGTCACAGCACTAAGTATGTAAAATAAGCACGATTATTCGAGTCCCATTAGATTTCTGTCAGAACGCCTGTGTTTCGGAGCAGCACGCTCAGGAGACGGACAGATCAGAGGCAGCTCAGAGCAAAGCAGCCAAGATGATAAAAGGTTTGGAAAATAAAAACTGTACTCTGAGAAAACACCACCTGTTAAGAAAACTTTAGAAAGACAGTAAATGGGAAAAGTAAGGAAGTCACTGCAACAAAGTCGTCAAGGTTCAAGTAGATAAAATTATTGCCTAAACCTTTTCTAGCATAAAAAGTCATCTGTGACACGCAGTAAAACGTATTACACTAATAACATCCACTACCCAAACTTTCAAAGTCAGTGGTAAACTAACACTATTGCTTAGTGTTGATGTCCCCCCCATCATCCCATCCAAGCCACCAATTAGACAAACCAAGTAACACAATATATTTCTAGATATACTGCTACAGGATAACAAGTTTAGTAGATTGGAGGCTGTAACTTCACTTCACTTCACAGAATCATAGAATAGTCAGGATTGGAAGGGACCTTAAAGACCATCTAGTTCCAGCTCCCAACTTCCTGCCATGCTACTCAGGGATTTAAGTTTTGTAAAACCTCAGAACTTGAAAAACTCCTTTGAGTAAGTTTTTGAAAGTCCAGAATGAACAGACCCATTATTGTAGAGTATTATCCGAGCACTGGAAAAAGAGCCTTACATTTAAACTTAATGAGTTCAGTCTGTTGAACTCATCCAAAAGGGGCGGTTTGGTGGGCTCCGGTGTCGTCATTGTGCGATGCAGCGTCACACCACCAACCCAGCTTGACTCCCTCATGAAACCACCCAGCCAGACCAGCACACTGCTGCTCTGGAGCTAATTAAACACAGAAAAGAAGGAGGGAGGAACAGAAGAGAGCCTAAGTAGATTAGGAGGAGCATCCCACCAACAGGTCAATACTGTTTCCTGGACTTTCACAATTGCTCCACAGAGATGCGCTGCACCGTAAAACAGCAAAGAGGCTCTTTTTCCAGGAATAAAAGGAAGAGCAATAAGGAAGTTTTCTAACAAGGTAAGAGGAAACAAACAGGATACTGAATCCAAACAAATTTCAACCTGGATGAAGGCACAGATTTTAAGAGTAAGGGCAAGCATCAGCGGAGCAAGCTACCAACAGAGATGATCCGAAGGCTTCATGACATAATTTCTTCCCCATCAGGCAGAGATGAAACTCATATTCCGATATCCAGCTGGGCTCAACACCGTGGTAACTTATGGACTAAGTCATAGAAGAGGTCATAATAGATTTTCTGAACTTTTCTGTCCTTACTACTTACTAACCTAAACTAAAAAAGTATTTGACGCTATACTGCAGGTCTGGAAAATATACAATCCTTGTTGCATTGACTGCAGTCACGGCTGAAGTGTCATACTGCTTCTAAGTGCCCTTTCAACGGAGACCAAGACTACAACTTTGTGTGGGAGGAAAATTGGGAACACTGCAATATGCATGACAGGAATAAACAGCAGCTGTCTACACACACACACAAAAGCCCATTGTGAAGTCATAGCAGAGGGTACCAGGCTGCCCCCATTCCTTACGGTAATTTACTTCCAACGCATGGTAGTGCGAAATGAGGAGGTACCAGAGGACACAAAGTTGGCAGTGCACCAGCAAAACACTTATTTCCCTAGGTTTGGGTGAAAAATTGTATTCTTTATACAGAAGTGATGAGACAGAAGGCATTGTGATAATAAGCAGCTAGTTCAGGATGTGTGCAATCGAAAGAAAACTCCACTACGGCCAGACTCGCAACTTCAGTGCAACTGGAGTGGCTTCAGTTTGTTACACCTTTTCTCAGCATTTCAGAAAGCACTCGCTGTTTATTTTGTGCCAACCTAGACTGGCACTCCCAGTGGGATTTTTATTTGCCATGCTAAATCATTCTCTTGTCAGGTAGCTTTTCAGTCACCAAGTCAAGTAAGCGAAAGGCAGAGGAGACTGAGCACCTAACTCCCTCAGGAACACTAAATAAACTCTGCTTTTCTGCTCAGGTTACACCAGGGCTGCTACAGGAAGGACATTGGCCATAAATACAGAGTTCTGACACCTTTTTGTTACATGAAGTGGGAGCACGGAGCTCTTCCCAATTCTTGACTTGCGTCAAGCAGATGGCTGTACAAAAAGAGCAAAATAAACGGGTTTGTTTTCTTAGTGGTGTTTTCTTTAACCCACAATCATAGGCACAAAGGTCAGGAAAGGGCATCCAACACCCCCAAAGGCTGGAACACTTCTCCCATGTTAATCTTTCATGACATTCCTCATTACTATTTCTAGGTTCAATATTCAGAAGATATCTACTCTCATCCCAGATGTGTCTACTGGAGCAGTTTTGGGAAAAGGTCCAAGTATTTTTGTGGCAGTATTTTTGTATCCACAAAGGTTCAATTCAGAGTATCTGCATCTTGATTTCTACCTACTGTGCAATCGGCACAAAACCCCAGAGTTTATGTTCCCCTGTGACTGAGCAACAGCCTAAGTCCATGCGTTAAACCTGAAAAACTACACTCATAAGGGAAATCTGTGTTGAAAGATTTCCCATAATCCTGTTCATATAGTATTCAGCAAGAGGATTAATTCAGTTTTGCAATTAAACCTGACCTAGGCCTTCAAGTTGTGATCAGTGCTACAGCACAAGCCACGCATCTTGGGAAAATACTTTCTCAATTTCAGTAAAGGATTAAAGACCTCTTACCAAAAAACATGAATTCTGTATTTCTGAGGATGCAAGTCACCAACTTTATAGTTCCTTTAACATTTCAAGTGCAGGCTCAAAAGCTTCAATCCAAGGAAAGAGAAATTTCATTATTTATTTTTGCCACCAAATTAAAATACTCCAGATTATTACTCATAAAAATCTTTCCTATAATAAGCAGAAGTCTAACTAAAGGAAGTCCTCTGACAAATCCTGCAAGCTCAAACAAAAACACCATTTCAAATGTACAGTACATAACAGATATGCTACACATACGTTAAACAAACAAAGTGATTTTAGCAGGATATGGAAACAGAAGTTTCAGTTTTCCCTAAACAAACAGCCTCATGGTAAGAAATATAAACTCTAGAACACTGTTAAATATAACTGTCAAAAATACAAAAATAGCAATTCTGTTCTCTCAAGTAGAAACTATGTGATTTAGGAAAAGAAACACAAATTATGAGATTTTAGGTACAGACATCTGATTTCTTCAAGAACCATATTTTTAGCGTGACCCTCTGCAGCCCAGAAAAATCCACAAGATTCCAATTGGCACAATAAGTCTAAACCAGCATCGCCACAGAGGGCTGAGCGAGTAATCCATCAAGGCACGGGTCTTGAAATTGGACACACAAACGTCTTATCTACTGCAGCTCATTTTCCACCAGACACCATGACTGTTGTCCAAAAATGGCCTCGAGCTGCACCAGGGGAGGGTCAGACTGGATATCAGAAAGAAATTTTTCACAGAAAGGGTGGTCGGGCCCTGGCAGAGGCTACCGGGGGTGGGGGGGGGGAAGGTCGCCATCCCTGGAGGGGTTTAAAAGTTGGGTGGATGAGGTGCTCAGGGACGTGGTTTAGTGGCAGATCAGAATGGTTGGACTCGACGATCCAAGAGGTCTTCTCCAACCTGATGATTCTGTGATTCCATGAAAATACCTCTCTGCTTCTGAAAAGACTATTATCATATCAATTTGGATCTACGTATGTCGTATGTAGATATATATGTTTGTTATAACAACAAAGCACACCAACCAAACAAAAACCCCAACCCAAGCTATTTCCTTAACAGCTAATCCTGGAGGGCAAGATCTGCAACGGTTGTTATTCCCAGGTCTGGGAAAAAAAAATCAATACTAAAATGGAATTTTAAGATGATTATTCTTTCCTAAAGGAAAGAAAAAGCAAAATTTGGTTCCTTATACTTCTGATTTACGTCAAACACTGAGACAAGACCCAGAATATGTATCCAAGCTTTTCTAACATTCCAAGATGAAGCTTAGATTTGTGATGCCTTCTGCTACCAGCGCGCATTTTCATCTTTATAAATACCTTACCTATGTACATTCACAGGTATGCACGTAACATGCACAGATTCCTCTATTCCAATTACTGCTTTCCAGTCTTCTTCAAAAGGAAAAAACACACACAGAGGACCTGTATAAAACAGATCCACAAGGAGAAGAAACTGAAATCTCAGTGAAATTTTTGGAGGTTTGACTTGCAGTTTTGTCCAGGAAAAAGAAAAAAACAATTCTAATTTTTATTCTTAGATATGATGTGCACTTCTGTGACAGTTTCATTAGGATTTTGGTAAATCAGCACTAGGAAGGCAAAGGGCCAACTGCTCGGTGTTTCTGCTGCTTGTGACTTGCCAGAAGTAACATTATGTTACCAGTTGTACCTTTATTAAGTTATTTTAAAGGATACCTGCTGGTACTGTATCTGTCCACTATTCACAAGATATTTTAAGTAACGTATGATGAATATTTCAGTACTTTTTTTTTTTTTTGGTATATTAAAAGTTTCCTGGAAAGTTCTCTTGACAAATTAAATTTTATGCAATTTGTAGTGCAAGTGTATATGCCTACAAAAACGCTTAGAATTAAACCCTCCTTCCAAAAACAACCCCAAATAAACCACTGAATTAATCCCCCAAAAAATCTTTTCAGAAACTCAGTGAAGTGCTTGTACTTCAGAAGCCATAATCTCCACAGGTCAGATGGGATGTGATAACAGTTGGAAACGATCTTCACAAACCCGATGCCTCATCAAGCTGGAAAACCATTTGTTAATAACAGTGGAAAAAAAACAAAAATGAGCAACCCAGCAGAAAAAGGCTAAACAAAACCGTGTGACATTATTTGTACTGTTACCAATATTGTGTTAAAGCAATGAAGAAGTACTAAAGCACTGCAAAGCGGGAAGAGGAGACAACTAGATGGACCACCAGGGTAAAAGGCAGCGAGATTGAGAGACAGAGCCGGTGCCGGTGTCTGAAGTCTCATTTTCAGGTTGCACTGAGCTCCAGTCTTGCAGATACAGCTCTTGCATATGATGGCTGTAACCATTCAGCTGGTGAGTCACCCCTACACGGGAAGAATCAATAGGATCCGGGAGTTCACAGCATTATTACATTTTCAATTTCTGTCCAAGTGAAAGTACGTGATCTCGTACCCTCTAGATTTCAAAAAGCCATTACGGTAAATCAAAAGCCAAAGAAAGCAGATGAAATATAAATATCAAAGTGTTTTAACAGAACTTTGAAGAAGGGCAAAAGAGTCTCAGCGTATGTTGTTTTCAGTTGTTAAACCTGTCACTCCAACTCCAAGAAGAAATGAAAAACTTAGAGGAGGACAGTACTGTAGGTATAGTGACAACAACAAAGGAACTACCTAGATCTACTAAACAAAACCTTGGAGGAATAAGGAAAGAGAACACCTTTTGACTGAAAAACATTATGGAAAGATATAAAGCACATCCACGAGTCCAAGTTTCTTGTTTGCATCAGTATTGGTGACTAACACATAAGAATTATTGGTGGTATTTATTCTGTGACTTGATGGGTTTAGCAAATTCTGCTGCAGTATGATCCTCTTACCCCCATAATAAAATCAGGATCTCATTTTATCTAATTTACCATTTATTTCTTAATTTTCAGGCCAGCTGTTACAGTTCCATAGCAGATAATTCATTGTTCTCTCTGTGTTGTCCAACAAATCAGGCTGCCTGTGCTTTAACAGAGTCAGCTCTGTTGCACCGATAAAGAATAACCAGATAAAAGGGAGAAACCTGCCTAATATCTCTGATCCAGCTAGACAATGGCCAACATGCCTCCCTGCAGACTCCTCTGTGGGATGCTTTGAAGCACACTTACTCTTTCAAACATATTCCTTAATGAGATGAAATGCTATTCCTTATGAGAAACCTCTTCTGAAACCAGGATGGACCCAGCCCTTGCGATAGTGACTGACTCAGGCTAGGGATCTACAAACTTGGCAACTCTGGTTTCACCATTTTCTCACCAAAGCAGCGATTCCACTCTGCATCTGAAGTTGGAAGGACATAGGGAAGGTAAAATAACTGGGAAAAACAAAGAAAGGAAAAAAAAAAAAACCTGACAGAAAACAATGGGAAAGAGGTGTTCTGCACCCTGTGTCCAATCTAAAAACTATACGGAGTTCTAAATTGTTTTCAGTCAGGTTGATCCTTGAACAATCTTGTGACTGAGCACACATCAAACAGAAAGCAACAGAAGGACAGAATACATATTGACAAGATTTTTTTGAGAGATATTTCAGGAGATTGTGGCGTTTGGGGTAAGGGCGGGGGGAGGGAATTCCATTATCAAGAAGTCTTACACAAGGGACAGTGTACCACGTGCTACATTCTACACTATTATTATATTCAACAAAACGATATGCTAAAAATCTTTATTTTTAGTGAGGACAACACCTGTTTTGACAAAGAAACCTGAAGGAATGAGATATTCAGGAATGCTGTATCTATTCCGTTAGATGTTCTTTTGGGACTAGGTTTAAAACAAACCTCAGAGAACTAATCAGTAGTATCACCAGCTGCTCAAGAAGGAATACTCTCTATGGAAGGGAGAACGCAGGGGAACAGGAATCCAACACGCCTAAGTGCCAACAGCTCTTTCGTGGGAGTTTTGGCCCGGTGAGTCCACAGCAACGCAGCAGACAAAAAGCCTAGCTTGAAATTGCATTAAGGAATTCTGGTAGATAAGAAGAGTCCACACACCTGGCATCCTAATCAACGTACTCAAGATGTTTTCTATAGCGACTGCTACACATACTAATGAAACAGTAAACAAGAGACAGCTCCTGAGCTATTTTCTCCTTTTGCCACACGTCTCTCAGCTGGGCAGATAGCCCCACACGAAAAAACGACAGCCCTAAAACTCTGTGCTGCTTGCTCGCTCTATGCTCTTCCCCTGGCAGGTTTCCCAGGACCTCAATCCATCTGCTGCCCTCTCAGTTCTCCAGTTCGCAGCACCACGTCGGCTGCCCCGACTCCCTCTGCGCCTTCCGAGGGCCTCTGACCTCCGGCCCTGTCCCGCGCTCAACCTCTGCCACTTCTGCAGTTTCTTGCTGGTGTTGTCATTTCCCCAGGGACAACTGACCCACTTATAAACTAAGCTCTCAAAAGGCAAAAGGAAAACTAAACCCACTTAATTTATAGACAAGCTTCTAAAGAGTTTGACAGGAGAGCTGATGAGCCGAGGGCACATATTTCTGGACAGACACAACATGAAACAAGGCATCAGCTCCCGTTTCCAGGACCCGGTCTCCCTGGCAGGCAGGTGACACGCGGCTCTAGTGCCACACTGGCACTGCAGCACTGCGAAACGCCTCACTGATATTAAGCAGGGATGGCTGAGAATTTGATGAGATTTAAACCTGAGAAAGATTGAAATGCTGCTGAGTGGTTCTGGGGAGCATGGTAGGCATGACAATTTCCTTCGTGATTAATTCTGATAATAGCATAGTTAGAGGATCCTCTGACATAAAAGCTTTGGCTGCTACAATATTAAATAAGAGATAAATCCAAGGAAATGGATCTGTTACTAAATCTATTTTTTTTCTCCCCTGAATCATCTCCATAACATTGCTAGATCAGGATCTCAATTTAGAAAGCACAAGCGCATCTGGAGATGTTATCATTTTCATCAGGACACGGCTAAAGAATTTCAGCACTCCTCAAACCAGTTTTGGACAACTGTATACTGCATTTTCAGACTGAAATTCTCCAGGTAGCACACACAAAGGCCCAAATTTTACAGCTGCTTCACAATTTGAGTAGAATTCCCAAAGGGAATTAGCAGTAGCCATCATGACTCAAGACCCTCTTCATCAAGCACAGCCCCTGCGTGCTTGTGCCCATCCTCTCAGATAGTGTAATCTGAAAATGCAAAACTATTTGTACAGCTTTGTACCTTCCTCAGAGACTTAATGCCCAAGCCATGGTGAAATAACAGCTACAATGAACTCAATGCTGATGAAACCACCGGCATCAGTGAGGACAAAACTTCAGTTCTGAGAGAGACAATAGAGATGCCTCTAGATACTGGTTTACTCATTTTCACCTTTCTACCGGAATCACTCCCTATGCACATCATCTTTATAAGCACCAAGTATAACAATGCCTTTCCTCCTTCTGGAATTCAGCTTTCAAATTAAGGAAGAAAGTGATCAGTGGTTGGGAGAAAACACCCCATATTGAATACAAGAAAAGAAACAAAGATCACTGACTGGAAGCATTATAAACAGAGAGTAAACAGACACAAGTCTGCATCACTGGAGGCGAAATTAAAACATAGCTGTTTAAGACAGTTTCTGGGTGGCACAAACATACTGGCAAAATTCAGCTAGGAGCGAAATATCTGACAGCTCTGACAGGCACCCGCAAGCTGAAGACAATACTAATTATAGGTGTCCCTGTATTGCTGCTGTCATCTAGAGTCTAGCGCGATAAAATACCATAGGAACTGGGGAAGCTGAGGCACGAGGGAAGGTCCTTCACCACCCTGCAAAAAGGCAGCAACCCGCACTGAATAGCGGAGCTGATAATTGGCTTCAGGTGTTTTAAACCACAGCAATGAGACTTCGCAGAGGATAATCCCTAACAAGCCCAGGTAAGGGCACCCACGCAGGGCAAAGCTAACACAGGAGAGAGAGCACTCGCTCAGCTGAGATTCTTAAAAACTTAAGCAACCACATCGCCGGGACCCTCCCTTCACAAGACCTTCCGTGTCTATTGGCCAATGTCAATACACTCCCTAAGGAAGGAGAGGGCTATGACAAACACTGACTCTTATAACACTTCCAAAGGTAGAGATACCCATCTATCTGCACTACTCTTTGCTGCCCCTCAGAGATAATAGAACAAAGAGAGAGAACTGGAGGGGGGGGAAGTTTAATTAATAGTTCAAACCAATTTCTTGTTCAGAGATGCTAATGCAGAGGAAGGTTTATTAGGAGAAATTACTGAGGTAGAAACACCATGATGACTGAGGAAATTTTGGGTTTACATTCCACAGTTTAGAGATAACAAGAAAGGAATAGGTAAGGAATGGTTTCTTTCTTACATTGTTACCTATATTTCTTATGTAGAGATAAACGATGCTATTCAAATTTAACATTTATACTTATTAACATATACAACAGGTGAATTGATTTATTATGACAAAGCAGTTAACTGTATTTCAAAGGAAAATTACATTTCTTCCTTTAGACTCTAATAAGAGGTAACTCAAGTATGAATGCTATTAAAACTTGTTGACCAAAACATGCTGGTTTTCAGTAGTTTTTGCTGCTAACTGCAGGCTTCAAAACCATTCAAAGTACAGACTAGCCTAGTTTGTCCAGAGGGTAGAGTGCAACTGAGCTGTTGTTACCTCGAGTCCAAAAAGCCTTCCCCTTCTTCCCCATTTAAATGGAACGTGCAGTAGGGATGAAAATAAACAAGCATATTCATTTCAGTGCAACTACTGAACTACGACGTTCCTTGTGATGTATTCTGGGAAGGGATTAAAAAGACACTTCATTTCAAAACAGCAACCACAGTAATTGCTAACTAACTGCCTTCTCCCTGGCATCCTGGTAAGGTTTAAGTTCTGCATGGCATGTTTGTAATTGTCTGTGCTCTGCCTCCTGCTGTGCCACCAGGTCTTAGGGCACAGCAAGGAGTGTTAATGTCACCTGTAGAAAGCCTCCACTGCCAACATTTAGAGAAGCTCTGAAGGCTGTGAACAAAATGGGGTGAGGGGAAACACTTCACGTCATGGTAAACACTCCCTTGGAAAGACAGAACAACGGTAATTATGTGCTACAACCTGTATGAATAACAGATCGTTACAGCAAGGCATTACCTATGAAACCTTCTGGTGTCTGAAGGGAGCGTGAATGGAACAGGTCATGCCATCATTTTCAGCAAAATCTGGTATTTAAAATTAAATAAAATCTTTTTTTATATAACCCAATTTGTTGACATCCAGAGGAAAGAAAAGATCTTCAGAGAAATCATTGCATGATAATAGAGGATTACCTCCAATCGGAGCCAGGAAAAGGTGAAGGGACACATGATAGGGCAGGAGGAGACTCTGAGAACCCTTCCTGAACAAGGTGTGGGGTTGATGCTCACTCTGCTCATAAGGTTCACGTCGCTCACAGAGCAGACAACAAGGCCCTAACACTGAAATTCTTCAGTCTGGAAATCAGCTTCAGTCCGTGCTTGGCTGCAGCACTCAAGCGAGTGAGCAGCACAACTCGAGAGCCAACGTTATACGGCACAGAGTTGCCCTAAGGAACATGAGAGGGGCCAGAACACAAGAACACACAAGCATTAGTGGAATGTTTTGTTTTGTCACAACTTAAGCGTGTTTCATTCACTATGTTAAACTGCTTTCCAGCTCTGTGTAGCTTTCTAGGTGAGCACACGCTTCAGTACTAGAACAGCTTGAGAGATGGAAAGAAAAACTAGCTCCAAGGGGACTGCAGATGATGAACGCTACAAGCCAAGACCATCGCTCGGGAACAGAAAGCAGATGCTTCAGATTTCTGGAGCTCCAACATGCTTGTTGAGAGTGGAATGGTGTTGGCCTTTAAACTGAAAATGGAGGTAAATCCCTCCGCCAACAATCGTAGCAAGGCTTTCTCCAGCATGGACCCGCATGGATTCGTCTCCACTCCTGATTCCTAGACAGTTAACGTGTTTACCCACCCAGATATCTAGAATTGTGCTCTCTCCTTAAGGAACAGAAACTTGAGTATCTGTGGGTTTGTTATTTTCTGACAAGTCTCTACTTTACATCTGCCCAACAACAACAGTCTTACGTGAAGAGGAAGGAGTTCTACAGCGGGAAGATGCTCCTTTCATGATGAGGCAGAAATTGGTAACAGGCTCCCCCCCACCAGTGCTGTACTAGTTCATGCTGCTTACCTGCCAAGTAGAAAACCCAGTATTCGCAGTTCAAAACTGCAAATTTCCAGTAGCTTGAGGCACAAAGACATACCAGGGAGTGGAAGCAAGATGACAGATGGAAGCACATCCTTTTATGGCCTCAGTTATTTGCCAGCCTGTGGGTTTTTTTGCGGGGTATTTGAGGGTGTCAGGGTGGTTGAAAGAACAACTTTGTTAAAAGAAGCTCATTCACAACAGGTTACATTCACTGACATCCTACAACGTTCGGAGCGGATCTGGATTTGTTTGGCTGTCAGCTAACACAGTAATGTCAAATGGTCACAGAACATAACATCAAGCTATGGTCCAACAGCAAGAAAGGGATTAACACCGCAGAGGCACAGGCAGTCCATGAGCTCAGTAACAACTCAAATACACGGCTGAAAACATGTCAATGGATCCCTTATCAGTATCAGATGGATATTATCAGTAGATGCAAAACAGAAACCCAATTCCATGCTTTAAGTGTCTAAAATCCCAGTTATTCATTGAACCATAGATTATGGCCTCACATGCAAAACAAGTTTTGCTCATCCATTTTTAACCAAGCACAGTAGTTTTTGCAGCATTTCTATATACCACAAAGTGCTGTGGGTGACTCTGTCAAGGCCTTGTAAAGGTCAGGTAGAAAAATCGGACTTCTCTTTGTTTCCTTTCATACGTATGGCACAGCTTTGCTTTTTTTTTTTTTTTTTTTTTTTTTTTTTTTTTTTTTTTTTTATGGAATGCCTAATATTTATGCTTACTATGACTGTCACAGAACAAGAGTGAACCTTTTCATGCAAACAGATGAGGACAGACGAATTACATCGTACGGGCTTCACACTCACATACTATATGGGGGAAATTAATCAGCAAGGATCCTTTACAGCAAAGCAGAGATTTCAAAGACCTAATAAATACTCTTTTTGCCTTAATCACTGACTTGGATCTGCTGAAGCTCATCCAGAGGAGGCCATGAAGATAATCAGAGGGCTGAAGCACCTCTGCTATGAGGACAGGCTGGGTTGTTCAGCTTGGAGAAGATAAGCTGCAGGGAGACCTTGGAGCAGCTCCCAGCACTGAAAGGGGCTACAGGAAAGCTGGGGAGGGGCTTCTTACAAGGGCCTGTAGTGACAGGATGAGGGGAATGGCTTTAAATTGGCAGAGGGGAAGATTTAGATTAGACATTAGGAAGAAACTCTTCATTACGAGGGTGGAGAGGCAGCAGCTCAGGTTGCCCAGAGAACGCACGGCTGCCCCATCCCTGGAGGGGTTCCAGGCCAGGTTGGATGGGGCTTGGAGCCCCTGATCCAGTGGGAGGTGTCCCTGCCCATGGCAGAGGGGTTGGAACTGGATGGGCTTTAAGGTCCCTTCCAACCCAAACTATTCTATGATGATTTTATTCTATGACTTCTGGCAGTTGCTTTCTCTCAAATATCAGACAACTGGAGCCACTGCACATAAACAAAGCAGAAGAAAACCTCAAATACGAGCAATACTTCTACAGATTAGTTGAAAGCCACCAGTACTTTAGACTTCATATTCTTTACATTCCTGGCAGGATCCGTTTCTCAAGAGTGCCAACACTTCCACTTTCTCTTCCCAGTGTTGCCAAATGTCATCTTCCTCTGGTTCTCAACTCCACCTTCTTCACTACCGCAGCTTAACTACACCAGCAAATTAACAAACCAACCACATTCCCACCTACTGGGCAAAGCACAACATTAGATATGAGGAACTTTTAGTGCTATACCAAGGTTTGCCTTACAAAAGACCTGTAAAAAGCACAACTGTTACTCCAAAGACAGTTAAGGTTTCTAAACAACATAGTTACCTTAACATCATTAACTGAGCATTTAACTAAGAATAACAGCACCTGGGCTACACTGTTCACTCAACAGCTTTCAATTTTTAAGGACAAAACAGCGCATATGTTACCAAGTGTTAACTTTAGCCTAAGGGATTGCCATGTGTGAATGCACACCTCCCCATTTCCCTTGGAGCTATTCTAAGTTGTGATTTAATACCAGCCAAAATTCTGCCTATTTTCATAAAAATCCAGTCTTTTGTTACACCCTGTATTTCTAATAATTTTCCAGACCCCGAATGAATACACATGTGCCTGAAAGTCTCCAGAGAAAAAGAAAGCCAACTGATTATACACTTGAAAACATTCATCAGTTTGGAAATACAATCCCACTAAAAAGAAATGAATGTGGAAATACCTATTTCCAATCGCTACTATTTCTAGCTGAAAGTTGCTTCTGACATCATCTTATCCATCCCTCAATCTCACAAAACTGGTATTAATAGCACAGCATTATAGATTAATAAAGTCTATACATGCATAAGCTTGCCTTCGTTTCTGATCATTACACAGGCAACCTTGGCTGCTGAAGCTATAGAGTGTATAGAGTGCAAGAAAATGAATCTAGACTATCTGATCAGAGCCTGCATGTGTTGGTGTGTTTCCGAACACAAGGTAGTTGTAAAGCAGTCAAATCTAGGGCCCTTTAACAAGCCCACACCATGCCTTTGAACTGCAATCCAATTAAAACGCAGCTGCTGAAAATTTAATGTTGCAGGCGAGCTGTATCGCAAAGTGGCTTGACATCGCTAGTCCTGAATTATTTGAAGCAGACCGAGTTAATAATAGAAGAGGTTTCATATGGTTACACCAGTTCAGCAGAGATCAAATGCCTGTAAATGTATCCCAATTTGCTCAAAGGGCGAGCGTTTCCCATCCACCTGCTGATGGAGACTGACCAAAAGAGAGAAATTTCTCACTTCAGAAGTCACTCCTGCAGTTACTCGTTTTTATCTTTGCCATATTAAAAACACTTCAGTTCTTTTGACTGTGAAGAGAAAGAAACCATCATTAGCACTACCTGGTACTTCAGATAGAACAATAGTTTAAAGAAAAATAAAAAACCCTAAACCTTGCAAACCTCAACTATCCCAATGACACACAGGGGCCCGAACTTACAACTAACAGCCGGTTTCTGCGACACTGTACCCCGGCAGCAGCTCTAAGTGCCAAAGCATCATCTCCTTCAGCACTCTGAACCAAAGCGCGGCAGCCCGCTGACACCACGCAGAGCGCCGCTGGCACGCAGCGAGACAGCCTAACCTCCTGCTTGTCTTAAGCCTTAGCAGACTTAACAGCTAAGGTACAGAGATCTTTAGAGGCTCGACAAATGTTTGTAGGAATTATGGCACTAACTCTTCCCCTCCACTAACTCTTCCCCTCCATTTATATCCCAGACATCTTTTTTGTTGGAGGCTCATGGCTTGATTGATTTGTTTATTATTATATTTCAAATGCATTCAAAACTAAGACAATTGACATTTTACCTTGTAATTATTTACCAGTTTGTCATTACTGTGCATTTTAATTAATATCAATACCTAAAATTTGGGATTGAAGAGAGAGCTAAGTCATGTTTAAGTCAATAACTGCCACGTTTCAGTTCAAGTTCAGATTCAGAACAAAAGTAGACATGTCTATCACAGCTGATATTTCCACCACACTAGTTAAAGGAGTTGCACCAATGCAGTACTTTTAAAGACGCCCCCACCAAATTAAAGAGCAGCGTTCAATAACCTTTAAAAAAAGAAAATCTTAGGTCAAGTGCTAGAGCTTAACTAAGTAGTGTAAAACTTCAGTTACACAATGTAGTCAAGAGGTAAGCAGAACTCCATCCACTTTGCAATTAACCACTGCTGAAGCCAGACAGCCCCTTCCACGCAAGGGCTTCTCTTCTGTGGCAGCGAGGTTAGCTCTTTACTACAAATAAAACAAAACTTCTCTACACGCACACATCCCCCCATCCTATACCTCTTGAAGCAGCGCAGGAAGGAATGCCAACTACTTGCTTCAGGCACAGCGTGCTGACATCGCGCCTTACAGTTGCAGTGAGTCACTCTGACTTTGGTGAAATTCAGATATATCAGTCAGGAAACTCTTAGAACTCACTCATGGATAATGCAACTCCACTCCGGAGAGTTTTTCTCCCTCAATAATAGTTTGTGAAAACAAACTAACCTCCTGCTTGCTAAGTTTGACTTTAATTCATGCTCTGTCACAATCTTTAGAGATAACTTGATAACCATGCCAATTAAACATCACAGAAGAAAGATGTACGTGCCCTCATTTACTGTTAACTATTTCAAGTAGGAAAATCGAATGCTTAAAATACAAATTTTAAATAGCAAAACCAATGAATTTTTTGTTGAGCGTGTTGTGCTATCATTAGGTTTCTCATGAAAATGTAACAATATACTGGAGTTAAATTATAAAGCTAAGAAAACAGAAAAATCTAGCAGTGGCTGTACAAGATTTCCCTGTAAACCCTATTACATCTAATAAATTCAGATACAAATTAGATGGTTAGCATGTTATTAAAACATGTAAATGAGTAAATATAACTAAACAAACACCAACTGTGCACTGAACATAACAGGGGAGAAAAGGAGATCAAGCTTTAGATTGGTCTCAATCCAAACCAAGAGATCAATCTTTTAGATTAGGTCTGCAACTTTGTAATGAGACTGAAGAACGATTCTGCTTGATATATACTGCCTGGAAAATGTAACAAGCACTCATCTACTATGCCCCATCAGCTCCTGTCGTGACCAGCAAGCTGTACAGACACAGTCCTGGTACCCACCCTACCAGCTTCATATCCCCACAAGATTCCTTTGTCTCAGTGCACTCTTACAGTACACTCTTAATTTAGAAAGAATTCACCAGTTTAATAAGCCACCGAATATGCCTATTTCATGAGGTCAGTAACTGCCCACACTATTGATCTTCGCTTATCCCCAGATCTGCCTCCTGCAAATACGTTACAACATTAGCAAAGCCAAAACCGCTGCATCCAAGTGGCAGCGACGCTGCGACTGTGACAGCAGCGGGCGTTCGCGCTGTGCACTGCGCTTCCCTCCCAGCCCTGTATCCCCACAGAAATCACCGAGCTGGGCTATCTTTTCCCATTGAGATATGGTAAACAGGGCAAATGCATCTCTGCTTTACAGAAAGGAAGTGGAAGAGCCCCGGGTACATTGTCCTGCCTTTCCTCTTACAACAAAGGTTCATTAGCCGATGACATCATCTTAACGCTGTGACTTTCAACAGCCCTGACTTTTTAATGTTCATTTCTTTCAGCTCTAAACTCCAGGTTTGCTGTCCCTGAGCCCAGTTTATAGTTGCTAGGGCTTGGGATTATTTTTTTTTCTTAACTCCCATGACCACAGAGCATTTTCAGATGTGTTATTATCCATTCTGCTACCAACTTCGTTCAATGAGTGCAAATCACTTGTGGGCAGAAAGGTTGGCCGAGAGCAAGATAAAACATGTTCTCTGAGGCTAACTGATTATGGTTTGAAGATATTGTTAATGAGTATCTGACTCTCGGTCCACCGGGTATACTTTAAACATGTCCGCTTTTACCTCCTCCTTAAAACGACTAAATCATCATAGCACCGGTTAAACACAGACACTGCAGCAATGAGTGCTATATAAAACCCCTAGAAGATAGATCTTGGAGTTCAGACGTGGATAGTTCTACAGCAGCGATAAAATTCCTTGGTTTTGTCTCTATCAGCTGAAGGGAAGTTTGAGAACAGCACCAATCCTAACAGAAACCTTAGCATGGAAATAATTTTAGAAGTAATAATGGAAAGTAAATCCTGTGGGTGGAAAGCAGGTGAGGTGCTTTCTTCTAGTCAAGCAAACAAAGACAAATAACCCACGTTTATAAGCATTTCTTGAATAGTTTACCAGGTAACAACTCTGTGCCATCTGGACTGCTGCATGTGGAGTTATTCCACCAAATTAGTGACCTTCCAGTACCTGAAGGGGGTCTACAGGAAAGCTGGAGAGGGGCAAATTTAGACTAGACATTAGAAAGAATTTATTCACGGTGAGGGTGGGGAGGCCCTGGCCCAGGTTGCCCAGAGCAGTGGGGGCTGCCCCATCCCTGGAAGGGTTCCAGGCCAGGTTGGATGGGGCTGGAGCCCCTGATCCAGTGGGAGGTGTCCCTGCCCATGGCAGGGGGTGGAACTGGATGATCTTTAAGGTCCTTTCCAACCCTAACTCTTCTATGATTCTATGAAATTCTTCCACTCAGTCAGTTTAAATCTAAAAAGACCTCAGAGTCTAGACGGAAGCCTCACCACAAAGCTACAGCAAAACCTGGGAGTAAAGAGGTTGTCATTGCTGCTTCCACCAAGGCCAGGCATAAGGTTAGCAGTTTGCTGGCTTCCCAATTAATTTCTTCACAGCCACAGGCTGTCAGATGATCTTTCCTTCTTCCCAAGGGCGGGCACTCGCCCTCAGGGCAGTAACCCTGCGTTCACCCCAAAGCCATGTGTCGGAGGCACAGATACCTCGGGGTCACCAGGGCTGCCGCTCCTCTGCTTTCACCAAAGGCTGAAGGAACAGCTTTCCGCCCAAACCAATACTTGTTTTCCCTGTTTCTCCGGCTGTTACAAACACAACTTCGTAGGGGTATCGGGGCTTAGCAGGTGCACACATCACCAGTTCAACTAAGCACCAGGTAACAGCGAGGAGCCCGCTCAGCCACTGATGCCTTAATCACGCCGGCCAAAATCAAATTGTTCGATGCATAAAACAGGCAAGTTTGTACCAGGAGTATAAACCTTCCCCCACACACACACTCTGTTTAGAAGAATCTAGTCCGTTGTTTTGACTTATATATTCTGTTTATTTACATTTCACCCCATAAGCTCACATTTCTCATAGAGAAAATGAAGACGTAAATTAGCAGCCTGTTGTTAATATTCATCAAGTCTGCGTTGTTCTCTCTTCAGGAAAGACTTTACTTAAAACTCTCTTCATTATGAGTGAAATGTAATCCTAAATCACCCACAGAAATTGCACACTGAATTTTCATTTAATGCTCACCCAGCCTTAGTTGGTAGTTTTCTTTTATGTACACCTTAAAATATAGCTATAGCAGAACACCACCCTCCAATTAAATATTGCCTTAAAATGTCCTCTCCAGGCTTGCATTTTACCAAGACAGACCCCAAGAAGGCCGCTCACTGCACGGGCTCAGAAGCTTCAGCCCCAGCAAGATGCAGTCAGTTTTTGTCACGCTGTTATTCACCGGTTTGTTTGCGTGGCTCTATAATGCAGCTCTGAAGAGACTTAGCGAAATTAACCATCATAACACTATAGATAACTTGTGGAAATGCAACATATTGCCTCCTTTTAAATTAGAATGTTATTTAAAATTAATTGGGTTATAATAGTGACACCGTGCACTGAGTACTTGAGTGAAAATTGCTGTTTTACAGAGACTGCCATCACCACATAATTAGTACAGTAGCAGCCCCTGCTTAAGGCACGGATCTTCCGCCCATGCAAATGCTGGGGTCAAGCAGCTAAAGTGGCCTCGAAACGCCAAGGCATCATTTCTCTGCTGGCTCACATTTCTGAAACAAAACAGGCGTCTTCCTGGTGAAAGAAACAGGGGGAGGTGGAGGACAACCAAGCAGCCGCTCTGAAGGCCAAGCAGTCTGAGCTGTTTGGGCTGCCGCTGCCAGCTCGGTGCACCCAGCTCCACCGGGAGCCCTGCCCATTGCCCATCCCTCCTAGCTGCTCACCTAACTCTTCTGTCTAAAAAGTAGCCGGGTTTGGCTTTAGTTTTTTTCCTTTAGCTGTGGATTTTCACACCAGTCCTATTTTAAATGCTATTTCTTATTTGGAATATCATTTATTCCAAAGAAGTCTGAAATCTCAAATGAGGATGAAACCACATTACTTGGCATCGCAACGACAGGAGGATATGCCGGGGGAGGTTCAGGTTGGGTATTAGGAAAAGTTTTGCCCCCCTGAGAGTGGTGGAGCACTGACACAGGTCCCCAGGGAAGCAGGCATGGCGTCGAGCCTGACAACATTTAAGAAGCATTTGGACAACGCTCTAAGACACATAACGTGAATGTTGGGGTTGTCCTGTGCAGAGACAGGAGTTGGACTCGATGATCCTTGTGGGTCCCTTCCAACTCGGGGCATTCTATGATTCTATTATACATTTAACCTCAGCATTTTTGTTTTGACAAAACATGCCGATTCTAATAGCCTGCAAAGAAATTTCAATGCATTTAGCTCAAAATTATCCAGCTCTGTTTCATTTCAGGGCAGGGTAGATCTCCAAGGCATTTAAGCAAAGATGGTATTTGTTGGTTCTGATCTGGAAATAATTTTTGAGATGCCTGAACTCCTTGGTCTACATAATTGTGCAGGAAGCATTGATCAAAGTTTCCTTCATCCCACCAAACATTATCAGTGTTCTTCTCCAATTCAGCTCCCACAGACCTCACTTTAAAGCGACCGAGGCTTTCAACAGAAGCAGAATAGGACTCTGGTAAGCTCATGTTAGCACAACTCAGGCTCTGCTGGATGTATCAGAGCCCCACCGAGATCAAACCATTTGAGGAGCGCATTATTATTCTTCAATTTATTTGTGCATTTTCCAAGAGCAGCTTGGATGTTACTTCACTTTCTTTCTTGCCCGTGCCAAATTTTGCCCATCTCAAAGGAAAAAAAAGAAAGCCACAAACTAATTCCATCATCTTGAAGCCAGGGAAAACACAGGAAGAACAGCTAATGCATTTTGGAGCATACAGCACTTCCCTTAATGCCAAAACCACAATACCTCAGATCAGTGACCCATTTACTAGGAGAGCTATCAGCCCAAATATAACTACAAAAAACACTCTCATTCCCAAAGCACTTTTTTTTCCAGTTTGACACAGCAGATTCAACCCAAATTCACTTACTCCATTATTCTATCAATATAGCAATTATTATACACAGCAGGAATTTAATCACTCTTATGACTGCACAGACCGCTTGTTGGGTAGACTTCCAGGGCAGCTACAGCCCAACAAGAGGTTCTGCCGCTTCCTTCCACAAGGTGGTCAGTCAGTCTAAACTTGCAACTGCTCACAAGTCAGGAGCCCCGAAGCCAACGCGCTTGGCAAACTCCGAGTGAGCAGCAAAAGAGGGTAACAGCTCACCACCAGAACAGCCTTGCAGCGAGCTATTCCTCAAGAGCCGTGAGTTCGCAGAAGGGAACTGTTTCAAGGGAGCGACTGGGAGAAGCACGGCTGCCATGTGATCGCTGCCTGACTGGGCATGGACTGGCTCGCTGCCTCAGCTGGATGAGGCGGAGCCCAGACCTTCATCCACGCAAGGAATCTGTTCTGCACCAACGTGGTACAGCGCTGAGTGGGATGATACACACCATGCCCAGCACCACCGTGGCCTGCAGCCACTCAATGTGCTTCCAGTCACAGACTACTCCACGTCAACATCTTCAGGCAAGTACGTTTTTAGACTCTGGAAGAACGCATGATGAAAGCCTGATACAAGCTGATTAAAGCCACCAACAGTCTTCCCATCACCTCTTACGGGCTTTCAATCTGCTTATAAAGAACACTAATTAATTTAGATTTTGCAGTTTAGTATTTCAACATTCAATTTTTCCCAAAAAAACTCTTTGAAGATGCAACCAAGTTTCAACCACAGAAGAATTTTGATTTTATAAAGCCCAGTACAGTGAAGGTTTTGTACAGGCAAATGCACCCCTGCGGTTAGCGCAGCAAAGGCTGCACACAAAGAAAATATAAAAATGAACCCAAAGGCCAAGAATAAGAACAGTCTCATGCAGTTCATACATTCATTCTCCCAATTGTGTCTTCTGTGTTCTTTGCTCCAAACAGCAGAAAAATTTCATAAACAAAAAAGCAAAAAAAACCTCCAACCAACATCCCTATCCCCAATCAAGTTACAGTGTGAAAAACGAGACAAATATCTATTCAGTAAGTATCCACCTGTAAGAGCAGTTAAAATGACAGATTACTAATTAAAGTATGCATCTTAAGTAGCTAAACAGTTACTTTTCTGATCTCATTTTCAGAATAGATTTGTTTCCAAGATTTGCTGCTGAAACTGCCGGATACCATTCTTCAACAACCAGAAGAAATATAGATAATTCCTATGTGTTTTAAGAGAAAAGATCACTGCCCTTTAAAACCACTGAATGTCTTCTGTGTTAAACCATACGCAAGTATAGCTCTTTTTCATCTCCTCTAACACCCCAAGATCGCCAAATAATGAGAAGTGTTTCAGTGTTTGCAAATGAAGTGTTTCCTACACAGCCAATAAAAAAAAGTAACTCAGAAAAATAGATTACATGAAAATAAATCATATAATGAGTGATAATCTGCGTAATTTGTACCCGAAGCATTTATCCACAGTAAATCATTTTTTGTTTATCATCACAAAAAAAAAGGAATAAGTTCTACAGCTAACAACTACACAAACTCAACTCAGAATTGGGTATGGCACCAATCTTTCTCACAGAAAAAAAGATTAGAAGCATGATAACCTACCACAAGGTTGTGAATACAAAAAAGACAGGTTCTGCTGGTGTAAATCGACTCTAGTGAAGAACTTCAGCAGCTGTACAGCAGATTCAGTGTAATAAAATTCAGCCAAATGAGACCCACTGAAATGCTAAGCAATAAATGTAGATTTATCAAATCACAGCTGAAGAACTATTATTTTTGTGAAACGGATACTATCAGCAGTGATTACGCTGATGCTTAATCTTGAAACAGACACCTCTGACATAAGTACGTGCCAGCCCTGCTTGTATTTTCTAGGCTCACTGAATGTTCTTTTCCCTATCGTCATGTCTCTTGTTTTCAGTTTTGCAGGAGGTTATTTCTACTCAAGCACAGACCTTAGAAGCCTCTGGTAGCCCCTAAACACTGATCTGCTTGGTTTTGCTAAAATAACATAAACAGCTCTCATCTTATTTACTTGGAAGCTTACTGCAGAATGCTTTATTTCTTCTGGAAATATCATTCTTGTCATTTTTCCTTTTGATCCTCCAGGTATGATTAGAACGGGGAAGCAGCAGTACATGTAAAGTATTTGGACAACAAGAGAAAGACGCTACCTGCAAAATCGCAGTTCAAAACACCCAGTAAATGCTGCAAGAGCTCTGCAGCAGCTTGCTCTGCTTTCGAACGTGGCATTAATTAAAACAACATATTAAGGCTGCTCTAGAGAATCAGTTAATTGATTATAGATATCCCTTCGTAATGAGATTTAGAGACTATACTACATTTCATAATAATGACTGGAAAATTTTAAGTTGCCTCTCCAACAAAAATATGCATATATATGTATATATGCCTATGAAAACCTTCCTAAATGCATTACCACTGTCACTGTTTATAAAATAGGAGCCACGTGGACCGTAAAAGGTAAAATAATGAAAATCCACGTGCAAGTCAAGCCTTGCTCCTCTTTATGCAATTCTGAAAGGTACATCATTAGTATATCAATCACCCATCTATAAACATTTAAAAATACACATACATAATCAGTAATGATTTGTGGAAATTCTGAAGTAACCTTCCTGAGCGCATCTTTCTTCTGTAACTATGCCTTGGGGCCATGATAATCAGCATGAGAAGCAGAGAACAGATTTAAGAGCTTTCATCTTGAAGCTGATTTGTATTCTTCCACTTATGTGCAGTTCCTACATAGGTCTACATCATCCAGTGCCGGAGTGCTACTGCAATGCATTTCTCCAGAACTCAAAGCAGATAACCCCACCATCTCCACAGAAGCCCTCCGAAACGGTATCAAAGAGCAGAGGACGCCGTTGACTCGGCTCCCCTTCTTTCCCCTAAAAGGTTGCTCTGAGACCGTACTCGCCTAATTCTTCCACCATACAGGGAGTATCGCTGAGGAAAAAAAAATAAACTACTGCACAGTAACGTGTAATAAATCACTCATGAACCCACCAAGTTAATCTTCATTACAATCTATTACTACAAAGATTACTATAGTATGACAGAAGACTTACTGGGTATAAAGATTTGCCTGAAGGCTGAATGTAATCAGAGAGGGGACAGGATAAAACCACAACTAGCTTGTTAGTACTGCTATACAGAAGCATATAAGGGACTCTTAATAATGGCGAAAGTCACGGGAAAAGATGGATTTTTCTCACTAGCTCCTCTCCAGAAGTCAAGATCTTGCCACGTTCAATACATTTTTTCACAGTGATATCCCGACTGATTTGAGGAAGACATCTAGTTTAGCCTACGGAAAGTTTTTATTCCCCAACAACTGCTTTTTGCAAAATCCAGTAAAATTTAGTACAGTTGACCATGGGGGTGGAGAAAGATGAGCAAATGGCTCAAAACTACAAAATTACTTTACTTTTAGTAAAAATAGTCCTCAAAAAAACCCAAGAAATAACAATAGAGGGGTACAAGCACATGGATAATAACGAATGCTAGCGCTCTTGTGAGGGTATAGTGTCTCTCTTCCCATCTGCAAAGTTACACTGCCTCACAACTGACCAAATCGGGTAAAAACAGTGAAGAACAGAAAAATCTCCTGGCTGACAGATTATAGACTGGTGTAAAGCAGCACAAGACTTGCTTTTCCAATGCCTGAGGACCTATGGTTTTATGGATCTTAACATTACTCTCACGTCCTACTTTTTTAGCCTGTCAAACGAAGTAAAACATTTATTTTGTAGCCTATACTGTATTTGTAGCACGAACTGTGTGCTTATATTGACTAAAGTGATCCAAAAACAAGGAGTTACAGGCACATACCAAGTCACAGTGAATCCTGATATGTACAAATACCTGCTAAATGCCATTTGCTGCTGCAAAGTAATTAGGTCATGGATTTCTCCACTTCAACTAAAGGCAAAATTAACACACTCCAGCTAAGGACAAAGATCAGCGATTCGGCTAGCTGGCTCTAACAGCCCATGGCCAAAAGGAAAGTCCGTCTCCTCCATCCCTCTTGGCACTGTGCCTCCCCAATATCTCAGTTAAACCCTTTGCCCCACATCAGCACTCTTGCCCACAGCACTCTTCACTGACCTAATTGCATTCATTAGCCCAGCAAAAGACTATTTCTTGGGAAACTTCCCTGTCATCGGGGGAAGAAGCATTCGAGGTGAAAAAGCACTCTGAGGAACACTCTGGGGAAATATCCATAGCACAGGGTGGTGACCGTGCACTACCAGAGCGTCTCTCAGCTGGACTGAACCCAAACATTCTTCATTGAATTCAAACATTCTTCCAAACTAATTACACATAACTTTCAATTAATTTTAATTCTCCCAAATCTAGGTGACTGGACTTTTGACAATGTATGAAGTGGGATGCAAGCACGGATCGTGCTGAAAACAATCAAAGGAAACAGAATAATGGGAAATACTGTTTATCAGCAGAAAACAGGGAAGAGAAGAAAACAGAATCTAGCTCAAGCACAAAGGTGCCTGAAGCAGAGTACCTTTAGTCTAGAGATCAGAGTTTCTATTTGTTTTTCTACACTGCTGGCTGAGAAGGCCAGAAACACAGCATCAGCTGCATGTTCGTGGGATAAATTGCAGGCTTACGGCTAAAACATGTTCTACAACATGCTGGAGATGGAGAACTGATGAAGACTTGCTCATTGCCAAATAGGAATCCCAGGGCAGAGCCCAGGCCCATCAGGAGTGCTAATCACAGTGTGGCAGCGAAGTTGGAGGTGCAGCAGCTCTGGGTCGATCTGCAGCTGTAATGACAAAGTTTATTTTCCACATAGGCTTATAGCTGAGGAGTAATTTGCAAATCGCTACTCTGTCTGTAATAGTCTGGTACCACAGAGAGGATTTCATTAACTGAACTATACTTACTAGATACAAAATAGGCCAAACCCTTCAGATTCACACGGATGCTTGAGTTTGCACATGTATAGCCAAACAGATCTTTCATTAGATCTAGAGCTCAAACCCTGTTCACCACCCCTGTTCCATCAAATTCCAGTGATTTCTTCTTCTATTCTATCTCCCGCTTTGTGGATGTTTCTGAGCTGTTTTACAATGACGCACTAAAAACACTGTCGGCTTTCACTCACCTGGACAAGCTACAACTTCCTTTTTTAAAGTGTTCAACTTCTTGTTCCTCAATTATGTTTTTTTTAAACCCTTTTGATGTGTACATGGTCTCACCGTAGATCCCCATCTCTGGGAAGAGGCCGGGGTTGTGTCCTTCATGGGCCTTCATAGCTGCCTCAAGGTTTGTTCCGTGCGTGTCACCTCCCCCGCTCCCAGCTCATCATATTGCCATGGACTGAACATTTCTTGGAGTACATCATCTCGTTTCTGTCCATCAGCCTGAGCTGCCTTCTGCTTAAGACATATGGAGAGACATTCTTTCTCCTTGAGGGGTGACCAAGCAGACGAGGCCTCCGGTGCAAACTCTCTTGAACAAAAATGCCAGGAATTGCACGGCTTCCAAATAAGCTCCGGGGAGCAGAAGGGGACAACTCTGCAAAAGTACAGACAAAAGCATTTCTCTCCACTGATCCGAACCATGTTTACTGAAGCCGATGATTGATATCGCTCCTTAAAACAATTTCACTTATCAATTCTTGCTAACGAAGTTGGCCTGTTGGAGTGGTGAAAGGCCAGGCGCTCGGGGCAGTTGACTTCTAATCTGCAGCTGGAACACGTCTCCTCCGGGTATGCAACCAAAGATATCCAAAGTTCAAGAATTCTGCTGCTTTGCCAGCAAACCGATCCAGCCAACTGCTAATCTGTTCTTCAAGACACCATGGTCACATGAGATAACATTCAGAATTCCATTAACCTAGAAGATTTCAACCACTTTTTCCTTCCACCTCACAAATAAAAGTAAATGAGATCAAGTTTTTCCTAACATATTATTCTCACCATATTTGTCAGGTTTCAGGTCTGTTTCTTGTCTGAATCATTAAAGTGTCTTGATGCACAACGGATTAAGTACTTAAATAAATAGTTCGCTTTTCCTCTAAATTGCAAAAGAGATTTCAATTTTTTAAGCTGTTCTCAGAAAACATTTTAAAAAAGTAAACATCCTATTCATTGTGTAAATACAAAATATATTTTCATGGCCAGCTTTCCTAAAAACGTCCCACAAATGCCTGTAGCAAAAGAAAAAACAAGTAACAAAATAAAAGTCTATTCTTGTTTTAAAAGACATAATAACTGCTTCAGATTCATTGGACACAAGCTTGAACTACTCAGAACCAGCCTGGCAGGTCAGCCAGGTATTTTCAGTGACTCCAGAGTAAACAAGCCCTGCCTGTCAGCACTGTAATCAACCCAGGGAGAAAAGAGAAGCAGCTCTTACGCGTAGTTCATCCGCTGCCTACAAAGAGAAGACCTGGGTAGCAGACTGCCTTACTCCTAGTCTAACATTCTAATAACAGTATTTGTCTAGCTGAGTCTGAATTTAGAAACAATACAGAAATATTTGTTTAGATACTGCTTATTCCAGTATGAAAGATGTTGGCCAAACATTTCCCTTATGTTATTTTATGCCCCAGGGTGGTCTCAGATGGGGATTGATTCCATTTGCTTGAAATATTTGCTGTACAATAGAAGATGCTTATTTTTCAGCTAGGAAATCCACATGAAAATACAGCGAGGCTGAACTGGGGGCTCTCTCCTGTGGCCAGCACATCCTGCTCTCTGGCTACACATCTGGTTTTGCCCTGCAGTCTTGCTACAACTCAGAGTCACATTCATAACTCCCGAAGTGCGTAGAGCCTAAGTTAGAAGCCTATCACCCTGGGCTCCCTGCAGATCCGACGCAGAGAAACCATCACCTCCAAGGGGCAGTTCAACCCACGGCAGCTTCTGACCAACTTTTATTCTTCGCACCACCTTCACAGCGCAAGCGGACTCCTAATTTGGGAGGCTTACACGGGTCCTTAAGGTTAGACAGAATTTAATCCATGAAGCCAGCCCAAATCAAGTACTAGATAAGTAAACTTTAGACCCGCCGTGACCACAAAGGGACCTCTCTGACACTGTTAAAATAAATCTCTGCATAAATCTATAAGAACAGTCAATAGGGATCATTGGATAAAGATTCAATTTCCCCTTTCATAATCCTGAGTCCAGTTAAATCTCTTGTTCAAACTCACCCTCTGATGCTCCTGCATTTCCCAGCTAATTGTATTATCCTTGATAAAAGCACCCAGCCCGGGCGCCCTCCCGGGCCGAGAGCAGCTCCAGCTCCCACACCTTTGCACTGGTCACAGGCAGTCTCCATGCCTTCCAACACAGGGCTTCCCTTTGAGACAGGGTCCAAAGGAGGGGGAGGATTCCAGATGCTCCACGTGCAGACAAGCGCTTCGTATTCCCAAATAAATAACACAGAAATGCACCTTGTAATGATTTATAGGTGCAGTCCAAGCGTCACAATGACAAACACCATCTGCTCGGCGGTGTTTGCCACCAGTATATCATCCAGAGTTCATCGCTGACTCTAGCGGTCACTTCCACTGTGGAAGTACCTTTGTACTTCTGACTGTCTTCGTTTGCCAAACTACAGATGAGAACAATTCTTCAAGACTTTCACCAAATTTGAGTTTAAAAAGAAAAGATCACGTTACAAATCCATTGCATTACAAATCCTCACCCATTTGGGAAGGCTGGAATTTTTAAATGCAGTATCAGTATCCCTTATATGAAAATTTAGTTTTAGAAATGCCACTAAAATACAAAAAGAAACATTTATAAGTGTCACTACTGAGAGACAGAGCCACTGGAATCAAGGGATGGAGGAAACTTCACCCCGATAACCCGAGTAATGAGCTGTCCATATTGCAGGGAGAAAAGCAAATCCCAGGATGGAAAATGCGAAGTAGGTTTGTAAGTGCAATAAAGGAATTCAAAGTCTGTTTCAGGTAATGGAACACAAAAAGCAATTAGGAAGGGAAAAAAAAAATAGGTCTTGTTTTGAGCAGTGAAAATAGGTCTTGTTTTGAGTGAAATTAGGCAGTGATGTCAGGATACCTCTCGGTACATTTTACGGATGTTTCTATGTTTTCAGCTCAGAAATTTCTCAATCCAGGCGTAGTCGGTACCTTTAGTGACATCTATAGGTCTTCCTTTTATTTTTAAACATATACAGCTCCCTTAGACAAACATTTCTGAAGTGATTCAGGGCCATTTTTCTCCCTATCTAAAACATCAGCTGGAAAAGCAAATACTTTTTTAATAATCTCCATCATACTATACCCAAAAACCTAAGGAATTTAAATCGATGGAGATGTGCAGGGTCACTTCCCGTGCAAATGTATAGAGAGGAGAGAGAGAGACTATGTAATGGATATCCAACATAAAGAACTAGTAAGGATTCTCCTTACAAAACCGATTCAGCATTTATTCTGTCAGAACTCTCCTCAAAGTGAATGACAGGACATAGTTACAGGATTTAATAACTTTTCTTCACATGGAAATAATTCCATTATTTCACAAATATGCTACTTTTTCATCTCTCTTTTCTATAGCAAACAGTCAACCAGCAGATACGGAGGTCTTCCGTAGTACCAGTAGCAAAACAGAAAAGATCCACCAATTTGATAAAAAGAAATTAATTAAAGCTAGCGTACAGAAGACGTATAAGCGCGTCGTGATCTAACAGGAACCAATCATTACAAAAAGGAAACACAACCTAAACGTAACCTGAGAAAACAGCCTAGAGAGCATAAGAGCACTGAAGCAGAACTAAATTCTTGGGGATGCAAGGGAACCCCTTTTCCTGCCCCATGGTAACTGCAGAGGTATTTCCCACTCTCCGACAGCAGTGGAACGCAGCCAGACATGCAGCGGAGCGCACTGACGGAACAAGGGAGCTCTACATTGGAGGAGCTGGAAAGGCAGCGTGTTAACCAGAAATGCAGCTCCAGGAAAACTACTTCAGCGGTATTTCTCCAGCACATATGCTATTCCTACATTGTTACTTTTTATTAAAAATGAAGGAAAAGAAATGGGGACAAATCAATGATTTCCCCTTAACCCTTCAGAGCCATGAGAGTGTCCTTGCAACAGTTCTTGCTCTGCATGACGCCAGCAATTCAGAGCCACGGTACGCAGAGACGTTCCTCGTATTTCCCTTTCTTCACTAATTAGACTATTTTTTCAAAACAACTTACCAAAATGAACAGAGACAAGACATTGACAAGCTATTAAGTGTGTACTGAAAACGCACGTACCCTAGCACATCGGGACGGTCGCCTGCACGCTGCTGGCTGTAACTGTACCCAAAACACAAGGAGAAAGGGCTTTAGTTTCTCCGAGCCCTGAGCTGATTGCAATATATGGGTTCAGAGTGGTTTCTGAAAATTCAAGACATTTTCTTAGAGGTCACATCACATCCATACAACACAACACAGCCTTTGTTTATTTAATTTCACTTCCGTGTTCTAGATCCCTTGTTTGTCAGCCTTAAGAGTAACTTGTGTAACCATAAGCTGCAGTTAATGTGGCAATTCGCCCAACATCAGACAGGTTTCATTAAATCCTCAGGTTTTCTGTAAAATATATAGTGGAAAAGATTATGTTCCACAGTTTGTTTTTTTAATGCAAAACAGACCAAGTACACTGAGCTACATTAATTACTCTGCAAGCTATACAGGAGAAGCAGAGAGGCGTTTTTATGAGATATGGTTATTATTAAAACACAAGCATATGCATATTAATTACAACTGTTCATTAGAGGACATTCAAAATATTTTTGCTCCAGACCATGGAACAATTATCCTGGGAAAACACTTCATCGTTTTTCTAGTCTGCTCTCCGCAGCGCAGTGGTTACATTTATTTGTTGTCAGAGGCGAGTGCTATTTTCTCTAATGGATTGGCATTTCCAGGTCGGCTGAGGTCAATCCATAACAGCAATGTTTCAGGGCTGTTCCTGCATTATGCAATCAACGCTGGGCTCCTTCAGCCTGGAGCCATTCAGGGTTTGGAGACAGAGCTGAGCTGGCTGCCAGCAAGAAGAAAGCCAGCTTGTGGAAAGAGATTGATTTCAGTAAAGGATAAACTCACATTCACTAAATGCCTAACACTTCTAAATCAATTAGAGCAGGGCAGAGATGGAAGGATACATGATGTCTGCTAGCGAAGACTTTGAAACTATTATTTTCAGAGACTTAATTTCCTTTTTTGATATGCTTGGAATAACATTTGTTTCCTCAAGACTTAACCATCCAAGTTCAGGGCAGGAACATTAACCCATGTTAATAGTTCTGATAATTTTCTCAGAGATGAAAATTTGTTTGCATTCACAGAAATAAAAGTACGCTCAGGCTCTGAGAAAGGTGTCTTTGCCTTCTTCCTCATTTCTGGTTTACATATTCATTTCATTTTTTAAAACAAGCAGAAGCTTCCCAAAGGAGTGGGTAGCAGATTCAGAACGCCACAAGTCAACCAAGCATGACAGTATGTTCCCAGGATCCTCCAAGCAATTTTCTCTCTCCGAAGATCTCCCTTTTACCCCACTGTTACAGAGGCTGTGATCGCTGCAGAACTAGGCAGGGAAATCTCTGTTTTCCTTGAAGTGTGATTTTCCAACACATCTTTTAGACAATGGTTGGGTTTTCTTTTCCCTTTTGTTAAATCCTGAACTTTCACACAGACAACAATGTCTAAATGAAACTTCCTTGCATCTGAAGATGGAAAAATATTTTCTTCCCTCAAAAAAAAACCACACACACACACACACACAAAAAAAGAAGAGTCCTCAAGAAACTGAAAATAATAATTTTCCTACCTTTACATTTGCAGAATAGACAAGACTTCAGGCTGATAACTCTTAGCATATGCTGTACGAAGCACCAGCACCCCCTCAAACAGCCCATTTCCACACCTCTCAAAGGTGTTAAGTAAGACTTTGACCTTCTGTTCACAGTGGTGATAGGCCATGCATCCTCATTGAAATGTATCTCCATTTATTTCTTAGTCTAAGGAAAAAGCTCTTGAGAATAAACGTTAATTTAAGCCCACTTCAATGGGAGTAGAGGCATTAATAACTTAAACCAAGCCAGAAAGATATTCAGATCTATATGAAAACCTATATGCCAGAAAAATTTAGAAGCCCCTTCTTCCTGACATAAAAAAAGAATTCATTATTTTCAGCGAAAATCTTTTCAATAATCTCTTTCGTCTGAACACACTATCTTAAATATTTCTGTGTAAAATCTAGAGACCCAAGCCTAAAACGCACCTCTCAAGCAAGCAGCACTGAAGCATTGATGCTAATTTTGCTCCTAAGGACTCACACTTTCCATTCTGTTTATAATTCTGCAAGGTAACCTCAGTTCCCCAAAGTAAACATCTCAAAGATACATAAATCACTTCTTAACAAACAAATACGCTATCGTGTACATACAGCTTACTACTGCTTCCATATAACATTTCCCAAGATGCTTCTGACCTCCACTTCTTCATCTCATAAGAAGCCCATAAGAGGCACAAATATTCCTAAAGAAACCAGGGGAGTGTTTAAAACCCTTCAACGCTACCATGAAAGCATGAATAAAGCAAGCAAAAGATCAGCTGTCAAAGTGGTAGAAGACAAGACAAGCAGGCTTTTCGTATCCGTCCTGAATTTTCTGCCAATGAGATATTGCATGAAGTTTGCAAAGGTAACCGAAACGCTACAAAACAAGTTTCAGGCTGACACAACCTAAATGAATTTTTCGGTTTCAGCTGACTGCAATACAACGTCTGCTTCCTCCAGCATGCAAAGGTTAATAACTTCTTCCGTGAACAATCCGAGTGTGCTTGCACAGTGGTAATGTGGTGGGAGATGCAGGAGATAAGTGATGCAAGTACTCTACCTCTTCATCTCACCACTGGGGATCACGGTGTCTCTGGAAATATTCTTTGGAGGCTGCTAATGAAGCCTGTATTAGTCACAGCGCACAACAACGAGGTACTCGCGCTCCCTCTTCTTGCTTTTGAGCAACGGAAGCACAATGAACTCGTCTTAGGTATTGAAGTAAAACAGGGATTTCAGGCTACCTCCTGATCATCCCTAATACAAGTCATTGCACCCTGAACAAACAGACAGAGCCATAAGGAACGCAGGGAAGCACAGTGCTTGGACCCCCCTCGCTGTGCTAACAGACCGAGCGCTACCTCCTGCTTCACTCTGGACAAATATAAACAATACACCACGGCACAAGTTCAAAATGTGCAAGTGCAAACAAGTGGAACCAAACAGGCAGGGACCCTGGGCTAAGGGACAGCCCTCGCTCAACATACCATCTCCAGGCAAGGAGGGCAGGCCGTTTTGAAACGGATATTAAAATGCTTGCTACAGGCACTTTAAGACTAGGGGCTAACAGTAAGAAAATTATGATAAGGTTACCCAGCCAGCACAACTTACTCGGAATCTATGTTTGGAGTCAGTAACTACATTTTAAAGTGATGTCCCAACACCTGAAAAGATAAAGAAACTATTCCCCAGATTAAAAGGTATAGCTGAAAGACCAAGCACAAATTATTTATACCACATAGTTTTGGCAGAGAGAAAAAAAGCTGGAAATAGATTAAGAAAGCAAACGAACACATCAGGAAAAAAATTACTAGTATTTTGCTCTGGACAAATCTGTTACAACTAAATCTCAGTCTAAAACTTTATCAGCACTGAACATGTGCAAAATTCCACTGAAGACAATAGGACATAGTTATATTTTCAAGTGTTTGATAGATCAGGGCCTTGCCTCCCAGGGAGAACTGTTTGCTCAGCAGTCTGCTTACTGCTGGGGAAGATATTATTTCTTTCCTTTGCTGCAGCCACTATGGTCTCTTTTATACTGTTAAGCCTCTGCAAACCTGCTATTGCAAATGTTTTGTACCATCCAGTCCACACATGCTGTCATCTCAATTGGCCCAATCCGGTGTTTAATCACATCCTGGTTTCGGCTGGGATAGAGTTAATTTTATTCCTAGTCGCCGATATCGTGCAGCGTCTGGGATTTAGTATGACAATAAGGTTGATAACACACTGCTGGTTTTAGTAGAAGCACTGCTTAGCAACAAGTAAGTCAAGAACTTCTCGGCTCCGCATGCTCTGCCAGCGGGGAGGCGCCCGAGGAGCTGGGAGGGAGCCCAGCCAGGACAGCGGAGCCAAGCTGGCCAAAGGCACAGCCCATGCCATAAAGCATCCTGCTCAGTGTATGAACTGGGGAGTTGGCCAGGAAGGGGTGCTCACGCCCAGGGACAACCTGGGCAGCACTCACTGGGTGATGAGCAATTGCACTGTGCATCACTTCTCTGTATGATCTATTATTGACATTATTCTCGCTGCCTTTTGCTGTCCCATTAGTCCATCTGCAGCTCAACACATGAGCTTTACTTTTCTTCACCCTCCTCCCCACCTCGCTGAGAGGGCAGGGAGGTGAGAGAGCACCTGCATGGTCCTTTAGTTGGTGGTTGGGGGTTAAACCACAACAAATCAGTGCCTCCCAAACATATTCCCTATCATTTTGAAATTAGGAGCAACGGTTTTGCTGACAAACAAACATGCACAATGACAAATACTAAGTCGATAGAAGATGGTCTGACACCTACCATAAATCAGCGTTACGCTGTTTAAGTCAGTAAGGCAAGATCACCAGCTGAAAGTGTGGCTTATGTGCAGATAATGAAAAAACCACCACTTAATCACAACCGTTCCCTCCCATATTTGCACTTAGCTATAGGAGAAGACTATATTTTTACTACAAGGCTACTGAACTGTTTTCTCTGAAATATATATTCTAATAAAACTATGTTAGAATAAACACACTGTAGGATCTTACAAGAGTTATTGCAGTCGAACCGCTGCCAGATTTCAACTGCATGACCCAGGCAAAACCTTAAGATGCTTTCTTGCACACTGTTCCTTGGAGATTTCATCAATTTCTGAATTATTACATTTTTCTTGTGGTTTTCTTGTCTCCCTTGTGCCAGCACTGGCATGTGCATTAGGAAAAAGAAACATAGAAACCCAAAAAAAGGCTGCAGTCCTAAAGGACAAAAAGCTCACAGCTGTAGGGAATGCAAGAGAAGTATCGTATACAGAGCCTGGAAATAAGTAGGAAAGCTTCTCCATGTCCATTTAATTTTGTTCTAAAATATGGATATTGGTTGCCACAGAAGTTTCTCCGTTCGTTCAGCAGCAAACAGGTAAGGAATCACAGAAGGGAGGCGGAGGGAAGAAAGCTTCTTGTTTGTGCGCATCAACCAAGCACTCTTCTCCAAGGGAAGACTGATTTCAGTATTAAAGCACTGGATGAGGACCCTGGAGATTTGAGTTTAGTCGTGTCTCTCTCACAGACCCTTAAGCGTGTCCTTAGGCAATACGCTACCCTACCTTTTAAATGGATGCAACATTTTTCCAGTTTCTTGCCCCGAGACTTCTGCCTTTCTGCCGTACACTCCTAAGGGCAGAGAGAGCTCATACGGAGCAGCACCTGGCATGAACACTTCCCCGCATTGCTCGGGGCACCCGCTCAGCACCAGTGCAGAAATAAGCCAGCCAACATCTGGCTTATCTACCACAGCATCTTCGATCTACCAAAGAAAATCTAGAGGCAAAAGTTTAAGTTATCTAGTTCTGGGAAATCACACAATGTACACATAGAGCTTTGTTTCCTAATGGTGAGTCCTCTTGCTAAGTAAGTCCTTTTGATAAAAACCTCTCATTCGCAGGAAAAATACTCAGGAAGGACTGATTATCAATAGACTCTCCGTCTCTAAGCATGCAGAGAGCTGAGCTTAACTCTGAAGAATATGAATTACCTTATCCACGTAGTGGCCTCGTTAGTCATGCTCACTAAAGATGGTTTTCAATAATACAATGAAAATTGAAAAGACCATAAATAAATTGAATTTCATATTAGACTGAACACCATAATAGTTGCACTATTAATCTGATTCAACAAAAACGTGAATTTGGATCTGACATCCTGTGTCCATTGCTCAAAAGCAGCCACTATTCATCACTATAAGAAATAGCACCAAGTTCAATTCTCAGGAGAATGCCCTGGAAAACTCCGTTAAGTTCTATACTGAGGATTGGGAATTGCATGAAAGATAAAGTATGTAATGAAACACACATGCAGTAAGAGCTACGTAGAACATATGAAACGCAGAAACACAGCAAACCCATACTTTCATCCAGGAAGACCCTTGCAACATCACCTATGTGTCCAATTCACTGATGGGCTAAAAACACCATCTTGAGAATATAATAAAATAAATCCTGACCTCATCCCCTGCTAACTGCCCTTGTTTACTCCCACTGTATGGCCTAACCATGGGATCCTATAACTTCATTTACTTTACCGTTACATGAAAGGAAATTCTAACCCTCTTAAGCTGAGTGTAAAAGAGCACTAAAAGCACCTTTAAAACTGCAGAGAGAAACGGGTATGTAAATTTGAAGTGCCTTGCTCTAAGATTACATTCCGTCACAGTGCTTACATAAAACTAGAAAGGTGCACTATGTTTCAAGACTTAATTAAGAATATAATTTCACTTTTAAGGACAGAAAATATATTTTGACATTTTTATATATTAGACCCCTATGGGTGCGTGTAGATCCATAATGTGTTCAATATATTTTGTTAATATAGGACTGATTTTTCAGTGTAGGCTGCTGATCTTTCTGTTAGCATGTTTGAATTCATGAATAAAAATCAAGAGTCAAAGTTGGAACCCTATTCAAACATCATCAAGAAGCTTTGGGGTCATTTAATGTAATGGGAACATACAATAAAACACATTATTTGTCATTTAGAGTAAAAGCATTAGAAGAGGACTCATCAGCTTTCCATTAGGAAGCAGATTTAATAACCTATCCACCTATAGGTGATACTATAAAATTGCACTAATACTACTGTAAATGCACTGGAAAGAAACATGAGAGAAGGAAAATAGCTGAAGGAAGCTGTTACATCAGCTACTTCTTAATTCTTTTGCCATTTGGATTACTTAAAGTGAAATAAAATCTTTTGGCAAATTTTAAATAGTATGAAAAATGCTCTGTATCCTTGTCAGCTTAGTTTTGAATGGGAATGAGCTTTGAAATCCTAAAAACCGCTATGAAATAGAATTTCAGGTCTACATACAGCTCTGATGATACGTTTGTTCAAAATCCACAGTACTTGAATGGCACTTTGCTGTGTCTTTGACTGCAAAAACTTAAATTCATTCTTTGGCAACTCTACATACCAAAGGCTGACAAGATGGTGATCCGAGGAACACGGCACCTTTTGGCAGAGGTGCTGTTAGGATGGGTTCCGATTGGGTGTTTGTTTGCTGGTTTGGGTTTTTTTAAAATAAATACCATATAATAACTGGCTTTTAAATATTTGAAATGGATTACTTCTTTTTCTCTTTGAACAGTTTAGAGGCTATAAATTAAACCGCTCTGTCCATAGCAGTCTCCATTCCTAACCAAAACGTTGGTTAGCACCTCGAATCCTGTGTCCGGTTCTGGGCCCCTCGCTACAAGAAGGATGTTGAGGCTCTGGAGCGTGTCCAGAGAAGAGTAACGAAGCTGGTGAGGGGGCTGGAGAACAAGGAGGCTTTAAATAGCCTCTTTAAAGCCAGGGAGGGAAGGAGAGAAGGAATACTGGTGAGCAAATAATGACTGCAGCTGCTCAGAAAATGGGAAAGCTGTCTTCTTGAAGAAAGTCAGTTTCATGTTTACTTGATCAAGTTTGCAGTATTCTTCCCCACTTCAAAACACTGAGCTGTACCTTTTCTCCCCTTGACAAAAAAAAAAAACTCAATAAAATTAAGAATAACCGGGATCGCCATTTCCCTCCCTCTTTCCCTCCAAGTTCTTGTCACGTGTGTGCATGCACGCACATCAACACCCCAGCCCCTCCAGTCTTACTCAACTTTAGAAAGCATTCCAAAACAATGGAGACAGCGTCTGGGATTTTATTTTGACCAAGTCAAAAGCCAAGAAACTGTTGAATGCTTTCAGCAGAGATATTGCAAAAAAAAAAAAAAAAAAAAAAAACCCGAAATTGTGAAAGCCCACATTTTTTTGAGAAACCTTCATAAATTCCAACTACGGCACTCAGGAAAATTCCTGGGAGTGTGATGACAAGTTCAATCAGAATCTGAAAATAGGTTTGGTAACAAAGTGGTAAACAGCAGGTCAGAAAGTTATTCTATCCCTCTTTGCGTCCACGTAGCACATTCCTCTGCTCTTCACCAGCCACTCTTCACAAGAGTTGGAACAGTTTCCTATCTCTAATATATCACACACAAAATAAATCATAAGGATGTAAAATATTTCCTGTTAATGACAGGTCATAGTCATAAATACAGTTCTGAAACACTATAAAATCCAAAGTTTCCAAATCTAGGAGATAAAGGAATTAAAGGTAACAGCTACGACAACCTGCATTTACTGTGTTACTTCAGGTACGGGCTGTAAATGAGCCTCACCTCAAGAGACAGAAGAGGATAAATTACTCCTGTCTTCCCAGAACCTTCCAGCTCCTCACCCATTGCCTTCTCTGTTTCCACAGAAGACATTAAGGACAGAGAGAGTTCACATGGGACAAGAGGGGAGTTCATTTCAGTGTTCATGAACCAGACCCGTCTCAGGGATGTCACAGACACGGAGCCTCCAGCAGCCATCGACAGATTTAGACAAGCAAATTCAACAAAGTGCTGACAAAACATAGTCACGTGCACATTCATTTTTGCCTTATTTTCAGTAATGGCAAAAACCCATAAGATTCTTTTATTGCAAGGCCTAATGCATTTCAGAGGCAATTTGTTATGGGATTCTTTATTACTACCTCTTCTGTAGTTCAAGATCAGACTAATTATGAGGAATATGTCACTACTCAGCCTTTCTACCACCTCACCTGTTCTATTTAATGTTTGTTAAATCCCGATTTTAACTAATCAAATAGGAATGCATTGCTTTTTACTATCTTTGTAAGTATTTGGGATTCAAAAAACCAGAAGCAAACTATATTGCATTCTGGGAATTAGGCTAATACTAAAAGAAAATTTTCCATTTAAAATAGAGCAGTAATTTCACCTGCTATTAAAGACTGCTGTAAGAGACAGGTGCACTTCAAGGTGTTCCACAAAACTTCATTAAAGCAAGGCTCACAATTGCAGCATCTAAATCAACCAGACACTACAGTCTTGGGACGTAAAAAATTCTGTTCAACAAATCCCAAATTTATTGCTTAAGCAGGACTCGCCTTCCACAGGGCATCCTACGCTCTGAACTGTTTGATGAGCAATTTGTATAAGTTATTATAAACACAAGCCATTAAGTGAATAAAACGCCTCATTTATTTGCTTACCACGATGATACAATTTCCTCTATGAAAAATCTTCACAAACTAAACCTATAATTTCAGTTTTGCCTTTTTTCATGAAGGAAAAATAAGAACTAGGTAATGAAGCGGGGCAGGGGGTTGACAACACACGATACTCTATTCAACTACAACAAACGTTTTACAGAATCACCACATGTAAAAGGCTTCCCAACACATCTAAGCTTTTTAGTCAATTATTCAAACACTATGATGGTTATTGACTACCTCATTTTAGAAATACATATATGTGCACATGTATATAAAAATAAAATTAACACAAAAGCAACAGTTTAAAAGAAGATCCATCAATAATGACCTACAATCAATTACAATTTTTTTTCCAATCAATTGAATCTTACAAAGTCAGCCTACAAAATACACGAAGGAAGCTACCAGAAACCAAGAAACTGCTCGAAGACAGAAGAGCAACTTCCAACAGGGAGGTAATGCAGTGATATTAGCAAAATTAACAGATTTAAAGATGTTTTGGTTATGATACATAGCCCAAAACAGCCAAATCCAGAGCCTGATAGGTTACTTAAGATGACTAAAAAAGAAAGAAAAAAGGGAATTTTATTTATTTATTTATTATTCACCAACTTAAACCTTCCCAAGACTTTTCTTTTTCAAGTCGAGCTTTCAATCAATGGTTCATCAGCTCCAGCCAGAGCACTCGCCGAACTAAAGCACCATCTATGGCACACCAGTTTGGGTATCAGCACTTGCTTGGACGATAAAAAAATATCTGACACCTGCAGAACTGGAAAAATGCCTGAATATTTGTAATATCCTGACAGACTGCCTCTACCCCAACACATCAAACTGTAACAACAAGTTTGCACTGAGGAACACAAATATTTCTTTTCATTACATATGCATTCTTTAGACATTCTGGGCTTATCTGTCACCTACAAGTAAATCACAAAACACTTAGCTGAGGCAGGCTGGGCAATCCTGAGCTCCTGCTCGTGCATCCCAGGACTCCAGCTTCGCTCCCACCGTTCTGCTGCAGGAGACGCAGCGTTCATGTGGGTGGTGCTTCCTGATCCAAGGGGGAAAAGGACCTCATCCCTCTGCGCCTGGTGATGGACGCAGCTGTCACATTGTCTGTCAAAACCCAGCAACTTCATAGTCTCGACAAGAGACAGGAAGGCCTTGCAGGCTCGCCAAACGGCCCCGACGCTTACAACTCTCACCAGCACTAATTCAATAGTCAAGCTGCAACTAGTTCCATCCTGTAGGAAAGGTCATATTTCAAAAACAATCTTATCCTAAATCAGAACGCGAGCTGGAAATGCTGAGGATTCCCCCCACCCCCCGCCGCTGCCCAGCCACCATACAGCAAACAACAACGAAAGGAGATGTCAGCCCCAAGAGTTACAAGCCTCGCAGCTGGAGCATTTCACAAAAGTGATTTTGAAGCAGGAACAGAGAATCTGAGACATTTTAGCATCAAAGACACAGCACATCATCCTTCCCATTAGCTCTAATGGGGGGGGTGTTGTGTAGAAGAGAATTATACACATGTTAAGCATATAAAGGTCAAATAAAAATGTGGATTTTAAGACTGCCATTGTACCTGACCTTTGCTGCTTATATGAGACTTCAGGAAAGAACATTTTCCATAAAATATTGATAAGCCAGGCCTTAAAAAAGCTTAGCGATACCTCACTCATGTAAGACCAATTATTGAAGTATAAATCCAGTAAGAAGAGCGCAGCTTTCTCTCTCAGCAGAGCTGCAGCATGCCCGCGACAGGCTGGTCCGTCGCCCAAGGAACAACCACAGCTCGCACGCCAACAGCGCCACAGCCGGGCTGGGGGTTCAGAGCCTCTTGGTTAACAAACCACCAGCGACCAGGAGAGAAGAGCAAACTCGGTGGTACAAGAACTAAATTTCAAACACCATACAAAGTGAATAATCGAAGTTGGCTTGATGACATCTATAACATTTGCAACTACTGCTCTTTTTTTCTGGTAAATAGAGCCTGAGTGGCATTTAGATCTGCTCTAAAGTTTTGTCCTAAGGAAAAGACAGAATTTCAAGGTATACGAATAGTCTCCAGAGATACTCTGGTTACAAATCCTGCGCTCATCAGCCTGGGTGCACACCAGGGTATAGTGACAGCTGCCTAGGAGGAACCTTAATGAAGATGAGAGCAGTTTTCTCAATTGTAGGTAGTATTCAATGATTTTGTACACAAGAACTCTATACTTCTCTTGGAAAAAGAATAGATCAAAACGTAAAATTACAATGTTCCCAATTAGCAAATGTTGTGAATAAAAAAAACCCAAACTCTCAGAGCGACACAGGGACACAGGTGTAGAGCGAACACCTACACAGCCAAAAGCACAGCGCACCAGGACAGCCAGGAGCCAAGCCCAGCTGCCAGCCCGGCAACTTCTGCAGGAGAGCCTCGATTATCACTCTCTGTGTCAGCATATCAATCGAAAGAACCTTCTCTCCTCCAGCCACAATTTGAGATTAGCCTTTTTTCTTAGAGTGTTTCACTAATTGTTTTTTTCTTCACTTACATCAGCAGGAGACCCAATTACAGCTCTACCTTCAATTTGCAACAACCTCCTCCTTAAATAGCAGGAGTCACCTTTTCACCTTTTATTACAGACGTAGCATAAAGGTCTGATGGGAAAACAGCGCAAATCCTAAATTCCATTTTTCAGAAATAGGATTTTGTAATTGTTGGTCACTTTCCTTGATTTAATTTAAATCACATTTACATACTAACACGATGTGCAAGAAGATATTTTGCAGTTTTAGTTTTCTGCATAGCATTTCAGGTTTTTAACACTGTATAAACTACCTCCTGTTTTACTGATTAAAATCTTTCTTTTTCTTTTTTTTCCCCTCCAGAAGTCCCAGTGTCACTGAATCTACTGTCACTCACTGAAAGTATTTTTTTTTTTTTAATAAATAAGTAGGCCATCTATCCTTGGGCACGCAGACTGCTAACCTTGAAAGCTGCCGTGGGAGGCTGACTGATACGTATTGGACGCACAGAGATGAACAAACTGGGGTAGTATTTAGTTGGAGTAAACACCCAAGATGCTATTAGTTGTGATTTCAAAAAGACAGCTCTCACCTCCACCTGGCAAATGCAATTATGCAACAGAAGCACAGTTCAACAAAATAAACAACAGTTCAGACCAGCAATTCACAGAATGACATGCACTATCTACTTCAAATGCATTTAAGGAACAATGACAATAAATCAAAGCAAAGAGTTCATTCATCTTGGGAACCTGAATCACCAGAAAGCCATGATTTTAAAGTTTTCCCTTTAAAACAATCATAAAATCATAGAATCATAAAATAGTTTGGGTTGGAAGAGACCTTAAAGATCATCCAATTCCACCCCCTACCACGGGCAGGGACACCTCCCCCTGGATCAGGGGCTCCAGCCCCATCCAACCTGGCCTGGAACCCCTCCAGGGATGGGGCAGCCACCACTGCTCTGGGCACCCTGGGCCAGGGCCTCCCCACCCTCATGGTGAAGAAATTCCTCCTTATGTCTAGTCGAAAGCTGCCCCTCTCCAGTTTATACCTGTTCCCCCCCGTCCTATCCCCACAAGCCTTTGTGAATAGTCCCTCTCCAGCTTTCCTGTAGTCCCTTCAGGTACTGGAAGATCATTATAATGTCTCCTCGGAGCCTTCTCTTCTCCAGGCTGAACAACCCCAACTCTCTCAGCCTGTCCTCTTAGGGAAGGTGCTCCAGCCCTCCGATCATCTTTGTAGCCTCCTCTGGACCCATTCCAACAGCTCCATATCCTTCTTAAGTTGAGGATTCCAGAACTGGCCACAGTATTCCAGACGAGGTCTCACAAGAGAGGAGCAGAGGGACATAATCCCCTCCCTCCCTGCTGGCCACGCTGCTTTGGACGCAGCCCAGGACACAGTTGGCCTTCTGGGCTGCGAGCGTATGTTGCCGGCTCATGTCGAGCTTATCATCCAGCACCCCAAGTCCTTCTCTGCAGGGCTGCTCTCCATCACATCGTCCCCCATCACGTACTGAAAACGCGGATTGCCCCGACCCAGGTGTAGGACCTTGCACTTGGCCTTGTTGAACCTCATGAGGTTCTCACAGCCCCACTTCTCCAGTCTGTAAATAATCGGCTAATATATCTTTTAAAACATAAGTTGAATCTTTGAGAAACCCATTAACAATAATTAATATTATTAAGCTTTTCAGAAAAATGAGCCTCCTGAACTCCACTAAGCACAAACTCTTATAACTCAGGATAAAAATCCCACTGTACTCACTGTAGAAAAGGAAGGTTAAAAAGAGATAGGACTGAAACCTTTAGGACACCGAGGGAACTAGCAGGATTGTTCTGCTCTTTACTTTCAGAAGGTAAATGCTCTGAAATAGTGATAAAAAACAGAAGACAACTAATAAGGTTGGTGCTGCTTTTTTTGAGGAAAATGAGTTTACACCTGCAGATAAATTGCCTCTAAAATGGGAGACTCATTTCTAGAAATGCATTATTTTAAACTAATGATGAAAAGCAGTACAACATTTCATAGCTTGTATTTAGATTTTCTTATATAAGGCATAAACGCTAACACATCCCCTTTGAGACTTAGAGTCTGCCTGGATAGTCTCAACCCTTCTCCTAGCAAGAGTCCAAGATCAAAGGATCAACCAGAGATTGTTCACAGAGCAATCAAGAAGTGTCATCCCCAGCTCTGCTTTCCCATCTCTGATGGGTTGGGGGACTCTTTCTGCACTTCAGCCTTATCCTTCAGAAGGCCAGAGCGCATCACGCAGCCCTTTCTGCTGCCTCCCCTCCCCTCGGGCTGTCAGAGAGCCACGCCAGTCTCTGCCTGGTGCAGATCTTAGCAGCACCTGTGTGAAAGGCAGGCACGGCTGCCAGAGATCTCTGCACGTTAGCTTTGATTCTGCTGCACTTTCACACCCTTTCAAGGGAAACACGGCAAATGGAAGCACCTTCAAAAAGGTGCGTGTTTATAGTGACTGGAAGAAGAAGATAATACAGAAAAAGCATCTCAAAACACAGTGTGATATTTGCCTCAATCTACTAGGAATCACAACTTCATTTTAACATTAAACAGTAGCTATGAATAACTATTTGAATACAGTTTAGAACAGGAAATCTAATACTTTAAACTGAAAAAAAAATCCAAAGAGCCAAAATCCACAGTGGAAGCGTAATGCACAGCATTCAAGCCGAGGACTGAAGAACCCACATGTGATTCCTGGTTTAGCTGGAAAGAAACGAAGCATCTGCCCTGCCACACCTTCTGCTGCAGCCTTACACTCAAAACACGCAGTGACAGATCTGTGGGAGGGGAAATAGTCCTGCAGATCATCAAAGCACTTCATCATCAGAGCTGCATCAGGAGTGTGACCCGCATACAGCGAGACCGCTCAAAAGAAAGGTTAGTCCAACTCTAATTAATTTAACATTCTAATAACAACTTAAAGTATTTCGGCTTTGTGAATTCCACTTTGGAGGGAAGGAGGTGCTTTCTAAGGCTTCCTGCTCTGTAACAGGTACATGGCTTTCTTTTGTTCCAGGCCAAACTACTGCAAAATCCACAAAGCCAAGGTCTCTAAACCAGAGTTTTCGCAGTTAACTAGCAGGCAGCACTCTCCAGCTGTTTCGATCCAGTCTTGGTTCATGGAAACAAACCTTTGAGGCTCCTTGCTGAGCCAGACAAGCACCAGAGCTCTGGGAACAACCTCACCCGTTTCCTCAAGGATGGCCAAATACAGAAGGAGTGTTTTATTCCACTGCTGTATCACCCTGTTTCCCTCTCTTTGAAAAGCTTTAATTGTATATTATGCAAAGGTAATTTAAATATTATTGGAAATATGCTAACAGGAGTATATATTTCTTGTAGCTGAATAGCCTGGACCGGCTATAGGATCTGAAAGCACTAAACAGGATCTGAAAGCACAGCAGATGGGAATCAGTTTCTGTGCATGATAAACCAAGACAGATGTTATATTCCAAGCCCCACACACAAAATATCCTTTTCGCTGCCCCTGTCAGTATAATTAATAAATCACACTTACCACAGGGTGACACGAAGACAGAAGGGGTCAGCGCAGGGAAAGCAACACGAGTGGCAGCAGCGTGACAGGGTCTGTCCTCCCGTCCGGTATGCACACACCGCCATCAAACCGCTGAGAGGAGAACACACAGTCTCTGGGCGATGGCATTGCACTGATTGACTGGCACAAAGTGCACACGAGGAACTGCAAAAAACATCATAAACCAGAGAAAAACTCTGGCCCGCTCCATGCTCTCAGGTGCCCTCAAGCAACGATGGCTTCGCAGGCATCACCCTCCAACGTGGCCATCGCTGGGACTCCTCCATGCTAACAGCTGAGCTGGTTTGGAGCGCAGTCAGTGTTGACAGGAAGACTTTGGTTGAAGGGTTTCCACATCAGGTTCAGGCAGAGCTGAAGGTGGTTTTACCACCTTTAGAGACACAGAAGTTCTGAGCCAGCAGCAGCACAAGCTGCCTCAGCAGCAGCCTGACCCGGCACCGACACCTCCAGCACCACAAGTAAAAGGAATGAGGCTTCCTGGGATTTGGGAGGGGCCCAATGGTGCACAGCTGCTAGATCACACCTGTGAACCTGACCTGAAATCAAGAGAGAGAGTGGGGTAAGAGCCTTCTCACAAGGACCAGTGCAAAAGAAGGGTTCCAGGCTGAACAGAACAAGGTTTTTAATACAAAAAGTGACAGGTTTGGCCAAAAATACCTCCTCACAAGGAGCTCAGAGGACAAAGTAACACAGCAAACCACCCATGTACTGCCCACTAGAGCATGCAAGTCACATCAGTTGATTCCTTCGCTTTTAAAAACTAAGCGGTGTGAAAATTGCAAAATTTGAGGAAGGTTTCATTTTATTTTGGCAGGATTATTTACCAAATTTGATGCACATCAATGAATATCTTTATCTATCCTTAACCAGTAGTCATATAGTAAAATAATTTTGTGTTTCCACTCAGAAAAAAACAGCTCAAGCTAACGCATCCTCCTCTCTTCAAACAATAAAATAGTTTACATATATTTGGATACTTACAGGAAACATACTCTAAAGAGCACACACGCATTAAATAGACAGAACATTGCTGGTAGCCAGCAAAGACCCCCTCTTTCCCCAGGAAACCACATTTTTTGAGGAAATGTGCCCCTGTTCCTGTAGTCTTGCTGTGGAGACAAGAGTGATCCCAGCTGCACCTCCTTCACGAGAGCTGCAACAGGCGCCTCCTATAACCTAACGGGCTCAGCACACCTGAAGCAACTAAACCTGGCCATTAAGTAATCACAAACTGCTGCTGACCTTTTAAGTTAGCGATAGCATTGTGGTATATGCAAAAAGAGATTAAAAGAGGTGGAAAATACGTAGAGCCTAAGCAAAATATTCATTTTGAATCACTCACTGACAGCTATAGATCAGCCAGGGAAGCTTATGGGGTTTTCATGTGTGAATAACTTCTTAAGTCAAAAGGAAATTTCTGTCAAAAAAAAAATTAACCTATGAGTTTTCCAAAGAACTGCTTCAGAACCAACGCATCAGTGTTGTATTTTATTTCCAAGGCTCCCTGCGCTGTTCCTGTAATTTCAGCTTCCCCTCAGGGGTGCGTTTGCTCGGGAGGTCTCCCCAGGAGATTCTAGCTTGCACAGCACTCCCATTTTTCCACTTGAGAAATGTGAAAAGAAATGTTTGAGTAAATGCACAGTTTACCGTGCCCCATGAATAGCACCCCGGGATACGCTGCGTGACGTCTTCAATTCTCAGGGCTTGGTTCTTCCGTGCGCGGCGGTGCCTTCCTGCATCGCCCAACGCTGCATGTGCACAGGCAGCGCTCGCTGAGGATGTCTGAAAAGCAGCGTTCCAGGAAGACAGACTTGCTGAAAACCCAGAAACTACCATGTTCTTCTCAACCTTTTCACTTCCAAGGTCAACAGAGCTCCAATATCCCCAGGCCTTATTTAGCAGTCTTCCAAACCACCCTCCCTGTCTGTCTGTCTCTTCCTCTAAATGGCCAGCAGTCAGAAATGCCAGCAGGCAGAGCTACAGAATGCTGTCAAACACACACATGCACAACGTCTAAACAAAAAACCCAGGCCCATAAGGTGAAATCCTAACCATGATGCTGTCATTCTCGTACTCTTTATCTGAGATTTAGCAGGTGTTCAATCCTTTGGGTTTCTTTTTTTTAACAGGTGGAAAATGTCATCTCGCCATGAGAAATTTGATGTAATGCACTCTAACGCTCTGTTGCAGTGGTTTATATATCTCAGCGTTCATCACCTAACTGAGATAGAATAGCTTCTTCTATTCTCTGAGCCATAATTTAGTTTGTCAGTTACTGGCAAATATATATCAGTGTTGCATCCCACAAACATGTAAAAATATCAAATGCATTGTATTGTTAATAATATGGTTCCAAGTCATTCATGGCAATTAAACTTGCATTACAATTAAATCTCATCTGACCACAATGATGCTCCTGTTATGCCATGTTATTATTGCACAGTGAAAAGTACAAATAAATGTAAACCCTACAAGAAGACATAATGAGCGCTATTCCTTTATTTTAAGTGCATGTAAAGATTGTCTTTTGGAAATGTCTTTCCAAGATTGTCTTTTAGGCCAGATAGCCTAAAAATGTGATAAGAAGATACAGATTTCATTCCAAAATAATTTTTTTTCCTCGTTTATATTCCTCAATGAATACGCCCACTGATTTCCAGTTACATTCCAGTACTAGATATTTTATCTAATAGATATTTTGAGCTTTGGCAGGAAAATTTTAACTGTCATTTCCCAGCTGAGAGAATCCATGAAATTCCAGTACTATCGGAACAGCATATCTCACAGAATTCATGCCCTCAGCTAGTGATACTGCTTTCTAAATTTTATTTAACATTCCGTTGGTTTTGTCTTCATAATCTACTTCCTTCCCTTAATATATTTTTATGTTGCCGACACTAGCAAAAAGCAGAAAAAAAGCAGAAAATAACACAACTTAGCCAATGATATTTTGAGACCAAACCTCCTTTTCAAGGCATAGAATAAAGAAAACTATTCATTTCACTGGATCTAATACCAAGCCTTTCTTTCCAACAGTTCTGGTATTAGATACATAGAAATTTCTGGCTAACTCCTGTTGGAGAAGGAGGCAAAAGTTACTTTTCTGAGGACCTAAACTCATTTATTTTGTACTGGATTTCTAATGAACTTTAACCCCACATTCTGGAAAGATGAATTCAAACCAAAACAAGCAGAGACAAGGAATACCAGAATGATGGAGGAGCTATTGTAGAAAATAAAACCTTTGGCATGCTTAGTCTTAGCAAATTATAGGCTTAGAGAGTTATTAATAGAGGGCAGTCATACCCAACTGGAAAAGTGAAACCAAACCCTTCACATACTGTACTCTAAAACTGGAGTTGGAGTCAGTTATGGAAGGCGCTAAGATGTTGTGGCTGTTAGTTATTACCAGCAAAGAGATTTCTTGCCTCCCAGGAGTTCTGTTTCATAGTTCCATGTTTGTCCCTTGCTACGACAGTGGAGAGTGGAGCAGTGAAGTGGTCCCAGTGGGTAACACAGGGACCGAGTCGGAGTGCGCTCAAGGTTGTCCTCTGCAGGACAACAGCCAGATGATGTCTTCCCGCTCAGGTGTAGGCTTCCAACAAAATGTTCTTCTTTTTCCTAAATTGCATTAATTACCCAGTCTTGCAGGGAACATCAGTTAGTCATTAAAGCACAGTGGTAGGAATCATAAGGTTGGATTCTCTCTTAACTCTTTCAAAGCTTTACTGTGTTTTTCCCTAATCGTCTTCTGCACCACTGGAACTGGTATTTTGCTGTGTCTCACAAGGGAGCTGGCAGATAACTGATGGATTATTGAAATCACTTTCTGAAAACTCTCCAGACGCCCATCTGCATCTGTAGATGTTTAAATGCATTTATAATCTGGCCCTAAAGTCCTCCAGGTTGGTAAAGCATGGCTAGAGAAGTGCTATAGAGGTGCAAAGTATTAACTCAGTTATTAAGTATACACGTTTCCTTGGATACGAGTCAGACTAAATCATGCTCTTTATCTTTTTTTTTTTTGCTATATGCTAATAGGTTTTTGCAAATTAATTAATGAAGGAATTGGGCATACTAAGAGAATTACTTGAACGATGCCTGAAGCATTACTAGTTTTTTAACTTCATTTGCTTGCAAAATTGAAAGTAGGCAGAAAATGTCAGGTTATGTGTCTAAGTCTTTATACTGTACCAAAAAAAATAAAACAACAGGTAGAAAAAAGCCTTTTTTTTTGTTGTACATAAACAAGGAGAGTCACCAGAGAGCTTTTCAGCATTCCATGTTATTCCTGTTGCTAAGGAAACTTTCCTTCATCTGTGCTCAGCACGGCATCCTCAATCATTCCTCCACAGAAGGATGGCATTACAGATCAGTGACAGAAAAATCAGTTGACAATTAACCAGAAAACTAGTCCCTAAAAAGTTTTAACAGGAGAGTTGTCCATTTCTTTTATAAAACCCATGATGATTTGTAGGAGCGGGGAGCTTGGAGGAACTGTAGCAAGTCTGTACGATTATTCTTATCCCAACAGAATTTCCCTCAGGAGGCAAAACAGAAAGAAACAAGAATAAAACTGATTGTTTGGCTTGGATTTTGTTGGCATTGTTCCATTAGCTTACATCCTGTCTGCTCTCGATTGTACTTTCTGAAAGACAATGTAAAAAACTCCCTCACGAAAAGACTAGTAAATGTTCTTTAATATCACTTCTACTTAAGGCATCTAAAAGAGAGCAGGAAATAGAGAATTCATCAAAACCTCTGTAGTCTGTGGAAGATTTTGATCTCTATCGCGTGTGTTCATTTTCAATCCATTACACACACACCACCACAGCTTTCAATACCATTGCTCACAAAACAAGGTACCACTTATCATGAGAAGGAGAGCAGAGTTGTCTCATAAATAATAGGCGAGAGTATGCTATCTAATTTATGCTGTAAGATCTCGTATTCTTTTCCAGCAAAGGTTTACCTGCTTTGACTATATGTCTCGCAAAGCAAGCTGGCAGCTAGCTTCATTACGCCCTTCAATAGAAACCTGATACTCTTAAAAATACTACATTTCCTGAGGGAGTTTGGAATCGTGATTCCACCGCGTTTCACGATTCGGTAAGGCAGGAGGGCTGTGGGGGATGCCTCTTCCTACAGGCGGAGGCTGTGTTGCTCTGGCACTGCCTCACTGACCCCTCTCCAGCAGCACTGCACCACCGATCTGTCAAGAAGGAGCGCGAGGAACGGGGCTCATACAGAGTGACCTGGCACTGACACACCTGCCAGGCTACGCAGCTTCCAGCAATCGCTACTTAGACAGCATTAAACCTGTCGCTTTAGGCTGGCCATTGCGTCTAATAGTCCTAATAATGACCTTATGCTCTGTGCTTTTGTCTAATTGCTTTTTAAAACCATTGGCACCTTTGCCTGGTGTGAAAATATGCATATTATTGGTCTGAGTAGCGTTGCTCCCCCAGAAAATGAGGTATAGAAAATGGTAAACCAAATTTTCATTTTATGCACGCTTACATATGGCCAAAAAGGAGAAAAAGGAAAGACTACGGGAGCCTTTCTCTCTCCTGAAGAGAAGCAGCGGCTTGCCTTACCCTAGGCCACTTGTAATATTCACTTTATCCTCAGGCCCACATGATGCGACTTGGGCAAAAGGCACACGTTTCCAGGGCCGTACCGCCTGAAGAGATTTTTCTCCCGTCTATAAAGGATTTCAATAATATTATGTTCCTATTCAAACTCCTCTGTTTTCCAGGATCACAAGTTATCCCGTTGTATGATATACAGCTGCTGAGAACAGCTTTTCTTTTTCATACACATGAATATTAGTCATTTGTATACATAATGCTATCAAAATATTTGTATCTGGACACTGCATTAGCACAGAATCATAGAACAGTTTGGGTTGGAAGGTACATTAAAGCCCATCCAGTTCCATTCCTGCCCTGGGCAGGGACACCTCCCACTGGATCATCCAACCTGGCCTGGAACCCCTCCAGGGATGGGGCAGCCACTACTGCTCTTCTTCTTTCAGTGTAAACCCATTAAGCGTTGTTGTATCACTACATGCCCTCTCCAGCTTTCCTGGAGCCCCTTTCAGCGCTGGAAGCTGCTCTAAGGTCTCCCTGGAGCCTTATCTGCTCCAGGCTGAACAACCCCAACTTTTCCAGCGTGTCTTCACCCCTCTGATCCTCTTTGTGGACTTTCTCCTGGATTCCTCTATACCTCGGCACACACACACCGCACACGGAGAACCAAATCCAATCCATTCACAGGGCAGATTACTACAATCTTTTCTATTTTTCCTTAGCAATGTGCATAGCCTTCAGCAGAAACTCTCTGTACGTGATTTCAAGCCATCAAGTTTTTCTCTTCTTCCTTATTCATCTCCTGGATGGGAGCCCATAAAACAATATGAACAAGCCCAGCACCAGTGCACGACCTTCTGTACCGGCCTGTTGAACACCACCACAATATTACTCCTCCTCTGGAACCTGCCAAAACAAGTCTTATGCTGTGCTATACAAAACTGTAAGCAATTCCCTCTTTCCAACAAATTGAGAACCACAAAGGGATACCATTTCTTTTCAGATGGCTTAGGTTTTGCTCACAAGACCTTAGCTTTCATCTTGGTTAGCAGCGAATCTGAAGGAATGGAAAACACTAAAGTATTGTGCTATGTGTAGAATATGAAAGATACATTCTGTTTCTTCTTTGATGTCTGATGAAAGAAAACTGAAAGAATACAAATGCAATGTCATTAAAACACGTTACTAATCCAGGAGGAACGGAGACGCATGTGCATTATAAATTTTTGCTCGATGCTACTTCAGACTATGATTTGTAATCCATTGAGGAAACTGTCATTAATAATGGCTTTCGATACGACGATGAATGTTAAACTTTGAATGAAATATGGATGACCATTTTCTACCACCATTTTGAGATAGACTGAAGTGGCAGTTGCTGGTTAGAGAACAAAAAGCCAAATGGTATGGTTTAGATATGCAGAAAATGGAAGATAATGATGCATGAAATAAACAGAGAAGAATTGAGGAAAATACTGGAAAGTGGAAGTGCAGAAAACAGTTTGACCCACCAGTGAGCCTAGTCCTATTTCTATGGAAATGAGCTCATTACCGCTAATTTTTTTTTTTTTTTTTAAGCTCCTGGTTGATTCGTGAAGTGCTTTTTGAATTCTGATAAGGGCTTCATGAATCACTGAATAAAAAACATTTGAACAAAATACTCAGAGTCAAATGATTACCAACTCCCATAGATTAATCAGCTGTGTGAGTACTTTATATAACGGAGCATGCACTAGGAGAGCCAGCTTTTTCCCCTGGTATCGTAAGTCTATAATGTTTCGTTCTGCAAAGAAAAGGGATCACGGTTCTGAAATCTAATTCTGGACGGTTACTCCATCCAAAAGCCTATATTAAATAGGAAAGGCATCTTTGATTTTTTTCCCCTGCTGTTTCCATGTTTGATCTTTTTTAAAAATCAGCATCATGAGAATTGGCCACAGAATTGCTTCTTGTTCCTCAGAAATAAGAGCATCTGTGATAGTCACAGAAATGGTGCTTTCACATTTGCAACCAAGTCAGCGTTGGCTGTAGGCACTGCTAAGTGGGCAAGGGAACTGCCTGAGGGCCAAAACACTGCTGCTCCTTAAATCTTCAGGATGCTGAAATAAAAACCAAATAAAGCAATGGATTTAAACAGCAAGCGAGTTTTATTTGTTTTATAAAGCTAATAGTGTCGAGGACTGCCTATAGACATGAACAGACTACAGCTGTGACGGCTGTATTTTTAACTGACCAGTGCTAACTGACTTTACGTGTTATAGATACAGCATCTACACCAAAAATGTTTTATTAATTCTCTAAACACTTCCAAAGAATGCCCTTGGCAAATTCTATGACTCTGCTAATTTGCCTTGTACTAATTTCAAGGTGTGTGTAGTTCATGAGCATTCTCCAGCGGGTCTCTTGTAAAAATTCACTTGCCAGAAATCACACAAAATCAATTTAATCCCTTAGCGTGTAAATGCATTGTGTCTCCTTCCCCAAACCTTTCACGAAATTACTCTATGCACCATACTTCAGACATGACAAATAGAACAGAAATCACCAGTCCTCATCACAGAATCATGGACTTGCTTGGTTGGAGAAGACCTTTGAGATCATAAAGTCCAACCATACCATCCACTACCAAACCACAGCCCTGAGGACCTCGCCTACCTGTCTTTTAAAGACCTCCAGGGATGGGAACTCAACCATCTTCCTGGGCAAAGATGCACGGGCCATGCTGTCCTGAGAATGTGCATTCTTTAAACAGTTACAGGACTCTGCACTATTAATTGCAAACAATGGGTTAATTGATGGCTTAAAAAACCCCCACAGCCTAGAGATGGAGTTGTACACCATTCTCTAGTTATCACAGACTTTAGATTATTTTCATTTTAAGATGAACAGGAGCTTGAATGATAAATTTAATAACAAATTGTACAAGGAATTACACTGGTGTCAATAAGAAAAAAAATTGATATATGTGACTCTACTGTATTGATATAGATTTATACTGACTTAATTTTTACAGGATTCAGATTTAATTTTGGAAGAAGGTTATAAACTTATAAACCATTTGGGCTATTCAGTTAATAACATTATTAATAATGTAAAGATGGTACTTTTATTGTATACATTCACATATATTTGGGCAGGATCTGAGACACCAAAGCTGCCTTGTTAAAATAGTTCCAAGGTTTTCTTTTTCATTTTGCTTTTCTATACTTCTCAGGGCACCAGAAGAATAAAGGAATCAGCATTCGAAGAAAAACAAAGACACAGGATTGATTTGGAAAAGGAAAATATCAAAAGCTATTTCTCTTAGCTGTGAAATCTCATGACAAAGTTGTAGAGGTGAATAAAACTTTGGAGTGAAAGTTTGTGTGCTCTGCTTATGAAGCACAAAGTGAAAGGTCCAAAAGCCCTCTGTTTCTGAGACCTCACACTCCCAGGCCTTTTAATCGTGTCTTGATTTTTGATACTACTGACATTATTGTCTCACTTCACTGCCTATTCCCCTCAAGGAACAGCCATGGCTAGGATGGAAGAGCAATTTATTATTTCAGATTATTTCGAAAAATATAAATAACAGATATTATTTTCTCTTCGGTATTTATTTCTACTTATAGTTGGGAATAACGATACTTCTTCCTATTCAGTTCTACGGATTCAAGGCGATGAAAGTCCAGTTCAAACTAAATTTAAAATGTAACAGTATCATTAGAAATAAACAACGATCAGTGCTCCTTTAAGGTAGGCAGCAAAGCAGACCTAGACCAACAAGAACCTGTCATTCCAGAATTTAAAGGACAGGTGAAGCTCAGTAAAGTGATAAAAAACAGAAGAAACTTGTTAGTGTTGCAAATCAGAAATAGAAAAGGGCTTACTTTTCCTTTATTTTAATTATTTAGATGGGTTTATTATAAGAGACAATAGGAGGATATAAAGTCAAAGAATTCAAAACGTGAAAACTGAAATTGCTGGGAAGAGAAGGAGATGATCCTGGGAAGGAGGATGAGAGTCAGGGGTAGAAATACCCTAAGGAAGGTGCTGGAAGCAGTCGGAAAGTCAGCACAAGGGAGAAAAGCCAGGAAAAAGAAAAAAGCATTGCTGTTACATCTCAAACCAGGCCACACTCTCTATGGTTTTGGTTAGCCAAAGCTATCCTCTGTCGCAGCTGTGCTTCCTATGTCCAGACAGACAACTCCATCTCCAGTCAGACCAACCAGGGTAGTCCACAAAGGTTTTAACATGGAATATTGAGTATTTTAAGTGTTTTTAACTGTATTTGATATTTTCTCCTAGTAAAAAAAAAAAAAAAAATTAAAACATACACAGTTGTGAAAGGATCATAATTCTTTATCCCTTTTTCTCTCCAGGCTAGAATCTGAACAAGAGCCAAGCTCCTATGGGAACCTGAGCTTTGGCCAAACAAACCGTAAATCTGGTTGTGACATGGGCCAAGATTGACATTCTCATTTAGCTCCCAACAGCAGCACTTAATTTCCTTGAAAGGGGAATGCAGTTGCTGTAATGCAGATGTCCAAACCCACTGTTTCCCGATGTCTGTAAGTATTCCCTAGTCCTAAGGTTTACCAACGTGCATCTAGCAAGCCATACAGCACTAGTTTGGCTTAGTTAGAGCTACAAGGTGACATTAAGAGATGATGTGAATAGAGTAAATATAGTAGCTTCCTACTACCTCTTTTCCAGGAAAGCAAGGGTTTCAGGGACACTTCATGATTACAGCGTGTACTAAAAGCTACAGGATGCCTGGGTAAAACAATCTTTATGTTACCATGTGGTTTACGCTATGACATATTTGACTGCCCTACCATCACAGGTCTCTCTTAAAGAAGCTTTGGATGCTTCAAAGAAACATTGAAAAAAACGTCCATGCTACATTAACACACCACAAAAATAAAACAATAGTTACTTTGAATCATAGAATAGATTGGGTTGGAAGGGACCTTAAAGCCCATCCAGTTCCACTCCCTGCCCTGGGCAGGGACACCTCCCACTAGAGTCTGATCCAGTGGAACTTCGATTAAATTTAGTTAAGGCAACCTCTGTAGTTGGCCAATCAAATCACATAGAATAGGTTTGGACCATCCAGTTCCACCCCCTGCCCTGGGCAGGGACACCTCCCACTGGCTCAGGCTGCTCAAGGCCCATCCAACCTGGCCTGGAACACCTCCAGGGATGGGGCAACTACAGCTTCTCTGGGCAACCTGAGCCAGGGCCTCATCACTCTCATAGCGAAGAAATTCTTCCTTATGTCTAGTCGAAAGCTGCCCCTCTCCAGTTCAGACCCATTGCCCCTCATCCTATCCCCACGAGCCTTTGTGAATAGTCCCTCTCCAGCTTTCCTGTAGCCCCTTCAGGCACTGGAAGGTCGCTATAAGGTCTCCTCAGAGCCTCCTCTTCTCCAGGCTGAACAACCTCTCAGCCTGCTACTCGCATTGTTAGTGAAGAGAACGCTACTTATGCATCCATGAAGCCCAGCTGCGATGCCTGACCCACCCGCAACATTCAAGTTGCAGGAGGAGCTGGAAGGTACTGTGCTACTTGAAAGCTATGATCTAGCTGCCATCATGGAAACATGGTGGGACGAGTCCCATGACTGGAATGTGGCTATTGACTGCTACAGGTTGTTCAGGAGAGACAGGCCAGGAAGGAGGGGTGGAGGCGTTGCCCTCTATGTCAGAAATGGGTAGAATGTGGAGAGCTGTTGTTGAAGAATAGCTATGAACAGGTTGAAAGCTTGTGGGTAAAAATTAAAGATGGAAGAACCAATGGGATCCAGGAACCAACTAGATCAGGGCCTTGGGCAGCCTGATCTAGTGGGACAAACCCTTGCCCATGGCAGGGGGCTGGAACTGGATGATCTTTAAGGTCCCTTCCAACCCTTACTATACTATGATACTAAGTCTACTACATGCCGTACAATAAGCCATAAACTCTTTATTAAAAGAAATATTTACAGACATGCCTCAATGCTGTTTCCTTGCTGCGTGTATGTAACATATTATTCTTCCAGATTCCCTTTTCCCCCTCAGGACAGACACGTTTGTGTTTACATTTAAGAAGTCATATAACAAACCATGGCCTGTCAATACAAAACCACCAGAAAAACAGTATCATTGATCCAAACACACAGCCCTGATAAAGTCAGTGCCTTGAGTGACTACGAAGGGTAAGCAAGCCAGTGCTCAAGTGGTTTTCCTTGCAATGGTACTGTGCCTTCTCTATCCTCCTTAGGAACCAACAAAATCCAGCACTGTCAGTCTCTACGCCCTTTCCCTTTGTGGATTTAAAAGCTCTGCCGTAGTATATTTACACTTCTTCAACAAGCACGCTGAATTAAAAGCATTTGCTCCAAACCTCTTTTCTGTAATACCAATTAACAATACTTTCATCTAGAAAATTTTAAACACATGTTTTACTTTTCATCATATTAATGTTGACAGACCTCCTTTATCGGTACTTCAATTAACAGCAGGTACGGGAGGGAAAGTGACTATGACATGCTCTTACTTCTGCTTGATTTAGAGTCTGCTTGTGCGACTTTCTCTCAACTCGCAGTTGAAATGGTCTTATCTCATACATTCCCTGGATTACTGTTTCATGTAAATGTCATTTTTGCTGTCCAAAACATCAAAAACCCCACACCACTGCTACATAACTACTGTCTTTTTCCAAGAGACATGAGGGAAGCTGTATGCTTTTGATCAAAGACAAGATCCTGACTTCAAAGTAACACCTCATCTGTAAATATATTACACAGTACTCTTAGTAAAGAAAGGGGACTCCTTGATTTCAACTAACCTAAGACTAATACTGTGGGATTTGCCCGTGTTCAGAGTTAAATCTTACTCCTCTGAACACTTACAGAAAAGTAGACAAAAAGATTTTAAAGACCCCATGCTCTAATCTCCTCTTATTTATATGAGTCTGATAGACTGTAGTCCAACACTTCATTGGAAGAACACTGGGCTTATTGTGGACGGAGAGAAGAATGTGGAGACACAAAGTTCAGAAGTATCATTTTTAACACCTAAGCCTTCCTTCCAATGGCAGAAAGCAGTGGCTACACACCTGTGGATGCTCTACCACTAAATTGATTGGGTTCTTCTAACTATCTTTTGTATTGCCACTGGACATTTTTCCTCGTTTCTTTCATTGCTGCAGTCTAGAAAAGCAAAACTAAATTCCAGATTATTCTCAATGGCTTCATCATTTGTTAACATCGGGTGAGGACATTAAGTGATTTCATAACATGCTGATCAGCGTGGAACACGGTGGATCAGATCATACAAATCATTAGACCATCTAAATAACCTGATCACACAAAAAACATTCAAGAGCCAGCTACCACTCTGATATTTGCAACATGCAAAGAAATCAGTTTTGAGTGGGCAGAGGGGTCAGTTTTATCATCCACTGACAGTATAATCAGCAGATATCACTCTCATCTGTGCAGTCAAAAGGGAGCAGCCTAAGACACTGAAATCAGTAACGCACTTCTGCACAATACTTCTATTCTCCAGAAGAAATAACTTGATGATCTAGGTATGATTTATAATTCATATTAATTTCATTATATCTTAAAAAAATAAATTCATCTATCTGAAAGAAACAAATTTTTGCTTTCAGAATTTTAAATGTTGAGGCTATTTTACAATGCCTGTTGTTTTACTGAAACTTCCTATGTCTTTCAAAAGTAGAAATAAAAAAAATCCATTTACCTGACATGAGTGTTCAATATGATAGAGAACTGTAGAAGCTGTTATTTCTAATTGGGGATTTAAACTTTTTGAACACTCAAGACTGTTAAGAAGCTGAAACAAGTCTTTGTTTCTACCACATTTACTCTCAAGAAGTGCATCTTCTCATTCCCACTGAAGGTACTGGCTGCACTAAATGCACAGTAAAAACAGCTCAGAATTCCTTCTCTGAATTTGAAAACAATCAGTTCCTCTTAAGTTGCTGAATTAAATGTTTTCACTACTGAGCAAAGTATATTCCTTAGTAAGAAATTATGCATTAATGCCCATCACCTCCTGCCTTCCCACGCCCCTCACAAATGGTAGTCACTTTACAGGCAAGAAGGGCAAAGTTCTGTCCCCGGTCACCAACGTGTGCGAGGCTTCTCCCATGCACCCTCACCACCTGCTCTCCAAGAGAGGTGGGAACTTAAGCAACTTGCTGGCACTACGTCAGCAGGAATATACTTGGATTAGGGAGGTTCGGGCTGTACAGTAGAAGACGTAGCCAGGAACGCACAGCCTCAGCATTTCTGAGCCTCTTCACCTCACAAGGAAATGCTCGTTTGTGTTTGCGTTACGCGTGTGTGTCTGAGCATGGAATTGTGCCCAAACAACAGATCCGTCCAAGGCAAGAGACCTAAAGCAAATTTGACTTAAATAAGGTGGTTCCCATCCTTTCTGTATCACCACTGCTAATCTAAAGCATAACTTCCCCCCATATGAAAAGCCAGATCGTGTGGCAGCTTTCTTGTTAAAGGTCTGCTGGAGACTAACAGCCATCGACAAAGACGACACAACACAAAACAGTAAGTCCTGCAAGGCTTTATATAAAATGTGAACCTACAGAGACGTTCTCAATTTACACAAAACCAGATCAGAGACTTCCCCAAGGCTCGTGCCGTAAAGACCTGACAGTCACCGTTTGTGCTATTAGCACAGAATACATACCCTTTAATATGCTTGGGTGCATCTTGCCATCTCTATACTGCTGTCTTGCAGTCAAACTCCCACAACTTCTAAACGGGTGAAAAATTAAACACTATAGCGGGCATAGAGGGAATTCACAGTTTGTACAAGCTCAGACTTAACAGAGAAGCTAAAGGCATACCTGGAAACACTTTTAAAATATATAAAATTCATGAATATTTTTCAGTTTGCAGCCAAGACATAAATAAGTGTAATGAGCATGTAACAGACATCTTACCTCTCCAGCAAGGACATATATCTGCTGCTTCGCTTTCCCTTGGAAGCGGGGTGATTTAATGTGCTTTGCTTGGTAAGTCACCCTCCGGCAAAATACATTTGATTTCTGCTGCAATCAAAAGAATTTAAACAAAATCACCTATCGGCTCTGCCTAGGTTCATCTATCCAAACGTCCATTTCAGTCTTTACTTTCAATATAAAGAAATGAAACCACGTTTGTTTGAGGCGATCGTTATGATTCTCTAAGGACAGGTGTGAAGACTGGTCTTAGATGGCCATATCTTTCCCATACGTCATATTTTTCAAGTCTATGGTAATGTGCAGCGCTCTGTGAAAAAGTCGCTTTCCCAGTTATGCTCATTTGCAGCTTTCTGTCTTCTAAAAGCAAAGAAATGGGAAGACAGGGGACTCGGTGTTCCCCACCACTCTCCCACCATGTCCTGCACACGCCAGTCAGAAATTTTAAAATGCATCAGTCTCCAAGTAAACTAGGAAAAAGAGCACCAATGTGCTATGAAGCAAAATTCGGCTTTTAAGACATATATTCTAAAGTCTGAGCCTGCAGTTGAAGTTTTAAATAATTGCTGCAGCAAATTTGTAGGCCCAGCCTTGGCGATCACTCAGCAGCAGTGTAGAATTGCAGAGGAGACAGACATTCTAATTTCCCTTTCCTTGTAATGTGTCTCACTACTTCATAAATCACACATAGAGCATGAAAAGCACTGCAAAACACACTGTTTTGTTCAACAAAATACACTTTTAACCATCCTACTCTTCACACGCTATTCAAGCCATCAAAGCTCCTGTTACTTGGTTCTGTCACATGATTACTTAAAAAGTGGACTCTGAATACTTTCCATGAAAGCAAAATGGGAAAGTGCAGTTCAGAATTCAGGCACACATCTTAATTTGTACACTTATTAATCCATTGTAATAGTGTCACGCATCCACGATTTTTCACTAGTGAAGAAAATTGTCTAGCAAGCGCTGAAGGCTCCCACAGAACAGGTCATGATTATCTTTTTCCATTAATACACTATTGTCAATGTTGAAAAGCTAAAACCAAGGACATCTCTATGGATATTTCATAGGAACAAGCTGCTTCTTCCATCTAGATTACTAGTGAAATTGTTTATTCCACTTTAGTCCCTTGGATAATTTTAAACAGCATTTCTAATAAATTTTAAACAAGTACATTGAAAATCTTATCTCTGAGTTGAGAGCATTCAGCCTCCAAAATTGCCACAACTCAGCAGCTCCTATTGTTATCCTCATCCACAAATTTTCAGAAAAGCTCACAAGGTGCCAAGAACACACTTACTCAGCAAATGTTTCACAGCACTGTCTTAATTTCAGCAAATTTACAACTTCAGGACATACCATCGTATAATTTTCTTCAGAGGGTGGAAGACTTATCGGTCCATGGAGACCATGGTGTGCAGGAACTCAAAGACCAGCTCTAAAGCAAAGAATTTGAACCTGGAATCTTGCAGTGGGATTCTCAGGACCTGGTGTCTGGCAACGAATTCAGAAAAAAGGTGTCACCAAAATCATCAAGGAAATGGGAACTAAGGCTTTCAGCCTTGGAGCGTCCATCATTCACAGAAAAAATATCCTCAGAAACTATCTAGGATCTGCAGAAACTGGAGGCTGAGAGGTTTGTGAATGCTAAATTCAGTCAATTCTGTTGCAGTTCAGAAAACTAAAGCTGAAGTAGCTGGGGTTGTGTCTGTACGATCATTTGGTTGCTTGGTTTGGTTGAAAACCCATTATTCTAAACAGGCATCCCACAAAATCCTTAACAACTCCAAGTCACGTTGAGAATCACAATGAAAACCTGACCAAAATTCATTTTCTCCAGAATATACCTACTGAATGTGGGGACCTCTTCTTGAAAGAGAGACACTATATTGGAAAAACGAGGTTACTGACTTGTTTCCTAATTGAACATTGGGGAATTGGGCTTCCATTGCTTAGGAATTTAATACCAGTCAAGTAATTTTCCTTTGGGTCCGGTTTTGGGCCCCTCACTACATGAAAGCCATTGAGGTCCTGGAGCATGTCCAAAGAAGAAGAACGAAGCTGAGGAAGGGGCTGGAGAACGTCTTAGGAGAAGTGGCTGAGGGAGCTGGGGTTGTTTAGCCTGGAGAAGAGGAGGCCAAGGGGAGACCTTATCACTCTCTACAACCTCCTTTTAGGAGTGTTGGTCTCTTCAACCAAGGGACAGGTGACAGGATGAGAGGGAATGGCCTCAAGTTGCACCAGAGAAGGTTCTTATTGGACATTTGGAAAAATTTCTTCACTGAAAGGGTTCTCAAGCACTGGCAGAGGCTGCCCAGGGAGGAGGTTGAGCAGCATCCCTGAAGGGGTTTGAAAGATGGGTAGGTTCAGCGCTTAGGGATATCATTTAGTAGTGGACAGGTGTGGTTGGATTTGACAATCTCAAAGGTCTTTTCCAGCCCAGTGATTCTATGATCTTGCTGTAACAACAAACTAAAAATGTACCCAACATTTTCCACAAGTATTCTGCCTCTGTTTTCATATAATATTTCACCCCCAGTTTGGGTTACAAGTTAAGCTTAATTGTGCCAAATTATCAGCAGGCCATCTTTTGCTTGAAATCATTTTCTTCTCTCTACTCTCATTTTTACAGGCAGCTCAGCAGATAATTTTATGCTACTGCAGTCACACAAGGCAGATTCTAATATTGATCTGAATTTTCCCCTTGAATACGATTTGCATTCTTAGCCTGATCTATTTTTTTTTCTTCCCATAGAACATGATTTACATTCATATGTCTGGCTGCTTCATTTTAAAGCCATCTTGAAAAAGTCTCTTTCTAATCATCCTTCTAAATTCATATGGGAATAACTCTTCCTACCAGTGCTTAGAAGAGGAAAATCTCAAATAAATTGATGCTATTCTTGCAGAGTATAATGACTGGAAACTGTATTTGTTGATGGAAATTAGAGACTTTCTTATAGCTTACTAATAATCTAGCTCTGGGACAGCTAATTACTAGGGATTGTCATGTCTGAATACTGAGGAAGCGCACACTATCTTTCGGCTGGGCTAAATAGGAAAAATACAGCAAGATCTGCCAACGACCATCCTTGTGGCATAGTAGTCTCCAGTATAAAATCTTGGTTTCCGTAAAGCAACAGAGATGCATTTTTCTTGGATTAAATCTAGGCAGACTGCGGAAAACTGATTTCCCGGTAACCATGGCGTATTTCTCCTTGCCTTCTCTACTCACTGCATGCGTGTAAGAAGGGGCGTATTCATTCGAATGTATGAACATGGTCTCACTCCTTTTGGCCTGTTGGACACCCTCCAGACTTGCTTTCAAGGCTAACTCCTCTTTCACGAGACACAGAACTGCACCACTCAGATGACAATCCATTATATTCGAATATAAAAATGAAGGGGGAACTAATCAAATAGAAGCGTTTAAGTTTCATGAATTTTGCCCAAATTTAAAAGTACATCTGGGACAATGGTTAATGGTACTTATGTTCTCAGTTGTTCTTCCTAAGTTCATTCACTTTGCTATCTCAATTTCTAAATGCACTTCTTTTTTTAAAAATTTTTCCTTTAATATGAAAAGAAACGTACCTTCGCAAAATTCTTTCTGTTAGGTCTGAATGATTAATTTACCTTGCTACTACGCTGTTATCCCCTTACCATTATTACATTCATCTTTTTCCACATACTCTTTATTTGCTAGAGGTAGTATTATACTTAGCTCTTCACTTCTTAAGCACAGCCGACATACAACAGTAGTTCAAACAGCGGAAGAGGAGGAATAGCAAACATTTCCCTAGCATTTTTGTAGTAGAAGTATTGTATCACACTGAAAACAAGGAGGGTTTGTACCTCACTGTTCTGCTTGGTTTGAAGTTTAATATCCCATCCATTGTATTGGAAAAGTAAACTGTCTGATTTTAGGAAACTCCAGATAGGACAGACTCAGGCATACCTGCATGTTGAGTGCCTCATCCAACATCAAACATTTGACTGGATCTTCATCATTTAAAAATTCATTAAATCATAGAATGGTTTGGATTGGAAGAGACCGTGAAGATCACCTCGTGCAGCTGCCCTGCACTAAGGGACATCTTCAACTCAATCAGGCTGCTCAGAGCCCCATCCAACCTGACCTTGAATGTTTCCAGGGATGGGGCATCCACCACCTCTCTGGGCAACCTGTTCTAGCGTTTCACCACATTCAGCGTAAAAAAATTTCTTCCTAGTATCTAGTATAGACTTCTCTTCTTTTAGTTTAAAACCATCACCTCTTGTCCTTTTGCTGCAGGCCCTGCTAAAATGTTTTCCCCATCTTTGTTACAAGACCCATGCAAGTATAAGAATTGTAAATATATACTACAATATTGTATTTTACACTATAGACAATATTTTTCTTGGGGCTGAAAGCAAAAGAGAGTAACAACAACAGAGGGTCACATTGCTTAGAGTATCACTGGCCAACACATTTTTAAATTACAGGAAGAATAGACAATTCTATGGCGTATTTTCTGCTTGTATTAACCGAGTCTTACTTTTTCTGAGTCAACTCAAGTTCATCTTTAAATAAACAAACAACAGATATTAGTAATTTTTAATAATTTCCCAACTACTTTGAATCATTAACACTCATACAGATGATCCCTCTGAGCTCAATTCCCCATTCACACCTGCCATTACCCACCAGCTGAAAAGATGGGTTGTCCAGAGAGGAGTTGCAGCTCTGTACTTCACAAAAGAAGGGGAATCTGCCCCAGAACAGCGATTCTGGGACTGGCAGAACATCGTTCGCGTCATCAGAAGCTGCATCTCAATGGTGCTCCTTTCGGCTGTAACCTCTCTGAGGCCTCTGGTCCATCAACACTCTGAGGAGTACCACGCGGCAGAGGAACCTGCAGATCTAGAGCATTTAGCTAAATAAGCCACTTGTGCTGCAGAACATGCCCTTAACAAGATCACAAAATTGCAGCACATGAGTTTAGGTGAGATTTCTTCATAAAAGAAGAATAATTCTGGGCATTTACAGGACAATTACTTTTACCATGAAACAAATTACTATGTAATGCAAGGTATTCATAATTTAGCCCATCACTAGAATTAATGAGATGATCTTACACAGCATTGCAAGCGACAAATTGCACATTTGAACTAAATCACATTTGCCTGTGCTATAATTTACCAGGCTCTGTAACTTCCTAGGCCTTGTATTGGCTCAAACAAGGAGCAGAGTCCAAAGTTAGCAGTTTAGCGACCTCACACTCCATATACAGTAACTTAAGAGACGCAGAAAATTTTAGAGGTTGATTCTGATCTGTGACCACACAAACCACTCCCTAGAGAGGCCTTCTGGAGATATCTATCTCTTCATTGATTACAGAGTAAACGGAAGATGAAGTAAGTGGCTCCTTTCCCGTGCAGTTAGAACGGATGAACGCCCGCCTGCTCATTCTTGGTCCTTTGCCAAATTGGGCCTTTTAATCTGTAACATATTTTACACCACCACTTCATTAATGATCATGTCAATATGCTCAGAGCCTTTTCTGAGACAAGAGACACCAAAGCACGATATCAGAGCACGTTCAATGGAGATCAACCTTTTCTTTTTAATAGCACAAAAAGAGAATGCAAGTATTTGGTTACAACTACATAACATGCCTGATTGTTTCAAATACCTAATTTGTTACAGTTGTTACAATTATTAATCTATTTCTTTGTTGCTAATATGCTTTTCAACCTGTATTCTCGCTTACAGAAGTCTCTCTATTCTTTTCTGTTCTTGCAGAGCGGTTTCTCAGTGTACTTTAGGCTGTAGTAGCCCATTAATCTGTGATTTGTTTCCTGGTTCTGTGCTACCCCTTCCTGGATAGAGGTCTTACAGAAGTTTTCTATTTTATTCTATATTTTGAGATGCTTGCTTTCCTCATTATTTTAAGTTATTATTGCCCTCTTCTAGCTTTAACAACACAATTAACAGTCTGATTTTCTACAAAAGTCAGTCTTTTGAACAGTGTAGTACAATCAGGGGAACAGAAATGAGGCAAATTAACTACCCCAATTCCTCAGTCTAAAGAAAAGGCTTTCAGCCTGTTAATCAGATTAGCAGAGGGACCTAATCCTCTGAAATACTGATTGCTCCTAAATACTTCTCTTTTATACTCCATACTGCCCCATTAGTGTCTTTTACCAAAAGTGATGTCATTCAGCATCCTCCTTTGTCCGATACCACCCTCAAGTAATTGCCCTGTATCTTATCAGAAAAAATATTACAGAACAAAGCAGAACAGGAACCTAAATATGCACTAATAAACCCAAACACAAATCCTGTCAGAAAAAGAAAACCTTTGGAATTAATTTCTTATGAATGCAAATTGACTATCATCCACAGTTACATTTATTTGTGCCCGTATCATGTAAGTCTTTGTAATTTGGCAAAGGACTGTGAAAAATTTGTTTACCCACAGTTCTATCAGCAATTCCAGTTCCTTTAAGCACTTCTGGAAGATGCCTATGCTTTATACAGCTAAGATCCTTTGTTCATGAGTGAATTCATGTGTCATTTCATTCATCATTTTAATATACTCTATGTATCTCTATATAAAAACAGATATAAATCACTTTAACCTGGCAACGTAGTCTTGCCATTCGTATTGCGTTCATTGGTTTGTTAGGAAATTCAGGGACTCTGGCAGAGTTCTAATCCATGCAGGTGGTAGTCTCAAGTGACCACACATCTGCAATAGAGGCACACCAGGGCTTTGCCAAGAATTAAAATGTCAAAAGTCTTCTGGCACTTCTGAAAACACCACCAAGACAGAAGCAACAGATTTGACACCTGAAGTTACAATTGCATTAGGCAAAGAACATAACCCTTCTCAAGATCAGCATAACATCAGAATGATTTCAGAAAGAGCTCTTAATTTTATACGATTCATACATGACATGCTTATGGATGGAAGACAGGGTCTAAGGCCACAGGGAGTAAATATTCATTTTCAAGATTTTTAAACGGTTTTCAAGTGCTCAAATGCCTGCTGCCGGTCACCGTGTAGGCTGCGTGTAAGCGTCTATGTATTATACAACATGACTATACCAGCAGCCCAAGGGCAGACTAGAACCCATCACTTGGAATGAATTTTCTTCTTAAGGCAAACACGTAACTGCTGTTAATGTCGAGATTCTCACAAGTATGCCACAAGAAAAAGGGGTTGACTGGAGAAGGGAGGTGTGAGAGATGAGGCATAGGGTTATCTCTAAGATATGCAGTGATAATTTTCTTCTTGCAAAAAGAAAGAGTTAGGAATTACTAGGTTAAAAGACATTTAAAAACCTTCAAAATAGGAAAGAAGAGAGTGTGTAGAAGATGCCTTCAGTATGAAAAATAAGTTAAGTTTGACACATAAATCATAGAATCACAGAATATCTGGGGTGAGAAGGGACCTTAAAGCCCATCCATTTCCAAACCCTGCCATGGGCAGGGACACCTCCCACCAGATCAGGTTGCTCAAAGCCTCATCCCGCCTGGCCTTAAACACCTCCAGGGATGGGGCAGCCATGACCTCACCAGGCAACCTGGGCCAGTGCCTCACCAAAGATAAGCTATCTTAATTTGGAAAAACCTACAAACACTGAGTAGATTCCCTAAAAAATCCTTTTGCTCTGCTCCAATGGTAGCAAACGTGTTGCTGGGAGGTGCAGTTAGATCTGTCACAGCTTCAAACAGTTACCTTCTAGTGCTTGGCCTCCTCCTTTCTCAGCTTCTCAAGGCAGAGCTTGCTTTGTTTGCGCTCATCCATCACAGTGGAACTTGTTCTGGTTCTGTTCCTAAATTTCATCCATATGACCACAGCCTACGAACGAGAGGACATTAATAAAACAAGAATATCAGATCAACTGTTACGTCTAATACATGAGGTCAAGCAAGGCTTCCATATGGGTCTGTCTGACCAGAGAAAGATAAAGGAAAAGCAACTCCTGGCTTCTGGTGAGACTTTCTAAAACCTCAACAGATTGAAAGGAGGTTGGGGGAGCTCATTGCCGAACTGCAACGCTAATGAATGCCTTAAAACAGACACAACACAAAGCAGAGGTAGGCAAAGCGTGTAAAGAAATGTTAAAATGTTCTCCAAACAAGCCCCATAATCATGAATACAGTGCGACAGAGAATTTCATATTTAGACTTATTCAAGTTTTCTGAGTCAGAAATTAGCACTTTTAAGGGCTTATCTTTTTCCTATTTGACTTTAATCAAGTGTTTCAGAAGCTGCAAAATGTTTTAAGTGAATAGAGCTCTTAAGCAGAGAGCCCAGGGAACGGAATAGCAGCTATTTTGCACTCTCTTTCAATGTCTTTGATTTGCTTTTTTTGTCTTGTTGTTGTGTTTTTGTGGTTTTCAACCCAAGTGAAACACCACAGCTGTAGGTTTCACAAATAAAAAGAGAATCAGGCTGAGAGAGACCCTGGTGGGGACAAGTTCAAGCAAAAAATTTAACATCATTTTCTTGACCATGTCAAGCTGATGAACTTTAAGTGCTCACTTTACTATGATCTCTAAAGTGTTTCATGCAGACTAGAGACTGATACTCTCCAAATGACAGAATTCCTGTGTTTTCCAAAAGTAATGCATGAAAACAGTCAGGTTCACCTTTTAAATAGTATCTCGGGGCGAGGGAGGGAACAGAAACAAAACAAAACCCACCAATATATTTTATAATACATGTCTTAAAAGGGCTTTAGCCAAATGAGCTCAGATGACCTTAGCCCTATTTTAAGGCAAATGGTCTTGGTAAATTTGATTAAAGTCTCCCGTGAAACAAACCCTTCACGTCTGTATGGAAATGGCAATGTTGGGGGCAAACTTTGGAGAATATTGCGTCATAGCAGACTCATTTGTTCTTGTTTCCAAATATACTGAATTGTACCTATATACATCTTTATCTCTAACGTTAGATCTTTCCCACAGTGCCTATTTAATTATGATCTCACACATGTAGTCTCCCACACATGTATCCCCTACTGTAAAATACCACTGCCTCCCTCTCCTTTGCTCTGGACCTCTAAACCTTAGGAAGCTGAAGCCATACAAATAAGTCTTTCTCACCTTTGCCTCTAAATGTCAGTACCTCTACCATAAAGTCTTAACGAATTTAATTAATACAACAATGGGAAATGAATGCTTGCTACAGATACACAGTGTGAGAGCTCTCCGCCTGCCGTTTGCGCAGTACGATGCTGTGTTATGATCCTTCACACTGAACTGTTCTGATGGGAGCCAGCCCAGGCACCGACCAGCTGGATCCAAGAAAACCCTCCTGGGTGCTCCGCACATGCTTCCGTTGGTGTCGGGATGGCCCGTGCTCTTTAAAATGCTATTCCTCAGTAGGACCAAAAGCAGCAGCACAGTTGGTGCAGGCAAGCGCAGGCAGCCCGGCTCTGCCCCTGTGCTGCTCCTCAGTCGCCCTCCAGCTGCCTTCTTTCAGAAAGGGCAAAATCCAGCCTCCTTCCTTGGCCGCCGCCGCCAACAGCCCAGCCATGGGAAGCGAGTTTACCCAGAGACACAGCACACACCAACGGCAATCCCATTTTTTCAGAGACTCTCAGAAGTGCAAGATGTGAAGGTGGAGTCCATCACTTGAGCCAAAACCACAGAATGGTAGAATCATAGACTGGTTTCAGTCAGATGGGAACTCAAAGCCCATCCAGTGCCACCACCTGCCCTGGGCAGGGACACCTCCCACTGGATCAGGGGCTCCAGCCCCATCCAACCTGGCCTGGAACCCCTCCAGGGATGGGGCAGCCACCACTGCTCGGGGCAACCTGGGCCAGGGCCTCCCCACCTGAACAGCAAAGCATTTCTTCCTAAGATCTCGTCTCAATCTCCCCTCTTTCAGCTCAAAATCGTTCTCCCTCATCCTATCCCTGCACTCCCCGATCAAGAGCACAGATCACTACACTTTCAGATGAGACAATGCAGGTGTCCACCCACGTCTGTGTGTTCCTCCACGTGTGCAACACTTCCAGCATTTTATATGACGCATTAATCTCTACTTGATCAAATTCCCAAACCAAACTCCCTCCTTGCTCAGACAGTGTTTTGTCTGACCAAGTTACTCAGGATTTTGCTTTAGTCCGTCTCCCACGGAAGTGAGAAATTTTAGGAAGTCAGGTTACATCACACTACCACACATTTTGATGCTACTTGAGCACTACAAGGAAACTTCTAAAACTAAGGCACTAATAGTGAAAAATCATTATTATTACAAAACATCTCCATCTTCTCAAACCCTGCCTGTAAAACTTTTACTTTCTGAAAAAATATGAAGTCGTTCATTAGCTTAAAGGAACAGAAGTAGGTACAGAGCTGACAAGACTAATGACAAGGCAGCTCAATGCAACCCCGGTGCCCAACGGAGATTAGGTTATCAGAGTTCCAACACTGACTTGAGAAATGTCTTTTGAAGTCATTATGATTTAACAATTAATGAAAAGATTTGATAGGTAGATGCATGCAGATTAAAAAAAAAAAAGACATTCCGTTCCAATTACCCATTATTTTGACCGTACCAGATTAACAACTTACTTTGAAGCATTTTTATATCCAAACTTGTATAATTGAAACTGAAATAATCCAATTCACCAACTTCACTACATTTAAAAAAGAATACCGAGTTCTCTTTTAATAGCAAATGTGCAAATACTCATGACTTTGAACTGAAACGATGAAAGACAGAACTCAAAACTTGGGAATTGGTGATGATCATTTCCTATTTTATCCATTTTAATACTTACACAATATCTCTGTGATGGTTTTCAAATATTTTATATTGCCTGCTTTGGTTAGTAAATGTTCATCCCACTGAAGTCAATGGCAGAAATCTTAGAGTTATTCTTTATTAATTGGGTCTCTTGATCCTGACCCTGTTAATTGTTAACAGCAATGGGATCGAGAGACCTGAGACTGTGTCTGATCTGAGTTACAGCTATTGAATGTGCTCTGAATATTTCATTATAAGACTTAATTTTGCACCAGGAGACAACTTGAAATAGATTTTTTTTTTTTTTTACCTGTACTTTCCATTGAAACTTTAATGCTTCTCTTACTCCTTTCTCCAGAATTGTCTCAAATTCATACCCCAACTTAATTTTGAAACTTTTTCTATTTCTAAAAAATTTAGACTGGACTGGATATTACTATTGCACATTTCTCTAAGTGCTGCTACTACACAAGTATTAAAGTTCTTAAAAAACTATAGAGTTTGTGATACTACATTGTCTTATGTATTTGGTTTTTCCACAATACATTCTCAATATTTCATTACATATTTTTCTGGCTTACTAATTTTTTTCCAAGTGCTTCCCTATTAAGTTGAGGGGTTTTTTAATTAAAAAAAAGTAGGTTTGTTGCTATAGTTGTTGGATGGGATGGCATCCAGAGGGACTTGGAGAAGTGGGCCTGTGCGAACCTTAAGAGGTTCAACAAGGCCAAGTGCAAGGTCCTGTACCTGGGTCAGGGCAACCCCTGATTTCAGTACATGATGGGGGATGATGTGACATGATGAGAGCAGCCCTACAGAGAAGGACTTGGCAGTGCTGATCAATGAGAAGCTCGACATGAGCCGGCAATGTGTGCTCATAGCCCAGAAGGCCAACTGTGTCCTGGGCTGCATCCAAAGCAGCGCGGCCAGCAGGGAGGGAGGGGATTCTGCCCTCTGTTCCTCTCTTGTAAGACCTCATCTGGAGTACTGTGTCCGGTTCTGGAATCCTCAACTTAAGAAGGAGATGGAGCTGTTGGAACGGGTCCAGAGGAGGCTACAAAGATGATGGGAGGGTTGGAGCATCTTCCCTACGAGGACAGGCTGAGAGAGCTGGGGTTGTTCAGCCTGGAGAAGAGAAGGCTCTGAGGAGACCTTATAATGACCTTCCAGTATTTGAAGGAGCTACAGGAAAGCTGGAGAGGAACTATTCACAAAGGCTTGGAGGGATAGGATGAGGAGCAAAGGGTCTAAACTGGAGAGGGGCAGGTTTAGACTAAAAATAACAAAGAATTTCTTCACTATGAAGGTTGTGAGGCCCTGGCCCAGGGTGCCCAGAGCAGTGGTGGTTGCCCCATCCCTGGAGGGGTTCAAGGCCAGGTTGGATGGGGTTGGAGCCCCTGATCCAGTGGGAGGTGTCCCTGCCCAGGGCAGGGGTTGGAACTAGATGATCTTTAAGGTCCCTTCAAATCCAAACTATTCTATGTGATTTGATTGGCCAACTACAGAGGTTGCCTTAACTAAATTTTATCGAAGTTCCACCAGTGAAAGCTAACTTCCCATGGTGCTCAACAGAAATATCTGTTTTCCCCATACAGACCTTGGTGAATAAGTATCTGCTTTTAAGGAGAAAGAAGATTCTGTGTATTTGTTGTGGACAGTTTTCCATAAATGTCCTAAATACCCGCTAATATAAAGTTGTACATAAAACAATGTGGGCTGAAAATATGCTCCCATCTGGGAAGCAGTAGAGGACACATACTAACAAACACAAATTTTTCAAATTTTGGAACAGGTTCCCATTAATTAAAATACATTTTTTTTACCTTCTTATTTGTCAACTTGCTAATTGTGTTTATATTTCTTCGAGTCAGTCACAACAGCTTTACCCTTCCTTTGAAAGATAAAAGTCGGTCTCTTTTGTAAATTTGTTTGCCTCAGGTTTGAAACCTTATAGAAAACATCAAATATTCCAACACTTGACAAAAAAAAAAAATCAGAAGTGGCAGTTTGGAATATTTATTCTCAAATAATCAAAAGAGTTCTTTGATGCATACCTCAATAATTATTTACTACATTTTACTCTAATAAATATGTTTCTTTGCCTCACAGATGCAATAAAAAACTCTTAAAAGATATTTCAAATGAATAATTCAAACAATGACTGACAATGTAATTGTTTATATTTTTTCATGTTGGCACATTCACTTTATTCCTTCAATTTATAAACCAAGTTATCACTGTCTGTGATATTTATAAAAGTTGAATAAATAAAAGAAACTTTGCAAAGACGTCTTGTCATTTTTTATTTTTTTTTTACAGTGTATTTGTTAATCTGCTCCCATTATTTTAGTTCTTTAGTCGAGAGCTTCTGGTACCACTTGTACCACCTTTGGTGGGATTTTAGCTAGGCTAAGAAAATACATAAGCCCTAGCAATTAAATTGCCTTATCAATTTTCTGCAGCTTATTAAGCTGTTTTATTGTAAAGGAAGATTAGTGTCTTCAGTAGAAATACGAAAACACCTAAGCAGGAGTCCATGGATTAAAGCTGTGATATCTTGTACAAGGCCACCTTCGGAATGAATTCCTGAAGAGATAGAAGTACATTGAAGTGGGAACATACGGAAATAAAACGAAACAACAAGCTGAACAAACAAGAAACAAAAAAAAACAACATAGAATTGGAAACTCTTTCATATGTGCAGAAGAATCTCTTAGGGAATGAACTAAGAATCTTGCGAAGCAAAACAGTCTTATAAAAAACCCACCTTAATAAACCCATAAAAACCAGGACAGCCATAAGGCTGCAAAGAGAGATTACAAACCCACTCAGAATAAAAATCTGCTTGGGGCAAACCAAAAAGATATAGGCAGATATAAGAACAAAACAAACAAAAGCAGCAAAGGAGCAGCTAGGAAAGATAGGAAATGGAGACCAAGACACAGAATTACGACTTATGGGGACAGAAAGGACTTTGAAGTTATAAGCTTGGCAGCAACAGCAGCTCATATAAAAAAAGGAAATATGGACAGAGACGCTCTCGTGTCAGCAAAAGCAGCCGCCCCTTTTATCCATATTTTGCTGTATTGTATTAATGGCTATGGACCAAATTCCATCCCGACAGAAGGGTAACTCCTGAGCCGGGGATGCAGCGCACAGCTCCCACAATGTACTTCTTACCAAGCCCACACAACCGGTGACATTCCTGACGTTATAACTCAGATTCCATTTGGAACTACTCGAGCTTCCCACGGTGCAGCACCCAACCGGAGAAATACCCAGGCCAGGGTCACTAAGAGGGTAGGAAGCAATACGGCCACCCAGCACCAAGATGGGAAGTTACCAATCCATGTTATACACAACAGAGAAGTAAGATTCAGATTTCATCACTGTAATTATCAAGTGGAAATTTGAGTTTGACCAATAGCTTTCGACAACAGAGTTTTTAACTCAACTATCACAACAGTATTACTTGCCAAAAAAAAAAAAAAAAAAAAAAGATTTAAGTATTTCAGAAGGTCTTTTTTCTAAACACAAGCCTCGTCTTGGAAAAACAGAGCCTAAGAAATGCTTAACTCATTAACTATCAGGAGAAAAAAAAGTCATACGTTACAGCTGTGGTGAACTGGAATGAACAGCAGAGTTTCAGCAAATCAATAATGACTGAATCAGGATGAAATTTTAAAGTGGGAAAAAGAACATATAAAAAAAAAATTCTCCTGGGATCGATGCCACCTTCCTAGTTTTCAGCCAGACAGTTATGTTTGGAAATATTTTGTTCAGCATTCAGACATCTGCTTTATGATGTGTTTGTTTTGCAGGTTTAGTGGCGGAGGGACTGCCAAAGGATGAGGTCTGCCGTTTAAAATTCTAGCCTGCCTCGGCCTTCTTTGTTTTCAGTTTATGAACTTATTTAACTGATCGAGAATGATATTTAAAAATTCGCTAAGGTCTCACTGTGATTCCCAATAAAATTAAGTACGTGCTTAATTACTTAATGGAATGGAAGGAACAGTCACTCTACTATTTGCTTTTTTGTTTACTGCAGACTTGGACTGAATTCAGTTCATTGCTTTTCAAAAAAAAAAATACAGAGAAAACTTAATTCAGCTAAAGAGCTGAAAACACTCAATAAGGAGGGAAAAGATCATCCACAAAATATGTAACTTTTCATTGCAGCAGCACTTCAAGGCGAAAGGACGCATGGGCAAAGGGTGATGATCAGTTATAGCACCACTGCATTCTGGGGAAAAGCCTCTCAGTCTGTCTCAAGTTCAGAGGGAAAGGAAGTTCAAAGGGCAGAAGGTTGCTTAAATGGATCTCTAACTACTAACTCAAGAAAGCAGGAATGCACTGGAGAAAAGGACAAGTCAAAACAAATCTAAATTAGAGGGATGTATATGTTGGTAGCAAACCAAGCTGCCATAAAACCTCACCGAGTAAGAGTATTCATATAACTGCACATTGCTCTGCTGAGGAGGAACATGTTCCTCTCTTAAAAGCTAAGAACTTCACAGCATTTATATGTTCTGCTGCTCTCATAAATGATGCTTTGTAGCATCGATTCTGCCAGCACCACTCCTAATCCTGACATTTTCTGACATTTTCCATTTCGTAAAATAAAGAGAGTTTAAACTGTTTAGCCTTGACCTTGACATAATGAAATGGTGGATCACAACAAGGAAATCAAGACACTATGATTGTATTTGTTCCAATCTTTCCTTCTGGTGCTATCAGAACTGCGGATTAAATTATACTTTTTATCTGAGGTGCATGGAAAATGGATATTCTTTCCTACAGTGGGGAGGAAGAGGAAATCCCAAATACAAACACTTCATCTTCTATTGGGATAGAAGTACAAAGAGAAAATAATGCAGGATGAGTTTCCAGAAGAAAACACATTTAGGGACAAACAACCGGATGCATATTTTTTTTTCCAGCTTGCATAATGTAACTACCTCCCTACAATCTAAAGAACATCCGATTTAAGATCCAGAGCATTTCCTTTGGTGTTAAGCACAAAGCAAGCTGTTACGCTCTCTCCAGGATAGGCCAGAGCTCGGTACTTTTAAAGCTTAGAACTTATTCCAACTATTGCTAAGTGAAGTCGCACAAGAGCTTTTACACGTTAGAGCAAGTCTTGCGCTGCCTGCAATCACTGTGATCCAGGGCGAGCCCCTAGAGCGCTTACACAGATAACGCTTCTCCCAAAAAATAATAATCCAGTTAGGAAGAATTTGGAATAAAATGTTGAGGCATTAAAATACGATCTAACAATCTAACTACAAATCGCCTGCTCTGTGTGATTGAGGGGCCAATCAAGCCTGACGATAGTGAAAAGGCAGAGACAAAATTTCCTCTTTTCTCCTTAAATCCCTCTCTTACCAGGAACAGCACATCATAAAAAGAGGAGCGACGTAGAAAATGACATCATAAAAACGCACAGATGTGACAGACAGTGGTGTTTCTGCCTTCTGTTAGTTAAAACAAATGATCACAAATGATTACAATACAATCAGACCAACCTGGCTGACAGCATCACTTCGCATAACAGAAGTAATTGGCTGTGTTATAGATGGTTTGTTGTTGGACAATTTCAATAGTCAAAGGCAGAAGGACTAAAAACAGGTAACAAGTTTCTTAACTTGCTTATAATACTGTGTTGTCACCATATTGCTACACATTCCCCTCTTGTTCTGTCTTGCAGCAGCCTGCCAGTGCTTAAAGGAGGCTCCAGGAAAGCTGGGAAGGGGCTCTTGAGAGCAGGGAGAGGACAAGGGGGAAGGGTTTCAAGCTGGGAGAGGGGAGACTTAGGTGAGATCTTAGGGAGAAATGTTTTGCTGTGAGGGTGGGGGAGGCCCTGCCTCAGGTTGCCCAGATGGAAAAAAAAAAAGAGGAGATACTACAGGCTGAAAGGATGAAGGGAGTAGGACCAGCGCAGAGACAGGTGGCTACAACGTATGTAACCCAAAATGAGACGGTTGGAAAGGTTGAAAGACTCATACCATCACTTTAGCCACCTTGGGCTCTTCCGTGAGTTTCTCCCACAACAAAATATAATTTGAAGGATTATATTTTGAATTGATAACAGACCTTTCTTTGCTTCTGCGTGAGACCTCTCATCTCCTTCAAATCGTTTTAGATAAGTAGATGTTTACAGCTCCAGAAATGCACATGACTGAGGCCAGGCATCCTCTCAGTGCCTGTCACCTGCTCCCGCGAGGTCAAAGGAGCGCCTTCCATTCAGCATCAACCTCGGCACGCAGGGCAGAAGATGGCAAAGGCTCTGAACAGATGGAAGAGGTATCAGCATTACAAGTAACCCCCTCTGGAGGGGTGTTCCACAATAACAACCATCACCTTCTGACAAATAATCTGAGGCTGAGGTTATCTGTAAATTCCTTTCAAGGAGAAACCTATAGAACTGAAAAACTGAAACAAGGCGAGGACCTTCGAGCCATTTGTCCACTCTCCCACCTCTTGAGACAAGCCCAGGGGCAGCTCTGCAAAAGGCTGACAGTGCTGGTCTCAATGTTGCTTATCTTCAGCACGATCCGTATTGGCAGCTTTAACTTAAATCTACTGCTGTGTCTTCCAAAGAGGGATAGGTGCTTTAAATAAATCTGCTCTCCCTGCCCTGCGTTAGCACTTCATTTTCTCCAGACTGAGCGAAGAATCTATCCTGATTTAACAGACACCTGAGAGGGATGGGAGTAACACCACCAGTCATGAAACCCTCAGGACTGCTCCAGAACACCTCGGAGCAAATGGGTCAGGTCAGGAGTTTAAACTACATTCAGAACAAAGGGAGGTTTTTCCATGTTGCATACTGGCCTCGTTGTGTCAAATATTACAGGAGTCAAAGAAAATGATCTGGATTGGACCTTCTGCCTGTCGAGCGCGGCTGCTTTCCCATGCTTTACAGGCCTCGTATCTCTTTCTGGTTCCTAGATGGCAACCAGCAGGTGAAATCCAAGGAGGAGAACTCAAAGCAGATAATGCCTACCTGCATTTTCTCAGCCGAGTTGGAGAGGAAAAAGCAGTTGTTTAGAGTCATTCCATTTGTAAAAACATAGGATCCAGTGTAGTGAAAATCCCTGAGAACTATTTCTCTTTAAAATATATCCTAAGTAAAATTCAACATCCCACAAAGGAAAAGTGCGTGACTATGTCACGAACACGAGGAAGAGAACCACGTTGTGTTGTAAACAGCCACATCAGTGGGAAACGACTGTTTGCTTATTTTTATTTTCCCTCTAAAATTGCTCCTGTCATGTAAACTCTTTAGTAAGAGGATCAGAGGTAGTCACTAAAGTACTAGTCAGCAATGCCAGGCGCTGCAGAAATCAGAATTTTAATTCGAGTTCTGAACAGAATGAAGCCTTAACATAGTGCTCAGGCTATTTAAATTTGGAAAAATTAGCTGAATGAATCAAAGAAAATAACACAGCTGGTGACTATTAAAAAATGAAGAGCGAGACAGAGTTTTTGCAAGTTCAAACAGGGATGCTTAGAAATAAGTTCTTACAAACTATGCAAAATCAGATGTTGTAAAAATATACAACCATATATCTATTTATCTCTCCAGATCAAAGCATTGACAATAATTAATCATAATGAAGGTTTGTCCAAGAAAATTCAATAATACTTAACTCTGAAAGAGCCTGCAAGTGTTTGGTTAAGTTCCTCTCTCTATGTATATATATTTATACACACCCATTTGAAAGTCATTTACTGCAAAGTTCTTTTAGAAGCATCTCTTCTTACTGTACACTATTTATCTTCACCAAATTATTCTGTGGCATCTGGGAAGACTAATTTAGTCAAAGAAAATTTCCAGCTAAAACCAACATCCAACTTTTTTATAGTTTTTGGACGCTAGCGCCCTAATAGCTACTCAGAGAGCGTACGCAGACTGCTCCACCCTCATGCCGGGCTGCCTCACAGCAGCTGTCCAACATATGTCTCCAAGTTCTCGAGTAGTTTATTTTGCCATCAGAACATTAAAAAACCGTAAAGTTTTTCCTCCGCAGGCAAAAGACTTAAGTGGGTCAGGATCAGCATATTAACCTGAGCTCCTTAACATCCTCCACACTTACAATGCTACCTCCCTGAAGAAATGTTTTCCTTTTTGTACAGAATCCCAGCATTGTTCAGTAGAATTCATCTGGCACAAATGACATCTGGCATCTAATTTTTATAAAGAGAGAGAAAAAATAGAAGGGAGGTATAATAAACTCGGGGCTGTGCAGATGAAAAGCTCCAAGCCGTTCAGGCACTGATAAAACTGAAAGGCCAACTGATAGTTATGCATCTGTCCCTACAGCCCTACTAGCTGTCCTTTCTCCCACTCCTGCCAAGACTATGGATAATGCAGCACCTTTTGTTCTAATAAAACACATAATAGTTCTCTTTCCTTCACATTTTCATGGCTTGTATAGGTCTGCTTGTTTTGATGTCAGACTCTCTTCCACAAGCCAAGTCATTTCTTTTCTTGGTGAAGCCTCCAGGAACAACTTGGGATGTTTTGACTGGAATAACTTCTTTTTTAAAAAAAGTTTGATAGGTTTGTAAAAGTATTTTAATTTCTCTAATTTTCCACTTCCTCCTTAAAGGTTAACATGGAGCCACAAAACTCTCTAGTGGTAAAGAGTTGAACTAAGCCAACTCTTGACCAGATAAAAGATGAGGAAAGAAGGAGAAACGAGACTCCTGAAGTTAAGCCTCTTAATTCCCTTTCCTGGCACAGGATCTTGCTGTTTATTGCCCAGGAAGGAAATCAGGACCACACTGGCTGCCTGTCAGCCGGGGACTGCACCTTCCTTGACTGTGGCTGGAGGGTACGGTATGTTAAACCCATCACTTCTTTAACAAAGCAGAGGAGCATTGCTTAGGAGACCCCAAACTAAACGGGAGGTCTACTCAGTCTTCCACTCACCTGCCACTTCCAGGAGTATTTAATGCACCGCTGCTTCTACTCAAAACTCTGTGCATTCTGAATGCCACCCTGAACGTATTTATCCTCGCCAGTGTTTTTAAACCCATGGCACAGGTAGCACATTCCACTATATCGCAGCTTTAAAAGCCCGGGTTCCTATTTTAGACTCTCATTCCTGCGGTACTGAGTCTAATCATTTCCAGTACCACTGAACAACTTAATAGGCTGCAAAAACTTGATAAGACAATGTAATTGCCAGCTTTTATGTATATTCTTAAAATAGCTATGTTCCTCGTAGAGGTTGTATTGGATAGAAGTGTTAGCAGAAACAATTAAAGAACTGAAACAATAGAAGCAGATTAAAGAATTATAGCACACAAAAACTATAAAAAAAATCCAAACAAAATGTCCTTATCCCTTGCCTTGCATAAACAATCATTTCAGATACTGGAACAAACTACTCAAAACCAGAAAATCTCATTCACTATGAATAATGAAGATATATTTGCCAGTGCTACAGGAAAAATAGGTAAAAAGAATCTTGTATCAGCTCAGGTAATTGAAGCTTGTGAAATGAATGAACTTTATCTTAAAACATTTCAGGTATTCAAACCAATGGAAAAATACAGTCATTTACTTATTCCAAATATTGGTGTTCAACACGTCACCAGTTAGAAGGTACAATCTTTATTGTAAGTTATTTCCATTCCCAGTGATAACGCCTCGCACAGACAAGACGCCTCCCGCTTGTGTTACAGCCCCAGCCTTCCAAACCTAGTGCCGCCAGTCTGCCCGCAGCACGTCGAACAGATACGCGTTATTTCAAGTGCATCAGATATAACCTCAAAGAAAACACATGGTAGCACTCTCACATCTATTTTATACTAATAATACTATTTAAATAAATTTAGAGCTCACTCATATAAACCCTTTGGCAGATGCTCCCCTTTCTTATCCAAAGCCCCCAAAAGTGAGCTCCTTTAAATAACAACACAACTGCAATAACACAAATAGGATTACAGAACGATGGTTTTCCACTAATTGTGTCTACCATCAATAAAGTGCACTTTATGCTATATATCTCTTAATCACATTTTAATACATGCTTTGAAGCAATATCGTCAGGGAGTAATATAGGTTAACTGTTCTTTTATGCATCGCATTACAAAGACAGCAAGGTTTTTACAGGGCAAACAAAAGGTGAAATAAAAGGATTTGCAGTAAAGTGATTTGGAAGACACTAAATTAATCTTACGCTCCAATCAATCTGCAAGTGAAAAGATCTTTGACTCAATCTGTCAGCAATGTCAGACAGGTTTCTGATCAACTCAATGGAAATCCTTTTATAAACTCAAGCTATGATGAATACTATAACCTTACTTGACAAAACGGCATGTGTTATACCCACATGCATGGTAATAGGGATGAATTTGAAATTTGAAGTCTGAATACCTGATCAAGACATTGCTTTGTAGCATGAAAGGAAGCACTCCATTAAGTGTTTAATCAAACAGCACTGTTCTATCAAAGCATGAGACCTCTTAAATAATGGCCTTGAGAACTCCCCGTGACAGAAATTTTTTAGATTGTGTGGCAAGGCAAATTCTGAATACCCGCTCTGAGCAATAAATCTCAGTAAGAAGAGAAATTATCACATTAGAAGATTCCCAACCATTATTCTTGAAGATTTCCTGCAGTACAAATTCATAGTGCTGGGATAATCAACATGAAACGTGACGCGTGGAAGCGCAGCAAAGATAAAGCAAACAGAGCAAATTCATAGTTTTATATTTGCTCATCTGAAAGTTCAGGGCAACTTTAGTTTTTTCTACCAAGTTTGATAATCAGAGCCTTCATTACCTTGCCTCCAACTGCTAGATTACAGAAAGCAAGAGGGTAATCTGCTACATTAAGGATGCTAAGCTCTTGCTTCAATCACATCCAGAGGTTGCAAAACAGCTGCTTCTTAATAATCAACCTGTAGATGGACTGCCAGTACTTTCACTATCAAGTTCAAATACCATTCAAACCTATTAAAAAGCATGACAAAAAGCAGCAGCCTAGCTGCACGTCTCATTCAAATCCCAAACGGGCGTTCCAGTCCTCGCTTTGCTCAGTGGTCCTGCAGTTACTGCGGGGCTGAGCCCCAAGCATTTGAATTTAAAGCTGTCTCAGGTTAATTCCTCCTGCAGGGATGCTACAAAGCGGGACAGTGTAACAACAGGGAGCTTCATCATTTTTCTCTTTGAATAATGCCATTCCTCCTGTGCAGGAGTGGAAAGCTGACCCCAAACAGCCTTGGAAGGATCCAGAGATTCTCGGGGACCACAGCAGACGCTGCCTCTTGCAGAGGTGACAGCTCAACCACCACGCACTACCCAACACAAAGCCACGAGGAGGTTGCCTCCTCCTCTTCAGCCGCAGCCTAGACGTGCTCCATTCCGACAAAGCAGACCTCAGCTTCACATTTGACAGCTCTGCTTTTAGCCTGAAGCCATGCAAAAGGCTGCACGGAAGCTGAAAGCAGAGGGAGAAAAAGCAGAAGGGCATAAAAAAAAAGGTAAAGGGATGGAATTTAAGATAAAGGTTGAAGACACCCTTTCCCACTAAGAATGAGGGCATGCTATTCCATATTAAATACATATGCTAGAACATACAACTCCTTTGGGAATGAAACTTCAGAGAGGTTGGGCACTGCAGTGGAAAACGCTCACTGACTCCGGGACAAGGTTTTGCCTTTGTTATGTCAAACAATAAGGTTAAAAGCTTGACAAGAATGATTTTTTTTTGTCAGATGACGTCAATTCCTTGGCTTAGTTTCTACTGGAAATTGGGTGAAGAGAGTATTCGAGGGAAGTATCACCTTCATTCCATCTGAGGAGGTCGTGGGAGCTCACCGAGACACACAAGAGCATAAGCACCTGCTGTGTTTTTCCTGAAAACTTGTCATTTGCCACATGGAAAAAGGAGACAGACAGAGGGAGGGGAGGTGTTGAGTCCTCGCGTGGGTAGTTGTATTGCTGACATTTAGCAACAGTAGGCTGACTTTCAGTGCTGAAAGTGAGCCAGGAAAGCTCAGAAGAAAGTTTGCAGTATCTGAGAAATACTGAAAAGAAAGGAACTTAAATATTAAGCAGAGCACCACAGCAAACGCTGTTTCAATGACAAGCAGATACGGAGTTTGGAAGGTAACTATGGGAACTTCTTCCATTGCTAAGAGATGATTGCAAATCAAGGCTGTGCCCCACTGCCAAGTTCTCTTATGGAAATTTGTAGACCAGATTCTCAGCTTGTGTGCTGACTTGGTCCCAAGTGAACCCATCTTGATTTACACCAGCCAAGAGTGTAGCCTGAGCACATTATTAGATTTACAGAAATAAAAGATATATGTCATGGTGTTAGAAATAAGTCAGTTTACAAAAGTTAAAATAAATAGATCCAACTTCAGAGCAGCCCCTGATCTCTGAAGGGTATTTTAACATAACCACAGAGATTATGATGGTGAGTAACAATAAAACATGCCAGCCAACCCAACAGAGACGGCTGAGACTCCAAAACAAAGACTATAAGTGAAGTTGCCCCGTTCCATTTTGACACTGTCTATTCGCATCTGAACAGGTGCTCTGGGAAACAATGACAGAGAAAAAACTTCTCTGTCTATGAATATATGACACAAAATGACCCAATGAACCACTCTTCAGTTCCAGTACTGAAATTTCTGTTCCCCATGCTAGAGCAATGCTTACCACAACCATGCACATTGCTGTCCACCACTTCAAATCCAGCTCTGCAAATATTTTTACATTAAAATCCACTACAATCATTTAATTTCAAGGCATAAAATTTACACAGATTTGTAGTATAGGTCCAGGCCAAATGAGCGCCACTTTTTTTTTTTTGTTTGATCTAGGTTGACCTATCAGGATAGCTTCCTTGGTTTTGCTTCCATTATGTGTACATTGTTTTATTCATTGTTTCTAAGGGACGCTGCTCCCGATGCCTGAGCAAAAGTTTCTGAAGAACACGAATAAGGTTCTGAACAGGAAAATCTGATGAATCCAAGACCTTGAAAGCTGCACCACCCTTGGCTGTAAGGATGCTGCTCGATAAAAATTGGAAAGGCAAGAGCACAGTTTTTCAAACGTAGCTGGTAGGAAAAAACATCTGATAACTGTAGACATTGCAACACTAACGTGGGGTTCCACCGAATTAAAACAAAGAGAGAGAGAAATAAATCTTGGACTAACTTAAAATAGACTTTAATAAAATAGAGCTCCACAGCCTATGGCTTCCCTCCTGCTCCAAAAAAGTTTTGGGCTCTTTGTTGTCCAATAGTGGCCATCGTCAGGAGAAATCTGCATTAATATTCTCACCATAAAGGCACAACTGTTCTAACAGAGTGCTTGCAGCAGAATAACTCTTATCTGCAAAAGAGAATATCATTATGGGCTCCAATAAGAAAGAAGCAGATGGAAGGATGTTGAAGAAAGAAGAGAAAACCTCTGCAAGAAGATGAATTATTTACACAGAATTCCATCTAGGAGCACAAAAATCTTTTTTTGTTGTTTTTTAAAGTCACATTGTCTTAAGCCATTGATTGCAGAAAAGAAACAAAAAGGTGTTGAAAGATAAATGATAGACTAAAAACTACACACAGTGCACTTAGCAAAATAAGTGAAGGGCAAGGACTATAAACAGTATACAAAAAGATGCTAAAAATCAACAGACTCATCTTAGCCATATTTATAGGCATTACTTTTTCTTTAAAAATGTACAATTGCTCTTTTGTCATAAGCACTTCACATTAATCCAAGCTGTATCCTGGGAGCTTGTTGTGCATGTGCCAACTTTCACATAAGTGAGACGTGGTTATTAGGCTTTTAAATAAAATATGCAAAACTCCAAAGATGGTCAAGATCATTTGTGCATTTTAATTGAATGACTACTGGAAAAAAAAAGGTATTTTTATCACATCGTATCTTAATAGAGCCTCTGGATTAAATACTAATTAATTTGCCACCAAAGTTAGCTGTTAATCAGTTGCATGTCAGCATACATTCCGAGTGGCATTTAAATTATAAAGTATACTGGGATTATCTCCAGTCTTGCAAATTACCTCTTTATAAAAGTCAAAGAAAACATCATGCGCTCACTAGAGGTATCATTAGTCTCCTGTTTACTCTCTATGTGGTTCTTCGGATTATAGGTTGTCTCAGTCTTTAGATATAATGCTTAGATCACCTTAGAAAAGAGGAGCTGCAAGTTTTCAGGCTGACCTTTGAAGATCCAGCCTTCAACAACCAACCTCGTTAACAACTGTCTCATTAGGTTTTGGTGTAGTAGACTGTCCCTCCACGGTAGAGCCTAAACCAAGCACTGAAAATGATGATGATACCATTATCAGCACCTCAGCCTTGACTCAAGCTCTTCAAAATAGTCTAAAACTACAGGAAATGACAATCCAGCTGGAAGACACAAGTGGAAGTCCACCTCCTACCTTAGCTCTCTATGAAATACATCCATCAAGTAAAGAGAACAACTGAAGAAAGAAAGACAAAAGCAGATGGACAAATGGGTGGATGAGGCAACTAAAGAAATGATTGATGCAGCATCTGTAGCAGTATCATAAATGCGTACTGTGGTCTTACACTAAAAAATAGAACATCAGTTCAATAAATAAAGAACATGAGTAATTGGGACAAGGGAGGAGAGAATTAGTTTTAGTTCACCTCATGTTTGAGCAGTCTGTTGGTATTTTATAAAAATTATAATTGAACTGTCAGCTCCTTTGTGCAATGTAAACGAAGGAAGGAGGCTGTATAAGGACACACCAAAGCATTTTTTTTATTAGAAGGCCATACGTTGAAATGTATCACATACATCACCATATGTGACAGACATCCATGACAGCAGAACTGCAATAGTAGATATGAAGGTCCTCATAGCAAAATTCTAAATTTTTCCCAGGACAGAAGAAATAAATTCATAACATCTAAGAGACGGACAGGTTCCAGTGGCCTCAAATTTTGTCTGAAGTCTTAAACAAAAATACAGAAAAATCTTGTGGGATGACTCTCATAACCCTGATAAACCCTTCTGGCACAATGAAGAAGAAAACAATGACAGAACATTGGTTCTAAATTATTATTTTGGTCTCAGAATCATACTTCCCAATGATCTTGAAGTTGGCCACTGATGTCAAACCACCAACTGGGTCCAGGTACAGAGTTAGGGGTTAGTGAAGAACAGCCACAGGGAAAAGGAAAAAGTCTCAAGAAGACAAAAATTCCAAATCTTCTAAGTATCCACATACACAAGACACTTTTTTTATTTACCATTGCAACTGTTAATGCATGAAGCTGCACCGAAATGGAGCAAACATAGCAAGGGTGGGGGAAAGCATACTGTACACAGCGTCTTCTTTCTGTCCTTACGCTCTGTTCATGTGATCCTTACACAACTCACTTGGAATATGTGCAGAGGGTTCTTGTGTGGTAGCTTCACTCTATTCTTCTCTTTTGGCTCCTCCATCACTGCTCAGCAGAAAAGTAGTAATTGTCCTTATACATAGGTGGGAGCGTGAGATAGTTACCAAGGAAACGGGCTTAGTTTGACAGATTTGGAAACCCAAGCCCAGCTGGAGATTGGAAATCTGAGTATCCTCCCCCAGAAAGCATTTGAAAACTAGATGCAATCTGGCAGCAATTAAAACTCTTACCTTTCTTCCCTTTGTGAATCCATCTTTCATTTTATTTGCCTGCTTTTGAACAATTCTCTTCTTTGCCTACATGCATTCTAAGAGCATAGCAAAGAACGTTCCTGAGAACTAAAAAGGACACACGGCTACATCCTTCTATTTAGAAGGACCATTACTCTTCTGTATTCAGGTGAGGAAAGACCATGTTTGTCCCAAGGTACGCACATGGGATTCATACTTGAAATGAAATCCAATCAATACAACCAAGACCAGAATTATTCCTAAGGCTGGAACTCAATCGGCAGCTCAGTACAGTACAGACATGCCATTGATTACTTGGAGAGGTGCTACGAAAATGATTAAAAGCACCAAGAGAGGTCCTGAGCTGGTGTAAATCAGTGGCAGTCCCATTGATTTACTCCTAGCCAGAGGAGAGTTAATGTAATTTACACAAACTAAGGATCTGAGGCCATCACATTTGAAGAAGTTGGCAGCGGAAAATGATACTGCACAAGAGATATTTCAGTGGAACGTAAATACAACAACAAAACAAGGATAGGGAGGAACTGTTGGAGGTGAAAAGTCCAAGAGTAATGGCTGTGAGCCAGACAGGAGAAGATCCACGTATCTCTGCCCATGGCAGGGGGGTGGAACAAGATGATCTTTAAGGTCCCTTCCAACCCAAACCATTCTATGATTCACTGCAGAAAGTGACTGTATTTTAAAAGATAGACTTACAAGAAAATATTTTCCTCGGAGAAAGGACAACTAGCATCTCCAGACACTTTCCCTAGCAAGTCACAATTGAACCTGAATACAGGTTCACACCTTAACATGAATTACTCAAATGCAAATACGATCAGAACTGTATTTCAAGGGGGAACCCATGACTACAACTTCACCTTTACAGAGGGACAGCAGAAAACCCCAACAGTTTGTCAACTTTCTTGGTAGGTATTAATCTGTGCCATATTGGTCATTAAAATATTTTTCACATTTCTATGAAGCCGTTCATTCGCGCATATTCTTATGTTATTAATACATTCCTACAGGCTGGCTTCAGAAATATAGCAGTCATTGTCTTTGGGTTTCTTTCCCCCAAAAGAGTGGCTTGGGTTTTCTTCCAGTCACATTTTGTATTTCGTTCATGGGCTTTACTAGCAGGAGGAGAATTTTAAGAGCATTAACTGTCAACAACTAGAAAGGAGGACAGAAAAATATGGATACTTTTAAAAAAAAAAAAAAAAAAAGCATTCCTGTAGAAGCCCACACTCTGCACTTTGGTGAACTGAAGCCACCTTCCGTGTAGAGCCCAGTAAGCAAATGGTACTGAAATAGCACCCTGGCCCTGTTCCTAAGTGCCAGAGCAATAGCCAAACTATGCCTCCTTCTACTTCTACTTTTGATTTCACAGACAAGTCACTGCTCCTGCTTAACCATTTCTTCCCCTTTGAGATATTTTTTGACTGAAAAGTCGCAAGGAATTTGGTTTCTGATTGACCCAAAAGGCTTTTTTCCTTTTAAACCAGCAAAGAGCTCTAGCCACAGTACCATGGAAAGTATTCTACAAGATGTCAACAAGAAGCTTTCAGAGTATGTCACAAGTTGGGACTTGCTAAATATCCAGTGTACTGCTTCCATTTTATCTCAAACTAATGAGTGTTTCACTCTCCTTATTTAGCCATGTTTTCTGACAAAGGCATAACTTGAAGCTGGAATCTGAGCTATAATTTGATACATCAACTGTAAATTTTCTGGTCTTCCCTGAGCCATCCAGTTCATACTATTTACAGTAATGTCATTGTCTGGCAGTGATATACAGTAATAGAACACCATGTCATGCAGGTTGACACAGTTTAAGTTAAAATTGAGCAGATAGTCTTTTCCCACACCAAGTTCCACTACCATTAATCAGCCACATATTGTTCCTGAAATTTAATTGTTTTAAAACTATGATGTTAATTCAGAGATTTATAAGTGGAGATTGCCAGCTGGCAAGGTCTAGATGAGAAATGACACTGACCTTCAAACACGTGTATCCACCTTAACCCTCTGAGTGATCAGCTTTTTCAGATGGAAAAAAAAAAAATAGCCAGCAAAAAACCCAACTCTTTAATGGGAACAGCTACAAAAATCATACTAAAATGCTTTTCTTTAATGTAGCTCTGCCTGCTCAGTGGAAGCAGGGAAGAGTTCAACTCTAAATAGGATCACCACAAAGAACCCTGTTACCCTTCCGTCTGTCCAAGCCCGACCTACCAGCATCCTTGTGTGAAGTACACCAGAGCTGCTACTGCACAGGGATATACTCCCTTGGTATGATCCAGCTGACGGGATACCATCAGGTTTGTTTCCACAGGATACATTTATCAGCTGCTGATTCTTCTTCCTGAATTTGGAAGATCTCTGAGGCTCCACCAATCTATCTTGTACTTCTCCTAACCTATTCATTTATTTATTTTTCCAAGGTATAAGATGCCTGGACATGGAATTCTTTGTTCTGCAAAATCATTGACTAGAAATGACACCTAAAATCCACCGAGAGCCATAGGAGTTGGTCTGGTTCACACATCTTTCTGAGCAGATCAAACACACTCTTCATATTTCAAGATAATTCTGACTCCAGATTACTTCCGGAGAATTCTTTGGCTGGTGCCCAAATTCAGGCAAAGATGCTTTAGGCTACTGTTTGTCTCAACAGGCTGTGGCATTGCTTCTTTCCTTGACAAATCTGACCTGTTTCCCGAGTACAGGCTCTCTACACATAGAAATGGACCAGTGGTGACCTTAACAACAAGATTAACATCATCTCTCTATTATGTGATGACAAAGTTTTGGAACTGAAGAAGGAATTGCATCTCAAATCACATGCTGGCCATCAAGAGTTTCAAGAACTGGAAGCTCTGGGGTATGGACTTACCAAGAAGCCCTGAAAACCAACATTTCTTGAGGTCTGGCGATACAAGACAATACTTATTACTATTTGTTTCCAGTTTTCTGGTAGCAACTCGACTTAACAAACAGCCAAGCAAAAGAAAGGTGTCTTCCTCAGATCAGGTGAAAATTACATGGACTATCATACCAATACAAATTTGATTAATTCGTTATCACTGCCGCTACTGTCAAACTGGAAAGACCCTTACTTAAATAAATTAATTGACTCTATTGATTTAAGTTGGAAATGTGCCTGCCATTGCCCTATAAAGTGGGAAATAATTTGTACTAGGCCAGTATCTTCTAGAATCTACCCACACCCTGGAATCAGCAACCAGCTTTCAGATTTTCATTCAGTTCCAGTCCCCACACAGCCTTAAGAAAAATATTAATCTTTGGGTTAAATATTTGTTATTATATTATATATCATGGCTGGAAGTTTAACATTCTTGAAACAGAGAGATGAAATGAGAAACATCTTGAGAAGAGCATTCTTGTTATCAATCATGTCATCTTGAACATGTTTAGAAGCTTGCTGCTGGCGCCAGGAATGGATGTTTTATTCAAAAGAATGTATTTAAAGAAAATGACAGCGCTTTTCAATTCAACTTTTCTAAAACAAGAAATCTTTCAAGTCTTCCAAGCCATGCAGATTTCAACATCCCAGTGATTAAGACTATTTTCAATTATACATGCTTTTTCCATTATTTTTTCATAGCTTTAGGGTAGATTTTCAACACTCTGCATGAAGAATTAAGACACACAAATCACTCACTACTATTAATGGAAATTGCACAGACGGTGGAAGAACTGGTACAGAACAAGAAAAACCAACTCAAACCATCAAAAACTTGAGAAAAACCTGTCATGAACTTTGCAGAGCAGATAGATCTGTCTTTCCTGTTTTCATCTTGCCAAACTGCACACTTCCAGCTTCTAGCCCAGGAAGGGAAAATGTCAAAGAGCCACAGAAAATTAGAAATGGTGAGAGTATTTCCACAGTTTTGCATCTCCAAGATATTCAGAAAGCAACCTTTTGATCTAGATAAACACAGAGATGGATGACCCTGTGTGATCTACACACGCTGGAAGTTCTAGGTAAGCAATGACGGGCACTCCACTTGGAAGAAGAGCATAATATTCCCATGTTTCTCTGTTGCCTTTTGAAAGAACCACAAATGAACTAGGAGAGAATACGCAACAAACTTGTCTGTTTTCATTTGAGTGTTCATTCCAAAAAGAATTCTGATATATAAACAATGTTTGGGGTTTTTTTTAATCAAGGGAGTCGCTAATGGAATCACAGAAGCTCACTTCATTACACTCCTCTGTTGCCTCAGCAATCCACTTTTCTCCAAGAAATTATCTCTCCAATCAATTTCATCAATACAACTTCAAAAATAACTTAATGAAAATATTCATTAAGCCAAACAGAATTCAGTCTTACATTTGTTAGACTTTTAATACTCTGAAGAAAACTGCCGTTTTCTTTTAGGTTTTTATGACAGCTATAAACAGAGAGATTCCAAGAGTACAAAAGCCTGAGAAGATGAGTTGGAGAAGAGTTGAAAGTAAGCACAAACTCACTGCAGCACTTCCCCCTCCTGCCCCACTCATTAGTTTTTAGTGTATTTTTAAGTGCAATGAACGGCGTTTGATATTGTTGCACCATTTATTTTCTCAGAGCATTGTAAATGGGCTTCAAGGAATGCTAACCATGTTTGTACAAATTCAGATTCATCAATCCTGCAACGAGAATTTAGGCCAACAATTACACACAAAGATATTTTGAATTACAATATTACATTGTGACTCTCTTACTCCACACAAACTCTTTACTGTTGTTTGTAATATGCAGTTTCATAATTAAGCTCAAATAATTCTTCTTTTGCCCTCAAACGTGCATAGTTCCAAAACATACAAGCTGGGGGGTCTGTGCCCAAAATTATTCTCCTTTTGTATATTCTCGGCAAGTAAAATATTAAGTATAATTGTTCAGTTTAAGTTGAAGAAATGTATCATTAAGTAACGTAGAGTGTTCTTCATTACACTGTCAGAAATTACTTGAAGGAAATTTCATCACAGCATGATTTGAACTATCCAGCAGAATAATATTAAAGCAATAAACTATATAGAAGTGTTTGATATGGAAAACTTAACGGGTAAGTTGGACATCCTGAAAAGTTATTCCCATGTTCCCCAGCCACAACACCTAACTGCAACTCCTAATGGTAACTGTTCTGCCGTTTAGTCATTTTTATGGCTTGGTGGAATAATAAAGCTGTCCACTGTCATTTTAGGTGTTTCTGGGTGGTAGTTCAATACACAAAGACTAAAATATATAACATATATATATAATGCCATCATTTTGACAACCCAGAGACTAGAAGTTAAATTAAGATTCCTGCTCCAGAGCCAGCTCCTGAATCAAACCTAGAACAGCTAAATGGTGAACAAATGGAAAGCCTGCAGCTAGAAGTTATGAATCATACTTCTTAAAACTGGGTGCATATGTTTCATGGTTTACTTCTCTGAAGTATTCTGTTCTGTGGAATTTTCTTAATTTCTCACTTACTGGCATGTTCGATTCCTCTGCAACTACAAAAATCCAGTAAGAAAGCAGAGTACTTTGTAACACACATTTGGAAACTAGTGACCTTCACCTCTTCAAACATCTCACTTTGTTGGCACATTGGGATTTCCCAGATTCTGCTGGGAGAAAATGAGTGTGCCCGCTGGTTGCCAGGGTCTCCAGCTTCTCAGCCTCTCCTCCTGCAGGAAACACAGATCTGGAAAGAGCAAAGGAGCAAGGAAACGTGGAGCCTTAAAAGCAGCCAAAGCTGGACAGAAGTCTTGACCTATGTTTAATTATTTCAGGGATGACTCAAGGAAGTGAAGGGCATTTTGGGACTTCACAAAATGGCATTTGTCTTACAGCTATAAAGGGTAAGTTTAAGACGGGTGTCAAAGACATGGTCCTCCTTGCCAGGGAGGAGGAGATTCAGTTAACTCCGGTCATCTGAGAAGAAGAAAAAAACCCAGAAACTTTAAAGCAGTCTGTTTTCATACAAGGTGTTTCTAAATAGATGACCAGTGTCAACTTGGCAGCATTTCCTGGCATGTAAAGATATTTACATGAATCACAAATAATTTATGGCTGTAAGTAGAGAAAACTCACTAATGTTAAGTGTTCACCTTACCTTGTCGGAACTGTAAATGTTTACAAAAACTGAAAAGAAGACATCTGCTAAGCCTAACACATTGGTAGTCTGGCAAAACAGCTTAAAAATTTACACGTACTGGAATTTTTGGTTGATGTTTACGCAGGGCTGATTTATGTTCTCATTTGAGAATTAGGAATAATATATATATTTACATACATATACACACACACATACATATATATATATATATGTTTAATGACTTAAGATTTACTACATAAGAAAATCCTGATCATGAATAAAAAAAGGATCTAGATAATATCCTAGCATACACATCTGTTCTTTCCCTCGACACCTCTTGGAATAAGGCTGGCAAAGAAGGTGAGTAACTGCCGCATTCTCCTGTCTTTGTAACTCTTCTGGAACATAAGCTATAGTTACACTGCAAGTGAACTCCTATTGCATCATATAGTCTCAAAATGAACAGTAATCTCTATTTTTACTTAGGAGAAAACAGACTGTGTATCTCATCTGTTCAGCTATATTTTATTCCCAGCTGCTTTTTATGTCCTTGTTTCAGATAAAAAGATATTGGAATCTTTCAAGTGCCTCAGAGAGCCCATTTTGTCAACTCTTCTGAAGAGGTGGCTTTCAAAACCTGTGCTCTAAAGGGCCAACCTCTGTTACGGAGGACACGCAACAGCTCTTCAGCTGGGCACTGGCTCCTCACTGGCATCTGTATGGCAAAACCCATAAATAGATTGTAACCATAGCTGGTGCCTACAGATCTCTGAGCATACGACAAGACCTTAATTAGATCTAAACGTACAAGAATATGGATTGAACATATAAGCTGACCTCAAGCAAGATGAGCCAACAGCATCTTAGAAGTATACCTACAGCAAGTTGTCAGCTCTGACAAGACAGCTGGTAACGATGTCTTCTGGCACAGGTTTATAAAAGCAGTCGAACACAAAACAGAGACTTTTGAGAAAACGCAGATTGCCACCTTCTCAAAATTCTCCTTTAGTATCACAAAAATTTTCAATACAAACAATTTCCAGTCTCATAATGCTATAAGATGCAGCACCTAAGGGACCTCCCTATTATTACTATTATTATTATGTATTTTAAAATCAAGTGTACAAGAACAGCTTTAAAAAATTCATTCAGATGCTAAATAAGCAGCTACATTTTTAGAAGTTCAGCTTCCATTCAGCAACAAAGCAAACAGGTTTTGAGCTTCCAGCTCTTGTACTCAACTGAAGTTTAGAAATCTTCATTTGTATGCCTAAGCAGGAGCTAAAAATTATCCAGCTATCCAAATATCCAGGACCAATTGTAGGTGCCTGCTCACATACGATACGCGACTCAAAATTAATCTCCTTTTTTCACTCTTTCCAGTTTCAGCCCTCTCTCCCATAAAACATTCCTCTACCAAATCACAGCAATTGAGAAGCGCTAGCAACCTTTTCTGTCTAAGAACACATCCGTAGTAAACACTACTTTACCCTGACACGGGGGAGCCGGGATGTGCCAAACAGAAAAGATGTGTTGATACGCTGTGCCACCCAGTGTCACGATGCACCTACACAGTACTGCCAAACGTTTAACATCTCAAGTAAGTAATGTTGCAGATCAGCGGTAAAAAGGAGACGTTCTTATTTTGTCAGAGCTCCGTAGCTTTACTGCAAGGCTACCACAAGCAAATGTGTTATCGAGGAACCCTTAAGCAAAGCTGAACAGCGCTTCTGCGTGGAAGTGGAGAGGATTAAAGAAAAGGACAGAGGGAAATGATGTAAGTCAACAAAGTGCATTTCCACATATTTGGAAATATTTAATACATACAACACAATCCCTACAGGCACTTGGAGTTCTGCTTTACTGGAGACTCTCTGACTCTGTAGAATAAACAGGAAATAAAGACTTGAGAGGCTTCCTTTTCAATACACACAGAACTTCAACCGTTTGGGGAAAAAGAACCCCGTAAGTAGTATCATCTTTAGCTACAGAACTAAAAATGAGTCTCCAAATATCTGTATCAGTTGAAAGCCACCTCCTTTTTTCCTTTTTTTTTTTTTTTCCCCTTCAATTTTTAAGGAACAAAAGAGAACATTGACCAAAATGCAGCATGGACATCTAACAGCTCCAGCCTACAACTCAGGAACAAACCCAAGCTTATTAAGAATATTCAATACCAGAAGAATAAAACAGAAGAAGATATATTTTCCTTGTTACTGAAAGAACTACTTTCTCTCCATGAAACTGTTTTATTAAAAAAAAAAAAATTAGAAGTTAAGCATATAAAGATTGCTAGCACCTCCCATGTGTAAAAAGACTCACTCAGTAATGTAAAGTATAATCTTTCATTTAAGTCTAGATTATCATAACAGATGGGGTCTCAGTAGTCAAAAATAAGCATGTTATGATCACTGGCAGCTAATAAACTTAGACTGATAAATGATATTATGAAGGAATATATTATCCTAGCATTGTACACATTCATTATGATCACTTATGAGGAAAAAAACATTGAAAATTTGTATTTTGAGTAACATCAAGATATAACAGGATGACGCAACATTTAGACAAAAGAGATTCCAAGCTTTTTTTAAATCAGAAAGTCAGAATTAGTGTTTAGCTCAAAAGGGACTTTGGATAAGGAAAATGACACTTTTCTTAATATCTTCACCAGCAGCCATCTTTCTATATTAAGGCATAAAAAGTGCACAGACAAAATAAGGCAGTTACCTTAAAAATAAACCAGCTATCAATAAGACAAACTCAGGCAGTTAACTTACCTTTCTGTCTTCATTTATTTACCAATCTTGCTGGCTCCTTTATTTAATACTAACTGCAGCTCTGCTGACTCATTTATAAATAAGTTCAAGCTGATCATAGCAGGTGATGGTGGTTTCAGGTCTGCCTATTTGGCCTTGGCCCTTAGACACACCTGATCGGAGGTAAGCAATTTGTTTAACACCATTCAAGCTTTACCCAACAGCTGAGATTCTATTTCCCTTCTTATAGTAATTTTCTCAAATAAAAATTTATGGGTTTTTTCTGAATAGCTGAGAGGCAGTTCTTATAAATATGTGGTTAGGTGTTCATATAACATTTCTGTTCATTTTGTTATTATTTTTATTCTTAATCATTTAATGTGAAAGTTGGTTGGGTTTTACTATGCAGTTTGCAAATGCTTTGTACTTTACAGAATGGTGATGCAGGTACACTAAAGTGAGAGAAATCACCCAACAGTTAGTAACAAAGATGACACAAAGTATGGAAGACACACCACCACCTTTCCTGTTGGCAGTCCGGCTCTAGCTGTCCCTCTGCTTCCTCACGCTCAGTGATGCCATGCGGCTGGACACCGGCGTTAAGTCTTCAGGACTTTCCCAGATCTGTTGTTCAGAGCAAGCCAGAAGCTTTAGGACATGAACATGACAGGCCATTTCCTATCTAATGTAATCAAATCCTACAGACCACAAAAAAAGATGCAACTTTATTTTAGTTTGTAAAGGAATTAACTCTGGTCAAGATTCCAACCACTCGGTGGTGTTGCGCATATGAGTAAAACTTGAAGGTACATGATTCATGCAGTGAATCTCTGGGAACACAGAGGCACTGATTAACACTGTGTCCAGAGCCTTCAAAATGCTTAGGACAGGTCCACAAGCAGCTGAGCATATTCCTTCAGTAAAATACTACTCACAAGCATTTAGGAAAAGCTGTTGTTACTGCAAGTTCTCATCATCATGGGAGCCATTTAATGACTGCTGAAGTCAATAGAAATACAGGGCAAGGGCAAGGGACGTTGACTTCATTAACACTCTTGGTCAATCTTAAAGATAGTCCCAAGATTCTTCTGCAGTCTCTCATAGCCTTTGTTCAAGTATTTAGTCAATAAACTAGGCTGTCAACTTGCAATCCTTTAGAACAATTGCTTCTTTTCAAACAAATGACACAGCAATTTCTTAAAGGCAATTCATACTTGCTTTAATCTCCTGCTGCAAAAACACATGCCATGAATAAAATTAGTTAATTGGAATAATGGAAGGTTGACATCATTTTTCAGTATTTCTCTCTCTAAGGGAAACACCTAGTAAAAAATGGTATGACGTATTTTCCTTTCCCTTCCCATTGGAGCAACTTACCATTGATTATAACAAATAATTTAGAAACAAAATGAACGCAAACAGCATGGTGAATGGTCACATACCCATTTCAGAGTATAGTTTAAACAGTATTGGATCAAATAGGATCATACAGAAATTATGCAATAAATTCCTGAAGCTGGAGATGATGGTTGAAATTCTGCTCACAGTAGCAACAGAATATATTACACTATAGAACCATACAATCACTAAGGTTGTTAAAGACCTCTAAGATCATCCAGTCCAACCGCCACCCCAAAACCACCGTGCCTGCTGAACCATGTCCTGAAGCGCCACGTCTACACGCTTTTTGAACCCCTGCAGGGATGGTGACTCCACCACTGCCCTGGGCAGCCTCTTCACCACTCTTTCAATAAAGAATTTTTTTCTAATATCCATTCAAAACCTCCCCTGGCACAGCTTGAAGCCATTTCCTCTCATCCTATCACCTTGTACTTGGGAGAAGAGAACAGCACCCCTCACACTACAATCTCCTTTCAGGGAGTTCCAGAGAGCAACGAGGCCTCCTCTCAGCCTCCTCTTCTCCAGGCTAAACAATCCTAGTTCCCTCAGTCGCTCCTCATAACACTTGTTCTACAGACCTTCACCAGCTTTGTTGTCCTTCTCTGGACACACTTCAGCAGCTCAATGTCTTTCCTTTATGGAGGGGCCCAAAGCTGAACGCAGGAGTCAACGTGCGGCCTCACCAGTGCAGAGTACCGGGGCACAATCACTTCATTATATCATGATAAAAGCACGAATACACACAAAAAATATGAGAAACGCACCTATAACTGAACTCTTGTTATTCTCGGTTATTCAAAAAAGAATGCAACAAAATAAAGAAATAGATTTATCCTTAAATAAAGCATTTGACTTCAGAGCTATCCATAGTCTTGGAGAATATCACTGTAAGACACATTCAGCACTTCAAGAAACAGAGAAGGAAGTTGGGGTTTAATGATGAGGTTTAATGATCCACACACTGAAAGCAAAGTAAATCCATCCCATGAAGAGAAATTGAAAGCAAGGTAACAACTAGAAATATCATGGTGTAAATCTTGAAATCCAATAATGAGCCCAAGTAGTATTAACCAACGTCACTGCAATGAGGAATATTAATCCCCAAATTGCCTATACGTTGAATGAGGACCTGATTGGCATCAACGCTAAATCCGTTGTTTTCTATAGAATGGTACAGGATTAACTTCAGACTGCATTTTTCCTGGTGAGATATTTGTTGGCATTGCATGAGCACAGATAATACTTTTTAATATAAATGCTCTTTTACTCAGCCCACCTGCCCACTTACACATTTGATCCTTTTCATGTTTCTCACCAAAGTGTGCCTCTTTTCAGGGCAGCATTACTGACTTCCAGCTCACCAATGTATTTATTGAAAGAAGGACAGCAATAACAACTGTTCTTTTGTCTCTGTGAGAAAAGGCTGCCTAGAGCCAATTATTGTTTATCATTCCAGATACACAATTTATGATCTCTGGGCTAAACGAAAAAAAAAAAAAAAGTTTAAGGATACGGAGCCAATTTAACATCTCCAAGTCCGACCACTTCGGAAAGGATCCCTTACTTGTCTTTTATGATACTCAGTCTAATTGTCAGGTTTTATTAATTTTGCATGCTAAGCTGGAAACATTAGGCACAGGTTTCTCCTTGGGAGAGCAACAAAGCTAAAAACAGCACAAGCACCAGAGGAGACTGTGTTTATAATTGCTCTGTTTTCTGGACTTTTTCAGCTCAACTTGGGTGGCAGAATGACATGGAGAGAAAAACTCACTTTGATTTGGAAAAGGTTGTTTGCAGGTGTCAAAACAAAGTCTACTAGGAAACCAAGGGAAAAATTAAATGCTGTGAGCCATTATTGCAGGTGTGCTCTAGTGAAAATTATCATCCTTTTGGTTTTGTCTCAGAAAATACGCTGTACAGTTGCGGCCAAACATAGCTTGGAAGGAATTTAAAAATCCTGCAAGCTTACAGCGAAGCTCAATTTTAATTTTCTTGGTCCAAACACACAGATTGGAATTTATTCATCCTTCTCACTGAAGACAGGAATACAATGCAGGCTGATAATGAACAAGCACTGAGGACTAAAGATGCAAAAAGAGGCATTTCTGCCATCACATGGATCTAATTCCAGCAGTTAATGAACAGCCACCTTAGAGGCTGTCTGCAAGCAGCTGGTGTGCATCGGCTGTACTTCTCCCCACAGCATCATAGAATAGTTTGGGTTGGAAGGGACCTTAAAGATCATCTTGTTCCAAACCCCCTGCCATGGGCAGGGACATCCCACTGGCTCAGGCTGCCCAAGGCCCATCCAACCTGGCCTTGAACACCCCCAGGGACAACCTGTTCCGGTATCTCACCACCCTCACAGTGAAGAAATTCTTCCTAATATCCAGTCTAAATCTGCCCCTCTCCAGTTTAGACCCATTCCCCCTCGTCCTGTCCCCACGAGCCTTTGTGAACAGCCCCTCTCCAGCTTTCCTGAGCCCCTTCAGGCACTGGAAGGTCGCTATAAGATCTCCTCGGAGCCTTCTCTTCTCCAGGTTGAACAAGCCCAACTCTCTCAGTCTTCTCTGGGAAGGTGCTCCAGCTCTCCGATCATCTTTGTAGCCTCCTCTGGACCTGTTCTAACAGCTCCATATCCTTGCGGGAGAAAGCACGTATGCCATGCTCAGAAGGGCACACAGAAGGACCAAGGGACATGGCATAAGAAGCCCTGGTAGGAATGAGTGTGCATCTATTGAAGCCGCCCCATGGTGAGCAATCCCATGGCTCCCGCAGGGTCCCCTGCTCCAGCACGGCTGCTCAGCTAAGCACCAAAAAGGCTGGAAAAGCTCATCAGCTTCATGGATGAGGTCCCTCCGATGTCCAGGTCTAGTCTGAGTTTAGGTTTGGGACAGAATGACTCTTGCACTGTTTTGATCTATGACCCTTGTTGACTTGAATGTAGAAAAGAGCTGTCTACAGGTTTTGTACAGGGCACTGGCTGGAAGGGTACTTCCTCCGACCATCCCATACCTCAGCTTTGGATCAGGACAGCGACTGCCTCTTCCTGATAGTTCTTTCTTATATGTACACATTTGATGACAACACAGTTTTTATCTGGGGAGAAACAGGGTTCTCCAGAGCATTTCAAGATGTGTAATCCAGCCTGAAGTAGTACTCCCTGCAATGTCCTGGAACTAGGATTTTGGGTACTTCATGCAATCAGATTCATATTGATTCAAAAATTATTAAATTATGAATGATGAAATTGCTCCTCTGCTCCCTCAGAGCCTGACTTTTTTATAAAATAGCCTCACCTACTAGATCTGCTTTGGTGTTACAGGATGAGGAGGGTGAATTCCTAACAATCTAGGGGACAGTATGATTAGTCCATAAAGAAAATAAGGTAACATAAGTCAACTGGGCACTGCGTTACCAGACAGGGGGCAAAAAAAATCAATCCCACAACCACTGGAATTATCTTTAGAGAAGAGGATCAGCAGAAATAAGAGACACAGTGCAGAACCATCGAGGGACACGGCATGAGCATCCTTGGTATGAATAAGTATGGATGTTGCTGCTCCTGCGACAGTGAAATACTGTAAATGGGGATGGATGCTAAATGGGGTGCTCTCAACAGAAGAGAGATTTCTTTGTCCCTGCGCTGTTGGAAACTATCAGTTCTGAAGGAAAACCTGGGAGCATCCATTACTTCAATGAGAGGAGTCTGCAGTCTAAGAAATACCTTCAGAAACTGGAGAAAAACACTGCAAAACAAGGCTGACCAAGACAAAACACTTCTCACCAAGCCGCTTCAAAAGAAATGGAGCCTATGTACTCTACATCGATATAGAGAGGGGAATAGGCTGGTAGGAGGCGAACACGCCAAGGAAATATTCTCATAGTGAAAGTTTCCAGTTTCAAATGTGTGTGCCTGTAAGCCAAAGTCAGTAAGGGCATGTGTACACCCTCAAACACAGAAGTTATTGTTTCCTCTGGAGTGTTACGCTTTGTTTCTATGCATTTATAAAAAGCGGTCTAAATGTCATAATATTAATTCTTTTTTTTTTCTGTGGTGGAGGACTGGCTATGCTGTACGGAAAACACTGTTTGCCTCAGTAAAGCTCAGATGTCACAAGATGCTGAGTTGGCATCCATCACATCTAGCTGTAGATTATAATTAAAAAAATACACAAAGGCTTATGTATGTGAAAACCAGGAAAAAAAAAAGATTTACTGAATACACTGAGCCCTCATTCCCAGCAAAGATTAAACACAAATACACTTCAATACAATGGAAGTATGAGACCTGAATCCACAGGTTCAGAGTTGAATTAAGTTTTAAGTCAGGGTTGTCCTGTGTTTGCTCAGCTCAGGATATTTAATTCAGTGCGGCACACATTGACTCTCCAGAGGTATTCATAACAGCAAATTACTTCAGTTGTCTATGCAGCTGAAACTGGAGGAGTTGATATATCACTGGTGTCCCTAAACTCCCTTCCCTAAAGTACACAAAAACTGGAAACCCACCGTCAGCTTCCTTATCTGCAGCACAGCCATTCCCTAAGTCTAAACTGACAGCTTTAACACAGAGTACCTTTTCATAACCTTATTTATAGTACCTTTTATAAATAACCTCATTTATAATAAGAATTAAACAGTCAGAAATAAAGAAAATCTAATTTTTACAACCCACAGTTTCCTTAAACTAGAAAGAAAATCAGAACAATCAAAGTGTATTAAACAGGTTTGTGTCTTTTCTGAACCAGAAAACAAATGCCAGTGATCAGCAATCTGTGCACTAAACCCATTCAGACCCCTACAACAGCTTAGCAAAGGCACAGTGTAAATTCTACATATCTTAATCAAGAGAGTTTTACTCACTTTTTATATAAAAGGGCAAAAGTCAAAGTAATCCCCATCACAGGCAGGGCCGTTTACTTCAAAGAGCTACATAATCATTATTAGATTATTTCTCTGTGTTAACTGGGAGTTGTACACATTTTCTACACGTCCAGTGATCAGCTAAACGTGTCCTGCTTTCCTAACAGAGCTAGCATTTATCTGTTGGTGAGCAACATGCCATTCCTAGCTTAGAAAACCCCAAATTTGTTAATATTGTAGCTGAAAAATCATATGGTTCCAGCTTGATGTTGCATTATGGGAGCAGCTTATTATTAATGTAACATCTTCAAATGCTTTCACTGACATATCAGAAATCGATACCAATAATCACAGTAAACATAATATTTCTCAGATTACAGTGATACTCTATTATTTCACTAGTAAGCTTTTTTTGTTTGTGTATTAGAAATGGGCATTTTGTCCCAATACAGAGAGAACGTGAGGCGCCATTCACTTAGAAAGGGTTTTTCTGCCACGCTAATAGCTTTTGCCACTCAGCACACCAAAGAAAATGATCAAACCACAGATAGAACAGGTGGACAACTTGTGGCATATTAAAAAGTGTAGTTGAAATGGCTTTAAAATGTATAGCCTAATTATAAAACCACCATTTAAAGCTCAGAAGAGGGAAGCAGAGGTGGTAGCCCCTTGGAGGGTACTTTCAGTTCCGTAAAATCTACTGCAATTAAGATGGCAGAAATAAGCTATAAAGAAAGTTCAGTAATACTTTGAGGTCCACATTTCTGTTCACTACCTTTATTTATATTTTTGACTCATGGCAACAGCTCTCTGCAGCCTTCTGGGCAGTTATTGCCTGTACAGAGCAATAGGAAGGTGGCATCCACCAGGGTTCCCCGGTACCTCAGACACACCCGGGAGCTGTGGTTGTGCCATGATTTGCAGTAGACTCCAACCAAAAAGAGAACAGTTCTGATAACAGACAAAGCTTTGAATTTGGGGCTACAGCCACGATCGTGTATTCCTGCATTCCCATAATGCTCAGACAAATTAAAGCACTACATAAAATGGTACATTTCAAACACCCTCCCAAAGAGGAAGTATTAGAAGTGAAATATCAATAATAGCTTCTAAAAAGCAGTTGAGTCTGTTGGTTTCTATACTAGAACCTTAACATTAGTTAGAGAATCCTCTCCTCACTGAGCATGAGGCCATTGTTTTGTACCCGAGACATCATTGTCGCCACCACCAGCAGCATTTCAGGATATCAGCATTTCGATCAAAGCACTTATAATAAAATTGAAAGGGACTCTTTTTTTTCTCAGTAGTAAATACAATGGGGACGTGCAGAGTGCAGGAATCAATGCAGGTAAGTTTTTTAGGCAAGGGTCACATTGCCTGCAAGGAAGAAGGGGAAAACAGCGACTTATTACATTATCTGGTTGTTTCTCTTTTTGTTTAGTTTTTATTTGGTTGCAATTTCAGAAATATAATTAACAGTCTCCAGGCAAAACTGAAGAGGTGGAATACTAATGGAAATTTTAATCTTCAGTGTATGAAATCAAAAACATTTGAATATCCTACGTACACACATATCCATTATTTAACACTTGGGACCAATTCATATGTAATATTTTCTTACCACCCAGGCCTCCGTTTCTTTCTACAGTAAAATCATTTTAGCAATTCCATTTCTATGCCTGCCTGTCCCTCTGGGAGACATTTTATTGGTAAGTGTCATGTTTGTAGAGGCAAGAATAGTAATCTTAAACCTCTGGGGCTGGTTTGTGATAAGAATGGGGCAGGTGCGCTAAGTTTCTGTACTAAATTTATTTATTTAGGTTGTGGTCCTTATCGGCAAAGTAAAATAATTCTGAAATCCCCCTACAGAAGCTCGTGTTGCCTCAGAAAACCATTCTACTATTTGCCACCTTTCTTCCCATCCAAGGACTGCCCCAAGCTTACTACAACACTTCAGCGCTTTCCAGCTGTGTTCCATCTTGTCTAGCATACATATTCTGCAAAAACAGTCTTAAATATTCTGTGATTCGATGACTCGAGTGAATGAATCAGTGAGACACAGCTAAGGATTAGTTCATAGTATTGTCCCTCACTGGACTCCAGGCATACACCACATTTTGGAGGATACTGTGATATAACAGAACAGGTGTTTATAAGGAAGGAGCTCTCCTCTTTAGATTTCACAGCGTGTGATTTCATTTGTGTCTAAACTATATACATGTACAAATACATACACACATACATTTGTATATATAGCTCATACATTAGCCAGATGCACTCAAACTGATTGCCCAACAGAAAAGTTATCGGTTACAGCTAGGAAACTGCCCGTTTGATAGCTAAGAAAGTACCACTGACCATTTATCCTTCGTTCCAGGTTTAAAAGAAGTGTCAAGGGTGACACCGACACCCATCAAAGAAGTGAGGGAAGGAGAAAGAGAGAAGATTAAAAAAAAAAAAATGAGGAGGAAGAAAAATGAAATAGGAAAAATGAAGAAGGATAAAAATAGAATAAAGAAAAGAAATGGGAAGTATAACAACCTCACTGCAGGTGTGAATTGCTGTTCCTTGGTGTTACATCTCAGTAAACAGAATAAATGCTTGGTGGTGTGTGACTGCTTTCCAATCAGTGAGAGCAACGTGCTGTGACTGGTAATGGGGCATCCTTCAGCCTTCCTTTCTGGGGAAAAACCAATGACAGCGATTATGGTAGAACTGGACTTAGAAAAGGATGACTGTCTATGCACTGAGTCAGAAAACGCTCTAATTTCATAAATTAAAATCATCATTATGGTTTAAACCAGGTTTCACAATCAGTGTGACTTGTTTTAAAACAATGCTATAGGCATTCATTACCCCTTTGGCCACATCCTTCCGAGGTAGCAGCACCACCCTCCCCACTGCCCAGAGAGTTTAACTCACATTATGCCGTAATAATTTATGCCATAATAAAATCTTAGCAGAAACAGTGACAAAGACATGCTAGAGGATCACGGGTAAGGATATTTGCAGGTGCTCTGTACTCAGTAACTAGACAATTTTGCAAAAAAATAATAATAATTTAAGAAGAAGAAATTAGCACAAGCATTTACATGCTTTAAAAACACCCCACATAATATGCACTAAAGAATCAGCTACAGTAACAAACATATTACAGAGGGCCTGATTCCTTGATTCCTGTCCACCACAGATGAGTTTCACTGTCAATATTTTTTCCTTCTGGTAGCAGTGCATTCACATTCTGAGTGGAAGGCCACCGCTTGCATCCCAGAACGCTGCATCGTCTCCTCGAGCGGCTGATGCCAGCGCCGGCTGCCAACAGGTGACAGGAATTTGCAAAGAAGAAAATCAGTTTGTGTATTTGACTCCTGCATGAGCCAACCCTGAGGATTCAGAAACTTGAACAGGGATCAAAGGAGGCAAATGTAAGTTTTATCTGAATATTGAACAGTTATGAACCATTTCTGATCTCTTCAGAGAGTCCTCACCTGCATTTTTGAAACTACTTAAGGAAGCAGTTTAATTTCTTCTCTTGCAAAAAGAAATTCCAGTGACTGCAGAGCTCTGAATGATATTGAATCAATGTCAGGTTCTGAAGTTCTTTTTCATATATCAGCATGACAATCGAAAGAAATGGAAATTTCCTTCTTGTGATCTCAGCAAATCCTGATCTTGTTCGAGGGCTACAATATTCAATTTTGTGATTTTACCGTGGAGTTTTAAGCCTTTCCCATAGACAATACAGCACAGCTATTCCCTATAAGCTGCAGAAAACTTAGCGATCCCTGGTCTGCTGGGGTCTTGGGGTACTTCTTATCCTCCCAACCGATATTGTCTTACTATGGCTCTCCATTTATTAGGTTGGTGCCATTTTTGTCATTGCAAATTGTGATGTTTATTTTGGAACAAACTTGTATTTACCTGTGTTCAGGTAGCGTACAACTTTAAAGCATAAAATCTGCTCTATTTATTTGTTTTCATGGTTTAGTCTTTTATATTACATCGTCAAATTAAAGACGGAAAAAGCAAATGTGACTGATTTTGTTGTAGGAGTTCAAAACCGGAAGTAAAGCAGCAGAAATTGCTGCAATATCAATCACGCATGTGGCCGGGGGGCATCAACAAATGTAAGTTCAGTACTGATTCCAAACATTTCATAATGGAAACAAGAGCCTTGGAGATGAGAAGGGTTGCAGAGGTCTTTCTGGAATAGACAACAACCAGTTGAGAGCCATTATTGAAGCCGACCCACAGAAAGCAGCTCGGGAGATTGCAGAAGAACTAAATGTTAACCATTTAACACTTGTTCAACATTTGCACCAAACTGGAAAATCGGAAAGGCTTGAAAACGGGTGCTGCATGAGTTGAATGAAAATCAAGAAAATCACCATTACAAAGCACATTCTGCATTTCTTCGCACAACAAAAACAATCTACTCCTTGATTGCATTGTGACACTTGATGAAAAATGCATTCTATACGACAATCAGCGGCGTTCTGCACAGCGGCTGGACTGAGGTGAATCACTAAAACACCTCTCCAAACCTTCAAAGGAAGGTGATGGTCACTGTTTGGTGGCTGGTGAGTGGCATCATCCACTACAACTTCTTGAATCCTGGTGAAACCATCACAGCAGAGAAGTATTGCCAGAAAACTGCCAAAATGCACCAAGAACTGCAGTGTTTATGTCCTACATCAGTTAACTGGAAAGGACCAATTCTTCTCTATAACAACAGCCAACCATGTATCTCACAAATGACTCTACAGAAACTTCACAAACTGGGATGTGAAACTACTGCACCCAGCACACTCGCCAGACCCCTCTCAAACTGATTACATTCTCAAGCATCTCAACAGCTTCCTGCAAGAGAAGGCTTTCCACAAGCGACCAGCACCTCAAAAAGCCTTTGAAGAAGTTCCGGGACTCCAGAATTCTATGCTAACCAAACAAATAGACCTGTTACTTGTAGGCAAAAATTTGTAGGTTCTGATGGTCCTGATTTTGATAACAAATTTTATTCTAAGCTGTAATACACTGCTTTAAAGTTGATGGCTAAAAATGGCAGTTATTTTTGCACCAACCTAATATGCTTGCTTGTTTTTTTTCTCTATATCTGTAAAGGCAGATTCAGAATTGTGGGAAACTAAATGCTGGGTTTTGATCATGGTAACTTACTGCCTCAGGTTGCCACCTCAGAGAGAGAAATTGGATGTAAATAATATTACTTAATGTACCAAATAACATTTGTATGTAGTAAAATCCTCCCTTCAGATACTAACTGCCTGCTCTCTTTTATAGGCTAACACTTAGCAATTAAGCCACGGAACATCTGGGCTTCCGATCGCTCAGCGATCATTTAAACCAAAAAGAAGATCCACTGAATGCCTCTCTGGGTCATAGTGTGGAAGATAAGCCCAAAGCAAAATATCTGTGGCATATACAGAAGGGCACATTCTGAAAACAGCTGATGCCTCTTATTCAAAATTCACTAAAGCAGTGTATGAAGCTGAGCGTCCTGATGATTTATGTGGATAAATAACTTAGTGAGATGCAAAGGTTTGCGCATCTTTATTACAATAAAACAACACCTGGTGCCCTTTTGTTACCATCTGCATGTTCAAAGTAATTTGGTCAGCATTATTGGCTTGGAAGATAGCCAGAGAGGCAAGTTATTCACAAAATGGTTGGTATGAACAAGCAGGTTTTTGAAGTAAGCCAGCAACAAAACTTTACCACCTGTTGCCCTAGCTGGCAGCTTAATGGCAGCAGGAATGGAACGGAAGGCCTTCATTCACCTGTGGAGCTTACCCAACAATGGTTCCTCCATGTACCTCACCTACTTGGATTTCCCGTAGAAGGAGGAGGACATTTTAGTCAACACTTGTCCCTTACAACCGTATCATCTGTTTGTAAAGCATGCCTATCCCAATAAGATCCGTGTGCCCACACTTTAGTTTCTTCGGCATTTCAAAAAGAAGAAGAAAAAAAAATTTTTTAAAGCAGTACTAATCAAACCAACATTTCTGTACAAAGTTTGCTACAGCAAAAATTTGTTCACAGACCTTTACCGTGAGTCCAAAGGAGGTCCACAAAGATGGTACAAGGGCTGGAGCACCTCCTGTATGAGGACAGGCTGAGAGAGTGGGGGTTGTTCAGCCTGGAGAAGAGAAGGCCCTGAGGAGACCTTAGAGCAGCTTCCAGTACTGAAAGGGGCTCCAGGAAAGTTGGGGAGGGGGTCTGGATCAGGGAGGGCAGGGATAGGACAACGGGGAATGGTTTTGAGATGAAAGAGGGGAGATTGAGATTAGATATTGCAAAGAAATATTTCGTGTCAGGGTGGGGAGGCCCTGGCCCAGGTTGCCCAGAGCAGTGGTGGCTGCCCCAACCCTGGAGGGGTTCCAGGCCAGGTTGGATGGGGCTGGAGCCCCTGATCCAGTGGGAGGTGTCCCTGCCCAGGGCAGGGGGTGGAACTGGGTGGGCTTTAAGGTCCCTTCAAAATCAATCCATTCTACTATTGTATGACTACAGGATAAAAAAACAGCAGCAAATCTTACTGTTGTTCTTACGACAACATAACATCCCTTCGACTTTCCAAAGGTTATTTTAAAAAACAAAATTAAAAAAAATGTTTAGAATATATCTATGATGTAAACAGAAAACTGCTATGTGACAAAGTCATGGGGAGGGAGATTTTGAAATAGAATTATAGAAAGAGCTTTTCCAGTTTCAATGTAGACGTCACCTTTTTCGTTAAACTAGAGTCTAGACTTTCCACTTAACCTCAAGTAGATCCACATGGGCTGTATTCCGTTCCAACATGACCAAGTTACACCTACTGGATTTTACTTGTACCTCTGGTAATGCTTCCTGAGCAGTCTGGGAACTGCTGAAGTTAGAGAATCCTTCCTTGGCACATCTATTCCACATTATTCTTTATAATTGTTGAGAGAATGGCGTTGTCTGAATCATACGCTTTGATATTGTGTGAATTCCAGTTTGCAAATTTACTTTAACCTGGTTTAGAGAATTTAATTTACAAGCTGAGCAAGTGCCTGTGGGCACTGTGCACGGCAGGATCCGTGCGGTGCTGGAGACTCTCACAAGCTGGATTCAGCAGTGTGACTTAACAGTGTTGGACAGGGAATGCTGCCTGAGATCACCCCTTCTTTCAAAGGGTAAAACACAACAAAACAACAAAAAAAGAGGAAATGCTAACTCTGGCTTTGGCAAATTCCCCCAACATTGTCTGTTCTCCTGAAAACGAACAAGAAAGATCAGAGATTTGAGTAGTTTTTCATATAATTCCTGCGGAGATGCTGGATGAGAGACAAGTTTCTTATGTATAACATCACAGCAACAAAGACTGTGGCTCTTTTGTTTCCACTCTGTATTTTATAGAAATCTAAAGAGAAAAAGTTCAATGAAACTTGAAGAGTCCAACAGTATCTGAGTCTTTTACATGTATTATTTATTGTACCAATCCTCAGCTGGTATAAATAAGCCCACTTACAATGACGCTAACTGTGGATTTGCTCAATTACATCCTCCATCTGGGCAGTGGAGCCGTGCTTTAATAATAAAGAAGCATTTCTCTTTTTCTTCCTTCCTTTCTCGCTTCCTGTTGGCGTATTAAAATAATTCTGTGTAAGCAAACTATCCCCAGGACATCCAAGAATTCTGTTGTTATGTCTTCTTCTGTTGCTATTTACATTTACTGTAAATAATGTTTTTGCATTAATAAAGGAAGGCTTGTAGTTATGGGAACTGTTCACTATAAGCTAATTTCTGATTCCATCCAATTTCAAGAATTACACTGTGTTCTGAAAGACAGATATTGCGACATTTTTTCCTTTCAACAGGATTTTCAGAAAAAATACCCAAGCAAAACCTAGTGGTTGTTATATTTTAAACACAGAGGCCAATTTTCATATTAGATCTCTTTTATGTTCAAATACTTCAGGGGATAAAGCCAACGTGAAGTTTAGAACTACAGGAATAGATTTTTAATAGAAAAACACACCTCTTATTATGAAGTGATTGCTAGAAGAGCACTTGAAGGAAACCTAAATCATGATTTTTGCGGGGTTTTCTGTGCTGTAAAATAGCCTTAGTACAGTGTTTTTCATGTGAACATGAAACATTGCTTCTAGGCTATTAACTTGTACTCCGTGCTGCAGGTCAGTGCATTTTGAAGCAGATGGGGCAGTTAATTCATGAAAAACAGTGTTTAGAAAAGAAAAGGTAAGTCAATTTTACAGATACTGTGATGTCGATAAACTGGCTTGACTGTGGCTGGATCATGACAGGGTCAGAGCTGCTCCACAGCGATTTAATCGACCTGTAGGGGAAAAGGGACAACACTACCATGGTGAGCCAGATCTCACCTGGACACCGCACCTCTGTACAATTCCTGATCTCTCCTCAGTCTAAATGATAAAATATTTGTAGATCCAATGAAGTATCTTCTTTGTAATGACATTTCATGGATCTTTCCACCATTTTTTTCATTTGATTTCCATGAAAATCTGGTAAATTACTAAAAGATGCATTTAATGAAATGGCAGTCAATGGAGAAGCACAGAGTGGTACCATTGCCCCGGGATGGTGGTTTCTGAATGCTCACAACTTCTGAGAGTGACAGTTACCAAGGAACAGAAACGCCTGAATTCCATCAGTCCAGTCCAATTAGGTGGAACTCCAGGTGCTACAGAGTCTCCATATTAGATCAAGACTAATGCCTGAATAAATAAGTGACCAAAATGCATTTATAAGAAGGAAGTATGTCTTTCATGATTTTGGGGTAGCTCCTTGATGTGCTAATTCATCCCATCAGTTCTAGCCAGCTTGCTCCTAACATAAGAGTATTTGAGAAGTTTCCATTGGAATTTTGAGTAGCGCATGTCCTCCACTCAAAGTACTGCTGTTTCCATAACCTCATAGAATCATTATAGAATCATAGAGTGGTTTTGGTGGGAAGGGATCTTAAAGCCCATCCAGTCCCACCCCCTGCCATGGGCAGGAACACCTCCTCCTGGATCAGGTGCTCCAGCCCCATCCAACCTGGCCTGGAACCCCTCCAGGGATGGGGCAGCCACCGCTGCTCTGGGCACCCTGGGCCAGGGCCTCCCCACTCTCACAGCAAAACATTTCTTCCTAAGATCTCACCTCAATCTCCCCTCTTTCAGCTCAAAACCGTTCCCCCTCATCCTGTCCCTGCACTCCCTGATCCAGAACCCCTCTCCAGCTTTCCTGGAGCCCCTTTCAGTGCTGGAAGCTGCTTTAACGTCTCCTCAGAGCCTTCTCTTCTCCAGGCTGAACAACCCCAACTCTCTCAGCCTGTCCTCATGTGGAAGATGCTCCATCCCTCCGATCATACCTCCCCCACTTTTATCACCTGTTTCATAGACAGGTCTGGTATGACAGAATCAAAAATCTAAGTCATTCACTGATGTTTAACATTATCAGTCAGGTGTAATAGGAGGGAGAACTTTTTATTCCTGTAACAATGACCATGACAACCGCCTGTAGGATGATGAAGATAAACTGAGAATATGAATGATGGCATTTTTATACAAGAAAGTGGTTTTTGTCCTGAAAGCAGATGGCATGACATCGCAAGCACTTCCGAAATCAGACTGCACCCAATACCGGTTTCCACCTTACTCGAAAAAAAATTCCCGTTTTCATCCTAAAATTGCACCTGATATTCTACACATCGGCAGCATTTCATTGCTCTCAGTAGGGTTTCTGGCTTCCAGAAGGATTATTCATGGAGATCTTGATAATATAGTCCCAGGAATCATAAGATACCTCTTTTAAAGATGAAAACACAGCCAGTACTATACTCACTGGTGCAGGTCTCACTGTGCGAATAGAAGAGGAAGATGTGTTTACAGGACCAAAATCCCTAAGCACCTCCCGCCTACTCGCAGACAGTAAAACCGCTGTGGGCTTTTTCTCTTTGAAAATCAGAATATAATTCATAAACATATGACTTACACTATAGAACAATGAATCTCTAGTGTCACACTAATTAAAAAGCTAGTATTACATTACTTCCTCAAGGGCTCATTTTATAATTTTTAGGATTATAGCACATTGATTAATTTATACAAGTTTTTAATCCCCTAGTATTTAATGAAGTCTAGGAACCTGGGAACGTGTGTATAATTTAGATTTGTATAATTTTATTACATAAGAGAAAAGTTAAACTGGTCATGTACTACTTCATGTAGAAAAGTGTCTGAGCACACCAGTTCAACCATCAGCCTATTAGCCATGTGCAATGAAAACATTTGAGTCTAAATTAATTCTAGGGTTATTAGATTATTTTTCAGCTTGCTAAGGACTCCAACAAGCATCGCTTGTCTTATGTGCTTGTCAACTGCCTTTTAATTAGCTACTGTGTAACAACTGAGCACAGTGGGAAACTAATATCTGTTCAAGTTATCTTCCATATCATTTAGAGCGCCTTGAAAACGACATTGTCATTATCCTGTACAGCCTCAGATTTACCCATTCTGGCACATCACGTTAAAATAGCTTGCTGCAAATAAAGGTTCATAAACGCACTGCAACTAAACACAATGCAAACTAGCAAAATAAATTGTTGAGGACGAAATATTCTACAAAGATAAAATGCTGAATTGTGTTTTAGACTGGTGTCTGGCTCACTTTTACAGCCTCAAAAATGCAGTTTGATCACCGAGTTGTCAAATTGTTAGACCCATCCACAAATCATAGACTCAAAACAAAAGAAATATATTTTAAATCTTCTGTATACAGTGCAAAAACTGTCAAAAGCTACACTTTCGAGAAAGGTAATCCTGAATCAAAACCAAGCCTTATATATACTTCACAGGGGGAAACAAAGCAAATAAAACAACACAAAAAAAACCCTTGGCACTCTCAATCCCAAAGCCAGGTTTCCCCCACCCTTCGAGTAGGTCAGGGACAGACTCCAGCTCTGGGCATTCATCAGGAGCTACAGACATGTCTGGATGCTTAAGAGTATATATTCTAGTCAAGTGATGGCTACAGAGAAACAACACAGAATCTGCAGCTCTCTACCAAGTACAGACACAAAGGAAGGAGACTGAGTATTGAAAGCACTGGAATAACGTTATTACAGAACTGGAGGGGGCCACGCACTTCTGTTTACACTGGCACTTCTAAACTCCGAAATCTTGTCACTTAGGATGGTCCAAGTTGTGAGACATGAAGAGTAGGACAAAATGAAAAAAAAAAAAAAAAAAAGAATAAGAAAAAGGAATAACAAAGGAGTAAACTTGCATTTCAGGACATGGTTCAGCAGGCACGGCGGTGTTGGGCTGACGGTTGGACTGGATGAGCTTATAGGTCTTTTCCAACCTCAATGATTCCATGATTCTATGAATTACAGGTTAAGCCTGACCAGTGAATCTTCTCAAAGACAAGATTTATGAATGTTCCCTTAAAAATACGGCCACAAATTTGTTCTTGGTGTTCATCTGTTGGTTTTACAGACCAGCCTTTTCAATTTTCTCTTTCTCTTTACTGTGGATTTACTAGATTTAGATGATAATAAGGAATTAAAAAAAAAGACATCTGAATGTTGGTTAAGTAATAATTAGAATTGATAAGCACGTTGGGCTGCAGCCTGAGAATTTGGGATTTGCATTCTGCTTCACATCACTTTTCTATTTGGCAGCATCTCAACACGCCCTTCACATAGCTATAACCAACTAAACATGGCATCTGTCTAGATGGGTATTGACAAAGACATTTTCGGTTGTATTTATGTTTTCCAAACAAGTGAGCTCGCATGACATAAACCACTACTTAACACCTTGCACAGATACAACTTAACAACGTTGCTGCTCAGGAGAATACCTACAGTTTGACAGGAACAGCTACTGCGTTGGCAAAGGTGGGAAGTTGCCTCTTCTACATGACAAAAGATGTTCCAACGCCTAATAATTAGCCTGAGTTAGCAAACTATTTAAAGAATATCCCCTTCTGTTTCTATTTTAGAAAGATCTAACACTGGCAGCAATGCTAGAATTTAGACTTTGGTGCTAAAAAGTACCCAGCCATAAAACATTTATCACATCTTGCAGAGGAAACACCTTTAGATTATTAAATCTCTTGGTTTATTTCGATGCATAGTGTAGCACAAGGCAGAGAGGTAATTACGCAGCAGGGAGAAGTATCTCTGTGAAGGCAGTGGGAAGAAAAGGCCTTATTTATTTCAACTCCCCACAATTATATTCATTTTCTAAATGTTTTTGAAAACCTTACTGGCCTGTCACGTTTCCACCTCAGAGAGCGGAAAATGATTCGAGGTATGAGTAAGAGTCATGTTTTTCTTTGACAGTCAGGTGCACTGTGTAGAGACAATGATAATTTTGGGCTCAGTGTCTTGGGGAGTTTGGATACAGAACATCTAACAAGGCTTCCCTGTAATGGCTTTTAATTGCTTTTTAGTACTTTTAACCTGCAGTATTTAAATAGATTAAAAATAAATTTCTCCACATATTTTCCTTTGTGGTTTGCATTATCAAATGCAAAATTAAATGCAAAAAAAATATTTTTCAAAGTAATTATTTGTAAAACAGTAGATGCAGAAATGTTACCCGAGTAATACCCTAAAGCCTTTCATCACCTACACGCATTCACAGGAAGGAATCTGTTTCTGTGGCATAGTTTAGCAGATCAAACAGAAGGAGCATCTCCTCAAGCTCTCTCTGATTCCAAAATCATTTAGTATTATTCTTTAGGTTTCCATCAAAATTCCATATATTCTTTCCTAGTGCTATTACCACGACACCTTCAGCATCACCATAACTCACTAATCCCACTCCTTACCCACCCTTTTGCTGTTGTCCGGCCATACCCACCTCACCCCGAATACACAGCTCGGTGTACTAAAAAGCTGTGCAACAACAGCTTTCATTCCACGTGTGCGATGGCTGTAGGATCAGTTATTGCATGGAGTGGCTCCAGGTTCCTACTGCAGCAAAAACTTAAGCTGTGTCCATGCCTTTGAACCTAGGTAGCCGTGCCCTGAGTGGATGGGATATCACAGTAGCTGATAATTTCTTTGCTTTAGTATTTGTTACTTAAATTATAACAATTTCTGTGTTGGTTACCTGAGTTATCACACCTATATACAGGTAAGTCACACGAGCTCTGACGTTCAGCCAAGACTGCCGAGCTACTTTCTGCCAGAAGACTCTGCAATAGCTGCTTATAGGTTTCTCCACTTTAACTGCTCTGACTGACACATTCCACATTTTCCATTCCAGGCTGATGTCTGCCTCGGGTTTTGGTCTTTTTTTTTTAGTTTCAGCAAAAATGATATAGCTCTTTTAGAGAATAATTTATGTGGAAAATACATCGTTCTTACCATGGTAAATTTTGACATTTTATTGAGCAATTCTAGTACCTTCTGGTTTACAACAGGCCTGATGTTTTACATCAAGTAAATGTATGAAGAAGCTGGGAAATTTATCCAGATTTAAAGAATTTAGGAGATTGGGGGGAATTGCATGGAGCATGCTTCCGAAAGAGCGAACTGCTAATGCCGCAAGAGGAAGCACTCAGAAGGCAGGCAAGGCAGCGCTAAGGCATGAGCAGCAGCATCCCCCTGCGCGTGGGCATTGTGATTACATATATACCATATAGCCTTGTAGTTCATAATTCAGAAGCACAGGTGACTGAATTAAGGTTGCATATCTTGCATTTTCCAAGTTCCGAGGGTTTTGTGTTGGTTGTTTTTTTACAAACTACCTCACTCTTTTCAACAGTGGTTGATTTTGTTTTGTTGTTTTCAATAAAACGGAGCTGAATGCAACGTATACTTAGATCAAAATACAAATCTCGGATTCTCTACCTAAACTCTGTTGAAAACACATACAGGTTTCACGCTAAAAAAAAAATCTAAAGCAGACATTTGATCAAACAAGCTATTGTTGGGGTGGATTGCCTGGGAGGGCTTGTATAGCTGAGTTTAGTAACATCAGGGATCCTGTCTGAAAGATGTGTTCAGCAGGAGGATCTCTAAATGATTTATGAACAGCTGAATCAATAAGCAACCACTGGTGCTGAAAATGTCTTTTGAAGTAAGGTATCCCAATCTGCTTTTACACTGTCTAGAGTCCAAAATAAGGAAGCAGGTTGAAGATTAACATCTCAACAGGCTCTTGAGGAGTAGGATTTCTTACGGAAATCTTTCTTAGTCATTTAACTGCTATCGCCCCTCAGACAAAAGTACTATTAGAAGAAAAATCGAAGCAGGTGTCATGATAGAAGCTACAGGACCTCTGCAGCACTGGCGATACAGGAGTTTCCAGTCTGCAGGTGAAAAGTGCTGGTTATTGCCCCCACAGACGTGACCAAGATTATTTTTCAAGAGGAAAATGCCAACATTTCATAGAATCACAGAATGATGGAATGGTTTGGGTCAGAAGGGATGCTAAAGATCATGTAGTTCCAACCCCCTGCCATGTGCATGGACACCTCCCACTGGATCAGGGGCTCCAGCCCCATCCGACCTGGCCTTGAACCCCTCCAGGGATGGGGCAGCACAGCTGCTCTGGGCAGCCTGGGCCAGGGCCTCCCCACCCTCACAGGAAACAATTTCTTCATAAGATCTCATCTAAATCTCCCCGCTTTCAGCTTAAAATGAATCGAATGATCAGCAGAACCAAGGACTGCACATACACACACACACACAACGGTGCAAGAAGCTCTGAGCAAACCGGTGGAAATCCAAGGCTTTGGGACTGGCTGCTGAGGAGAAGAAAATCTGACGCCCCTAACCTGAGCTGCTGGGTTCACTGTCACGAAGCAGTAAACTCAACACGAAGACAAGGCTCTTCAGCATGCAAAACTCCTGCAAAACAGGAGCATCAGGCTCCCAAGCTCCTGGGCCACCAACCTTAGGACCAAGAACCTGCGGCAACCATTATTCCGATCTTATCCTTCAGCTGTAAGTCCTCAGAAAGAGGACGGCAAGATCTATCAAGGCATGTTTCCATCCAGAACAAGAAACTGCAGTCAGAAATTCTGAGTCCTGATGTTCTGCTAAGAACACCCACAAAATCTGCTACCAAAAGTCGTATCACTCCACTACCAAAAGTGACAGAATAGCAGCTTCAGAGCTCTAGCAAATGTGTCATATATTCATGATTTCAACCAATAAACTGTGACAGCCATCCTTCTAATCATATTCTGAGGAAAAACTTGCTGACTGAAAATTTCTGACCCAGCCACAATAATTATGTTCAAAGCCATGAGAAGTGCCAGGTACCTGAACGGACTTTAAAAGTACTGAACTTCACTGACTATCAACCTCACAGATTAAAGATTTTCTCTGAATACTTTTTTTTTAAGGGGGAGATAACACCAGGCATCTGGCTGAATTTTAGCATTTCTTAGTAAGACTTGACAAGACAACAGATTCACAGTTAATGAATTCAAAGCTTCATGAATATATAACAGCTCTAGTTTTGCAAGTAGGAGTGCTACCTCCAGAGAGCTAAGCTCCAGAGCGGTGATGCTTTAGTTTGTCAGGAAGGCTACCGAGCTATGTCACCATAAAGAATCAGCCCATTCCCTTCGGGATTGCCACTGGTTCAGAACAGCTCTATCTAGTTAGGATAAAACACACCAAAAATATAGGCAAATAACATGAGGCCGATTATCTTCCCTTTCAGTGAAGTTTCAAATTCCTAGTGACATATCAGTGATGGATGCAGAGTTTTTAAAAGAGCCTGTGGCAAGAATGAAAGAACTCAGAGTACAAGGAGAAAGGAAAAGCCCATCACAGCTTACAGAGGAAAAATAGCTGGCACACAAAGAAGGGGTCTCTGACTCGACATCTAAACAAACTATTCCAAATGGCAGACAGATCACTGAAAACATAGGAGTTTCATGCTGCCAGCAACTATTTTTGGTTAAAATGTACTAGAATTTGGAAACAATAGGAAACAAACCAGAAGAGCTCAAAATGTCATGAATAATGTAGGCATATGTCATAATTGGGCTGCATGAATGCAGCAAAAAGTTACCATAAATACTCACTCTGATATTTATAGACATTTGCAGTGGTCACACAGACTCACCTTGCCATGAGCATTCAATAGACTGGCACAAATATTTGTAGAAAGCAATTTAGAGCCATGGAAACAAAAATCCATCTGCCTAGGTATGTTCCCTGAACTGTTCACAGAGTCAGTCATTGTAAAGCATCAGTGTAACAATACACAATAAGATCCAGACATCTCGCTCCTGGTCCTGTGCCACAGACACGGCGAGCAGCGAGAGCACAACCCAGCTGTGCATCACACCATTTGCATTCCTGCTCGGGCAAGTGCCAGAGCATACTGGGACACTGCTATTAGGAGTTATTCCTAGAAAACAAATTTGAAACAAGCCTGGCAAATGAACGGATGCGGTAAACACAGATCCTAATATCTAGCCTTGACAGAATTACAATACCACTGTTAATAGGACCACTCGCTCTAGTGGCATCCCTGGCATCGCTCCTGCCCCCTTCAGAACAGGGAAAATGAGAAGGATAGTACCTGCAATACTACTAAATCTCTCCCCTTTAACTGTCCTCTGCAAAGAAGAGATCATTCACTCTGCCCTGTTTGTCCTGGACAGCAATGGGTTACAAGGGAAGTGAAGGGAGAAGCAGACACAGAAGCAGACATTTCCCTGTCCGAAAATGTTCAAACTACCACTGTGTGTAGACATCCCTTTGCAATGAAAAAAATAAAACAGGAGCTGTCAACAAGATTATTTTAGAGGAAATCAGATAGCAAAGCATGAGTAATTACCTCACTAAATCAAGTAATCTCTTTAATCTTAAAAGGAAATTTCAAACCTGCCTTTAGCAAGCTTTATTTCTGTTTCCATACTCAATTTAGGTGTAAAAAGTGTTTGATTTTATTTTTAAGAAATGCATAGGAGGACTGAACTCAGAAGACCGTGTCTTGTTGGGTGTGAAGAAATTATTTAAGACAAATTATAGGGCTGTCACACTCATACCTCATACTTTAAAATAAATCTTGTCATCTAATTACACAAGAGCTTGAGTTTGTTTAACAAGTTTCTCAGAGGTATTTGTGTGGCACTGCATTTCCCTTCGCCTTTGATTATAGCCTATCACTTCAGTTATTCGCTCTCTATAGCTTCCCACGTTTTATTGTGGTGTTTAACAGGTTGCATTTATCACATCTTTTCAGCTGGGCTCGAGCAGATCAAACCGTGAAGTCTCAGCAGAGTTCTTGGCAGTCCACAATTAAAGAATTACTTAAAAACAAAGGCACCCCAAAAAGGGATTTCTGCTCCCAAACTAAGAACTTCAACAGTAAGAAAGTGGATCTCTGAAAACAGTTTTGATGTCCCACCCACAGGTCTACTGAGCAAATTAAGGGAAAAGGAAAATCCCCTTGCGTTTTAATTCCCACGCTGTATTCTCCACACGCCAGGGCAAACTTGACTCGAATCAGCCAAGTCATGATCATGATTTCAAGAAATTACAGTCTGCAAAAGAATCTGTCTCTTCCCTTCTTGCTTATCCCTGGAGTCGGAAAGACTGTGGGTTGTTCAGGAGCAGTCTTATCACGGCAATGAGAGGAAGGGCAACTGCCACCAGAAGAAAATTAAGTGAAGCACAGCTCCCTAGCAAGTTCTTAACCAACTTGATGTTTTATTATGGAAAGAATTAATGAAAACATTAAAGACAAGTCTAAAAAACACAATAAGCGGCCTCTGTAGGAAAAGTGAAGCACTTCAGAAAGCTGGCAATGGTGTAAGTAACTAGGCCTGATTTTGAAAGACATCACATCTCACAGATGTTATTTACTGTAAGCCAAGAATAATATTTATGGCTTAATCACCTGATCATCATAATCATGTTTCTTAGTGACTCATTACCGCAAGTACTTTGTGAACATATGATTGCACACCCAGAACTGGGAGGTGGCATAAGGCCCTCCTGAAACAGGTCAATTAGCGTTTTCCAGTCCATATATTGCCAAGCCACGAGGTAGGTATGTTCTAGTTCTCTGACCGATCTAACGTTACAGATCTCTGGAGACCAAACTCTCCCCCACTGATCGTTCTGGAGACACTGTATCATAGCTTAGTTCATGTGCTCGCTAATTAAAGTTACCTTGCAAAATGCCTCTGCGTTAAGCTGTGGTTGACATTAACAAGCTGTTAAATTAAATTTTGATGCAGTTTTGAAGCCTCTCGTCAAAACTCAAATGCAAATGTGCCCATTTCATTAAGCAATTAGGACCACTGGAGCTCACATGGAGGGGAATAGCAATTTTTAAAGTGCAATTGTATTTGCTTAATTTTTTTCCTCAATATTTTCTGACTGCTTCGTTTCTCTACGGTGGAAGAACCGCAGCTGCCTCTTCATTTCTTTCAGACAACTATGACACATTCCTATTATTGGATATATTCTGCAGGTATCACAGCGATTATATCACTGCATTCAAGAGTATTATTGCTCAGCTCTGTAGTTTAGTTTGTCAGGAATAAGCGGACTGTAGTATTCCTGCTATGAGCAAGTAAAAACATGAAAAACTGAAAAAGAAGAGAGAATACCACAACCAACTCCCCACTCCCCAGTTAGTCTACAGTTTAATATATCCATCAAAACCTCAATTTGATGGATACATTCACTCTATTATACAAGATATAACTGAAGATCTTTTAAAACACTACCTTTACTCCAATGCTACTTCAGAATCAGAAATACCTGCAAACTTTACTTCTCATAGCAATTGCTAGAACTGCAGCTTAGCACCACAAAAGAGCAAATCCGATCCTAAGCAGCAAGCCTTACCCTGCTACTTCAGGAACTTTGAGCGAAAATAATAAACAAAGAAAAAGAATATGTGTTTTTAATAATCAATCATTCGTCAGTAAATTCCTTTAGTTTTCAAAGACGACTTTCCACTGCAGTCCATCTCTATCGTCTGAAGGAGTGAGAGCCCAGCTAATGACTTCATTTCAGAACAAGAAAGATTTGCCTTTCCACTTTCTGTTTCCTGCCCCTTGAAGAGACTTTGGTGGTGGTGGCAGTGATGAAAGAAGCTATTTGCTTGTGACATGAACGAGAAAATCTTACTGATGAAAAGCGAGGCAGCTTTTTTGTTTGTTTCTCGATTAAATCAATAAAACCCAAAATACGTCAGTTTCACTTTCCATTGTGAACCGCACTGGAGAGCTGCAGGGCAGAATATTATTCCTTCGTTATTCTCTCTATTAGTCTTCAAATAATGCTAATTGGGATCAATGATCACCTCAGACATGCTAATATAAACACAATTTATTTCCATTATAATTGGCACGCTGCTATTTAGTGCATTATAAATGGCTGTATAAAATAATCACAGAGTCATACGCTGCCTATGTGCACTGCAATTTGTCTTTACAGAGTTACTACTGTCAGATCAAGTTTTTACCTATTCTTAATTTTAAGCATTTAATTACACTGTATACACTACAAAACATACAAAGAGGTCTCAATTACCATTGGCCTTCATGAAACGAATTAATTTAACTCATAAATCCAGCCTCCTGTAGAAAGGAACATCCAAAGAATCACTGCTTGGCTCATGGACTCCCCGCTGTTTTCTTCCCATCTAAACAAAATATCTTCTCTGTACTCGTACCAGAGCACACGAAACGCCCATCTCTCGTTGCACTTTTCATTTGCTTTTGAGTCAGAGGAATGACCCTTCATCTATTAGTTTATTTAAATGTCACTGAACCTTTTTGGAGATTCTGCCCCATAAGTAATGGTACGTATCCTTTAAATCAAACCTGTATAAACTTCTCCGGCCTTCACATTTTGCCAGATTACCCTTTAAAAGGAACCTTTTCTCAAATTATTGCCCTCTGTGTTTCAGCACATTTCACTTCCAGAAGTAACTATGAAGGAAAAAAAGAAACAACAGAAAGAATTTGGCATTAGTAAATTTTACTAATGGATCTTTGCCTGGCAGAGTCAGAGCCCAGAGCAGACATCTCCCTTCCCCAACTGCTGTTCTCACCGACGCACTGCACATGCCCAGACACTGACTGGGTACAGATTAACCAACCGCAAATCTCAACAGCCACCAGACCACGCTAACGCTTCCCTGCACGAAATGTGTGTCACTGCTCGTCTGCCTGTGCGTTACGAGATGCCTTCACCTTGCACTAAACACCACTGCCTGCTGCCTTCCTCCCCTTTTAGGCAGCCACCAAACTTCAGGTGAGCTTCCCTCCTCTGAGTGAGCATATCCAGGTGCATATTCTCCTCATCGGCACACCTTGAGCAGGGGTACCTGGCGATGTCTCCTCCTGCTACAATGACTGCTGGCCTTCCTGGGTAGGGCTCAGTGCCTACAACTACTCATTCTTTTGCATCAGCCCAGGTTTAGGAGATGCTAACTTTTTTAAAGGGACCGATGGAATTATGTCTAAGTCAAAGAAGGGATAAAAATAAGCTTCCTTCTCTTGCAAAAAAAAAAAAAAAAAGAAGAAGGGATGAGTTTCTAACGGTAAGAGGAAAAGTTGTGCAAGACCGAACAGAATCGGTGGAACAGATGTGGGAAAGGCTTAGAGAGTGCAAAGAAAGGGTAGAGTCTGGACCTAGCAATGTGGTAGCATAACTTAACATATTGGCCGGGAAGCCAAGAGACAATATTGGCAGATAGAGGATGGGAAAGGAAAGAGGATAGGAAAGGATTAGTAATTCAAAGCTAGCTTATAGTGGCTTAGGCTCCATGCTCAAGATACAGATATCAATACTGAACACAGGTGGCTCAAAAGACAGTCTTCAATACAGATCATAGAAGTGCACTTGTCTGATACCACAGAAATGTAGAACAAGTAGTTCATCTTGACCTCTTTGTGCAGCTCATAAAAAGGATTATCCAATAAATAGAAAGGTTTGCTCACCGTCAGGTCTATTCTGCATCACAAACACCCAGCTAATACTCCAAAGCATGTCTAAGAAAGAGTAGAGCAAAATTACTGCCACACGGCTAGAATCTTGCTCTTTGAGTGGTGGTTCCATGGCTGCGAGTGGGAGGGCTGCTGAGTCAGGGCACATCCTGAAATGTGAAGTGTGACTACTTTTCTCCCTGCCTTAGTAGGTGTAAGAAAATAATCTTCAGCAAGCTCTCTGCTCACTATACATGAGATGTTTTCTCGGTACCATGTGGTTAATCCAGGTGCCTTCCCATGAAATGTATTTCAGAGAGATTATCACGGATACCCTTACAAAGAACTTACCTACTCTGAAGTCACACCCATCTCAGTTCTACCAAAATCCCTCCAAGCAGCTGCCTCTGCCTTGCTATTACATAAGGGGATTAATTTCTCCCCCAAACAGGAGACATGGCTCTAAATTTACACAAAACTATGCAGTCAATAAAGAGAGAATGATGTAAACCCGATTCATATTCTGTAAGCAAAACTGATATTCTGCTCACAAAAGGATCAACTCTCTCTCCATTGGCTGCTGATGGTGCATAAGAAAACAAGACTCCTTTATGTGTCTAAAGTAAAGCAATAAGAATCTCCAACCTCAGCATCAAAATCATTTTAACATTTCAAAAGCAGTTCCTGAATTGCTACAGTAGTCATTATAATCACAGCTTTGCTGTTGGTCTTCAAGAATTTTCAACCTAAGCAAACAAGAAATTCAAGCAACAATAACAGAACCGACTCACAAATAAAGCGGCCGAGAAATACGTCTCAGATGATCTAATTTTTTAAACTGCTCTGAGTTGTTTCCTCGTTTCCCACTTTTCAGATGCCCCAGCCAGCAATAAGAATGATATAAAGTATCCTTTAGCTATAAACTCCATCCACAGCTAAGTCCCGAAAAGCAAATACTTGTACTAATTTTCTCATCATTAAGTCACTAATTATATTGAAAAGAACTGCAACACATCGGTTTTCCTTAGTTTTGCCCTTGGGGAAAAAGTTTGTATATCATTATCACTTTCCTAACTCTTTTACTTGCCCTTTTGTTTTAATAATGAAAGAAACTCTTTCATCTGTCTGCAAAACAGTATCGCAATGAGACAGGCTGGAGGAAATAAGAAACCCAGCAATGGTCCAGGGCTCCGGAGAAAACAAGCAATATCTATTCCCAACGTCTTACTGACCTATCACTGGCCTTGGACAAACAAGTTAAACATTCAATTAGTAGAAAAGAAATGAACGTGCTGTTTATTAATTTGGAAGAGAAAATGCAATGTTGTGCATATTAATTCACCTCATATGCCACACAGCATCTGAACTTCTGGTAGATAAATCCCATCCAGTTTCAGATACTCAGTCCTGAGAGGCAACTTGATAGCAAAATGTCTCACACACAGGTCTCTGCATATTTGCATTACATAGAGAAAATCTGGAATTAATGATTTCTCAATTTCAATGTCTTGAACCTTGTTTATTTATCATAGATCGCAGCTGTCTGACTCCTTGATATCTATTCACTGTAACTTGTTTTCCATCCTGTACGTATCTTCTCATAGTCCCTCATCCCCTGCTCTTTGCTTTGATCTTTAACTTCTATCTCTCTTCTGATTTACGTCTGTATTACAACCACCGTTTTCTAAGCCTATTCAAAAAAGCCCCTTCGGCTCAGTTGAGGGGCTCACGCCTACCCGACTGCTCTCCTGCCCTCAGGCACGGAGCACAGCGCCTCGCATCAACTGCTCCACATCTGGGCTGGGCCACAGCCCCTCAGTGCGAATGCCACCGGTGCCACCCGTGCCCCCATCCCCCCTATCACTGGACGGAATCCTCATTGAGGTGATATGGACTGGATGGGTGGAGTGGACCCCTGTGGCTCTAAAACCTGGATCGCTGAGCTCAAAGCATAGCGGTCAACGGGTGCAGCCCAGCAGTGCCGTCCCGCAATGGTCTGACACTGTCTAACACCTTCATCTGGAGCATGGGGCACCTCCATGCATCCTCTACCAGTTTGTGAGCAGAACCACACTGGGAGGGCAATATGCTGGAGGACAGGGCTCAGGGGGCCTTCAACAATGGGCTGACAGGACCTTGTGGCGTTCAACAAAGGCAAGTGCAGTTTGCCCCATCTTTCTCTCCTTTGCAAGACTTGAAATATAACCTCAAGGCATTCTATGCAAAAATAAAAATTACATGGAATTTTCACTCCAAAGAGCGGAACAGACTAAAACTGCAACTGCCGTGTAAATCCCTCAGCATTCTAGCAGCAGTGTTTCACTATTGCTCCATAAAATATGGATATTGCTGATTTGTTATTCTATTGTCTGACCTTGAGAATATCTGATCACCACCCATCCACACAGCCTGTACAGAAATCCTCTCCCAATCTGTTGTGCATTACTGAAGTTGGGAAGTTAAAGCTCAAGCTGGTTAATTAGATGTAAAAAAAAAATGGGACATAGAAACTTAAACTTGATAGAATTCATTTCTGGAGACAAAGAGGTCAAGTGTGCATTACACTTGAGAGCTTATACAGCTTTTCTGGGTATTTATTCAACAGTGTTGGTCTGAAGCTTCAGTAGGAAGGCAGCAAGATCCCATTTAAACGATGTGTTAGGAACTGTAGGTACCACAATTTACATTGGACAAAAGACAGTTTTAACACAAGTAGCTCTGTCCCACAGCTGCAATTCCAGGTATCTGTCATCATGAAAGGGACGAATGAACTATATACGTATCTTCCCTTGGCCTCCAAGTGAAATCAAAAGAAAAAAAATACTCTAGTTAAAATATATTTCTCTGTCTTGTCTGGAAGGTTGCTGGCATTTGAAACACCCCACCTGGTCTCACACAAACGAGATGTACTACAGGTAGACGAGGCTTAGGGCCCCATCTCACAACACCTTCTCAGATTTAAATATTCAAAAAGAGTTCAAGACCAATAGTTACAAATGATAAACAAAAGTTAGACTGATTCTGTGAGGCTCTGGATGAAATCCAGCACCTATTCCATTAGGAAAGCAAGGGAATATAGAAATCTGACTCCAAGAAGCTGAATACATTCATGTACTGACATCAACATTTTTCACAGCAAATGTGGAATCTTTTTATGACAACAGACAAATAATAAAGTGTTGTTCATTCTTTCTTAATGTATATAGATGTTATCTATACTTGTGATCATACATATTTCACTGCATCGCCCTGCTAGGAACACTGGGCTGTTTCGAGAAAGATGCATTTGCATCTTAACCATAAACTTCTGCAGCACCAAAGCTTTTCGTTCAGATTTTTGAATTGCAGAACAGTGTTTTCCCAGACTTCCAGTTGCATGATTCCTTGCAAGGTTTTGATATGCAACCATTTATTTCATTGCCGTGTTGCTAATTCACATTCTCCTTAGGAGGTCTGTGTGGGGATGGGTTTTGTGAGAATAGACTGTATTAGCTAAATTTGTGGTTTTCTCCAGAAGACAAAAAAAGTACTGCAAGACCATTTTTCTTATGAAGTCCTATGGTTGCAGAGAAGTCAAGTGGTCTTCCCTTAAATTCAGAGACAATGCAGAAACCTGACAAGTTTACTCAGAACTGTAATAGTAGGCACTGGCTCGGGAGTAGGTTTACAGAGTGTCTGTAACAAAGGGCAGCAATGTAGAGCTTCAGGAGATCTAAATCTGGAATGTTTCAATTTGACACTCCATTTGTTTGTATAATTGACTGCTGAGATCAGCTGAGCACTCAAGTTAAAGCAACACGTAGATTACCACATTCTGAAATTGTGAGTAACAGTAATCAAATTGTCCAAATAATGTGA